>NC_080540.1:216394632-217061299 GCF_028640845.1 Ahaetulla prasina | reverse complement strand
TCCAGTGGATTTAAGTTAGATGTATCGTCCTCCTAGTGATGTCATTTGGAATCTAGTGACATCTAAAGCTGCAGTGAAGTGAAAAGGGGCATCATTAATAACAATGGAGCAGCTTTTAATTGTTGATGGAAGTATGTTCTATAGCAGTCATGGCTAACCTTTTTGCCATCGCGTACCAGGAGGGATGGGGTGGGGTTGCGTGTGCGCATGCATGTGCCTACACCCATAATTCTATGCGCCCCTCACCCATGCATGCACGCATGACTCCCCCCGGCAAACGATGGCCCAGTAGGCCCATTTTTCTCTCACACCTGGCTCCTGAGCTTCTCTATGAATCTGGAAAATGGCCTTCCCCACCCCCCCAGGCCCTCTGGAGGCCAGAAACAGCCTGTTTCTCTACTTCCGGTGGGCCCAGAAGGCCCAAAAATCAGCTGACCGGTGCACACATGCGCGGCGGAGCTGAGATCGCATGCCCACTGATAAGATTACGCGTGCCACCTGTGGCATGCGTGCTATAAGTTGCAATGCTCTCTACATGGGGCTACCCCTGAAGTGCACTCGGAGACTTCAGTTAGTCCAGAATGCAGCTGCGTGGGTGATTGAGGGAGCACCACGTTGTTCCCGGGTAACACCACTCCTGCGCAGTCTGCACTGGCTACCTGTGGTCTTCCGGGTGCGCTTCAAGGTTTTGGTTACCACCTTCAAAGCGCTCCATGGCTTAGGGCCCGGGTACTTACGGGACCGCCTGCTGTTTCCACATGCCTCCCACCGACCCGTGCACTCTCACAGAGAGGGTCTTCTCAGGGTGCCGTCCGCCAAGCAGTGTCGGCTGGCGGCCCCCAGGGGAAGGTCCTTCTCTGTGGGAGCACCTACTCTCTGGAACGAACTTCCCCCCGGTTTACGCCAATTGTCTGACCTTTGGACCTTTCGCCGGGAACTGAAAACTTATTTATTTATTCAAGCGGGACTGGCCTGATTTTTAAATTTTAAATTTTAAATTTTTAATTGTAATTTTATGGGGTATTTTATATGGTAAATTGGACGGTTTTAATTTCGGCCTTTTATTGAATAAGTTTTTTAATTGTTATTTTAGTGTGTATATTAATTGTTTTATATGAAGGCTGTACACCGCCCTGAGTTCTTCGGGAGAAGGGCGGTATAAAAGTTTAATTAAATAAATAAATAAAATAAATAAATAAGTTCACCATCACTATTCTATAGCCTCTTGTTGTGTCTGCCCCTCCCCCCCCCGAGCTGGCCCCCCTGCCAGAAAGTGACTTGGAAAGTGAGGGGAAAGGGCCATCAGGACTTACCTCGGGAGCACCGGCTTCCCTGGCTCAGCTCCAGCAGCCAGAGGCAGGCCAGATGGAGGAGATAACAAGGCCTCCGTCCCCTGACTTCCCCCCCCAGGCCACGCCTCCAGACCCAGCTGATGGCAATCAGGCCTGGCTGGACCCTAGGTTTCGTAGGCAGGAAAGGTGGGAACAACGGAAGCAGGGGTGGGGCAGGCCTAAGAAGTGCTGAGTCATGGAGCCACCTCCCACAGGATATAAAAGCAGCAAGGGCTGCTATGCCTCTTCGTAGCAGGCAAATCAACTGCTTGACTAGAGCTGAAGTACTGTTTGTTGACTCATCGGCATCAAGGGAGATAACAGAGACACTTGGCAGATGCTCGCTAGTTTGCTGCCAGAGCTGATAGTGCCGGCTAATTAAGCCATCGCTTGGACTGAGGCGAGGGGGACAAACACCTCTAAAGTTGTTGAATGCCATGATGTCAGCCTGAAGAGATAGTCCAGATAGGAAGCAGGCCCACATGAACTAATTCCATTTTATTGTAACGTTACATTAATTAAATCTTGAAAGTCTGAAAGTACATTTCTCCCCATCCCCTTTACAACCCAAGAAACTAGGGATTGATCCCTTTGAGCTGTTTGCCATACCACATTCCTGCTGTGGACAAAGATGCCGCTTATCCAACTGTTCCCCGAGTGCCGTTCTTCCCCTGATATGTGGCTGTCTCCCAAGATCTGTAGGAGATGACGAGGCTGAGCCCAAGGGAGGAGTATGTCATGGACCTATCCCCCGCCTCCTCTCTGGAAATTTGAGGGAGGAAATGAGCTGGGTCCTGGTACCTCTGGGGAAGGGAGCACAGGGTTGCATGGAGACATGGACCAGGAAATGGAGGCAGGAGTGAAATGCCCCCGGTTCTGACCGGATCTGGCGATCCGGTATCCATCATGGCTGGTGTCTCAGCAATCCGGTAGCAGTAGCAGAGCAAAGCTCCGCCCACCTTCCCGGGTGTCATTACTTCCTGGTTTTAACCAGGAAGTAATGTGTTTTTTACCTTCTGCACATGTGCAGAAGGTTTTGCGCATGTGCAGGTCTGCACACACATGTGACGCACATGTGTGTGTGCACTTCCGAACCGGTAAGGAAGGTAAGTAGATTTCACCCCTGTATGGAGGACTCCAGCTCAATGGAGCAGCAACAGCTGGAACGATCTGTCAGGCAGTAGGCTGAACCTGAGTAGAGGGAGCCACTGCTACAGCAGGTTAGCCTGGAGACTTCAGACAAAGATCAGGAGCAGCTGCCTGCAGTCAGTGAGGGTACTCTCTCTCTCTCTCTCTTTCTCTCTCTCTCTCTCTCTCACACACACACACACAAAATTGTGGTTTAGTGAGTTTATTAATATTCCCCAGCATCTCCCTTCAACAAAACCCCAGAACTGTTCCAATTAAGTCCAGCCACAAGCAGACCAATGCTAGTCCACAGAGCGATGACCAATGAGTGGACTTTCAAGGTACTTGAAGGCATTCCAATCAAACCCACCAGGGCAAAATCAAATCCACAATACAAGAGGTTTTATAAGGCAAAAAAAGACCAGAGTTCACAAGGCACAATCCAAGTCAAGGCATGGTGTCAATCCAAAGCAAGGCAAGAATCGTAACTTCCAGAAAACACGCAGCTAGGAAATGAACACATTGTTCCCAGTAATGCCCCCAACTGTCTGCTATGCTAAATAGCCAGCTTCTGGTGCAGCCCATCAAAAAAGGTGAATAATCAGGCTGACCTTTGTTGCTGTTGCCTTTTCTCTGCCCTGTGTATTCTTGGATCAGGGATGGAAGGCAGTTCCTCTTCCTCATCACTGACTGGCTGCAACTGCGTGCTTTCCCTACCTGAAGCCTCAGGGCTGTCCTGCTGCAGCTGTGCTTCAGGCAAATCCCCCTCAGATGACTCTTTGGAGCCATTGACCAACTCACCTCCAGTTGTGCCTGGAATTGGTTCATCCTCCTCTGAGCTGATACCTAGAGACATATCTGGGGAAGCATCTGGGGGAGTCATCACTCTGAGGATGTGGTGCTGGAGTCCACCCCCACCCCCGATTCAAGGACACACAGGGCAGACAAAAGAGAGGCACAATGCTGGTTAGCCAGGTTACTTGTGAGGAGGCAGTCTTGTCCATCGTGAGGGGCCATACCGACATTGCCTATTTAATCCTGCCCAAAGAAATGGACATTGCTGGAATAATGCGTGCAGATTCCTTGCTCCATTATTCCTGCTCCTCGTGTTTTGAAATTTGGATCTCAGGTTTGTGCCTTATCTCATAAACAGTTCTGGCTTCAGGGAGTGACACTCCTTGCTGGCTCTTTACAACTCCCAGTGGAACTCAGAGGGGGCTTTTGTCATTCAAAGCTGCTGGGAACTGTTTACTTGGGCTTGGGCAGCTCAGTAAGGACCTTTTAACTTACTGCTGCATGTGCATGTGTGAGCAGAACAGCAGAGTCAAATGCATCATCAGTCTTGAGTCCGCCTCATCTCTTTGCGCTCACAAGAGATCTAAGCTGAGGCCACCTTGAATTCCACTGAGTCTTATCTACTGGCAATTTGCTTTGACTTTTAATAGTCCAGATTCTCGTAGAGAACTTAAGCTTGCAATAAACCTATATATTCATTTGAACTGCCCGGAGTGCTGATTTCCTGCGCTTGACAAGGTCATTCTCACAAGGCTCCTTAGGTGGCTCAGTGGTTAACACACTGAGTTTGTCAACCAGAAAGGGCGGCAGTTCGAATTCCTAGTATAGGTCTCCTGCGTGGACTAGATGACCTCCAAGGTCCCTTCCAACTCGGTTACTGTTACATACCATTCCACATGAGGAATATAAACCCTATCATTTTAGTTCCTGTAATAGGTTTAGATAATTGGCCTAACATCTATGAAAATAGTTATTTTAAAGAACAAAAAAACAACAACCATTTTTAGCACACAGAGTTGCTATATCCTAGTTCTCCAAGTATAATATATTATTTGCTAATACCGAGAGTAATTTCACTGAAGGGCTGCACCTGGGAATGCCAGCCATCTGCTCTGTAGTATATTTAGTTTCAGCACTAATTCCACCAGGTTTCTGAAACAGCCATAGCCAAATATTGCCAAATCTCCTTTGGAATTATGATTCAGCAAAATTAATCTGTATCTTTTTTTCCCCTTTTCTGTATTAAAGATGTGTTGCGGCGAATTCTTAGGTGTGAGCTACAAGCATAAATTAAGCCTGAATTCCTTTCCCATACCTTAGATTTACTTTCCTGAAGGAAGGGGAAGAATATTCTCCAACAAATAGCACCTGCTATTCATTGCTTTATAGTTTATTCCTCTGCTTTATTGCTTATTCATCTGCATTATAATAGTAGATAGTTGGAACCTCAGCATATGAATGCTGACTTTTCAGAAGCTACACTTTTAGCAAAACTCATATAATGAAGGAGTTGTACAGTTAATACTTCATCTTGGAATGCTAAAAATACCCTGCCAAACAATTTGTATCGACTGCTAAAATGTGCTCAATGCTAATACTGGATTGGGATGGCTTCTTTTTGCAGCTTTGTTTCTAAAATAAGCTCATTGCTCTTTTTGCTTGTCACTCTGCAGACAGAGAGTTCAGCTGCATATCTGATAGTCAAGCTCGCAACAAAGAAAAGAGCTTGGAGTAACTGGGTAGAATTCAGCTCATGCCATCCTCTGACAGGAAGCTTCCTCTAGCACCATGATGGTGAACCTATCTCATGCGTGCCAGAAGTGGCAAGCAGAACCATCTCTCCAGGCATGCCAGCCGTTGCCTGTTGCTCTTCTGGGATCCGGCGTGCACATGGCCCCCGGCCAGCTGGTCTTCCTGTGCGCATGCATGCTAGAAACCGGAAGACCAGGTGACCGGCGTGCATGTGCACGCCGGGGAGCTGCTCTTCTCATTTCTGGCAGTCCCGTGTGTGCGCGCTGGGGCCCTGCTCTTCCGGTTTTTTGTGCTCCCGCGTGTGCCCACCAGGAAGCTGCTCTTCTGGTTTCTGTTGCTCTCCTGTGCACATACGCGCACTCCCGTTTTGGCGCTCGGTGCCAAAAAGGTTCGCCAACGCTGCTCTAGCAGAATATCAGGCAAATTTCCCTCCCCCTCCAACTTGCCTTTCTTCTATGTTCTGTGCCCCCTTCCCCCAATTCAATCCGGAGCGTCTCCCACTAATCTAAATCACATTCAGACCTTACTTTGGAGATTTTTCTTTTCTATATTTCTGATAGTAAGCTTAGCACTTTTTGATACTCTTAGTTCAGATATCTTTCTGAAATAGTTGCGTGGGATATACTACTACTGGCTTCTTTCTTATTTCCAGGGCATCTTCACTGAATTCATATCCCATCAGTAGCTTCAATATTAAGCCAAAGAAGGACAATACCCAAAAGATATGGGGAAAAGAGTTTTGGGGGCCTCAACAGTATGGTTGGCTGAAAATCATTGTCCAATGATTGAACCCGAAATCATATAAAAATACCAATAGATACTTACTTCTCTTACCGCCTTGCAGTTTGCTTAAAACTTTGATTTCAAATCCACTCAACCCAAAAGCAACTCTGAGTGGCATAGAAATTAAAAATAAGTATTACAGTACTTTGCATTAAAAATGATCATAAGAAGAGGGAGCAGATTAGCACCATAAATTAATCCAATATAGTTCATAGTTGTAGAATACAACTTTGAAGAGCAGTTACTCCCACGTTTGCTTCTATTTTTATATTTATAAGAGCCACACAGTGGTTAGGATGCTGTATTGCAGGCTACTTGTGCCAGCTGCCAGCAGTTCAGCAGTTCAATTCTGACCGGCTCAAGGCTGATGAGCCTTCCATCTTTCCGTGGTCGATCAAATGAAGACACAGTTGGGGACGATATGCTGACTCTGTAAAGCACTGTGAATATAAGTCTAAGTGCTGTTGCTATTGCTATAATTCCCCCTTCTTGAATTATTCTTTCTTTAGAAGGGCTGTGTCGAACTCAGCCATGGCTCGATATCTAACCATTCAGTACAAGACCACATCGCTGCCAAACCTCACCACAACAGCAGGAGCATAAGGGTGTAGGTGGCATAAGGGGGTGGGTTGGTTACCATATTAATAGGCAGTGGTGGAGATTCTCTGTGGGCTGCTGCAGTGTTGGGTGGTAAAGGAAGGCGGAAATACCGTTGACTGTGAGAAGAGCCACTACAGTTCCTGGTGCTGACTGATGACACAGCGAGGGAGAAACAGCAATGATGACGCTAGTCCCTGAACAGCTGAGCCACGTGTCTGGGGGTGGGGCGCGAAGTGGTACAACATGTTTAAAAAGCGCTGAGAGGCAGAAGCTCTCAGCGACTGCTTTGTATCATTCTTACTTGGAATCGACTGAGACCCGTTTGTTGCAGTTAATAAAGAAGAAATAACATCACTGGTGGAGAAATCTATCCTGGTTTGTTAATTCAACTATATCTGGCACGAAGGAGGCTGAGCGAGCCGAGACGCTGCTTCTCAATACATGATCTTTTTCAGCATTTCACTGTGGTCTTTAAAGAAAGGCTCCCTGCTCCGCATCTGTCAGGGTTCCAAGTAACATCCCCAACGAAAGAAAACTCTGAGGCTTGAGTTTCCTCAAAGTTCCATTTTATTAGATCCAACTAAAAAGATGGCTTCCAGGCCTGACAGCATCATCTTTAGCTTCATCATAAATTTAGGATTTAACCTGAAAATTTCCTCAGATGGCTGGATTGGGCAGACCAGAATCTTTGAAAATAATCACTCCAGCTGACTTATTAGTGCTGAAGACATCTTGGTCTAAAAGTACAGGTAGTTCTCAACTTACAGTGTTCTGTTTAGTGACTATTGGAAGTTACAACGACGTAGATAAAAGTGACCTATGATCATTTTTCACAATTATGAATGTTACAGCATCCCTGCGATCACATGGTCAAGATTCAGATGCTTGGCAGCTTGCATGTATTTTTAACAGTTGCCGTGTCCTGGAGTCAATCATCTTTTGTGACCTTCAAAAGCAAAGTCAATGGCGAAGCCGGATTCACTTAGCAACCATGTTACAACTGCAGTGATTCACTTAGCAACTGTGGCAAGAAAGGTCATAAAATGGGGCAAAACTCCCTTAAGAACTGTCTCCCTTAAAAAGGTAAAGGTTCCCCTCACACATATGTGCTAGTCATTCCCGACTCTAGGGTGTGGTGCACATTTTCATTTCAAAGCTGAAGAGCCAGGGCTGTCTGAAGACATCTCTGGTCATGTGGCCGGCATGACTAAATGCCAAAGGCTCACGGAACGCTGTTACCTTCCCACCAAAGGTGGTCCCTATTTTTCTACTTGCATTTTTTTAGTGCTTTCGAATTGCTAGGTTGGCAGAAGCTGGGACCAGTAATGGGAGCTCACCCCGTTACATGGCATTAGGGATTCGAACCGCTGAACCTCCAACCTTTCGAATGACAAGCTCAAATTTTGGGCTGAATTGTGATCATAAGTATAAGCCAGAAATCCGCGAGTCTAGTAATACATGGAAAAATTACAACTGAGAACTTTTTTTTTAATGAGAGAAATGGAAATAATTTAAGCTCGACAGGTTTATTAAGAAAATTAACAAGGCTCTAGTTTAGGATAGACATTTTTTGTAATTTGACAGCCTTTTTATATGATTATTTTTATATAAAAAAATTAAGTACTGCTTTAAATTACCTTTGCCTACCATACAGCAATTTGGGGACATCCAGAATTTAACTAACAAAAAAACCAAATAATTGATAGGTTTGTACTCAAACTACATTTTCATTGGGAACAAAGAAAGTTTTAAATAGTTTGCTTTATTCTACAGTATTGCTGTTGAGCTTACCTCAGAGCACTACAAAAGAGTTATGCCACATTGATTTTCAAGTACAAGAAAATGTAAAATGCTACGGCATATTATATGCTTGGAGCACAGTCTTGCCAAAGTTTCAATCCTTACTGATTTTAAAAGTTTGAGCTTAACTCTTGCACTAAAATCAATGAGATTTAACAAGTGCCACATTTGTAAATCATATCTGATCAACAGCCTAGGAAGGAAAATTTTAATAGTAGCCAAAGCTCTGCTAGTGTACTTGAGATTATTCTTAAACATGCAGATAGGCGTGCATCCGATTTGAGCAATCCATTGTTTCCATTCTTGTAATAAAACACGTTAATGTTTCTCTGCACATTATCTTTTTAAAATGTTGTAAATCTTTCTATTACACTTATTTAAATGTAATCCCTGAAATGAAATAGAATTTTTTCTGGAAGAGTATTGTAGCATTAGTTGGTGATAATTGGGAATCGTTGCTTAATTGCCATGTTGCTTTTTTTCCATTGGGCTAGTTCATCATGGAGAAAATCTATCTTATGTGGTTGCTAGGAGCTGAAAATGACTCGATGGCACATAATCAATCAAAAGATGCCAGTCAAAATATTTCACTTATTATCAGTTATTTTCAATACTTCAGATAAGAGCTTCTTGGCTCTCATTGTCTTTCATTGCATTTTTAGTGGGATGATCACAGTCCCAGCATTATTTTATAACATTGATAATTAGGACCTGAAATTAGGACATGAAATGTATCTGGATTAAATAGTGGGGTTTTAACTGATAGGAGCACAATCAAGACTGGAAGAAAAAACAGGATGGTCAGTCTCGATCTGCTCACATTTGTAAAACCCTCCTAAGACATTATTTAATTATTTTTTTTGCCTCAGATGAAGGAAAAGGTACAGATAGTCCTTGACTTACAACACTTCAAAAGTGACTGTTTGAAGTTACAACAGAATTGAAAAAAAGTGACGAACCACCATTTTTCACACCTATGATTCAGGGGTGAAATGCTACCAGTTTGGACCAGTTCAGACGAACCGCTAGTAAAAAAAATGCTACCAGTCCGGGCAAACTGGCATTTCCAACGATCAACTGGGTGATGATCAGCTGTGATGCACGATTTATATTAGCTAGAATCATTGGATTTCCTGCTTTCTAGCTAATCTAAATCGCACGACACAATGGATTTCCCTCCCCTCAGTGTTTGTCGTGTCCCACTCCTCCGCTGACGGCCGGGTCAGGGAAATCCGAATCAGGCTTGCCTCTGCAGCTCTGCCCAAAGTCCTAGCAAAGTCCTCAGAGCAGGCAGGAGACCAGTAAGTGACTTCAGCAAGATAAGTTCGACTTTTGCCTGACTCAGAGACTGCCAGAAAGTAGATCCTTTATATAGGCCATGGGGTGTGGCTCCATGACTCAGCACTCATTAAGGCCTGCCCCTCCCTTCCTTCTGTTGTCTCCGCCTATCCAGCCTTCTGATGCGAGGGTCACACCAATCAGCAGCTGTTGGGAATAAACCCTCCTCAGGCTCACCTGCTGTGGAGGAGGGGGAGGGGTCTAGCTGCTCCGTCTGCCTGGGCATGGAGTCAGGGCTGGGGCCGGGAGATTCTCCTTCTTCTGCAGTTTGTGTGGGCATGGAGCCAGGACTTGGGCCGGGAGGCATACATTCCTCAGTGTTCAGGAGCAGGTAAGAAGGCCCCGGCTGCTCTGAGGGCGGGCAAGACACAACAGTGTTCTACTTACCTTTGCAGGCTTGGAAGGCTTCAAAATGTTACTTTTTTAGTGCTGTACATGCGCGCCTCAGGTACTAGACTCACAGAACCGGTAGCAGACTTCAGAAGATTTCACCCCGTTATGATTGCTGCAGCATCCCCAGGGTCACGTGATTTACATTCAGATGCTTGACAACTGGTTAATATTTATGACGGTTGCAGTATCCCAGGGTCATGTGATCACTTTTTGAGACCTGCTGAGCAGCCAAGTCAATGGGGAAGCCAGATTCACTTAACAACTATGTTGCTAATTTAACAGCTGCAGCGATTCACTTAACAACTGTGGCAAGAAAAGTTGTAAAATGGGGTAAAACGCACTTAACGGATCTCTCACTTAACAACATACATTCTGGGCTCAATTGTGGTTGTAAGTCGAGCACTACCTGTATCACCTCAACTTTATATTATGGTAACAAGATGACTTCAGGGCGCTGGGAATGTTATGTAAGTGTATATAGTAATATATTCTTGAACATCATCACAGATCCATTTGATGCCTAACTAATTTTAAATATTAGAAACCGCCCTGAATCTTTCCAGATCTTTAAATACAGTGAAGTTCAGTATTCAAGTTCCATTAAGCAATTTAATAATTTGGCTGTGTTGTTATTATTTGTGTCATTGTTGTGTAGATAGGTAGACTTTATTTCCCTCAGTTCTCAGCACTGTCCTATGTTATTAGACAAGTAATCTTTGAGTTATGACCAGTCATTTAGCTGCCATTTCAAGTTACAGCAGACCTTCCCAGTTTCCAAGTTACAGCCGCTGCAGCGCCCTCATGGTCATTCACCCTTATGACTGACCACAGGTGTGCTGCAGTACCATCCCACCTGTCTCCCCAGCCTGCCCCACTGGCCTTTTCTGGATTTGGGCCTACTCACCACATGCCGGTCACCCATCACCCATTTACCTTTTGAACATCACTGAATCTCTTGTTGGGAAGGGAGCTCAGGCCATGCATCCCTGAATTGTGTGGTTGCATCATTGTCCCCACAATTCCTTGCAGGGATGCCAAAATGGTGGCTATTTCCGTGAGATCACATTACAGGTCAGGGACAAACCACTCTGTTTTGCCGCCTTAACACAGTCTTGCACAGCACTGCCAAAAGCTTCATACATACCCACTCATAAAATAGAAAGGATAAAGATAAAGTTTTCCTCTCCCAGGCATGTCTGACTTTAAGGGATGATGCTCATTTCTGATTCACAGTCAGCACTGTCTGAAGGCGTTTCTGTGTGGCCAGCATGACAAAAAGCCGTTGCCTTCCCATCGAAGTGGTACCTATTTATCTACTCGCATTTGCATGCTTTCAAACTGATTGGTTTGCAGGAGCTGGAGCAAGTAACGGAAGTTACTACTAATATATATATCAACACACACACACACACACACATCCCCACATACTTATGCATACCTACATACAAACAAACCTACATTTATTATCAGATATATGCCTACATACATAAACACACAGATATAAACATACACCCTTAAACATACATATATAATACACATACATGCCTATTACATATACATGCATATACTACATAACTATACACATTCTCAGAGAGAGAAAGGGGGGGTAATGAGAGAGAGAGAGAAAGAGAAAGAAGAGACACTGACTGATTGTTTCTGGTTATTTGTTTCTTTCATAAAAATTTAACCATTATAAGTTGTTTAAAATGTTTAAATGGAACCAATGCATGTGTTTCTCTGAAAATATTTATCGCTCTTGATGCAAAATTTATTTTAGCAGCATTAATTCTTCCCCACAGGCTTAAAGGCCTTCTCTCCACCTCTTAGGATCCTCTTTCATCTGGATAATACAGTCTGAAATGTTCTTATCAACTTAACTGGATATTTTTCTATTTTCATCCTAATTATTTATGTGAAACAACTAGAATACTTTAACTCAGGGGGAAAAAAACCAGTCAGATGCAGTTCAGCCCTTAGAAATATAATCTATTTTTCCTTGTTTCCCTTTTCCTAACGGTGAATACATATAGAAGCTTCCATTTTTTTAAAAAAACATCCATGGTTAGGTATTTAAGTAAGGGAAATTATGACACAGCAGATGCCCTGAGGCAAATACATAATTATAGCATTTGCCTGATGATGTCATAGCCGATATGTCATCATTTTGGCCTCATTGCAGAAAGTTATAGATATTGCTGACAACAATCCTTTGAAATAGAGTGGGTTAATAGATGGTGATATACACTCTTGCTAATTGTTGTGCAAACTGAACTGTCATGAGATATTTCATGGTCCTGTCCTGTCCTTTAGATTAACTACCTTTATTGCCATATTTATAGTTTATTTGACAATTTGACAACTTTTCCAGACAATCATTACATGTACCTACTTTTTTATTTATATGCTGCTCTCATTCCTCATTGCTGACTCCACATGCATTTTATCATTTCGCTGAATATAAGTTTGAGATTTATTTTCTGACTCTGCACTTTTCCAGATACCACTGGTAGATCATCAGAACAGCCCAACGTATTTTTGCAAAATGGGGAGAAACAGAAAGTAAAAATACTATAGAAGTTAGTTATCTGAACTTACATTGGCTGGAACATTATTCTTAAGGTTAATGCTTTAATAACATCAGGAACAAGTCCCTCAGTGCTACCCCTCCAGATCCTTAATCTTTGGCAAATGTGGGCAATCCATAGCCCTTGCAGCTTCCATGCAGCTTTAGAATTGCGTCTGGACTCCTACCACCTGAAGTTCTCACTGTTGAACATGGCTGAATTTCAACTATGAAATTTTCCAGCTGGAGGTAAATTGAAGTCCTATCCCTAGTTTTAAATACTTCCCCTCGGGGGGGGGGGGAATAGAATTTTCAATCATACTCCTTTCTTTGTTGTCACAGCATTACTGGCCCTTTGACCCATCCAAAGTTGCCCAACCTTGATTTATGCTTTTCATGGTTGTCCATTGGTGACTGTGGCATGGAGTAGTCTCTTTAGTGCATCAATTGGACTTTTCAAAATTAATATGAATTGGCAACAATCGATCTTGTGACCTCATAATTTCATTCCTGTGTTCAGGGATATCTGTGAGTAGTGTTCCAAATTGAGGGGTGCAAAATTCATAATGGGTGTGAGCAACTAGAACTATGTTCGAAACGTATCCCAGTCCAGGATGAAATCCAGCAGGTTCTGGAGAACTGGTAGCGGAAAGTTTGAGCAGTTTGGAGAACTGGTAGCAGAAATTTTGAGTAGTTCGGAGAAATACCACTTCTGGTTGGCCCCAGAGTGGGGTGGGAATGGAGATTTTGCAATATCCTTCCCCCAGGAGTGGGGAGGGAATGAGGATTTTGCAGTATCCTTCCCCTGCCACGCCCACAGAACCGGTAGTAAAAAAAAATTGGATTTCACCACTGTCCCAGTCCAATATGATATTTCCTCTTTTAAAAGCCCAATTGCTTAGAGGCTACTTTTCTAGGCTTCTGCCTGTCTTGCTAGGGACCTTTCTTGTTATTAATATCTGCAGGAAGACAGTGATGATCATTGACAGAGTAAAGGAGATAGGAAGCAGTTGTCTCCTAAATTACTCCATAAGCCCGGAACCTCTCTGCTTGGATTAATACTACTAATACTATTAGCTTGTAAGAAAATGATTTTTAAAATTTGCCATTTCACTTATTGCCAGTATTTTCATGTTTTCAAATACCTCATTGCTTTTTATGGTTACATCATTTTACGTTAAATTTGACAGGTACCATTTTGGTGACTGTTAAAAAAAAAGGAGCAAACCTTTTTGGTGGCAGCAATTCTGGAAGTGGAACAATTGCCTTAATCTGCTTCTGAAATATTAAGCTTCCTTGATACATTTGCAAATTGTTCTATCTAAGAAAATTCTGGCATTGGTCTTTTCACCTACCAATTGTAAATATAGAAAAGGCAGAGCGGAATGTAAAGTTAGAAAGACTGTAGATATAGATTTAAAATGTAGAAGAAACAATAAGGAACAGATAGAATGTGGATGCATCACGTGCAGGCCACGCCCACCCCAGCTCCACAAAGGGAAAAAAGGTCACGATAAGTCACATGACGGCAATGTGACGTGGTGAGTTTGACAACCACCGTGTAGACCCATCTTCATATAAATAGAGAATTGGATAATGTGGATGGCTTTGGACATGCTACAGCTGCAAGATATCATTCTGCCCCATTCTTTTTCATATAGTAACCTGCTTCATCACCAGTGGTGAAGTTCAATTTTTTTTACTACCAGTTCTATGGGCGTGGCTTGGTGGATGTTGCAGGGGAAGGATACTGCAAAATCTCCATTCCCTCCCCACTCCTGGGGGAAGGATAATGCAAAATCTCCATTCCCACCCCACTCTGAGGCCAGCCAGAGGTGGCATTTGCCAGTTCTCCGAACTACTCAAAATTTCCGCTACCGGTTCTCCAGAACTTGTCAGAACCTGCTGGATTTCACCCCTGTGTTGTACTTTCCTGGATAGTTATTTGGGATACCAGCAAAAAAGCATATATAAAGTAAAAGGAAGAGGGAGAACAGGTAGGAGAAATTTCACCACCTTTAATGTCTCAATTAGGGTTAGGTCTTGAGATAAGCATCTTATAAATATCTTACCTTAGGAAAATTTTCATTGCTGAATATTATGAGAAAAATATTGTGGCTATTTTTCATTGAGTCAACAGCAAACCTCCTTGATTTTAGAAGAAGGTGTATGCAGGTAGTTAATTATAGAGGGTGTTTGAAAATGAAGATTTTCCTTTTGCTATCTTCTCCCAATCCTGCATCTGTCAAAGCCACTGAAAATGAGCTACCTTTTTTTGCTAACCATAGGAACAACAACAAAATAAAGCAAATTGGTAATTGAAGTGAAAACTGAGTCATGCTCTGGGAATATTCTTGCATCACGTATATATGTGTATGCATTTAGTTTAGTTTTTTATTTTAAGTAGCAATGTACTTTTTGAGTCCTAGATAGTTTTGACTAAAAGGTGGGGGGGAGAGAGAGGGAATGGGATGGAGAGAGGGAGGGAGGGAGAGAGAGAGAGAGAGAGAGAGAGAGAGAGAAGAAGAAGGAGGAGGAGGAGGAAGAGGGAAGGAGAGAGGAAGGAAGGAAGGAAGGAAGGAAGGAAGGAAGGAAGGAAGGAAGGAAGGAAGGAAGGAAGGAAGGAAGGACACATACATAGAAACCTTCTTTGAGATGCTGCATTAGAATTGGATATTTGGGTTTCTTCTATCCTAAAGCCAAATTGCTTTTACAATTATTTATCTCCTCCACTATTAAATGCTAGTGGTGTGCTTGAATGACTCTCGGATTTTGTTAATTAAAAGTGAAATGTAAAGGTTCATAAATCTTGAAGCAACTAGCAGCCAATGTACATAAATTTAATTGAAATAATAAGTGAAATTATCAGCTTCTTTTTCCCCCACCTGCATTGCCCATCATAATAAATGAACTACATGGTACATACTTGACTTGAGGAATCTGGCACAATAAGAATTTTAAAAAAAGCCTAAGTAGTGCTAGTAAAAATGTTGGCTAGATTCACGCAAGAGACTGGTATTAAAGGCCCTTTTAATTTCTGGATTTTAAAAAATAGATGGCTTTATCCAGAGGGAGAAAGATAGTTTCCAATAATCTTCTCAGAAGAGGTCTTTCCTTTATGCTATCAATACATGTGAAAGGAGATGTTTCCCCAAGATGAGTTTCCTTGAAATTTAACTAAGAAGCCAGGGAGGTTATAGATCCCTGCAAAGATTATTGTTTAATGAAATACAAGATAAGTATATTTTCCATTGACTACCTCTTAACCTACAAGTGCAAAAACGTCCTATTCCGCCCCAGGAGTTTTCCAAAATTCAGTTTCCCTTTGAATGAATTTCTAAGCAAATTCTCCTTGAATGGGATGTGGTTGAAAAAATAAAGAAGAATTTGTCAGTCACTGGCTGATGGATAATGCTAATGGTTTGTACCCACTGTGTTGAGCCAAATCCAAATAAGCCAAATTATTTACCATGATGTATAAGCCAAGCTACTCAAACTGGAATCTAAATTGTCCCTTTATCCTGGGTTCAGTTGGACAAAAACTTATAAAAACAAACTTGCCACCCCCAATCAAGCATGAATTCCTTCATATTACTTTTGTGTCAAATCTTCTCTATAGCCCAGGAACAATAAAAGAAATAATATGGAATAAAAATATGGAAATAAAATAGAGATTCTTCCACAATTGCCACCATCATATCTACTTTTCCTTCTAATTATTTGACATCTTTATACTTTTTTTCAAATGCATTTTCTGTTTTCATTTTTGTTGGATATATTTTATGGGGGGAGTGGAGTTAGAAATGACAGACTTGAAAAGAGGGCAGTGCTGATACAGAAAATCATAAAATTGTCATGGTGTTGGGGAAGCAGCCTGTACCCCAAAAATATTTTTTTCTCCAACAACAAGGTTTCTCACGGAGAGGCATAATCTGTCACTGTGCTGCATCTTTATCCAACAAGCTTATATGAAAAATGCAGTTTGGACAACTTTTATTATGTTTCATTTTGTTATATAACATTTTGGGATAGTTTCACCTGTACTTTATGTGTTTTCTTCAGGTAATATTGAGATATCCTGAGAAAGGAAGATTAATCTGTATTGTCCATAAACATCACCAGATACGTCCTCTTAGTTGTTTTCCCACCCCAAGGAAAAAAGTGGTGACTTTTATGTCTGTCCCTGCATGTAAACAAAGGCATCTGTAGGAGAGGCATGACATTGTGTATTTGTGTGTGCAAGTACAAAAAATTGAAGCTTTTGTTAAACAACAGCTGGATCCGGGATCTGAGCTCTTTGTGACTTTTGCTCACTAAAATCCCTTTCCAACTGTAGGAATTTAGCACCCACCCCCCTCCTAGAAGAATGAAATATTTTAGAAAATATTTAAAAAGGCAGAATATATTTCCCTGGATGAGAAATGGAGAAACATGTTTTAAAGACAAAGCAGCTTCCTGACTCCCCCCCCCACCTTTGTCAATGGGCCATTAAAGCCTCAGCTAAGCTCACTCATTTCCCCCCACCTTTGTCAACCATCATCTGCATCATAATAGAACCCATCTAGCAACTGAAACTCACCACATGGCACCTGGGAAGATTACATCAGCCAGCAAGGCTAGCTAAGACTCCCACCCCCTGGGAGTCTGACAACCAATCAGGATACTCTTCCTGTGCCCCAGAAAGTTCAAAGCTCAGAAAAAGCATAAAGCCAGGGAGCACACAGGATCTCAGCCCTTTCTCTGTTCAGGATCTCAAGCCATGTGATCCTGGCCACCATTAAACCATCTTTCCAAGCAGCCTCCATGTTTCCAGTGTCTTTGTCCCCACTTGGAACTGAACCCAGATGGATATTTCTTCCAACACAACCACATTGAACTTCAGATAGGGCACATTTTCTGTAATATGGTTAGCTCTGTCTTCTTTGGGTGGGTGGATGGGATAAAGTGATCTTTTATGATTTTGCAATCTCAGATGTTTGCAAATCTTGGGAAATGGGCTCAAGATTCCAGATTCTAATTACAAATTCTGATGACAAGGCTGTGTCTCTACTACCATTCTCTGTAGGCTTCAGACTTTACACCATGAGTTCTCCTTAGCTAGAACTCTTCAAAGGTAGAGAATTATTGGCCAGAA
The DNA here is from genome assembly GCF_028640845.1 of Ahaetulla prasina. Taxonomy (NCBI): domain Eukaryota; kingdom Metazoa; phylum Chordata; class Lepidosauria; order Squamata; family Colubridae; genus Ahaetulla; species Ahaetulla prasina. Next base: position 217,043,682 of record NC_080540.1, on the reverse strand, counting down.
GTTCTCTAAGTGACCCAGGTGATCTCTTTGATTATGCTACACTCTTAAAAGACCAAGAATCAGAGATCAATACAGCCTCCTTCACATCGAGTGTAGTTTATGCATTTTGAATAATTAAATGATACGTCTATCTATCTTAGGCCTGAACCACTTTAGCATGGTTTCTATATAAACAATCTTTCCTTTAATAGGATATTCTATGCTGAAGTTCCACATAATCATAAAATAGGTGAAGCTGTGTAAAGTAAATGAAAAGGATTTTTAATAGTGTTTGAGGTGAGGCAAAGCAAACCCGAATCACCATTTCATTTGACAAACTCTTTCAGGCAAATCTGTCCGGATTCAGTGTGCTTCAGTTCGCATTCTTAGGCCCATGAATGTTTTATGGCCTTTCCTGTAAAAACACTCACATCCAGAAGGAGGTAATGCAAAATTGATCCCTGTATTAAAGAGCTAAACCAAGTGGTCCTACAAATATGTGTGGGAGATCGAAAAGGACTTTATAGACACAAGTATATTCATCTTTTCACCCCAAATCCAGGTCAATGGCAGGTTGTGACAGTTATTTAATGCTATAATCCTCCTCCTTGATCTTTTGATCTGTCAGTGGGTAGAATTTAGGAGGTCAGTGTCCCATACATTCCATAACATTGATGCAGACTAGAGAGGTGTCAGATGAACACATTCACCTTTTATGAAGCATTTCATCATCATTTCCCTTCTTGAGACATGAATGGGACCAGAATTGTCTTGTTTAAAAGGCTTCGTGCATTTCATAGCCTTGGACAACCTTCACAAAAAATAGAAGACTTAACTTCATTTATTGAGTATCTGCAGAAGATTCTTCTATCTATTGGAAATGCTAGTAGAAGCCAATATATGTTGGTTTTAGTCAGGAAATCTTACAGGGAATAGCATCAGAATGAGGATGGTGTCAAAAATGTCAAGATGGTGATTACAACTGGATAATAGAAGCTCTGAAACTTTTTATGGCCATGCAATGTTGGCACACATACAAAAGGGATGGGCCTTCAATTGCATGATCGTGACAGCTGTCTTGACTTAAAATAATTAATACACTGTTTTGAAAAAAAAAAACTACCAAAAAAAGTGAAAGAAGTAATCATGGATAAAAGAATAAAAATAAATGGGAAGTTTATAATTGTCATGAAATTTGAAGATCAGTATTTTGTTAACCGATTATGTAGAATCAAATACATTGTACTATTTTTTAAAAAAGGAAATAACTGGAAATGTCTATAGAATTCTGAGTAAGTTATTAGTCTCACCACTATCTATCATTATTAATAAATGCACATGATCATTTGCAGGGGTGGGTTACCTTTACTACTGGTTCACATTGTGTGGCCGTGCGTGCGCGAGCGGAGCTCATGCCTCCTCACGCTCTTCTGCGCATGCGCAGAAGTTTCTGTGCACGTGCAGATCACTTTTGATGATGTTTGGGTCAGTGGGCGTAGCCTCCCGCTGGTTTTACGACCGGTTCTATAGAACCGTTCCGAACCGAGGGTAACCCAGCACTGATCATGTGAAAGGAAAAGGAAATTAAAAAAAAGAAAAGCTAATGTAAATATTAAGCTCCCTCACCAGTTCAGAGAGGTCTGGTTAATGAACAGTGGAATAAATTTTCATCTTAACAAGCTGAGAGAACAATTAGATTCTAAAGGGAAAGCAATCCAGTTGCTGAGACATCTGTAGTCTTACACATTCCCTTTCAATAAATCTTGATGAAGGAAACTCTGAGAACATCTTGCTTTCAGTTGAGGTTGATTGCTAACAGCTTGACATTAATTTCCAAAATTAAAAATTGGCATCAATTAATATAAAAGCAAATATAGTACTTTTTTTCATTGATTTCTCCTCCATAATTTGCAAAGTTGTTCAGGATGGATTCCAGGTATACAGATAGGAAACGAAAGTAGACTTTGTACTGAAGAAGAAAGTACATTGGCTTATTTTTTTCCTCGAGTAATATTATTTAGTACATGTATGGGGAAGGAAATTTGACAGTTGTGACCCCCTTAGGGATGCCGGTCAGCCCACTGAGAAATTTTCTGGGCCGCAGGTAACTCCAAGGTTATAGACAATTCATAGTTACTTCAGGGACTTCATCTTACTTCTACTTCATGACGGAGATTTCAGCTACTTCATTTTGTAATATCAAATTCATTTTGGAGAAAACTATACATTTTTCTATTATAATGACACAAACTGTTACTGTTCCACCAGGTAAAGTACTAGTAGTTTTTAGAAATTAGTCAATTAAATGATTTATAACAGGGCTGTCAAACGCCTGGCCCACGGGCTGGATGTGTCACGCACTGGCCCACGCCCATGCCCGGTTTAGCAAAGGGAAAAATAGTCCCGATACAGGTAACACCGCCATTATGACATGAGTTTGACACCCCTGATCTATAACAATACTTCTAACATCCATTCTCGTAGTATATATTTACTTTTTGTTTTCAGGCATGCTAATTACAAGTGGTTGAAGAAGGGTTCCTCCTCTGGACTAGTTTCATCAAGATGATTTTATGACCTTTTTAAAGAAAAAAAAAACACCTCTGTACGAGTTAGTTGTTATTATGTCTTAAAAGGGAATTTCTTAGAGTAAACTTAACTATAAAGTGAATCACAAATGCTTATTTATTTCTTTGCAACCCATTTTCAATCAATGGGACAGTTCTTTGTTTATGGGACAAAAACTTAAATTGGGTAATGAGAATAGGTTCAGTTTCTTAAGACAGCTCTTTAATCAACTCAACAGTTCCATGTATTCCTTCTAACCTATTCTTATCCCTAGAAATGTACCTCAGTATAGAAACAATTCTCTCCCAATACTTAATCATCTGAAGTAGGTGTTTTTCATCATTATCTCTGGTGCAGATTTTGTAAGAAACTTTTGAAGTTAACTCCCATAATACACACACACACACACACACACACACACACACACGTATGTGCACCTCTACACAAAATAATATAACACAGAAAAAGATATCAAAACAGAAAATGTAATATTTTCTCAGTTTCTCCTTGTAGCTATGTCTGAAGTAGCCTTGTAATCTAAGCCCATCAGCTCTCATAGTGAAACTTCTAATATGAATTGTCTGCTGTGAGATTTATCTGATCCTCAGTAATCACTCCAAGTAAAGACTGAGAAGAGGCGAACTATTTGGCCTGTAACCTGAAAAGGCCAGAATTCAATTCACATGCTCAGGGCTTACATACTATCAGCTATTCACCACACAATATTCAATCACAATTCAGTCAGTCTCCTTATGCATAAATGCTATATCAGTGTTTCTCAACCTTGGTGATTTTAGGATGTGTGAACTTCATCTCCCAGAACTTTCCCACCCAACATGCTGGTTAAGGAATTCTGGGAGTTGAAGTACATACATCTTAAAATTGCCAAGGTGAGAAACATTGTGCTGTATAATACGTGAAGATAAATTAACATAACATAACATCAGAGTTGGAAGGGACCTTGGAGGCCTTCTAGTCCAACTCCCTGCCCAGGCAGGAAACCCTACACCATCTCAGTCAGATGGTTATCCAACATTTTCTTAAAAATTTCCAGTGTTGGAGCATTCACAACTTCTGAAGGCAAGTCGTTCCACTTATTAATTGTTCTAACTGTCAGGAAATTTCTCCTTAGTTCTAAGTTGCTTCTTTCTTTGACCAGTTTCCACCCATTGCTTCTTGTTCTACCCTTAGGTGCTTTGGTGAACAGCCTGACTCCCTCTTCTTTGTGGCAGCCCCTAAGATATTGGAACACAGCTATCATGTCTCCCCTAGTCCTTCTTTTTGTTAAACTAGACATGCCCAGTTCCTGCAACCGTTCTTCATATGTTTTATCCTCCAGTCCCCTAATCATCTTTGTTGCTCTTCTCTGCACTCTTTCTAGAGTCTCAACATCTTTTTTACATCGTGGCGACCAAAACTGGATGCAATATTCCAAGTGTGGCCTTACCAAGGCATTATAAAGTGGTACTAACACTTCACGTGATCTTGATTCTATCCCTCTGTTTATGCAGCCCAGAACTGTGTTGGCTTTTTTAACAGCTGCTGCACACTGCTGGCTCATATCTAAATGGTTATCCACTAGGACTCCAAGATCCCTCTCACAGGTACTACTATTGAGCAAGGTACCACATATACGGTACTGGTGCATTTTGTTTTTCTTGCCTAAATGTAGAACCTTACTTTTTTCACCATTTTGTTGAATTTCATTTTGTTAGATAGCTCCCAATGTTCAGGTCTGTCAAGATCCTTCTGTATCTTGAGCCTATCTTCTGGAATGTTGGCTATTCCTACCAGCTTGGTGTCATCTGCAAATTTGATGAGTTCCCTATCTATCCCCTTGTTCAAGTCATTGATGAAGATGTTGAAAAGTACTTGGCCTAAAACAGAGCCTTGGGCTACTCCACTGCATACTTCCTCCATGTGGATGTAGTTCCGTTGAGCACTACACGTTGAGTGCGGTTGGTCAGCCAGTTACGAATCCATCTGGTGGTGGTGCTGTCTAACCCACATTTTTTATTTTATCTAGTAGTAGGTTATGGTCTGCTTTATCAAATGCTTTACTGAAGTCCAAGTAAATTATATCGACAGCATTCCTCTGGTCTACTAATTTTGTCATTTTGTCAAAGAATGCGATAAGATTAGTCTGGCATGATCTGTTTTTGACAAACCCATGTTGGCTTTTGGTTATTACTTTGTTTACTTCTAGGTGTTCGGTGATTCGTTGCTTGATTATCTTTTCCAGAATCTTCCCCGGTATTGAGGTCAGACTGATAGGTCTGTAGTTTCCTGGATCTGTTTTTTCCTTTTTGAAGATGGGAACTACATCAGCTCTTTTCCAGTCCTCTGGCAGCTCCCTGTGCTCCAGGATCTTTGAAAGATATAGTTCAGTGGTTCTGAGATCACGTCTGCCAGTTCCTTCAGAACCTTGGGGTGTAATCCATCCGGTCCTGGTGATTTGAACTCGTCTAGGGTAGACAGGTGTTCACTTACCATTTTCTTCCCTATTTTAACTTGTGTTTCTAATCTGTTTTTTGTAGTGCTGTTTTTGATAGGTTGGATTGTTTTTTCCTTTTGTGTAAAGACAGATGCAAAAAATGAGTTAAGTAGATCTGCTTTCTCCCTGTTGCTTGTCACCTTCTTGCCACTTTCTCCCAGCAATGGGCCAATTGTTTCCTTGACTTTTTTCTTGTTTTTAACATGTTGGAAGAAGTTTTTTTTGTTATTTTTTACTTTTGTCGCTAGCTTTTATTCATTGTGAGCCTTAGCTTTCTTCACTTCATCTTTACAGGCTCGGGCTATTTGCTGATATTCTGCCTTAGTTATTTGCCCCTTTTCCACTTTTTATATTTGTCCTTTTTGTCTTTCAATTTGTCAGATAGTTCTTTATGCATCCATGTTGGTTTCTTTTGAGATCTATTATTTTTCTTCTTCATTGGTATTGTGCTAGACTGGGCTTTTATAATCTCATGTTTCAAAATTTTCCAAGCTTCTTGAGTTGTTTTCCCCCTGAGGATTCTCATCCATTGAATCCTTCTCAAGCTCTCTCTAAGTTTATTGAAATTAGCTCTCTTAAACTCCAAGACTCTAGTTTGACTTTGTTCTACTACTTGTATTTGCTTAATGTCGAAATCCAATATTGCGTGGTCACTTGCCCCCAAGGTTCCTGTAGCTTCAACACCTTCTATCATTTCATCTCTGTTAGTGAGAATTAAGTCCAATATGGCTGATCCCCTTGTTGCCTTCTCTATTTTTTGGGAAACAAAGTTGTCTGCTAGGTTTGTTAGGAACCTGTTGGATCTTCCACTTGGTGCAGAGTTTGTTTCCCAGTTGATGTCAGGGTAGTTAAAATCCCCCATTACTACTGTGATGTGCTTCCTACATATCTTAGTTAGCTGACTAGCAAAAAGTTCATCTACTTCCTCTGTTTGGTTGGCTGGCCTATATAGTATAGACCTATGGCAATATCGTTTTTCACCCCTTTTATATTGACCCAAATACATTCAAGATGATTTTCATCATTGTTGTGCTCTATTTCTGTAGAGATGTAGTTATTTCTTATATATAGTGCAACTCCACCTCCTCTTTTATTTGGTCTATTTCTTTTAAATAATTTATATCCTCTAGCTGTATGTTCCATTTGTCAGTTTCATCCCACCAAGTTTCCGTAATGGCAACAATATCATATCTACCCTCATTTACTTGGATTTCTAATTCACCCTGTTTATTCCTCATACTCTGTGCATTGGTGTATAGACATTTGAGTCCATTTGGATTGATCTTGTGTTTGCTGTCTACATAACCTGTGTTGACTGCCCTACTTTCTTGCCACCTGTTGGTTTAGTGCACATGGTATGGCACTCACTGTTAAATGCTTGGTTTTGCTTGATAGCATGGTTGATAGTCTTACCCATACAGACATCTATGTTACATGCACTGATAACCCTTTAATTTTCGATTGCTGGGGACAGAAATTTTCTATATCAGTTAATTCTCTGTCCCCACTGTTCAGTTTAAATGTTTATCCAGAAAATCTGTGAATGTATTGCTGAGTAACTCAGTCCCTTTCTTTGATGGATGCAATCCATCTCTTTTGTACAATTTTTCATTGGACCAGTTGCAGACATCATGACTAATAAAACCAAAGCCTTCTCTTTTACACCACTCCTTTAGCCACACATTAAACTCCACTACATGCTGGCCTTTGCCTTTTTGTTCCTTATGTACTGGTAAAACCTCTGAAAAGTTAAGCCTACAACCTATGCTATTAAGTTCATACCCTAAGCTCTGGAAATCATTCTGCACAGAAAGCACATCCTTTTGGGACAGATCATTTGTGCCAAGATGTATAATAGCATCAACATCAGAATCCTTACTGGCATTCTTGACTATCTTAAGAATACGCCTCTTGTCTCTGCTGGCAGTAGCACCAGGTAGACACCTGACGTCTTTCAAAACCTCCATATCCTTTCCTAAATTTACATCCCTTACAATTGAATCACCAATCAGAAGGTGGCTTCTCTTTTTGGATACCCTGCTCTTCTTGTGTGACCGATCTGTAATACTTGATACACACTTTTCCAAAGTAGGTTCGCACTTTTCCAAAGTAAGTTCTTCATCTTGAACCATAATCCCTTGATTGTTTGAGTTATCAGTATTATTTATTTTATTTATTTATTTATTTTGTCACAACATCATACAAAAAGATTATATAGTATATACACATATAAACATATATAGGAAGAAGAAAAGAAAAACAATAGGACAGGAACGGTAGGCACGTTTGTGCGCTTATGCACGCCCCTTATGGTCCTCTTAGGAATGGGGTGAGGTCAATAGTAGAAAGTTTTTGGTTAAAGCTATTAGGATTATGGGAAGAGACCACAGAGTCAGGTAAAGTATTCCAAGCACTGATGATTCTGTTGCAGAAGTCATATTTTCTGCAATCTAGATTAAAGCGGTTTACATTAAGTTTAAATCTATTGATTGCCCTTGTATTATTGCAATTAAAGCTGAAGTAGTCTTTGACAGGAAGGACATTACAATAGATGATTCTGTGAGTTAAACTTAGGTCTTGTCGAAGGCGACGGAGTTCCAAGTTTTCTAAGCCTAGGATTTCAAGTCTGGTGGGATAAGGTATTTTGTTGTTTTCAGAGGAATGGAGAACTCTTCTTGTAAAATATTTCTGGACACGCTCAATTGTATTGATGTCAGAGATGTGGTGAGGGTTCCAAACAGGTGAGCTGTATTCTAGAATTGGTCTAGCAAATGTTTTATATGCTCTGTTTAGTAGTGTGGTGTTATTGGAAAAGAAGCTACGCAAGATTAGGTTTACAACTCTTAGAGCTTTTTGCTATGTAGTTGCAGTGGGCTTTGGCACTTAGATCATTTGACATGAAAACTCCAAGGTCTTTAACGGGATGGGGTCGTCTGTAAGGTAATGTCCATCTAGTATGTACTTAGTTTTAGAGTTCTTTTTCCTATATGTAAGACTGAGCATTTGCTGGTTGAAATTTGAGCTGCCAATTTTTAGACCAAGCGGTTAGATGGTCAAGGTCGTTTTGAATGATAGAAGTGTTGTCTGTGGTGTTAAATAGTTTGACATCATCAGCAAAGAGAACACAATTACTTGAGATATGGTCACAAAGATCATTAATGTATAGAATAAAGAGTGTTGGTCCAAGGACGCTGCCTTGAGGAACTCCACTCTTGACAGGAACAGGATTTGATAAAGCATTGCCAATTTTGACCACTTGTTGTCTGTTAGACAGAAAAGCAGATATCCATTTGTGGAGGGGTCCTGAGATGCCATAGGATGTTAGTTTAAGGAGAAGTTTATCGTGTACTACTGAGTCAAAAGCTTTGCAGAAGTCTATGTAGATTGCATCTATTGATTTGCCTTGATCTAGATTTGAAGTCCATATGTTTTTGCAGTGGAGAAGTTGTAAGTTACATGATAACTTTTTCCTGAAACCAAATTGTTTGTTGGAGAGTAGGTTGTTAGTTTCTAAGTGTGAGGTAATGGATTGGTTGATGATAGATTCCATGACTTTGCAGGTGACGCAGCAAAGGGAGATCGGTCTGTAGTTTTCGACTAAGCTGGGGTCTCCTTTTTTGAAGATGGGGATGACTGTGGCTAGTGACCAAAGTTTGGGAAGAGAACTGGTAGTGAAAGCTTTATCAAAGAGTATCACAACTACCTTGATCTGTCACTTTAGTGTTCCTATTTAGGTCAGCAAGGGCACTATATCTGTTATACTGGGACACTGTAAAAGCTTTGTGTTTATGGTTCACAGCTCTCACCCTGCCAGATCCCACGGTTGTCCATACAGCCCTTTTCTTGCAGGATCTTTGTGGTAGAGGGAGCTGATGGCTCAGCAGCTGGAATGGCTGAATTGGGTACCTAATTTCTGCTTGGAGAGCATAGATTAGAGATTCTAGATATGTAATCTGTCCACGTAGACTGCTAATTTGTTTACAAAGAGGACAGTACCCAAATTTGAAAAGGGTACTGCGAAAGACAGCTGCAAAACAAGTATTGCACTGAACTAAGCCAGTCATTTTGAATAGAATAAAATCACAATCTCAAGTGGACCAACCCTGAATATATTGTTGCTATTTTTGATTTATAGTGATTAGATTAGATTCGCGCGCCGTTAGGCGCGCGGGTTGTGAAAATGAGAAAGAAATGCAGGAATTTTCCACCCCCACTACTCCTTAAAGCAGCCACTCTACTCACGTGCTTTACTGAAGCAAATCAGGAAGAAATGCAGGAATTTTGGAGATCATCATGAGATGAATGAAGATCATCATGAGATGAATGAAGATCATCATAATAGATGCATTCCTTCCTTGCTATTCTCGTTTTCAAATCATCTTTCAGTTTTTATAGGGGGGGTGGACTTTTCTATTTACTGATGTTCCCAAGATTTTTAGAGCCTTAGAAAAATAGAGTAAACCATCATGTTCTATATGAGCTGATAGATAAGGACACAAAGAAATCCAATATCAAAATAATATCCAACAAGTATAAACTGAACTTTGCCTCCTCTCATATTCACAACACAACCACCAAACATGTTCAAGAAATGAATTAGTCTTATCTTGGAAATGTGGGTTAAAATATAAAAATAGGGATTGCAGAGAAACTGATATAACTTTGTCAGCCAAAGCTTGATATGCATTGCCATTAACTTAACTGCATAGTCCCTACTTTTTGAGTATAACTCAGGAGAGGAAAATCACATTGAGATTAAGGGATTATTTTTCTATATCAGAAACCCAAGATATACAAAACTATTCTGTCCATATTCTCTTTTATAAAGTGAGTCAATTTCAATCAAGATTCTGGGGGGAAAAAACTATGAAGTTCCATGCTTAGTAAACTGAGGGAAAAGCCTTCCCCCTTTAGACAGGAATTTGCTGTTTAAATTCAATGTTGAAGATATTATGGGTAGTTAATTTATTTAAAGAGTGGCTATGTTATATTGTTTATCAATGTCTTATTGCTTTATTCCATTTCTCTTTAAAAGCTTTGAGTAGCATACAGTTGCAATAAAAATGAGTCATATAGTAAGTATTTCAATTAAGAATCCTGGAATAAAATCCTTGATCTTTATGCAGAGCTCTTATGACAACATAGACTGCCTCTTGAGTTGTTGTTTTTTTTTAAGTAATGCTCCAATCAGTTTAAACTGATATGAAAGAAGCCTAGATACACCCCTTCACGTAGAGCTTTTCCTGGGGTACCGACTTGTATCATAGTGGAATCATTTTATGGTATTTACTTGTGCTGAGAGAGCAGGTGGTAAGTATTTTATTATCCAAACAGCACTTACTCAACATTCAACGTTCAACCACCAGGAGAAGCCATCCCCTTGTGCAATTATGCCTATTTGATCAATGGTCTTGACATTTTTATGTTTTGTGCATTACATAGGGACAAGGAAAAATCCAGTTTCAAGATTTGCCCTTTTAAGAAATTAGAAAATTAAAAATTAATCTGGCTGAGGACCGCATGCCTCCAATGAGAGATGTTTAGATGTCATCCCATCGTGGTAAAGGGCAGCAATACTGCTAATCCAGCTCCCCGGCAGGTTCCTGCTCTTCCATAGAGATACCACTTATAACATTTTGATAGTACCTTGAAGTGGAAAGGTAAAGGCTTATTGAGAAATCCCAAACACAATCTTTGGCTAATAGATACAAGTGAGAGGCAGGCAATTTATTACAAGAAGTCATATGAATAGTTATTATTTGAACATATGAGGCTACATCCAGCATCAAGTAGCATATTTCCACTCATGCAGTGGTGTATTCTCTTATTTTTCTCTTACCATTGTCTCCCTTCTGATCAGCTTCTTTGAAAGATTGAGGGAATCTCAATACCTTGTCAATACTTTCTAGTCCAAGTTACATAATACAGCTGTGTTTTAATTTTTTGTTTGTTCTGGAAATAGTAAAAAATCATGATAATGTTCATTTCTCAGGTTGTTTTTTTAAAACTTGTGCTAACTAAACCTTATACATATGGTAGTTTCATTGGAGAAGTGGGCCTTTTTATATCATCCAGAAGTTACCTGATTTTGATACATTTTCACATATGTTTTGGGCAAAACACAAACTGAAATTGATGCATCTGTAAGGAATGAAAAAATTGAGATTCATAGACAATTTATGGAAACAGATATTGGGGAAAGCTCAGAACCACTTCTTATAAATATTAACTTCAATACTGTTGTCCACAACATGGACATATTGGGACATGTGACAAGCTGAAAGTGGCAAAGGAAAATGGTTGTGTAGAATAGGATAAGTGGATACAACTGATTAATTCACCTGTGGGTTTATCATTGGTTAATCACAGATATTTGGCTAAGCTGACTCTTCCAATGATATTTCATTCTGTTTTGTACTGGTTCAGAGCAGTACTACAGCAATGGGCAAAATATTTCAACCTCACTATTTTGGGGAGGGGGGAGGGGAGCGGAAGGGAGGAAGGAAGGAAGGATTTCAGAGAAAAAGATTGAAGAGAGAAGCAAAAATAACGTCTGTGTAAACCTCAATCTCTCATGGAAATTGAAAACCTGAATATTGTTTTAAGTTAGTTTCATCTTGAAGTAGTTGTGATCCATGCTATCCTTAGCAGCAATATTTATGCCCTAGCGTAGCTGCAGTGCACATGTGTGCCCAGGCCAACTGATTTTGGGGCCTTCCAGACCCACCAGAAGTTGAGAAATGGCCCGTTTCCAGCCTCCGGAGGGCCTCTGGGGGATGGGGAAGGCCGTTTTTGCCCTCCCCAGGCTCCTAGAAAGCCTCTGGAACCTGGGGAGGGTGAAAACGGGCCTACCAGGCCATCGCATGCCAAAAGTGGGGGGAACACGGTGGTGTCATGTATGCATGCCAGGGGGTGGCACATTGAATTGTGGGTGTGGGCACACGCATATGAAACCCCCCATGCTCCCCCCACTTTTGGCGCATGACAGCAAAAAGGTCAGCTACCACTGCCCTAACTAATTATTTTTGGTGTTCTTTGAAAACATACCATGCAATCACTTTGATTGGCAAAAGATCCAAGGAAATTGTTCTATGGACAAACATCTTGAGAGGGAAAAGTTGTTTTTAGTACAGTGTGGGGTTGTTTTGATGTTGAAAACTTAACAGAAGTGGGAAGTCTTCAGGAAAAAAAGTATTATTTCAACAATGCACCCACAGTCCATATGCATTGCTAAATATTGTACTGAAGAAAATAGCCTTCTACTTTTCTCTTTATTTTAGTCAGCCACAATATGTTTCCAAAGTGTTTGTTTTTCTTTATAAATATTCCAGGAACTCACAGTACAAATCTTATGCACATATCTTCAGAAGTTAAATTCCATTGAATTCAAAGGTATTCTGTCCTAAATGACAAAATATTAGATTGTAGCTTTGACTGTACTATATTTTTCATCTATTCATTCATTTATTCATCCACTCATTCATCAAATTCATATGGCCACCCATCTCACAGAAGCAACTTTAGGCACCATATAACACCAACAAATAAAACATATTACAAAACCAAATTAAAACAATGAAACATAAATAAAAACAAAATTGCAAGAGAGGAATGCATCAAGGTGTTGCATGTGATGCTATCAACATGCAGACTTACTGTTACCAGGGAATCCTCAGACCTGTTGAAAAAAACATGTTTTACAGGATTTCTGGAATTTCATAAAGGTTAGGGATAAACCTGTGGGGGAGGAATAATGTTCCAAAGGGTAGGTGGTATGACAGAAAATGTTTGCCTTCTAACTCAGGTGGAAATCCTTAACAGATAGGACCAACATATGGCCGGACTCAGTGGTGAAATCCATTTTTTTTTACTATCAGTTCTGTGGGCGTGACTTGGTGGGCGTGGTGTGGCTTGATGGGCATGGCTTGGTGAGCATAGCAGGGGAAGGATACTGCAAAATCTCCATTCCCTCCCCTCTCCTGAGAGAAGGATATTGCAAAATCTCCATTCCCACCCCACTCTGAGTTGGTATTTGTCGGTTCTCCAAACTACTCAAAATTTCCACTACCGGTTCTCCAAATTGCTCAAAATTTCCACTACCAGTTCTCCAAAAATTGTCAGAACCTGCTGGATTTCACTCCTGGCCAGACTTGATGTGACAGGTAGGAATTTAACTGGTTCTATTGAATTCAAGCATATTTACTTAAAAAAATTTTTTTTTGTCAAGCATATATAAGATTACATATAAAAGTATAAACATGATTGTGAATACATGAAATGTATAAATATGATTATGAATACAGGTAATTGATACGAATAAATGGGGACATAGGACGGACGGTAGACACGTTGGTGCGCTTATGCATGTCCCTTACAGACTTCTTAGGAATGGAGTGAGGTCAACAGTAGACAGTCTAAGGTTAAAGTTTTGGGGGTTTGGGGAAGAGACCACTTTTACTTGCATATTTACTTGCAAGAAGACATGTGTTGAATTGTTTTATACATTGTTTTGTAGAAAAATCTATGTCCAAGAAAAAAGAAAGTTATGTTAACAATGATGATATAATTTACATCTCTCATTTCCATTGGAAATTCATGGTAACCAGAGGTGGGTTTCAGCAGGTTCTGACCAGTTCTGGAGAACTGGTAGCGGAAATTTTGAGTAGTTTGGAGAACCGGTAGTAAAAATTCTGACTGGCCCCGCCCCCATTTATTCTCTGCCTCCCAAGTCCCAGGTGATCGGGAGGAAATGGAGATTTTGCAGTAGCCTTCCCCTGGAGTGGGGACGGAATGGAGATCCTTCCCTTGCCACGCCTACCAAGCCACACCCACCAAACCACACCCACAGAACCGGTAGTAAAAAATTTGAAACCCACCACTGATGGTAACCTTTATGGAAACTTCATCTCTAAACATCCCCTCACAATGAGAACAATTAACCAATGGAATAGCTTGACCCCAGAAGTTGTGGTTGTTCCATCGGTGGAGATTTTTAAGAGATTGGACAGCCATCTGAAATGGTCTCCTGTTTGAATAGGAGTTGGACTAGAGCGGGGCTCCCCAACTTTGGCAACTTTAAGCCTGGTGGACTTCAACTCTCAGAATTCCCCAGCCAGAAAAGTTGGCTGGGGTATTCTGGGAGTTGAAGTCTCCAGGCTTAAAGTTGCCAAGGTTGGAGACCCCTGGGCTAGAGGACCCCCAAGGTTTCCTTCCAACTCTGTTATTCTGTAGGTGGGTCAAAATAGTGATTTTCTCAGAATCACTCAATGAGCTCCATGGTTGAATTATACTAGAACCAAATACTCCCCATTCTCAGAGCAACACTTTACTTATGTGCTGGCTCTTAGAGGGCTTACCTCAATACAGGCATGTTATTGACACTGTTCTTCTTTTTCCATGGAAAAAATACATGTGTAGACTGGCTCAAACCACGTGAGTGCCAGTCATACCTTGGCAAAGGGTGTATTACAGTTGGAGTTGCTATGCAGAACATAATACCGTATTTTTCGGACTATAAGACACACTTTTTTGTCTCCCAAAAGGGGGCGAAAATGTCCGTGTGACTTATAGAGCAAATATTGTTGAAGCCCCGTCCACCCGCCAGCCATTTTTTGGCCTCTGCATGCCCTGTTTTGGGGGCTTTTTTCAGCCTTTTTCAGGCCTTTTTGGCCATTTTTGAGGCCTTTTTCGGCCTGCTTTTGGGAGGCTTTTTTGGCCTGTTTTCAAGGCTTTTTGGTCCCATTTTTGAGGTGTTTTTGGCCCATTTTTTTGGGAAAAAACAGGCTGGAGAAAGCCTTAAAATGGGCTGAAAAAAGCCTCAAAAACAGCCCCCAAAATAGGCCAAAAAAAGCCTTGAAAATAGGCCCCAAAAAGCCCTGGAAACAAGCCCTCAAAAGACTGGAAAAGGCTTAAAAAAAAAAGGAGGCCAAAAACCTTTTTTTGTTATTTTCCTCTTCCAAATTTAGGTGCGTCTTATAGTGAGGTGTGTCTCATAGCCCAAAAACTACGCTGAGTATCCTTTTTAAATTAGTGGGTCAGGGCCACCCCATCTGTGTGACAATATATGTGTACAGTATATGTATAGGCAAACTCACACATTCTCCTCTCACGGTGCAGGTTGGAGTTCTTTATATTTTCCTTTCTAACATGGGACCAATCAATTAGGCAAGAGATGGAAACGTAGAGCAGGGGTCTCGAACCTTGGTCCCTTTAAGACTTGTGGACTTCAACTTCCAGACTCCCTCAGCCAGCAAAGCTGGCTGAGGAACTCTGGGAGTTGAAGTCCACAAGTCTTAAAGGGACCAAGGTTGGAGACCCCTGATGTAGAGTGTCAATGGAGAATGCAGAGCAAGAAAGAGACTACTCTTCTTTGCAGCTTTTCTTTCTATTTAATATCACTCCTGGAAACTTAATAACAGCTTTGCAGAGATTATGGGACATTGGATTGAATTAGGATATGCAAAGAGCACAGTGGGAACTGATATCAGAACAGACACATCCATTGAATTTTCATGCTGCCTACTTACTACCTTTGAAGATAGAGAGAGTTGTGAACCAATTTGAGATTTTGTTCATAGGGATTTAGTGGAATCAGGATTGGGCAACAACCTTTGTCACAAAGCCAGAAAATGGCCTGCCACTCCTGGATATGTTCCTTGGAAGATTAAGTATGTATTCTTTATAAACTGCCCTCCCTCACCTAAGTTAACCCGCTGTCTTTCACTAACCGCACAACCAATAATGATGCTTTGTTTTTCTGTCTAGCTGATCAGAGGGTGGACAAGGCATTACACTGGCCTTCAGTCACTTCTGATATGAATGGTGGTCATCAGAACAACCAATCGTCCGGAAAGGGATGATGGAAAATGGCAGCCATAGCATAGTATTACAGATTAGTCTGATTTGTATGCCAATTTACTGAGAGTAGGTAGTTGGCAAACCAACAGAAGTAGATGCACAGGAATAAATGCTGAACAATGAACCAAACAAAAGGTGCTTATGGGCTAAAAATCAATTAATATAGAGAGTCATAACAGTAATCAATAAATGTGATATCCCAATTATCTATTATTCCAGTAAATATTGTTGAAAATTTCCCTCACAATGCAACCAAGAGAAAGCATATGAGACAAGTAATCTCTTCTTTATTTACTGATTAAAGACTATGCAATTGCTTTACCGTATAATAGGACCAGCTCTAGTTTACATACTGCTAAAAGGAAATAATCTATTTTCTATTTCTAGAGCATTCTCCCAGTGAATTGTTGAATAAAAAGAATATATTTGCCACTCAGAGCTGATAAGATCCTATCCACACTGCTCTTTTATTTGGTTCACCATAACTACAAAGCAAGATAGGAGAATTCAGACTGGAAGGGCCGTTTATAATGTTTCTGAAATTCCAGAACAGTACACAATATTCTTTTTCTTTTAAACAAAGGAAATGTCTCATTATGTTTGGCATCTTCCTCTATTGATTAAAATATATTTAGCCCATCCCAGTGGTGAAATCCAAATTTTTTTACTACCAGTTCTATGGCTGTGGCTTGGTGGGCGTGGTGTGGCTTGGTGGGCGTGGCAGGGAAGGATACTGCAAAATCTCCATTCTCTCCCCACTCCTGGGGGAAGGATATTGCAAAATCTCCATTCCCACCCCACTCTGGGGCCAGCCAGAGGTAGTATTTGATGGTTCTCCAAACTGGTCTAAATTTCTGCTACCAGTTCTCCAGAGCCTGTCAGAACCTTCTGGATTTCACCTTGGCTCAGCCCAATAATTTTTCATTTGGAAGAAAGAAATATAACAACTCTTGCCTTAAAACCAGCACAGTCTCACTGCTTGTGGATATTAATAGCTTGTGAATATTATTAACCTGAATTTATAGAAGTCCTTATTGTCTGTTATCTGGCTATACAGAATTTAGGGTGATTTTAAAAATCTAAATAATGATCCTAAACTTTGAGTGTCACATTTCATGTAGCTATACTGACATGTGCCACACACAAGTGGGATTTATCAGTTGTCTAAAGGAATCCCGTAATAAATGAGGAGGAAAAGATGAAAAAAAGAAATACATTAAGGAAATGTCCCAAACAGCTCAATTAGGAACCATTTTTGTTTTTTGGAAGCGGAAAAGAAACGTAGGAAAATGACACAGAATGAGCCTGGAAAAAGAATAATTAGACTGAATTATGGGAAGGAAGGAAGGAAGGAAGGAAGGAAGGAAGGAAGGAAGGAAGGAAGGAAGGAAGGAAGGAAGGAAGTAGAGGGAGGGAGGGAGGGAGGAAGAAAGAAAGATCACTTGAGGTCCCGTGTATACATATTATTTTCTCAGTGGGCGAGGTGAACATATGGATTAATGCAGCAAAAGCATTTGCTACCTTTTATACAAAGGTATCTTTCCTTTCATCTGCTCAAGACAACAAAACAATATCTTAATATTCCATTTTTTTCAGATGTTGGCAAGCAGCCAATCCTAACTGCCTGCTATTATTCTTCTATTGAAATGTCTGTCTGATTGAATTATTCTTTATTTACATCTGGCAGTGTGAGGAGGTTGTTATTTCTAAATATCTGCCAGTTTGGGGATACTAATTTTTATTATCTTTAGAAGAGAATAGAAATTGCTAGTAGGTTTCCTACAGAAGAAGGATCAGAGGGAAAAAAAATGCAATATTTTTACTTTGACAGTCTGTAAAATCCCACATAATTAGTCATGGTAATGAAGTTCACAAATCATGGGAACTTCCCCCCTCCCCAATTGCCATTTTTATTGCCACCCTTATTTAGCACTCTTAGATAACATTTCTCCTTGAAGATGCAAATATTTTTAGGGCACGGTATTGTGTGGGAGAAAAGAAAACCACTGAGTTGTCAGCGATGGGGGCCTTGTCCCCTTTCACCTTCCTGGCCTCTCTATTTAATTTTCAACCCACTTTCCTCCAGGACTTCCCCAGGCAAATGTTCTTTCTTGTGAGACACATTTTCTTCCTGCTTCTTCTCAACTTCATCCCAACCAAATACTGTAGGAGCTCAGCCAACCATGACATTTCTTTTTGTTGGAAGGAAGGAAGTTGACATTTTGGTCTGTGTTGAACAACAGGCACCTTGGACCAGGGGTGGGCTTCAAAATTTTTAGTAAGGGGTTCTCTGCTCGGTTGCTGGGTGGGCTTGACCATGGTGGGTGTGGCCTGCACCACTGTGGGTTTTTTTTTTTGCCCACCCAGGGCTCTGGAGGCTTTCCTTGAGCCTCTGGGAGAGTAAAAATGGCCTCCCCAGGCTCAGGAGGCCCTCTGGAGGCCCTTCCCAAACTTCAGATAGGCCTGTTTTTTGCCCTCCCCGAGCCTCCACGTGCGTCCTGCACTTACCCGCATCCAAAACGGGCCACGTGGGGACTCCTGGGAGGGGTGGGCCAGGGTGGGAGGGGCCAGCCAGGAGTGGGATTTGGGGAGTTCTCCGAATTGCACAGAATCTTAGCTAGAGATTCTCCCGAACCAGGGGTGAAATCCAGCAGGTTCTGACAGGTTCTGGAGAACCGGTAGCGGAAATTTTGAGTAGTTCGGAGAACCGGCAAATACCACCTCTGGCTGGCCCCAGAGTGGGGAGGGAATGGGGATTTTGCAGTATCCTTCCCCTGGAGTGGGGTGGGAATGGAGATTCCGCCCTGAGTCCCTAGGGAGATAGGGCGGTATACAAATACGATAAATAAATAAATAAAATAAATAAATAAATTTTGCAGTATCCTTCCCTTGCCACTCCCACCAAGCCACGGCCATCAAGCCACCCCACCCCCACCAAGCCACACCCACAGAACCGGTAGTAAAAAAAAATGGATTTCACCACTGTCCCGAACCCCTGCAAACCCCCAACAGCCCAACCCTGCCTTGGACCCTTTTGTGCCTTCCCAGAATGGGCAAGGCTTCAGGGGGCAGGAAACAGGCCTTTTTAAAAGTAAAGTGGGCGCCTCAGACTTTAAAGGGCTTAAAGCATCTCTAAAATCTCTTCATACGTTTGGCTAATGTTCCTTTGGGGGGAAGGAAGGTTAAAAGGTAAAAATCAGCCTTTCAGGTAAAAGCAAGAATTTTATTCCTTATAAACATCGTTTGGAAAAAAAAAAAAAGGAAAGGGATTTTAAAATCACCTGCATTGAAAATTTCATTCTGCGTGCTTGAATTACGTCAGAATATCACCATTCCTTTATAGGCCTTAGGAAGGACCCAAAACAAAATGGAGCAAAGCTGCACTAATTCTTATTGTTCCTCTTTATCGGAGGTCATACTCTTCATCTCTTATATAGAAATAATTAAGAAATGTTGCTCTGCCCTGCCTGCCATGAGATGGAAGATCAAAGGGAAAACTACAGAATCTGATTCTGGTTAGTAAGAGAAGACAATGAGAACTATAAGAACCCTTTGTCAGAGTCTTACTCACTTGCTGCTTTGCCCTATATTTTATCTAACCCAGTGCTACTTAAATGCAAATCCCTCCTCTCAAAAAGTAAAATAAAGATCGATAGTGGGGTTTTTTGTGTGTGTGCCTTTGAGTCATTGTTGGCTCCTGGTGCTGCCTAGACAAGTCCCTGCAGTCTTGTTGGCAAGATTTCAGATGTGGTTTGCCCTTGTCTTCTTTCTAGGGCTGAGAGAGGTCACCCAGGTGGCTTCATGTTTAAGGTAGGATTAGAACTCATGGTCTCTTAGTTTCTAGCTCAGTGCTTTAACCACTACACTAAATTGGCTCTAATGCATATAGGACACATTATTATTATTTTTGTTAATCTTCCAGCTCCTTACATACAGAAGCAGCAATTACCAGGAAGATCCTTATTTAGCACAATATCTCTTTTTATGTGTTAAGAAGAAAATATTGTACCTCTTAGGGTTAACATAAAATCATAAAAACATCTGCTACAATGTCCTTCCTGTCGAAGACTACTTCAGCTTCAACCATGACAATTCACAAGCACACAATAGATTTAAACTTAAAGTGAACCGCTCCAATCTTGATTGTAGAAAATATGACTTCAGTAACAGAGTTGTTAATGCCTGGAATGCACTACTTGACTCCGTGGTCTCATCCCCAAATCCCCAAAATTTTAACCAAAGACTGTCTACTGTTAACCTCACCCCATTCCTAAGAGGCGTACATAAGAGCACCAGCGTGCCTACCATTCCTGTCCTAATGTTTCCTTTGGTTGTATTCAATTTGTGTGGTTATTTCATGCTTATACTTATATGTATTGTTGTGTGTTTGACAAAATAAATAAATAAAATAAATAAATAAAAAACACGAAGAAGGAACAATAGAGACTTAAGCTTAAAAGAAAAGAGGCACGTGTGCAAATTGATAAAGGAACCTTTAATGCACTATAACATTGAAATTTATCTAAATTCAATATTGTTAAACATTCTTAAAGATCAGATGAATTATACATGAAGTATATGGATTATTTGTCCCAAGGAAACCAGGGTGACATTTCTGTCTGTCACTTGGTATGACAAGGTTAGCATGTTTTATTCAAAATTTTTAAACAGTAAAATGATTTGTATGCATTACACTTTCTTTGAATTGTCAGAGAAAACAGAAAGAAACAGTTTGTCTATGACACAAAGTCATCTTTTGTATATAAAAAAATTGACACGACAAGATTGTTTCCGACATCCATAAAGCTCATACTTTAGTTTTCTTCTCATCTGGGGAAAAAAAGTAGCAACTGACGAAAAAAAGTAACATAAGCAAAGAGATGGTTAAGCTATAAGAACTGCAGAGAAAAATAAAACGATCCTAGGATCCTAGGGAGAAAGAAATGCATAGAGAAGATCATAAAGTATCTTTTAATGAATTTTTCTGAGTAGTAAACATCTGTTGGAGGTTGTTTTTTTCCCTTCCATAATAAAGGTTGGGAGTCACTGAGAATCACGATGATTCCTTATGAATAAATATGAAATTCTTGTGTATATCTGCAAATTTGGGGAAAATCAGTGGATGTATTCTTACTTATCAGAGAATATTAGATTCTTCCATAGTGATCATTATCTACAGCTTCCTCTTCTGAAACTATCTCTGACCTAATGAATGTTGCTTAATCATCTTCCTTTGTGGCTTATCTAAATTGAATTATATGTCTAGATCTATGTAGCTGAAATTGTACAACAGGAATAACAGTGTTATCATCCATGAAGCTCCTTTTAATCAGATCTGATGGTTTCTTATTCAAATAACCAAATAATAGTTCCATCATAGCTGCGATTATCATTGGCTGTGGTTTAGACATGGAAGGCAGGCTCATACATAGTGCTTAGCTACTTTAATTGTGGTTTGTTACATAAATTAGAGTGGCAGGATTCACCAATTGTGCTATGGCAAAAACAAATTTGTTAGGATTTAGTATAATCTGTGAATCTCATCAGTGACACCCATCCAACCATCCATCCATCCATCCATCCATCCATCCATCCATCCATCCATCCATCCATCCATCCTTATTTGGAATCATAACGGGTGTCAAAAGACAGGTTTTCTCATCTATGGATTTTGCTTGTACACTGCTACATATCCTAAAGAAATTTGGTCTTGTAAATAGTATGGGGGAAAAAAATCAAAGGAGGCGAACCCCCTCCCCCGCAAATCATTTCACAATCTATCAAATGATTTCACCAGGCATTTTAAAAAGTTAAAAAGGGGGGGGGGGCTTCTAATTTTCTGATTTATTTATTTTTTATTTTATTTATTTATTTGTCAAACACAACAATATATATAAGTATAAGCATGAAATAACCGTACAAATTGGATACAACCAAAGGGAACATTAGGACAGGAATGGTAGGCACGCTGGTGCTCTTATGCACACATCTTAGATTTGCCTTTGAATTTGATTTATTTACTTTCTCCTCCTCCACCTCCAATTTTAAATAAAGGATGAGGTCTCTGTTTTCTTTTAAATGATAAAATATGCAACAATAATTTTTTAGTTTTATTTTTAAAAAATTGTAAAGTTGATTCAAGCATTGTACTAGTAGAGACGTATAAATATATGTGATGGCTTTGAATTTTTAGATTCTGTGTGTTCCATAGCAGCTTTGCTATGCAGCAACATAAAATCAACCTTTTTCAGGTGGCACTTTGAATCAGGTGTGGGATGGAGGTGGACTAAACCGATGATGATACAAACTGATTTCTGAATTAACATAACATAACATAACATCAGAGTTGGAAGGGACCTTGGAGGCCTTCTAGTCCAACCCCCTGCCCAGGCAGGAAACCCTACACCATCTCAGTCAGATGGTTATCCAACATTTTCTTAAAAATTTCCAGTGTTGGAGCGTTCACAACTTTGAAGGCAAGTCGTTCCACTTATTAATTGTTCTAACTGTCAGAAAATTTCTCCTTAGTTCTAAGTTGCTTCTTTCTTTGATCAGTTTCCACCCATTGCTTCTTGTTCTACCCTCATGTGCTTTGGAGAACAGCCCGACTCCCTCTTCTCTGTGGCAACCCCTGAGATATTGGAACACTGCTATCATGTCTCTCCTAGTCCTTCTTTTAATTAAACTAGACATACCCAGTTCCTGCAACTGTTCTTCATATGTTTTAGCCTCCAGTCCCCTAATCATCTTTGTTGCTTTATTGGTCTTCTCTGCATTCTTTTCTAGAGTCTCAACATCATTTTAAGTCGTGGCGACCAAAACTGGATGCAGTATTCCAAGTGTGGCCTTACCAAGGCATTATAAAGTGGTACTAACACTTCACGTGATCTTGATTCTATCCCTCTGTTTATGCAGCCCAGAACTGTGTTGGCTTTTTTAACAGCTGCTGCACGCTGCTGGCTCATATCTAAATGGTTATCCACTAGGACTCCAAGATCCCTCTCACAGCTACTACTATTGAGCAAGGTACCGCATATACGGTACTGGTGCATTTTGTTTTTTTGGCCTAAATGTAGAACCTTACTTTTTTCACTGTTGAATTTCATTTTGTTAGATAGCGCCCAATGTTCAAGTCTGTCAAGATCTTTCTGTAACTTGAGCCTATCTTCTGGAGTGTTGGCTATTCCTGCCAGCTTGGTGTCATCTGCAAATTTGATGAGTTCCCCATCTATCCCCTCGTCCAAGTCATTGATGAAGATGTTGAAGAGTACTGGGCCTAAAACAGAGCCTTGGGGTACTCCACTGCATACTTCCCTCCATGTGGATGTGGTTCCGTTGAGGACTACACGTTGAGTGCGGTTGGTCAGCCAGTTACGAATCCATCTGGTGGTGGTGCTGTCTAACCCACATTTTTCTGCTTTATTTAGTAGTAGGTTATGGTCTACTTCAGAGGTTCCCAATCTTTTTTGCCCGCGGCTCCCCCGGAAATCCGACCTGCAACTGCGCATGCGCACCAGACGTGCCTGCGGCTCCCCCGGAAATCCGACCTGCAACTGCGCATGCGCACCAGACGCCCCAGAAATGGCGCATCAGCGCCGGACCCAGCGGGCGCAGATATTCCGCGGCGCCCCCATGACGATAGCGCGGCTCCCTGGGGAGCCGCGGCTCACAGTTTGGGAATCACTGGTCTACTTTATCAAATGCTTTACTGAAGTCCAAGTAAATTATATCGACAGCATTCCTCTGGTCTACTAATTTTGTCATTTTGTCAAAGAATGCGATAAGATTAGTCTGGCATGATCTGTTTTTGACAAACCCATGTTGGCTTTTGGTTATTACTTTGTTTGCTTCTAGGTGTTGGGTGATTCGTTGCTTGATTATCTTTTCCAGAATCTTCCCCGGTATTGAGGTCAGACTGATAGGTCTGTAGTTTCCTGGATCTGTTTTTTTTCCCTTTTTTGAAGATGGGAACTACATCAGCTCTGTTCCAGTCCTCTGGCAGCTCCCCTGTGCTCCAGGATCTTTGAAAGATATAGTTCAGTGGTTCTGAGATCATGTCTGCCAGTTCCTTCAGAACCTTGGGGTGTAATCCATCCGGTCCTGGTGATTTGAACTCGTCTAGGGTAGACAGGTGTTCACTTACCATTTTCTTCCCTATTTTAACTTGTGTTTCTAATCTGTTTTTTGTAGTGCTGTTTTTGATAGGTTGGATTGTGAAGTGGATCTTTAAATTATTTAATTGTGAAGTGGATCTTTAAAATATGGCTCTAACTGAGTCCATGTGCATCTGTGTATGTTGTATGGTGTATGTCATAGTTGAGTGACATTACTTTACCAGCCTTTCAAAACAAAAAATTCTAATAGGTAATGGCAGAAGTTTCAGATTTTTCTTATGATTTGTCACATAGTCATTATTATTATTATTGTTATTTTACATATTTGTATCCCATTTCTTTATTTTTTACAAATAACTCAAGGCAATAAACATATCCAGTGTAACTTCCCCTTCCTATTTTCCCGACAATAGAAACCAAGTGAGGTGGGTTGGGCTGAGAGAAAGTGACTGGCTCAAAGCAGGGGTGGGTTCTACTTACCTTTACTACCGGTTCGCAGCGGTGTGAGCAGAAGCTTCCTCTTGATGTCGGGATCGGTGGGCGGAGCCACCCCCCGGTTTTACTACTGGTTCACAAGAACCGGTCTGAACTGGGGCAACCCACTACTGGCTCAAAGTCACCCAACTTGCTTTCATGGCTAAGGCAGAACCTGAACTCATGGACTCCTGCTCTCACTTGAGAGGTGGGATAAGAAAGCAACAGGCCACTCCCATGCTGCTGCCCCATACATAATATAGTTAAGATGGCAAGTCAATAGCAAACTTACAACATTTTAAGAAGTGGTAACATGGCAATGAGAAGCATTTTCCCCTCCCCTTCAGCACCCATTACAGTTAAGACCTCATATACCACATGTGGTATTATTTACTGAGGATGCCTCAGCTTAAGCATGCATGGAATTAAATAATCAATAAATGAAAATGAATCAGTCTAACCCATATTCACACATAATTAGTATCTTAGTATGATTTGTGTTGATTGCTTATTTAGTATCCCATGGCTATCACTAAGTGTTGTATCTTATGATTTATGATGAATATATTTTTACGAGGAGTACGATCATGGTTTATCACTTGTTGCTTGTATGTATACTGAGAGCTTATGCACCTGAGTCAAATTTCTTGTATGTCCAATCACACTTAGCCAATAAAGAATTCTAGTCTAGTCTAGTCTAGTCTAGTCTAGTCTAATCTCCAGCAAAAAGCAAAAATACATCAGCATACCCTGCTACAGGGATGTCAAGATGGCATACTAAAAAAAAAACCAAAAAAAAAAAACCACTAAAGGAAATAACTAGAAACGATGAAAAACAGAACATAAGCTGGAAATCTAGAATTCTAATAATGACTAAAGACAACCAGTGCAATCCAGAGGTCAACAGCAAGGTTAATGTTATCATTGCAATTCATATTCTGCTCAAAATATTCCAAAATTTATCAGAAGATAGCTCAAATATAATTCCAGCATTGCTTAGAGAAAGTAAGTTTTTGAGACAGGGCCTTTGTTAATCCAGTAGAATGCAAACCAAATCATCAAGAGAGAATTCATCTTTGTAAAAATAGCTTTTTCTAACCACATCTTTACCCACTAAGATATTTGTTTCCTATCTGAGCATTATCCTATGGAAATTTTAACTTTTGTGCTCCTTATATTTTGGACTCAGACTTCAAATAAAATAATATGATTTGGTCATGTAGAGAACCAAGTCCAAAAGGAGTTTTCTGAGAATTTTGAGCTCTCTGGTTCCATATTTGGACTTACTGAATCTAACTAATTGTTGAAATGAGTCCTTTGACAGGTATTCTTCCAGCAGAGATTTAATAGGCCCCCATGTTTTTTGAAGTGACCTTAAGTTAAGTTACTAATATATTCCAAGCTTCCATACAAGATGGAAACTTGGTTTCCTAAACAGCTTATGAATAGTAAGTAATTCATCTGACAGTGCCTCACTGTAGAAGAAAGACTAAAATTATTGGCACAATATTTGGTAGGCACCACACTTTCTTTATAGCGAAAATGTTTCCGTAAACGAGACTTCCAAAATTGCAGAAAGTTGGCAAAATGACAGGCTCCCAGTTCTAAACTTAATATTTTCAAGTATCAGCCTATTTCAATACCTTCTAAATTTTTCTGAGATGGCCCTGCTTCTGGGTCAAAGTGTCAGCATGCTGGTAAAAGATGATATCAGACAGATAACAGCAGATATACGATATAAAAGTAATTCAGTAAGTCTACAAAATTCGTATGGGGAAAAATAGACCATGTAGCTGGAAACCCATAAATAAAATGCATTGCAATTGCTATGGCTTTTCCGCTAGCCCATTGTGTCTATAAAAAGGCAGTGAAAGAAAACTGTTCATTACTGACAGTTCTGGGGGAAGCTAGAAAGTAGCAACCTGTCTCAGTGCATCCAATAATGTGTCTGAAAAGGAGGGAAAAAAATCCCTAATCCCTCCAGCTATTGATAAAAGCTTCATTAGATCAGACTGTTAGCAATCCTAGCTCTGGCAAAGAGGGCTTACCTGTGAGAGATGAAGAAATTGTACTTATTAAGCGTCTTTGCTGTCTACCTTTGAAGAATCTCGTGTTTTAAAATTTATTGTAGTAGAACCAGCTTAAAAGTTTGTCACAAATATATATTTGATAACAGATACAGCGCTAGGCACTTTCGAAACTGAGATCTCTTACTCTTGCCTGGGCTACAAATGGAGATAAACATTTTTGTTTCTTTTTCCAGATGCCCTTTCTGCCCTTTTCCTTTATGTGCATTTTTTAAAAATGACATAGTTACATATGCATATATAGAATTTTTTTTCAAAAGACCATAATTTAAAACATATTCAGTTTTTCCAAAAAAGAGAGAGAGAGAGACAGAATATTCAGTAAATGCATGTCTTCAGATGACTCCAAGAACTCTTATAACAGTTAAGATGCTAAGTGCCTTCAATTATCTCTTAATTTACTTACTAGTGCATGAGGCCCTAACATCACCCTGTGATTTAATGATCTCTATTTTTTCTTAATCTTTCAGAATTTTAGTAGCAGGGCAAGACAAAGGTGCCTTAAATAATCCTGTAACTTTTTTCATTATTGTTGGGATACTCCACGTCAGCATTTTTTAGCCTCGGCAACTATAAAGATGCTCTAAGGCAGGGGTGTCAAACTTGCGTTGTCACAGTGTCGTCACGTGACGTATTGTGACATTTCCCCCCTTCAGTAAACCAGGTGCAGGCGTGGCCAGCACATGACGCATCTGGCCTGCTGGCTGCTAGTTTGACAGCCCTGCTCTAAGAGATATTTATGCATAGTCATGATCAGGATATTTCAAAGAAGAAAATCTGGAAAACAGAGTTAAGGAACATTTTTGAGGGCATATGCAAGACAACCTACACTGGGATTATAAAAAGTTTCAGCGTTTGCTAAATTGGAGTTTAATTCCCTTTATGCTTTGCGTATAGAATATTCATTGAACTCCATAAAATAAGGGTATTGGGAGTAGTTCCCATAAATTTTTGAGCTCTCAACTCAAACCAAGAACAAAGAAATGTTTTTCTATCTTTACAAATGTTCAGAGCAATCTATTTATTACTCTGATTTAATAAATCAGCATTCTTTTATTTTAATACTTTATAAGATTTGAGTAAAAGGGTTGCACGAGAAGTAATTAACCATTTTTAAATAATATTACTTTTCTGAAGATTACCAAAAAATAACTGTTTATGAAGCTGCATCTTCATGGGTTCAGTAAGTAACAAATACTATTAAATCAATGAAACCAAGAAAAACTCCTAAACCTGATAGCTACACTTTTGAGTGGTATTAACAAATACCTTTACACTTTTCCTCCTGTATTGTTTTAGGTTTCTTTATTCATTTATTTCAAGATTCATAATGTTGCCGAGCTTAGATTTTGCGACTCTAGGCAACATACAGCATAAATACTGATAAGTATTATATTGATACTTGTACGTATAAATCTCTCCTTGCCCTGAAATAAGATTTCAGCTCATGCAACGTGTCAATATGACACTTTCAAATTAATATAAAAAATACATAGTTCTCATGACAAAATATGATTCCAAAAGCAACGTATTAAACCAATGGCGGAAAAGGCAGTGAAGGAGAAAAGTACTGGGGGTGTGAGAAAAGGGCAAGTGTAGGACTAGCCAGGCTTGTATGGACTGGTCAAAACTTATTGGAAGACAAACTCTGATGTGGAAACTGTAGCTCCTTGGCGCAATCCCTTAGAAAGAAGTACTGTACATAGTGGGCATCCTGCTTCATTTCTTCTCAAACGTATCCAAGACAGACTCAACACTATGTAAAGAATCAAAGTGAACATATGAGTAAATGGAGTGCCAGTTTATAAGGACTGTCATCCCATTGAACAGCTCTCATGTTTTATTTCCATTTCTCTACTCTTGTGTATTTTAGTAATCTCATATGAAGAATGGTTGCAGGAATTGGGTATGGCCAGTCTAGAGAAAAGAAGGACTGGGGTGACATGATAGCAGTATTCTGGTATTTGAGGACTGCCACGAAGAAGAAGGGGTCAACTCATTTTCCAAAGCACCAAAAGGTAAGACAAGAAAAAATGGATGGAAACTAATCAAGGAGAGAAGCAACCTGAAATTAAGGAGAAACCTCCTAAACAGTGAGAACAATTAACCAGTAGAACAGCTTGCTTTTAGAAGTTGTGGGTGCTGTATCACTGTAGGTTTTAAGAAAAAACTGGACAGCCACTTGTCTGAAATGATATAGGATCTCCTGCTTGAGCAGTGGGTTAGATTAGAAGACCTCTAAGGTCCCTTCCAGCTCTATTCTTATTGATTGATCCCACATATATTTTTGGTGGGAAAATGCCATAGACACACAAAGCAACTGATGACTGTCAGGGACTGTGATTTATGGAATAATTTGGGAGGAAATAGCATGAAAACGTGCACGTTGCTCAGTAAATCATGCATGAGATTAATCAAAGTAGGATTATGTATGTATATGTGTATGTTTGTAAGTATGTATATATGTTGGGTAGAAGTTGGATTCCAAACAGCTTATACTACATTCAGTTATCTGTATGAGTGTAGTTATGTTGATCTGAAAAGTCGAGAGTGCTGGTTGATGCTTCTTTTGAAAACTAAGGAAGATAACATTGTTGCTTTTTGCACAATTAATAACCTTTTTGAGAATACTTTTACATGATTCATCCATTTTCTAAGTGGGCATATACCAGTACAACTAAAGACATAGTTAAAAGGGTGGCAGCAATGAAGGGAATTAAACCAGTTTGAGAAACTTAATTGCATTATAGAACTGGTGATAGTAAGAGCCCTTCATTCATAGCTTGGAGTTCAGAGTAAAAACCTGGAAGGCCACCAGCTATAGTGCCATCTTCCTTCATAGTGTAAAGTAATCAAAGTGACACAACACAGATCTAAATATCTTAGGGAGCAAATTCTGAAAAGAATTTGTGTAAGCCGAAACTTAATCTGCGTGTACCATCTTTAAATTTGGGGCACCTAACCCAGTGTTTCTCTGTATAATTTAGTTATAATTGAATTGTGCAGAGAATTATTATAGTTATAGTTGGCTCTGCAACCTAAGAAGACAGACACAGACTTCAGTGGATAACTAGAACTGCAGAAAAAACAATTGCTACCAATCTGCCTTCCATCGAGGACCTTTATACTGCACAAATCAAAAAGAGGGCTGTGAAAATATCTACAGACCCTCACATCCTGGACATAAATTGTTTCAACTTCTACTCTCTAAACGACAGTATAGAGCACTGCACACCAGAACAACTAGACACAAGGACAGTCCCCCCGCTCCCAATGTCATCACTCTGCTAAATAACTAATTCCCACAACACTGTCAAACTATTCAGTAAGCCTGTATTAATACTATTCTTTTCATCTTTCCTATTACCTATCTCCTTTTCTACTTATGACTATAACTTTGTGGCTTGCATCTTTACAATTTATATTGTTTTATTTAGTTTACAAGTACAATTTATGTTGATTGCTTATTTAGTATCCTATGACTATCACTAAGTGTTGTATCTTATGATTTATGATGAATGTATTTTTATGATGACTGTGATCATGATTTATCACATAGCTTTTATGCTAAGGTAACCAATCCTCCTCCTTTAGGGAAGACAGTCCTTCTTTTGTAAGTTCTATCCTCTCGAAAAGTGTCCTCCTACATGTCCTCCTTTTCGATATTTGAAGACTAATCTGTAAATTTCCGTATTCGATTGATGCTGAGCCGATCCGTTCCATGTGATGTGATGTATTTGTATTTGACATGATGATTCGTCAAGGCTCGGTACAGTGTGGCAAGACGCGATTATGAGACGCATACGGTCCGCACAGGAGAATTGTTTTGAGAGAGTGCGCCACG
Source organism: Ahaetulla prasina (assembly GCF_028640845.1). Classification (NCBI taxonomy): domain Eukaryota; kingdom Metazoa; phylum Chordata; class Lepidosauria; order Squamata; family Colubridae; genus Ahaetulla; species Ahaetulla prasina. The sequence goes on along the minus strand of NC_080540.1, from coordinate 217,013,265 downwards.
CGCAAGTGGCTTTGTTTACTTCTTACTGAAATACGACACGGCATACATGCACGCATTAGACTCACTTCTTTCTCAGTGAATATTCAATCATACACAGGTGAGCACAGTAATTCACGTTTTATTAATTCATTATCTATTTCATAATTTCCAAATACGTATACTTTTACTTTCAGGTTTATTCAATGGATAAGTACTCATTTAAATAATAATTAATAATTAATAGGCATGTAAGCATAATTACAATATAAAATGTTATTGTTACAAATGTTTTTATTATGCATTTATCATATTATAGTGTATTCTGTATTATTGTTGCAATGAATAAAATGTTTATTTTATTTACAATATTTTTTTCTTCAATTTATTTGTGTCCTCCTCATTGTAAAAAAGTTGGTCACCTTATTTATGCACAATGAGAGCTTATGCACTGAATACAAATTTCTTGTGTGTCCAACCACACTTGGCCAATAAAGAATTCAATTCTATTACAATCCATAGAATTAGTTGCCATGTTTCAGACTAACTGGCAAATGAGAAAGTTGGTGCAAACTTCTGGAACTAACAATTGCCTACCTCTTTCACACATATTATGGCACTAATTTTGGATAGGAGGGAGGAAAACGTTTGCATCTGTGATATTGATGAAATCAACTCCCAGCAGCCCCTTTGCCTAGTTTATGATGAGGGATGCTGGGAGTTATAATTCAACAAATCAGATTGCCTTCCCCTGATTTAGATTAAGAAACCCTCCAAGAATATAATTAAATGCAACTAAAAAATAAAACCAGTTGACTCACTCACCCACAAAACAAGATGGATGTTTTTTTCCCCCCTTGAAACCAAGTTGGTCATTCTGTTCAGTAACTTTGCAGCCTTTTTTTCCATGGGAAAAGAGGAAGAAAATATGCTCATTTTAGCTGTCATTGTTCAGTGTTTGATTTCTTGGACATTTTGGCAGCCATTTCAGAACATCTGACTTTCTGGAGACAGAGAACATAATGCCTGTGACACTGAGTAGAAGGAAAACCACTCAGTTTTATACATCTCATACATTTCAAACCCAAGGAGACAGCAAGGTAGGCAACACAAAAAAATCCTCCCCAAAAAATGCAAAGGGGAGGAGGGGACTTTGTGTTTAATTCAGTGCTTGAAAGAGCTGTGTTGTTGGACTTACATCAGCCTTTTCAGTTCAGTAAGCTGTTTGAGCTTTGAGTTAACTTCTTGCTATCTCTATCCCAGAAACCAGCAAATGCATGCTAAACCATTTCATTTGTATGTTGCAGGAAAGTAGCAGGGATTTTTTTTTTTTACTACACAGACATGATATAACAATCACCCTCCCCAACAATCAGAAGAGGGACAATTCACAAACAGAAAAAGGCAATAAACTCTTGATGTACTTATTGATGGCGGTGTGATACGACTTCAAAGAGATGTCCTGTTGCATTCTAATGTGACCCAATGGATCACCTTGCCTGTTTGTGAAATTAATTCCCACCCTGTGGAGCAGAGGTGAAGACTAAGGCTTAAGAGCAACAACAGTAACCAAAAAAAAAAAAAAATCATCATCCATAAAATGTGGCAGAACTGCAAAATACAAGTTGTCATACCTCTGGCCAATGAACAACTTTAAAGGAAGGAAGGAAAGAAAAACAAGAAAAGGCATTCAGTGGAATCAGACATGAAGAGCACAAGCATCTTGTGGACATGGACCTTCTGACTTTGACGACTCAGGCCCTGAACTAGAGTTTGGTTGACTCTACCCATGAGAGCTCTATATTGCCATGTAGGGAGCTAAAGAATTGAGAAAGAGTAGAGTTTGTGTCTTCCCAGAAAAGCATTATTACAATCATGGCATTTCTAGATGGATTTTATTGATTTACAGTCTTGGATTGTTTGTTATTAATCCAGGGGCAAAACTGGAGTTTGTAGACAGTGGGGTTGCCAGGACTATAGAAACATGTAATATAAAAGCCATGGTTTTCCCCTTCATTACACAGCCATGTTTGTTCTCTTTATTATTAAAATAAAGGGGGGGGAGCTTCATAATTGCCTGTACTGTATGAGTCACTCCCTCTGTCTTCTTAGTACAAGACAGGCTGGGTAGGGGTGGTAGTTGCTGCCCACATGTTTTTGTTTTTGTTTTCCAATCTAGGACTCCAGCACTTTGCCAAATGAAGATGGCAGGGACTCAGGTTAGAGCCAAGTTGTGCTAGAAGTTATCGCTGCAGTTCTGGAGGTGCCTGTGTTGTGGGGAAGAAGTCTGGATTTGTGACTGTTGCTCTAGCCTGTATGTATGTATGTATGTATGTATGTATGTATGTATGTATGTATCAGGGGTGAAATGCTCCCGATTCGGACCGGATCAGCTGATCCAGTAGTGATGGTGGCGGGTGGTTCAGAGAACCAGTAGCAAAAATCCCTGCCGCCCCAATGCCCAGCTGAGCTGCGCAATTGTCAGAGGCTTTTTTTTTACTTTTAAAAGCATTTTTTTACAACCTCTGGCTGAATAGGTTGTTAAAAAATGCTTTTAAAAGTAAAAAAAAGATCGCGTGTCACAGCTGATCTCACATACACCCCGTGGACACTGTTCTACTTACTCCATGCCTCCTTTTGACATGCACTGTGCGCATGTGCATCTCGCATTTGGTCAGCGCACCGGTAGTAAACTGGTTCAGATTTCACCACCAGTATGTATGTATGTATGTATTAAATTTATATGCCACCTGTTTCACTATCAAGCAACTTTAAATATGCACTGCTCAAGTGGACTGTAGAAATGTTTGGAATAATTCTATCATCAAACATAATATTTTTAGAAATTAAATATCAACTATTTTTTTTACCCTATCTCCCTTGATGCAGCAGGAAGCCATCTTAGCACTCAGTAAAACACAGTTTGAATATCTTCAGTCAATTTCTACATTCAGTCTTGAATCTAACTACATTCTGACTCTTATTCTACTTCCTTTCACGTATTACCTTATAATAAAGCCCACCTAACATACTTGCGGTGGATAGAGTTTTCACTGAATTTTGCCAAAAATGCAAATATTGTTTGGGGGGATGTAATTTGATTCTTTCCAAGCAGGATTTTATAACATTTGGAGCAATAATTGCTCTTTTTATGGGAAACAGTCTTGCCAAAATTCAGACAGATAGGGAAAAAAGAGATTTTTTTTTTCTACCCAAAGTCAATAATTTTCTTTAAAAATGTTGATGGCTGTTATTGAAGATGGTGAAGCTCATTGTTAGACATAAACATAAGAGCATAAACAGAGGTGGGTTTCAGCAGGTTCTGGAGAACCAGTAGTGGAAATTTTGAGTAGTTTGGAGAACCGGTAGTAAAAATTCTGACTGGCCCCTATCTATTCTCTGCCTCCCAAGTCCCAGCTGATTGGGAGGAAATGGGGATTTTGCAGTAACCTTCCCCTGGAGTGGGGAGGGAATTAAGATTTTACAGTATCCTTCCCCTGCCACGCCCACCAAGCCATGCCACGCCCACCAAGCCACACCCACAGAACCGGTTGTAAAAAAAATTGAAACCCACCATTGGGCATAAAGCTATGAATGCTCAAATTATTATTATTATTATTATTATTATTATTATTATTTACTATATTTGTGTATCGCCCATCTCCCGAAAGACTCAGGGTGGTTCACAGCCAAAAAACAACAAAAAACATATAATACATATAAACAGCTAAAAGAATAGACAGTTAAATTCAATTGATGCCCTAAAAACTTTTAAATACAAATTTAAAACCTCAATTAAACCCCTTTTTAAAAAATCCCAATTTAAAAACTACGTTCAAGCTAGTCCTGCTCTTCGAAACAGCAACGTCTTCAGCTCGCGGCGGAAGGACCTGAGATCGGGGAGTTGACGAAGCCCCAGAGGGAGCTCGTTCCAGAGGGTAGGGGCCCCCACAGAGAAGGCCCTCCCCCTAGAGGTCACCAGTCGACATTGTTTAGCTGACGGTATCCGGAGGAGGCCCTCTCTGTGAGAGCGCACTGGTCGGTGAGAGGTTAATGGTGGCAGTAGGCGGTCCCGTAAATATCCCGGCCCTAGGCCATGGAGCGTTTTAAAGGTTATAACAAGTACCTTGAAGTGAACCCAGAAGACCACCGGGAGCCAGTGCAGACTACGCAGGAGGGGTGTTACACGGGATGGTTTCTTCAGGGCAATTAGCATCTTATATCAGATATAGAGAACAATAAATTGGTTCAAAAGGTAGAGCAAAGTTATAAACTATGCTCCATTGTCAGATACACAGTCAGATTTAGAAGTAAGCAAAAGTAACACAGAAGCTAAAACAGCTAACAGACTATCTCAGGCAGGACAAATTGCAGGGCAGATTTTTGCTTTTGGTTGAAGCAGAACCACATTCATCCGGTGACACAGCACTGGTTGTGTTCATGGTTATCGTATAGGTAGAGGCCCTCTGATTCAAAAGGATTACAGTTGGTTACTGAAGTCTCCTTTTATCTCATCATCACTTGGCCTGACAAGTACTTTCCTAAGAAGGCATTAAAGATACCTTTAAATTCTGGAGATGCAGGTTGGGTTCAGAGATCTATAAAGTTCAGGTCAAAAACCAAGGCTTAATGCTTTCCAGTGACGTCACCGCTCCTGCTGGGTGCTCTAACAGAGCACTCCGTGTTAGAAGATTGTAAAAGTCAGTGAAACAGAAAAAAAATCACTGTTCACTGAGCTTAGCATACCCTCTGGGCAAAAGAGGGTTATCAGAGTTGTGGGAAAGTGGCAGGTCTGACAGGGGGTTTGCTCTTAAGAGCAAATTTTCCTGGATTTATGACCCCACCGAATTCCACTCCCTCCAACTTCAACACGCTCCTGTTTTTATCAGGAAAAAGGAGTGGGAGAGTCGCTTCTGCTCAACAGGACTTATTAAATTGATTGATTTTCTAAGCAGACGGGAATTTCACAAGCGTTCGATCTTTGATGTAGAATCAGCACGGCAAGTACCGACTCCCTTTTTGAAACTTGAAACCTTTCTTTGTCTTTGATTAATTGACTTTTAAAATGGCGTCTGAAAGTGAAAGTAAAATTTTTTAGTACGATAAAGTAGCGTTATTTGTGGATTGTTACAAACGGAGTTTTTTTATACTGAAAGGAGGGAAGGAAAGTTATTAAGTTTAAATTCCTGATTCTTTTGAAGACAGAATGGCAGCTAAACCTTTAAAGCCTTCTGGAAGAAGGGGATCTGAACCAAGTCTTGAGGAAATATTGAAAGAACAATTAAAACTTTCTGAAGATAGGCAAAAAGAGATGATGGAGAATTTTAATGCAAAAATAAGAGAAGATATTCTCATGGCAGTTCAAGGACTGAGTAAAAAAATTGAGGGATTGGAAGGGGAAATGCAACAGATCTCTCAGTCAAATAAGCATTTAGAAGACAAAATGAAAGGTGTTCAGAAAAAAGTGGATCAAAATGAAGATCAGGTTGTGATATTACAATATAAACTTATGGAAGGAGCTCTTAGAATTCGTGGTATGCAAGAAGAGCGAGGAGAAGACTTAAGAAAAATTATATCAGAAGCATTGGCTGAATTTATTGAAGTGGAACCCCAAGAGGTAGCTTACCAAATTGATAAAATATATAGAGTTAACTCCTGGATTGCAAGACAGAGAAAGCTTCCTCGGGACATTGTGGTTTATTTTGTGAAAAGGACTATGAGAAATCAGATTCTGCAAGTTTCATATCAGACAACTTTAAAAATTGGAGAACAGGAGTTGAAGGTGTTGAAAGAGATTCCTTCAAAGATGTTAAGAGATAGGAAGGAATTTGTTTTTTTTACACAAGAACTTAAAAAACATCAGATTCAATTCAGATGGGAGGTGCCAGTTGGACTGACAGTATTCTATCAAGGAAGGAGATATAGAATTGACACTGTTTTAAAGGCAAAGGATTTTCTTTCTACAGTTTTGAAAGTCGAAATAGAAGTGATAGAAAAACTTCAAGAGATTCAAGAAGGCGTGGTGATCCAAGAGCCTTCATTGCTGCCAGTATTAGAGGAACCACAAGAGCAAAGGGTGACAAGAGGAGCTCTTAAGCGTAAAGAAGAGCAACAGTCTCAAAGTAAAAGTCAGGATCCCAGTATGGAAGCTGTGGGAGGAGCTAGACGGAAGATACCGGAGGAGGAGCTTCCGTTGTCTGCTTCAAAGCTTCAGGAGGCCAGTAATGGCAAATAGAATTTTGTCATGGAATGTTAATGGCTTGAATTCAGCTCAGAAAAGAAGGAAAATATTTCACTACTTGAAACAATTTAAAAATGATGTGATTTGTTTGCAAGAGACACATATAAAATTATCAGACCAAAAATATTTAATTAACTCAAAATTGGGTAAACATTTTGTTGCATCAGCTTTGGAAAAGAAGCATGGAATTGTTGTATATATCAGGAAGGATATACCAGCTAAGTTAATTGAGGCAGATATTCAAGGAAGATTTATTGCTATTGAACTGGTGATAGATGCAAAAAAGACTTTGCTGATAGGTATTTATGCACCTAATCAGCAACAAGAAAAGTTTTACAAAATGTTACACGAGAGGTTGACCCTCTGGGATTATAGTTCATTTATTTTATTAGAAGACTGGAATGGAGAAATTGATACAAGAAGGGATAAGAGAACCTCCTCCAAGAAGATACCTATACATGCAAAATTACCAAAATCCTTTTTTGAAATGATGGAAGACTTTGAGTTTAGAGGTATATGGAGGTTACGGAATCCAGATGAGAGAGATTTTACTTTTTTTTCCGACAGGCATCAATCTTTTTCACGTATTGATTTTATTTTAATTTCTAATGACTTGCTTTCTAGGGTGAAGAAAACGAAGATATTTCCGAGGTGTTTAACTGACCATAGCCCAGTATGGATGGAATTTGGAGATTGTTTTGTTAGAGTAATTAAAGCGATTTATGGAGAGCAAACAGCTCAGATTATAATAAATGGTAGTTTGACAGAAGTTATTAAGATTGCGAAAGGAACGAGACAGGGATGTCCCTTATCACCATTATTGTTTGTTTTGACTCTGGAACCATTATTAGATAAAATACGAGAATTAACGAAAATAGAGGGAATTAAGATTAGAGAACATGAGTATAAAGTTAGAGCTTTTGCAGATGATGTAGTGGTTACGTTAACAAATCCTATAAATTCAAGTAGATTTTTGTTGGAAGTAATTGATAAATATGGAAAGGTATCAGGATTTAAAATAAATCAGAATAAAACAAAAGTGATAATTAAAAATATGTCTATACAACAGAAACAAAAACTAGAGGAAATGACAGGATTTGAGGTAGTAAAAAAGGTTAAATACTTAGGGGTTTATATTAGCTCATCGAACAAGAAACTTTATAAGAATAATTATGACTTGCTATGGCAAAAAGTTCAGAATGATATGAGTGTCTGGAAGAAATTGCAGTTATCCCTATTGGGAAGGATTGCGGCTATTAAAATGAATGTGTTACCTAGATTTTTGTTTCTGTTCCAGATGATACCAATAATTAAAAAGGATAAAAATTTGGAAGATTGGCAGATTGGGATTAACAAATTTATATGGCAGGGTAAAAAGGCGAGGGTTAAAATGAAAATAATACAGGACTCACGGGAAAGAGGTGGTTTAAGAATGCCTAACTTTAAATTATATTATGAAGCAGTAGCCCTTTCAGTAATAAGTGATTGGTTTAATTTAACAGAGGAAAGAATTTTGAATATAGAAGGTTATGACTTGTTATATGGATGGCATGCGATTTATTTTATTAGAAGACTGGAATGGAGAAATTGATACAAGAAGGGATAAGAGAACCTCCTCCAAGAAGATACCTATACATGCAAAATTACCAAAATCCTTTTTTGAAATGATGGAAGACTTTGAGTTTAGAGGTATATGGAGGTTACGGAATCCAGATGAGAGAGATTTTACTTTTTTTTCCGACAGGCATCAATCTTTTTCACGTATTGATTTTATTTTAATTTCTAATGACTTGCTTTCTAGGGTGAAGAAAACGAAGATATTTCCGAGGTGTTTAACTGACCATAGCCCAGTATGGATGGAATTTGGAGATTGTTTTGTTAGAGTAATTAAAGCGATTTATGGAGAGCAAACAGCTCAGATTATAATAAATGGTAGTTTGACAGAAGTTATTAAGATTGCGAAAGGAACGAGACAGGGATGTCCCTTATCACCATTATTGTTTGTTTTGACTCTGGAACCATTATTAGATAAAATACGAGAATTAACGAAAATAGAGGGAATTAAGATTAGAGAACATGAGTATAAAGTTAGAGCTTTTGCAGATGATGTAGTGGTTACGTTAACAAATCCTATAAATTCAAGTAGATTTTTGTTGGAAGTAATTGATAAATATGGAAAGGTATCAGGATTTAAAATAAATCAGAATAAAACAAAAGTGATAATTAAAAATATGTCTATACAACAGAAACAAAAACTAGAGGAAATGACAGGATTTGAGGTAGTAAAAAAGGTTAAATACTTAGGGGTTTATATTAGCTCATCGAACAAGAAACTTTATAAGAATAATTATGACTTGCTATGGCAAAAAGTTCAGAATGATATGAGTGTCTGGAAGAAATTGCAGTTATCCCTATTGGGAAGGATTGCGGCTATTAAAATGAATGTGTTACCTAGATTTTGTTTCTGTTCCAGATGATACCAATAATTAAAAAGGATAAAAATTTGGAAGATTGGCAGATTGGGATTAACAAATTTATATGGCAGGGTAAAAAGGCGAGGGTTAAAATGAAAATAATACAGGACTCACGGGAAAGAGGTGGTTTAAGAATGCCTAACTTTAAATTATATTATGAAGCAGTAGCCCTTTCAGTAATAAGTGATTGGTTTAATTTAACAGAGGAAAGAATTTTGAATATACAAGGTTATGACTTGTTATATGGATGGCATGCGTACTTATTTTATGAAAAAGTGGATAGGGCTTTTAAGAATCAAGTGTTGAGAAGTGCTCTTTATGGTCTGGAAAAAATATTCCTATAAATTAGAATACAAGATTCCTATATGGGCGAGCCCTAGACATGCAATAGAGAATATAAATATAGAACAGAAACAGGAAATGATTACTTATAAAGAACTTTTGTATGCTGAAGGAGGTAGATTGCAATTAAAATCATTACAGGTATTAAATGAAGAAGGGAGGAATTATACTTGGTTTCAATATGGGCAAATAAGTGCTAGATGGAAAGAAGATCAAAAAATTGGTATAATGCAAAGGGAGGAAAATTTAATAAAGCAAATTAGAAATCAGACCCAGGAGCATATAAAGAGATTGTATAATGTGTTGCTTGGAATAGATTCGGAAAAGGATTTGGTAAAGGATTGTATGATAAAATGGGCACAGAATATTCAGGAACCAATAATGTTGGAAACATGGGAGAAAATTTGGGTTAGAAATGTTAAGTTTACACAAGCACAGAATTTAAGGGAAAATTTTTATAAGATGTTTTATAGATGGCACTTAGATCCCAAAAAATTATCATGTATGTATCCTAATATCCAAGCGAAATGTTGGAGGTGTGATTGTGATGACGCTACATATTTTCATATTTGGTGGACTTGCAAGAAAATTAAGGTCTTTTGGATAAGAATTTGGTGGATTATTCAAAATGTACTGAAGAAGAAGATAAAGTTCCTGCCACAATTTTTCCTTTTGGGAATTATAACGGATTGTACAGGGATTGAGACTAAATTGATTCTGAATTTAATAACAGCAGCAAGACTGTTGATTGGACAATACTGGAAGAAAGAAGAGGTACCTACAATAGAAGAATGGATACTGAAAGTCATTAATTTGGCTGAGATGGCTAAAATCTCAGCGTTTTTAAAAGACAATACGCAGGAAAGATATTTAATTGAATGGAAAAAATGGATTGATTATCTACAAAACAGATATCAGATTAAGAAATATCAGATTGCCTTTGAATAATTAGAAAGTTATTTTATGTAATGGGGAGGGGGTTGGGAGATGAAAAGCTTTGGATGTGGTTATTTGGATTGGAAGGGAAAATTTTATTCTATGTTTGGTTCATGTATAACAATACCTTGTGATTGACCCGGGAAGCCGGGGGGGGGGGGAGGGAGGGGGGAAGGGGGTTTTTTTTGGGAGGGAGGGGGGGAAAAAGGGGGAAAATGTTTTTGTTTTTTAAAACTCTTTCAATAAAAAAAAAACCAAAAAAAAAACCACCAAGGCTTAATTTGATTGCCACTGCTTTACCTGGAACGCACAAAGATATACAGGTAGTCCTGATGTACAACAGTTTGTTTAGTGACGGTTTGAAGTTACAACCTCATGAAAAAAGTGACTTACGACAATTTTTCACACTTATGACCTTTGTAGCATCTCTATGGTCACCTGATCAAAATAGAGATGCTTGGCAGCTGACTCATATTTATGACGGTTGCTGTGTCCTGGGGGGGGGGCGTCACGTGATCCCCTTTTGCAACCTTCTGACCAGCAAAGTCAATGGGGAAGCCAGATTCATTTAACAACCGAGTTACTAATTTAGCAACCGCAGCGATTCACTTAAACAAAACGCGGCACAAAAAGTCGCAAAACGGGGAAAACTCACTGAACAAATTTCTCTCTTAACAACATAAATTGGGGGCTCAATTGCGCTCGTACGTTGAGGACTACCTGTACCTCTAAATTCAGAGGTTGTCTCAGTTTGATAGATATTCCTAGCTGCTGTAATCTTAGTTCAGGTTTTTGAAGTTTATAACTAGACAGGATTTGCAAAGAATCTAGTCTTAGATTTGCAAGAGAGATGGTATTAGTATGGCAAGACAGCGATTTGATGAGAGGAATGTTTTGTTCCTTGTCAACCTCTTATTTGGACTCAAATCAGCAGTCTCACAATCTGTAACCTTCCTGTTGATCTTTGTGCTATGTAAGTATTGTTTTATAGTAAACATTAATATTTAAATTCACTCGAATAAGCTAAATAAATACTCTGCCTCTGGCAGTGCTGAGGCAGACACTTCCAAGTCAAGAAAAGGACATGAAAGCCTTAGCAATTTTGTTTCCTTTGCCCGGTATTTTGCTTTCTCAAAAGGGCAGACACACTCTTTTGAATTAACTATTTTCACAAAAGCAGCAGCAGCAACAACAACAATGGAAAAAACCCACCCAAGCCATATTTTTTTTTTACTGAGCATGGAATCAAAAGAAAAGATGAAACTTAAAGAAGAAAAAGTAAATTCAAAGTACAGTACTTTTAAATTTTACTTTAACAGAAAATAGCCCTTAACAATAACATTCTGGATAGCATTTTTCTTTTGTGAGAAATTGGTAGAAGTACAGCAGCATGTTTTATATTATCACAGAGGCATCATTCTTGTTATTTGGTTTTTCTATTTAAAAAAAAAGCAGGATTTCAATTGCAAAGAAAAAGCTCACCAACTAACCGATAATTCCCCAGGCCCCCATTTTCTGTAGTATTTGAAATCCATTCCAAAATTCAATTCTGTTTGTGCTTAAAATCAACAGAATACATTTCCTACCTTTTGAAATGGCAAACCTTTCAAAATCATACAACACATAGGTTTTACTAATAAAGAAATAATAACAAACAGAGCAGTTGCTCCCTGTAAAATTTGGAACTGGAAAATCTTAGCCCAAACAGAAGCATCATATAATCATATATTCATTTTATTTGTTTAAAACATTTATATAATTGCCCATCTTCTAACCAACTCAGAGACGCTCCCAATCTAAAGTTAAAACAACATATAAAATCATATTAAAACTATAAAACTAAACTGGCTAAAACACAAAGAACATTATAAACAACAAAGATCTGGCACCAAGTCAAACTTTTAATCGGTAGTTATCCAATTGTATCCCAGTGCTTGGTGGGAAAATCAGGTCTTCAGAATTATATGGAAAGCTAAGAATATAGACCAGGGGTCTGCAAACTTGGCTCTTTTAAGACTTGTGGACTTCAACTCCCAGAGTTCCTCAGCTGGCTGAGGAACTCTGGGAGTTGAAGTCCACAAGTCTTAAAAGAGCCAAGTTTGCAGACCCCTGGTAGAGACTATAGAGCAGTGGTAGAATTCAGCCGGTTCTATCTGGTTCGAGCGAACAGATAGCGGTGGCTGTGGGAGGCTCCGCCCATCCGCTGCGCATGCGCAGAAGGCTCTCACATTTGCGAACTGGTAGTGAAGGTAAGTGAATACCACCCCTGCTATAGAGGCCTGTCGAACTTCAGGGAGCAGAATGTTTATTTATTATGGAAAAGGCATACTTCCTAAGTCTCACCAGATAACAATATTTAGGGGAAAGAATTAGGAGCATACCTGCTCTATCTGATTTGGTAGGATAGGTAGATGTTATTAGAGTAAAGCCCTAATATCACCTGGTCCCATATATCACCTGGTCTTGTGCCATTTAGGGATTTATGGTGATGACCAGCACCTTGAATTGCACCTGGAAAGAAACTGGAAGCCAATGCATCTTGCACAACAATGATTTTACATGGGCAAAACTAGGCCCCCATTTCTGTGCATTCTGGACCAGTTGAAGTTTCCAGATGGTCTTCAAGGGCAGCCCCATCTCGAGCACATTGCAGTAATCCAAATGGGAGGTGACCAGGGCATGCGTGACCATGAACAAGGTCTCCCAATCCAAGAAAGGGTGCAGTTGGTGCACTAGATGAACAATGTCCATCTTACCTCATGCTCACTATCTCCAAAATTCTGAAGATATCCATAAGAGGCAACAATAACCACATGTATCATGGCACTATTATACAAATTATGTGACTTTATCATTTGTTTGGTGATGTCATAAGCTGCACGATATCATTTGCATCGTTCCTCATTCTCTGTCTCCCAAAGAACATTTTTGGTTGTGCCTGGCTATCAATAGATTTTCCGCTCTGGAGTAGCATCAAATCTGGATGAAACTAATATGACTTGTTTCTCATTATATCACTGAACCTAAATAAAGCAATCATGATTTTAGTTTTGGATGAGTAAATTTCAAATTTATCCAGAACAATATATCGTTTTCAGGATACCAAGTTGGAGGAGAAATCCCAACAGATTGTGTGTGAATCATTTGTTGCCGCAACTAATATAGCCCACTCTTAAATGTCTATGATGGTTCTTTGTGGGAAGGACAATTTCACAGTAATTTTTAAAGCCATACTGCTTGATTCATGCATGAAAATCAATAATGTATAAAGTTCATTTAATAATAGCTGATCCTATGTGATTATTAGAAGAAGATAAACAGTATATACCAAAGGAAATCCACTGTAGGGAAGCATTTGCTTTTAAAGAAGACAGGTATAAAATGAGAGAAAATAGTAGAAAATGAATTTATTCATACTTGTGAAAGAAATTTCAGGTCTCAACATCATGACTTATGAACCCCAGACCAGATAATTAGATGTGTTAGATGTTGTTTCAACTGGTCTGTTCTAACTAATTTCACAGGATAGTTCATTTGAGAATCATCTGATCACTTTAGACCAGATCAAATAGTTCTGATGATGATACAGTAGAAGTGAATAATTAAGTTTCCCTTTCATTACATTTGGGAAAGACTTCTGCAAATCAGCCCTAGTTAAGATTTGAAGGGATTGTGAATAAATTCAATTTGATGATTCAAGAGACTAAGATAAACTGATTAAATTTGAACCTCTTTGAGATTTTATTTTGAACAAAAATTTTATTCAAAGGACGTGACCGAGAAGCATAAAAATGCTTGCATCTATTTTATTTGTTTATTTGTTTTGGGCCAAGTAGGATGAAAATAGTTAGGATAATGGACAACCTAGAGGTTGTCCTGGCAAATTTCAGGTGGACTTCACAATAAGTGCACCTCTGGTTTACAAGAGAAAAGTAGAGCAGATGGCAATAGGACAGCTTTGCAACCTTAGAATTATCCAGCAAAACATCCACAGGATAGTTGTGCTGAACCTATACAGCATGTGCCTTAGTCAAACATAGGCATATTTTTCAAAAACAGTTCAAAAACGTAATCTCTTGGCCTCTTTTCTAAACTATCAATTTTGGCATGGTGCTAAAAATAATCACTGATTTGCCCTTGTAGCGTGGGAAAGCTTTGCTGATCACTGAACTCCATGGAGTAACAAAGGAGTTGACATATGTGATGGACCAATTGTTTTACCTCCTCATTACTGACTTTGGTTGGCACACTGGCAAAGGCTTGGTTGTGTTATAGCTAACTGGCAATAGTCTATATCAGCAGAAACAAACTGACATACTACATCAAGTTCTTAGCAGGCTAATGCTAAAAAGCAAAATTTTTCTTCTCCATTAAATCTTCTTTAATCAAATTTATTGAAAAGAGAAAGCAAAGAGATTACAGAAATCTTAACAACTGGATAAGTTTACTATACCATCCAATTTTTCTCTAACCTTGTTAAGTTGGAGCCAAGTTAATCTTTTCATTCCAAAGATCCCTGATAAAAAATTAAATGAGGTAATAAAACTCGTACCAGAATTTTCTCCACATCAGAAAGCCCATTACATCATTCTATTCCTTCTCAATGTTTTAAATATTTGGAAATGAAGCTACAAGGTTATATATTGGCTTAAGAATTCCATTAGCATCAAAATCTGTGAAGTGCTTTGAAAACCTGTGTCAGCCTCATGTGGTAAACCAGATAGCAATCATGACCAGATGAGCTAATTCTACTTTACTTTACTGTATTGCCACATTGACGGAATCTTGTAAGCCAGAAAGTATAATTCCCTCCCTCATCCATATCTCCTTTACTGCCCAAGAAACTGGGGAGGGTCTCTTTTGAGCCTCTTGCTTCATGCTATGTTCTCTCTTATCTATTTGTTCCCTGGACAGCATCACTTTGTGCTTTACAGGCTACAATATCTATCATTGCCTGATTCAATTCACCACATTCAACTGTATCCTCACTTTGATTTCAAAATCTACTTAGAGCTCAATCAGTCAATCAGAATAGAGCTGGAAGGGGCCTTGGAGGTCTTCTAGTTCAAACCCTACTCAAGTAGGAGATCCTATACTATTTCAGACAAGTGGCTGTCCGGTCTCTTCTTAAAAACCTCCAGTGATGAACAACTTCTGAAGACAAGCCGTTCCACCGGTTAATTGTCCTCACTTGTTAGGAATTTTCTCCTTAATTCCAGGTTGCTTCTCTCCTTGATTCTTTTCCATCCATTGTTTCTTAATGATTTGATCAATGATATCAAACACCACTGATTTGCAAATAGAGGCATCCATGCCAGGGTATGAATAGTACATACCCGGGAGATACATGATTCTTTAAATAGTCAGGCCGTGTGGCATGCCTATATCAACCCATGTTGCTCCATTCTGGACCAGATGCAGATTTTGTGTAATCTTCGAGGACAGCCCTTGTCCCTTGTATGGATTATTTATGGGACCGCCTACTGCTACCAAACACCTCTCACTGACCCGTGCGCTCTCACAGAGAGGGACTCCTCAGGGTGCCGTCAGCTAGGCAGTGCCGTCTGGCGACACCCAGGGGAAAGGCCTTCTCTGTGGGGGCTCCCACCCTCTGGAACGAACTCCCTCCAGGACTTCGTCAACTTCCGGACCTCCGAACCTTCCGTCGCGAGCTTAAAACACACTTATTTATCTGCGCGGGACTGGATTAGATTTTAAATTTTATGGTTTTAAATGGGTTTTATTATTTATATGGTTTTAACAATTCGGCTATGGAATAAGTTTTTTACTTGTTATTTTAGTTTGTATTTATGTGTATTTTTAAGTGCCTGTGAACCGCCCTGAGTCCCTAGGGAGATAGGGCGGTATATAAATGTGAACAATAAATAAATAAATGTTGAAATAATCCATACACAAAGTGACCAGAGCATCAGGGCTTGTCTAGAGGGCCCCTTAATACAAAAGCAGGTACAATTGGTGCACAAGATTAATCTTCACAAAGGCGCTCCTAGCCACACTTGCTATCTGCTCTTCAATTAGGAATTTAGTCCATACTTTGAAGTGCCTCTTTTGTGGGCAGTCCTTGGTAAATGGAAGCTTCTTTGGGTGGGGAAGACAAAAACTGGTCCCAAACCAGTGGTGGGATTCAGCCAGTTCTCTCCGTATCATGCGAATCGGTAGTGGTGACTGCAGGAGGCTCCGCCCACCCACCCAGATGTAATGCGGCACTACTGTGCATGCGCAGAAGGCCGCGAGCGCGCTCACATTTGCAAACCGATAGGGGAGGTACAGTAAGTGAATCCCACCTCTGCCCCAAGCCCATCCTGAAATAAAGCAGTGATAAGCCCCTGCTGAACGGTTGCCACAAAAGCTACATGGACATGCCCATGAGACCGCCAGGAATCAAGATCAGCTCAAAAGAGACATCACTTTTACCTCTGTAGAGAAAGCTGATGATAGCAGCTGTGAGTGACCTTTCATTTTTCCAGGGAGAAAAATGGAAAAATTGTCAATATGGATGACATGAGCTCAGCATTTTCTGCAAAGGGCCTTATTTCCGGTTAGAAATGTTGAAAAACAAGTAAGGAAAAAAAAAATGATAAGAAGCGCGAGAAAGAGAGACAGAGAGAGGGGAGGGAAAGGGTGAAGGAGGGAGAGAGAATATAAAAAATAACTATTCTCCAGGGCTGCTGCTGCTCAACGTTTACATGCTCAAATCATTTAAAGTGTATCAAGCTGCATAAAGTTAGTTTGCTGGTTCTTAATTGCAATATGTGGTCTGTGACAACCATCTGCTTATGATGCCACTTTGTCTCCTATTCAGTAGTCATCAAATTTAAAACACTGACAGGACCAATTTCTGTGAGGTTAACAAGTTAATAGAAAAGCAGAAGCTATGTGTCTTATTAGAATTTAAGACACCAGTTGCATGTATGTATCTACACGAACAAAGACAGAACATTTACATCACTGAAACTACAGGGACTGAGAAGGAGAGAGAAAAACAGCCATCTTTTGACATATGCAAATTCAGGAAATAAAATGATTATTGTATATGCAGCAAGAAACCGTGGCTGTTCTAGGTGCTAATCAATATCACAATCACTAAGTTGCAGTGTCCTCTGTCAATCTATTTAATAAATACTTACTTGAATGGTTGCCTTTTAGCCAATTGGATTAAATATATTTAAATAAAACTGCATACTAGTCAATCCTTTAAATAGTTATCTTGGAAGCGGGAAGAATATGAGATACAATAACTTGACATGCAGTAGTCCTAAGACCATGAATGAAAAATCCCCCTTCTTTGTATAACAGGTTGTAGATTTCAATCATAGAATCATAAGCCTGGAAGGGACCTTGGAGGTTTTCTAGTCTAACTCCCTGCCCAAGGCAGGAGTCCTTAAACCATCTT
This sequence comes from Ahaetulla prasina, assembly GCF_028640845.1. Classification (NCBI taxonomy): domain Eukaryota; kingdom Metazoa; phylum Chordata; class Lepidosauria; order Squamata; family Colubridae; genus Ahaetulla; species Ahaetulla prasina. The sequence goes on along the minus strand of NC_080540.1, from coordinate 216,995,882 downwards.
GGAGAAATGGTTGACCAAACATTTCTTGAAAACCTCCCGCAATGGAGCACACATAACTCTAGGAGGCATGCTGTTCTATTTTTCTATTTGTTCCATTTTCATGGTCAGGAAAGTCCTCCTTATTTCCAGGTTGAATCTCTCTCTGACAAACTTACACCCATTACTTGTTGTCCTGCCCTCAAATACTATGAAAAATAAATCATTATCCGTATGAAAAGAAACTCACTGAATTATGTGTGTGTGTATGTATACGCACATGCACATGCATATTTATATATCCTGTGGGTTTGACCAATCAACTAGACATTGCGGTAGTAGAGTAAGACCAGAAAATATTGTGGTGGTGATAGATATGGTTCCAAGTAACAGCAACATCAAGAAGAAGGAATATGAAAAGTTGGAGAAATACCAGGACTGAAGGAAGAACTAGAGACGATGAGGAAAGTTAAGGCCTAATTTGTCCCAGTGCTGATAAGAACACTCAGGGCTGTGACTCCTAAGCTGAGAAGAGAGACTCCAACAGAGCCCAAAAGGACATCAGGGCTTTCTGATCAGAAGAATGTAATACTAGGAACAGATAGGATCCTGCTCAGAACCTTCAAAATCCCAGGCCTCTGACAGGGGACCCAAGATTGAAGAAGATGTATACCACTCATATGAGTGAGAAGGGATATATATCCGGCCCATGGACCACTAATTTGACACTCCTGTTCTAAAGCAAATCTAAAACTCCACATTTGTTTGCTTCATTGTTCACCAAAATTTCAGCTATTAGCATTGTTTTGGGGAATTTCCATAATCACATATGTTGAGTCTGTCACTATTTTCAGTGTTGGGTTGTGCTGTGCTGTACCATGGTGTGTGTGTGTGTGTGTGTGTGTGTGTGTGTGTGTATGTGTGTATGTATATGTATATATGCAATGAGTTCAACACTCGGATAACAATATGATTAATTTTGAGAAATTATATAGTTTTCTTATAAAAGTACATTTTGAAATTACCAGGTGTGTAGTTTTTATGGTATAAATATGCAGTAAAATTCCAATGCAAACCATTTTTTTGTCACTGCATAATATAAATAAGAAAGGCTGAGCACCAAAGAATTGAGGCCTTTGAACTCTGGGACTGGAGAAGACTCCTGCGAGTCCCTTGGATTGCAAGGAGAACAAACAAGTTAGTCCTAGAGAAGATCAACCCTGACTGCTCTTTAGAAAGCCAGATCCTGAAGATGAAACAGCCTGAGCTGCGGTGTGGCTCAGGCTGTAAGAAGCCTGTTATTAAACACAGCTGCTTGCAATTACTGCAGGCTCGAGTCCCACCAGGCCCAAGGTTGACTCAGCCTTCCATCCTTTATAGGGTAGGTAAAATGAGGACCCAGATTGTTGGGGGGGCAATAAGTTGACTTTGTATATAAATATACAAATAGGATGAAACTATTGCCTTACACAATGTAAGCCGCCCTGAGTCCTCGGAGAAGGGCGGGATATAAATGTAAATAAAAAAAAAATACTTTGGCCACCTAATGAGAAGGAAGGACTCACTGGAGAAGAGCCTAATGCTGGGAAAGATTGAGGGCAAAAGAAGAAAGGGATGACAGAAAATGAGGTGGCTGGATGGAGTCACTGAAGCAATAGGCATGAGCTTAAATGGACTCCAGAGGATGGTAGAGGGTAGGAAGGCCTGGAGGAACGTTATCCGATGGGTCAGACACGACTTCGCAACAAACAACAACAACAAATATAAATCCTAGAGTCGGAAACGACTAGCGCATATGTGCGAAGGGAACTTTCACCTTTTTAATATAAATCTGAACTGTTAAAAAGTATAATTCACAACAGTATGAACTTCAATTACCCTGTGCTTAGCAAGAAAGAATACTGGTGAAAAAGTTTCATCCTAATGAAAAATCTTCACGTTCAGATAAATGAAATAAAATCATGATTCTTTGTGTTGCTTGCTAAGTAATGAATTAAGGGCAGAAAGCCTTACCTCTCTGATAAAAGTCAAGGAGTTTAAGTCTGATCAAGAAAAATCAATTTGGTTTTTAATCAGTCAAAGTAAAGACATTTGCTTTGCATTAAGTACATTTGCCTGTTTGGCTCAAAAGCTAGAGAGAAAAGATTAAACACAAATACAAAAGGGCAGGCGTACAATCCTTAAAAGTTGTCTCTGTGAGTATATCTATTCTTTGGAATTTCCCACCCTAAATAAATAAAGAGAACATAGTGTCACAGCCAAACAAATGAGAATATGCTGGGAATCCAGAACTGAACGGAGGGTCTCCATTTGGCTTCTTGAGAAACAATACGATAATTGAGTCATACTTTTGGTTAGCACAGTGTGTAGATGTGTAGACTTCAATCTCCAGAAAGCCCCAGACAGCATATATGTCCCAAAGGTGCTTTTTCAGGAGGCAACTGGGCTTTCTTATTTTATCTTTGAAGACGTTTCGCTTCTCATCCAGGAAGCTTCTTCAGCTCGGACTGGAGGGTGGGGAATGGAAAGATTTATATTCCTTGAAGACAGCTGATCATTTGCATTCCTTTTAGACCACTTGGAGGTTTATCAGTATCCTCTAGGTCACCTGTGGTGGGATTCAAATTTTTTTACTACAGATTCTGTGGGCGTGGGTTGGTGGGCATGGCTTGGTGGGCATGGCAGGGGAAGGATACTGTAAAATCTCCGTTTCCTCCCCACTCCACGGGAAAGTTACTGCAAAATCCCCATTTCCTCCCAATCAGCTGGGACTCAGGAGGCAGAGAATAGATGGGGGTGGGGCCAGTCAGAGGTGGTATTTATTGGTTCTCCAAACTTCAAAATTTCCAGAACTGGTCAGAACCTGGTGAATATCAAGAGCGTTCTTGGCTGCAGGATGTTTTCTGCCCTTTGTACCTTCACTGTTGAAGACAGGCACAGGCTGTTGGAGATGAGTTTGTGTTGTCTGCATCTCAAAGTGAAGTGCAAATGGTTGCTGTAGTCTGCAAATTTTTGGGAAATCCATTCATACTACGACACCAGATTCTCCATAGATATAAATAGAAATCCTTCCATTCCTCACTATCCTGTCAGAGCTGAAGAAGCTTCTTGGATGAGAAGCAAAATGTCTTCAAAGAAAAACAAGAAAGTCCAGTTGCCTCCTGAAAAAGCAACTTTGGGACAACCATGACCTGGATGACTGAGAACCTCCATAAATCAAGGGTGAAATGGTCCCGGTTCGGACCGGATCACCTGATCCGATAGCAATGGTGGCGGGTGGGTCACAGAACCAGTAGCAAAAATCCCTGCCTCCTCCACCCATGCCCAGCTTAGCCGCGCAATCATCAGAGGGTTTTTTTTTTAACTTTTAAAAGCATTTTTTTTCAGCCGAAAAAAATGCTTTTAAAAGTAAAAAAAAAGCCTCTGATGATCGTGCGGCTCAGCTGGGATCGTCAGAACCGTTTAAAAGCATTTTTTCTACAACCTCTTTGGCTGAAGAAGTTGTAGAAAAAATGCTTTTAAAAGTTACAAAAAAAATTGGCCACGCCCATCCAGTCACATTACCCCCCCCACCAAGCCACGCCCACAGAACCGGTAGTAACAAACAACAAAGCAATTCTTCTCTTGGAGAACTTGGATGGAGTGTGTGCTGTACCTAATACGCCTAATACAATTATATATGCGTTCTTGTTATTTGAGGAGTTGACGTTTTGTGACGCAGCAACAAGATCGGTTAAAATATGTGTGTGTGTGTTGTTGTTTTTTAAAATATGTTTAAAGATGGGCTAGCAGCTGAAGTACTTCAGAAATGCTTTGGGCACTTCAGTGAAGGTAACCATCTTTAATAGCTTTTAGAAAGGTTATTTCAAATATTAATTCTGTTCTCAGAACCTCATTGGTTTCTGCAGATGCGTATGCTCTTTTGAAATCTTTTATGAATAATTTTGAAACTAATGAATACTTATATTTTATTGTGAGGCTAGAAGGGCGCCCATTCTTTATCAGTCATACAATGATGTGAAAATCACATCTCTTTCTATATAAGAGCTATATATAACCTTTTGGTTCCGTTTGGAGGACTAATTAGAAATGTTGACGGTGTCTACTAATACATGCGGTTGGTTTCTCTCTCTTTTTTTCATACTGTTAAGTAGCATGACTTAAATGTAACAACTTAATTGGGTACCATGACATGAATATACAATTAATATTAGATTTTGTCTGGCATATTTATGTTTTTGCGTGTTCCATTTTTTCCAGCTGTATTTTTTTTTTTAAAAAATCATCTATTTATTTGAAATGAGAGTTTCTCTATCTTTTGAGTAGAATTCACATTGGTAAGGATTATTATCATCAATATTTTTGTCTTGTCTGGATTAAACTTGCTTATTTGCCCTAACTCTTGTCTATTACTGATTTCAGACAACCAGTTTTTTTCTACCTTGCCTGGTGCTAATAAAAGAGAGAAATGCAACTGAGTATCATCAGCATACTAATGAGAGTTCACCTAAATCTACTGTTGACCTTTCCCAGTATTTCATGTAGATATTCAAAAACATGGCTCTAGGGTCTTTTACACACCAAGTGACATCACTAGGTGCAAAACTTGACCTAACAGCTAATTCATTATTAATCTAGGAAAAGCTAGATGAATTATGAATTAGATGTGTGATGTATGTGTGTCTGTTCCGTTTGCTAAGTTACAAATATTAATAAAGCAATTAGAATGGATGTCTTGTTTAGAACGGCGAGATTAAAATTGCCATCCTATTGCCATCAAGTTACAATGAAAAGCAATAAGACTTGCTTCTAAATAGGCATGAATCGCAAGACAGTGTGCAGCAAGGATCAAACTAAAGTAGCAAGATTTTTTTTTTAATGGCTAAGGTGAAGAAATTAAGTAAATTCAAATTGAGATGCGCGATACACAATGAGAAGGAAAACCCTCAGGCATTGTCAACACATTAGGCAGCTGTTGAGAATGATTTTATGAATGATTTAAATTACCAGATTTTAATGTTTCATTTTTGCTTCTGAAAAATCTACCTTTGTATGCTTTTTATTTTGGGACTATTGGTGGGAGGGGAAGGGAGCTTACATATGGGAGAGTCCAGCCCTGTTTATGTATATAAAGATTTGTACAAATGATATAACTGAAGATGAAAAATTGTAGGGAATAGTAGTAAATTTGATAGCAATGAATCCACTCCATGTAGGATCCACATTTATAAGAGTGAATGTATGAATTTAGTAACAATTTCTATCATTGTGGTAGTTCAAAAATAAGTGCTGCAGGTACTCAACTTACAACAGTTCATTTAGTAACCCGTTCAAAGTTACAACAGCACTGACAAAAGTGATTTATGATTGTTTTTCACACTTATGACTGTTGCAGCCTCCCCGTCATCATGTGATCAAAAGATGCTTGGCAACTGACTCGTATTTATGATGGCTGCTGTGTCCGGGGTCATGTGATCACCTTTTGCAACCTTCTGACAAACAAAGTCAATGGGGAAGCCAGATTCACTTATCAGCTGTTTTACTAAATTAACAGCTGCAGTGATTTACTTAACAAACGCGGCAAGAAAGGTCATAAAATGGGGCAAAATTCACTTAACAACTATCTCTCGCTTAGCACTAGAAATTTGGGGCTCAATTAGCCTCTCACCGACCAGTGCGCTCTCACAGAGAGGGCCTCCTCCGGATACCGTCAGCTAAACAATGTCGGCTGGCGACCTCTAGGGGGAGGGCCTTCTCTGTGGGGGCCCCTACCCTCTGGAACGAGCTCCCTCTGGGGCTTCGTCAACTCCCCGATCTCAAGTCCTTCCGCCACGAGCTGAAGACGTTGCTGTTTCGAAGAGCAGGACTAGCTTGAATGTAGTTTTAAATTGGGATTTTTAAAAAAGGGGTTTAAATGAGGTTTTAAATTTGTATTTAAAAGTTAGAGCATCAATTGAATTTAACTATCTATTCTTTTAGCTGTTTTTTATATATTATATGTTTTCTGTTGTTGTTTTTTTGACTGTGAACCGCCCTGAGTCCTTCGGGAGATGGGCGGTATACAAATATAATAAATAATAATAATAATAATAATAATAATAATGGTTTTAAGTCGAAGACTATCTTGCTGAGTGTACTTCCATTTCTCCATTTTACAAAATGCGAGGCATGTCAGAAGTGATAGACTTAAGTAACTTTATTGTCACTTTGAAATGTACACTAATCGACATACATTAAAATGAAATTTCATTGCATACAACGCTCAAAGGGTCACACCTCCAATATACACTACATAAACATGACAAAATAAATAAACAAATACAAAATTATGCACGTACCCACATATATTATATGACACAGAGAAACAACATTGTCTAGTTCAGATGTATCTTGCGAGTTTACCAGACGGATGGTATAGGGAACAAAGCTGTTACGGAATCTGGTAGTCCTGCTAGAAACCTCCTCCCAGAGGGGAAAACCTCCTCCCAGAGCAAATTAAGAGCAAAGTGGTCAGAAATGCAGTAGAACCTGAGTTAAAGATTTTTTTTCCTGAGAAAAAAAGAGATTTATGGATTTACATGTATAGACTGCAAAAATCCAAATGTCCACTTCATGGCAGCATAGGGTTTAAATGCTTTGCATCCTTTTGCTGCCAACCTATGATCCGCCAAGGTTTTGCAGAGTGGTTGTAGTTGTCCCATGGCGTATCACATTCAGAGTGATTCTTAGCAGGAGCTTGCTCAGAATGACCTAATTTAACCTGGGAATGTTATTGTGAAAACAGAAGTTGGGGGAAAAATATGAAACTTTCATTGTCATTGCTTCAGTACACAAATAACTGGGTTCGTGGAGTTCACTGGTGTATTAAATTGAGAGCTGAAATAAGAGAGTATAAAATAGGCTACTTCAAGTGAAATATGACACCTGCTTTTAAAAGGAATATTAGAATTGATACAATTGATTGTACACTTATGGTACAAGCTAGATAACTATTGCCTTAATAAGAGTAAAATAAGGCAATTTTATTTAGGTATATAAATAAAAAGAATTTGGACCAGTCTCTAAAAGACATACACTATTTTGATCAACTCTTCCATATCTGGAGCTGTGCCACAAATTGCCAAACATTGTGCTCATCAAAGAAAATGCTCTCTATATCTATGAGACTTAACTTTTGTATTTAAATATTTTAAACATTAAAATGGTTTTAATTAGATATAATTAATTCAATTACATACTTGAAATTTTAGTTTTATTTTATTTCATTTTTAAATTTAATTATCATTATTAATTACTTTAAGTAATCATTCATTTACAAAAACATTCTATCCTAAACTAAACCTTCCTGAACCTTTTTTAAAAAAAACCTCAGTCACTATAGGGAAATCATATCACTATTTGGGACACTTAATTTTTAAATGCACAGAAATACAGTTTAATTAAATATGTTATCTGCTGTGTTATTTAATTAAATATGTAAGGAAAAACATAATATTTTTCAGCTAATGGGTTGAAATTATCTAACTCTAATTTTTTAATAGTAGAACAACCTTAACTAAAAAGTACTTAGGTTTAAGAATTCACTTGGGTACCATTCCTGATAAGAGAATTTTTTTAACAAATAAGTTTTTAATGTCATTCCCCATACAGCGGATTTTCCTAGCCTCTATTTAAGCCAAATCTCTAACATCTACAACAGTTGTGACTTATTTATTTTTATTTAACAATGACATTTCTATGGCCATCCAATTCACTCATAGTGACTCCAGGCAGATTACAAAAGTAAAATCCCACATGCAAAGCCCACTAAACACCCACACTCCTGGTGACAACATTCAGACAAACCACCCGATGAGCTTTATATCATCCTGGGATCTTCAGGCTTGCTGACCAAATCGTGTCTTGAGGACCTTTTAAAATATTATGAAGATGATGGCTAGCCTTATCTCCACAGAGACAATGTCCCATAGGCCAGGGGAAACACCATTTTATCACCTCACAGAATTCCTAAGCCAGCATGGTCCAGGAATTCTGGGAATTGATGTCCACAAGTCATAAAAGGGCAGTAATGTCCCACCTCTGTACTAGAAATAACTCCTTAACTGAGGGGAGGTGACCTGTAATATATCTTGCCTCCCAGTAGTGGTTTTTAAAACCTGGCGCTAATGGTTTGCTATTGGTAATTGGCGTGCTATTGGTGTGCTATTGCACGCGGTTGCTTCGCGAGCGTGAGGTGCTTCTGCACATGCACAGATCCTTATTGATGATGTCTGGGTGGGTGGGCGGAACCTCCCGCCACTGCCACTACCAGTTCACCTGAACTGGGCAAACCAGGAGCAATCCACCACTGTTACCTCCCCAATTTGTGGGTCAGATAAATATAACTGGGGAAATGATCAGAGGTGGTATTCAGCTGGTTTGGACTGGTTTGGGTGATCTGGTAGCTTGCCCACCCATCCTGGAGCTATGCCGTGCTGTTTAGGCATGTTTTTTAGGCTGGACACATGTGTAGAAGGTGTGCACATGAGCAAAGCACATGTGTGGAAGGCCAGGCACATGCGTGGAAGGTGTGCATGCACGAGAAGCAAGCATGTGTGCACGGGGCGAACCGGTGGTAACAAAATGTGAAACCCACCACTGGAAGTGATTCTTCAAATAACCTAGCTGTTCTGTCCCCCCCCCCCACCTCAATCCGGGAGACACGTGAACTGACTCAATTAGCCAGCAATTTAGTCCACGGCAGCTATCAGCTCTGGCAGCAGACCAACGAACGTCTGCCAAGGTTTTCTTTATCTTCCCTGATGTTACCGGAGCAACCAGGAAGTCAGGAACAAACAGCAATCCAGGCCAAATGCTAGTCAAATAGTTCAGCTCAAGTTTTCTCCAGTCAGTTTGTTTTGTCCGTCACAAAGTAGTAGAGCAGCCCCTCCTGCTTTTATACCCTGTGGGGTGTGGCTCTGTGACTCAGCACTCTCTAGGCCTGCCCCACCCCTTCTTTTGTTGTTCCCGCCTCTCTTGTCTACGAAACCTGGGATCTAACCAGGACTTATTGTTCACAGCTGGGTCTGGAAGCGTTGCCTGGGCGGGGGGAGATACAGGAGACAGAGGCCTCATCACCTCCTCCACCTGGCCTGCCTCTGGCTGCTGGAGCTGAGCCAGAGAGGCTGGCCCTGCAGAGGAGAGCCCCGACGGCCCTTCCCCCTCACTCTCTGAGTCACTTTCTGGCAGGGGGCCAGGCAGGGGGGCTGGAGCAACAACAACTAACTCTAAGACATGTAAGGTTTTAAAGCATCTTGAGTTGGACCAAGCAGCAAACTGGCAACTAATGCAGCACCCACAGGATAGATGATATACATGTGCAAATCTAGACTTGCATAAAACAATGTGAGCCACCACATTTTGAACCCACCAAAGTTTACAAATAGTTTTCAAGGTATTCCCGTGTGATGCGTACTGCAGAAGCGAAGACGGAAGATGACTAGGTGACTGTTAGCAAATCCTGTTAGTTCAAGAAAGGGTACAAATTGAATGCTAGAAGGTGAAAGTTGCAATTTTTGAATTGTAAGCTGCCCAGCATTATTCATTGAGATGGGAGGTTATAGAAATTGAACAAATAGTAAATAAATAAACTGATACACAACCCACAGTTGGGCAAAGGCCCTCCTGGCCATGACTGCCACCTGCTCCTAGAGCTGAAGTTGTGACCCCAGGATTATACACCAGGTCTGTCTGGCACAGTGCAACTCCTTTCAAGACCAAAGATGGCAATTCTCCATGAACCAAAGAACCCTAAACTCAGAGCCATTCTGTCTTGCCTTGGTTCAGTTTCATTTCATTCCTCCCGTCTAGCCATTAACAGCCGCCAGACACTGCATGGAGGAAGGTTAAGATGCAGCAGTTTTCTTCTTTAATTAACCTTTTTCTTTCTTTCTCTGGCTTATTGAGTAGTTAATGGCCCCTTTAAGATTAACCACTTTGATAGCATCCACACATTTTTGTCGATCAAACTCGTCTCCTCAAATAAATGGTATAATTTTCTGGAAGAGATTTAACAATAGAAAGGTTTAAAGCAAAGGATTGCCCTGGAGACAAAATTGCAATATAATGTGGTCCCTCTGTTTTCCAGCTATGCAGCATATACACAGAAGCAGTGGTGGGATTCAGCCAGTTCGCACTAACTTTCTGAGCAGTTTGGCAAACCGGCTGTTGGAAGAAATCATTAGGGCAGAGAAACGGTTGTTAAATTACTTGAATCCCACCACTGCACAGAAGCCACTCCTTTAATTGGACATCTTGGCCTTGGCCCAGTCCTTCATGAAACACAGCGCATCACTTCCACTGTGTGAAGCAAAGCATTTAGGGGGAATATCATCTATCATTCAAATATGTATCAGAGCCACAGTGGTGCAGTGGTTAGAATGCAGTACTGCAGACTAATTCTGCTGACTGACTGAAGCTTGGTAGTTTGATTCTGACCCGCTCAAGGTTGACTCAGCCTTCCATCCTTCCGAGGTGGGTAAAATGAGGACCCAGATTGTTAGGGGCAATATACTGACTCTGTAAACGCTTCGAGAGGGCTTTAAAGCATCGTGAAGTGGTATATAAATCTAAATGCTATTGCTATATGTCAGCCTTTCAAAATAGTTCAGACCAGGAAACCAACTGTAAGAATACTAGTACTACCTTTGTTTGTTTGTTTGTTTATTTATTTATTTAAATAAATACTGTTGTAAGGTTATAATAATTGACTCTTACAGGTCTCCCCTCCCCTGCCTTTACTTTCTAGAAAATTAGAAAGGGTCCCTTCTGAGACACTTTCTCCATCCCCATTCCTACTGTGGACTCAGATTTCTCTTTATCAGACCATTGGCTAGGCTGTGGCTCCCCATCTTATCGCTCAAGGCTATTCTCATAGCCCATTACAAAATAGGCTGAAAAATCCTAGCCAGAACGTTTGACACTAATTTGATTTACTGTATAATAATCACCTAACCAATCAATCAACCAAACAAACAAATTTGGATTGCCAAAATAAGAATTGCCACTAAATAGCAAAAACCCTATCTTTCTGCTACTGTTCTATATGGAGAACCAGGCAGGTAGAGTCTGAGGCTAGGCTGATATAATCAACAAGTTTATTGCTAACAATAACCGCTAAAAAACCAAAGCAAGTCTGCACGTGCTATAGCACTGACAGAAACTGTTGCTGTCTGATAGCTGCTTAAATAGTGGAACTGTAAGAACCAATAGAAGGGCTGCGTTTTCCCGCTATTTGGCTGCTCGCTTCTTAGCCAATCAGGGCAGACCTGCAGCCGACATACTCGGGTGGAGTCATAAGTGTGAGGACTTAACAGCTACCAGTTAGTGGTAATCGACATTGTTGCAGACCAGATCTGGTAGCCCTACTTTAGATCAGTTGGGGGTCCTTATGGACCTTCTAATTTTTCATCCACACTTTAAAGTCACTCAAAGCATTTTTAAATCAGTCAACAGATGCAATCACTCGGGCAGTACAAAAGCTCCCTTCCATAGCAACTGTAACCAAGGCACCCTCTTTCAAGCCCTACACAGAGTAACAAACTAGGCCAACAGCCTGCTCAATTAGTTTATAACCTCAGTCAAAGATCACTTTCAGAACACAAACAAATAAAAATATAGCTGTCTTTTTCCCTGGCAATTGCTCACATGCACATATCAAATCTCCTTTGAAACGGAACGGGATTTCAAAATACTGTTTGTGATACGGCATCTGATATTGCTATTCAACTACAATCACGAAAAAATAAACTTTTTTTTTTTTGAAGGGCCATATCTAAAATAACTCCTTAGTTACTGACGATTATGTAGCAGAAGATATGAAAGACTGTGGCTTTAATCAGATTTTATGCCCTTTTATGTCCCGAAATTATATCTAGATGAATGAGAGCTCCCTCAAGAAACTAGTCTCCATATATATTATGGATATTTGGTGATCAAGGTACATACAACTTATAACTACAATTAAGCGCAAAATTTCCACTGCTAAGCACGACAGTTGTTAAGTGAGTTTTGTCCCATTTTATGCCTTTTCTTGCCACAGTTGTTAAGTGAATCACTGCAGAAATTAGTAACACAAGGTTTAGGGTTAGGGGCACTAAAGATGATCACAGGACTTCGGGACACTGCAACTGTCATCAATATAAGTCATCTGTCAAGCATCAGAATTTTGATCATGTGACCATGGGAGTGCCTTTAAGATTGTAAATATGAAAAATGGTCATAAATCACTTTTTTTTCACTGCTGTTGTAGCTTTGAGCAATCACTAAACAAATGTTGTAAGTCAAGGACTACATGCATAGCAATACCCCTACTCATTATATTGATTGATTCTTTGATTGATTGTGTAATGTAGGCAGCAGTCGAGACTCTCGAAATAAGCCCTTCCAGAAATGGTGTAACATAACAGAAAAGGCAATTTGTGGTCACCTATCTTGTGACCGTCACATGGTGGTCTGAATGACAGCACTCTAGCCATGAAAAGCTCCCCATTGCAGGGAGAGCTAAGTCCTGTTCCTCCGAATGTGCATAAGTTCTCCTTTCCAGCCAGTATCAGCCCACCTGGCTCTGTTATTTTCCAAATTCTTAAAATGCTGGGGGATTATTCTATTTATCTTGATGTCAACGCAATGTCGGCACAAAGGATGAAGAGGTTTTGCTTCCAAGCTCTTTTTGCGAAGGTCACAAAACACTTCGGTCCCTGAACACCCAATTATCAGGAAGTCTTACAGTTATTTTCATTTTCCTTCCTCTGAAGTTCAGCTTTTCCTCTCCTTTCCAGTTTTAAATCGTTATTATTTCTGAAGCTGAGGGGGAAAGAAACCTTGATTTGATTATGAGTTGTACAATATCATAATCTGACTCCTCTTGCTTAGAGCCACAGGTAGACAGTGTTCTACATCAAACCAAGTGTTCTGTAGCTTGTCTAAGCTTTGCTGAGGGGGAGCATCCAGGATAATGGGCTACATTTCAGCTTCATATTGATCTGAGAAAGCTTCTCATATATTGCAATGTTGTTCACCATTGCTTATGACTGAAGAGCATGTTTGTTTTCAGCAATGCCCTGGATATTCTTCCTGAACAGTCATATCTTGGCTGACCATCTGTTAGCAATGAGCTTACTGTGGAGGAGATGGATCTGTTCTGAACAGGACCAAATGAAAGAGCAAGGATACCAGACTAGCAGTTCAGCCAGGAATTAAAATTTACTCCAATGCCCAACTGGAATACATGTCCCATATCTACTTTAACATTCAGAATTTCAAGAAAAGACTTTAGAAATGCAGGCATTTTGAATATGGTAATGGCAGCAAGTGGTAGCAGCAAACTGTATCTCCCCCCCCCAAGTCAGCTAGCTCCAGTCCTGTTAAATTAACACTGTTAATATAGTTGACCAAAATATTACATACATACATAAGGTGATATACATATATCACCTTAACATATTAATTATAGTTCTTGGGAGTGGAACACCAAGCTTTTTACATGAAGAGCAAGTATAATCTTCAACAAAAGTCCTGCTAGCGAAAACAAAATACGTCCTGCTAGGTAAGCCAAATAGCCAAGACTTTTTTCCATTTCTGATCAAGTCTGCATGTCTTTCTTTAAAATATCATTTCTAGTTGGGATTGGAAAAGCCACCTCAGCCCACCCTTGCTTCAGCTTCATAAATATAATCAAATCGTTCAACACTTTGCGAAAAATGCTGGTGGGTTACTAACACCAAATATCAAATTGCTTTTGAACTCACAGTACAGGTGACTTAAATGGTTTTATAGCTGGGCAGAAATCACATATCTTAAATAAGTTACTTACCTTTGGTAAATTTTCACACATTTTTGGCCGGCAAGGGGCAAAATGGTACATCTGAAAAGTTCAAGGTAATCATCTTAGTTCATAGCCATTTTGTAGGTAATCGCAGCATTCAAGTCCATAACCACGAAAGCTCACAGGTGAATGAAATGAAAATTAGGTGGCAGTAAATATCCATGTGGCTCTTTTAGACCCCTTTCTCAAAATTATTTCTTTGGAAGAGAACGGAATTACAGGCAAGAAATATGTTTATCAAAACCATGCAGGGAAAATACTACCTTGAAACTGCTTATTTTCTATTTGTGTCCTTTTGTTCTTATGGCATCTTAATATTTGTTTGCCTCTCCAGTAGTCCATTGAATTGGAAGTTCTGAAAACTTATAAGGAGAAGTTAATTTTCATGGTATGATAATGGTTCCGATTATTTAAGATTTTTATGAAGTGACTAAAGAAAATATCCAAAGAAGCTTCCTCTAAGATGCCTATTTTAGAATAGATATTCAATGCTCCATTGCCTTTCCTTCTTACATATTACAATTAATGTATACATGTAGCCCTTGACTTACAACATTTGTTTAGTGACCATTTGAAATTACAATGGCACTGAAAATAGTGACTTAAAACCGTTTTTTCACATTTACGACCATTACAACATCCCCATGTTGTTGTTGATCAAAATACATCTTTATGACAGTTGCAATGTCTTGGGGTTATGTGATCACCTTAAAGATAAACTTAGAAATGATTACAAAAGATTAATAAACTTACAAATGATTTTTTGGTCAATCCATTCAAATTCTTAATAATACATTAAGACCACTGAATTCCAGAAAACAAGATATTCTTCACAAATCCAGTTCCTGGACAAAGTCTCAGAACTGTGTTTGTGAAGAATATTTCATAAAGGTTTGACACAAATTTTTTTTCTTGCCTTATGGTACTTCCAGGTTATTGAACTCCATATGAATTGGATATCATGTTTCATGGGGTAAACAGTCTTCAGATCAATAAACCAGGGTTTCTTATTTGAATTTGGAACAGAAACCCAGCAATTAAATTTTTATATGCCTGCTAGTAAGTTGAAAAATCTCATTTATGACTGATTACGCAGGTTCCATATTTATTTATTTATAATCAGTGATGACGGGAACTTAACACTAACAATTATTTATTTATTTATTTATTTATTTATTTATTTATTTATTTCTTTCCAAGATCAAGTCATAAAATTTAAAATGCATACAGATAATACATACATATATAAGTGGAAGACATCATATAAAATTAGGAATTCATTGGAGGTACCAAACAATTTCTATAAGCTGAGGCTATCAATAAAATTTTGCGATTGCCTTTGAAACACCCAGCTATTGGTCATTTAATAAAAATACCTCAATCTGTTCTTATGAGTAAAGTTTGTTTGGCTCAAGAGGATGTGTATCAGTTCAAATCACCAGAGTACAGTGAGTACTTTTGATGTATGTATGTATGTACGTATGGAACAAACTCAACCTCTATGTTTGAGCAAATATACACTCAAAACTTCATATGGAAATTTGGAATATATAACCAACTGTGACTCCAGTAGGAAGAACATCTGTAAGGGCCAGGGAAAAGAGCTTCTATATGGGACATACAAAATCTTATAGAAGTAATTGGGGAGTGTCCAAGGGGTATAGTGTAAGGAAGATGGAAAACTGCCTCTGTCTACCAAAATATCTAAATCCCATACCAAAATCTCAACTTCTACCAAGTTTTTTCTTAGGCCCCAAGGAGGTAGGGCAGGCATTGTCATTCCACACTGTCTTACATCTTGATCTATTTTTCAGAGAAGGCTGATGTATACGGAATGAACTGGGCCAATCAGGATCTCCAAATGATTGATTTTGCCCAAAGTCTTAGGCAACAGAATGCCATCAGGTGGTGGCATTTGAGGGTTAAGTAAGGAATATTTAGGGACATGGTGGCTCAGTAGCTAAAATGCTGAGCTTGTTGATCAGAAGGTTGACAGTTCAGCGGTTCAAATCCCTAGTGCCACGTAACGGAGTGAGCTCCCGTTACTTGTCCCAGCTTCTGCCAACCTAGCAGTTCAAAAGCACATAAAAAATGCAAATAGAAAAATAGGGACCACTTTGGTGGGAAGGTAACAGTGTTCCGTGCGCTTTCAGTATTTTGTCATGCTGGCCACATGACCACAGAGATGTCTTTGGACAGCACTGGTTCTTCGGCTTAGAAACGGAGATGAGCACCACCCTTGAGCCGGAAACAACTAGCACACATGTGCGGGGGAACATTTACCTTTAAGGAATATTTAATACTGATCTCCTTGGCATGATGCTGCATGGATCTCAGATGTAGATTTATAAAAACATCTCAATCCTTGAACAAATAAGAAACAAAATGTACCACATGTATAAAAAGCGACACAGCCAGTAGCATGCTATCTTTGAACTGTTGGCTTATTCATCGCAATTGTAAGATGTGGATTGAAGCCGAAGACGTCTCTCTCACCTGCCTTCTGATTTTCCTAGGTAAACATGGTGAGATAATGAAATTATATGAGCACTGTTTGTTTTATATTTCCATGTTTATTACTTAAAATGGAGAATATTAGCAACGTCTCCATAATTAAGAGAGAAAGGCTGGAATATTACTAATGTACAATGTTTATAGGTTCCCTGAGAACCACATATTGTAGATGATTTTGCCTTAGGAAGCTCTACCAGTAACAGTTATCCTTATCTGGGGTACCCTTCATTTCATCAGTATTTGCAAAAGCAGCATTTTCTTTTTTCCCCATTAAGAGAAATTAACATCCAGTTCTCAAAAACCACAGATGAGGAGAGGAACAGTCAGCTGCTTGGAGTACTTGATTGATTGGAAAGACAGAACAGAAATAAAATAAATGAATGAATCACAGAATTAGGGCTTAATTAAACTAAATTGTCAATTTGCTTCAAAATGCTGTTGACCCGTTACAATGGCAGTTTCCTTCCCCTATTTCCCCCCCCCCCTACTATAAAGAGGAGACAGTAACTCCAGCTTTCTCCCCAAAGTAAAATAAAGATCCCACTCTAACTGTATTGGCAGGGTGTACAGAGTCCTTTCAACGTGTCCTGTCCATGCCCTTAGATGTTATAAATAAGAAGATCTTTTCGTCCATTTTGTGCCTTTGAACAAAAGAAGGAATGCATCCTGTACAATCCCAACCAATAAACAACATTCTTCTGAAACACACACACACACACACACACACACTGGTGGTGGTGGTTGTAAGATTGGTAAATTGTATATTGTCTTATTCCTCAGACGAAAATATCTCAAACTACTTCACTTTACTGCTTCAAAAAAGCAACAGAAATGGCCTCTTTAAATTACTGCTATTGGTTCACCCCAATAAAATCCTTGCTCCAAGAAAATAAGCTTGTCTGAGTGGTGGGCTTACCAGAGGTGGTTTTCAGCTGGTTCATACCGGTTCACCTGAACCGGTAGCAGAAATTGTGGGCAGGCCCACTCACCTGCCCACCTGCCCTGGCTCTATGCCATCCTATTTAGGCACATTTTTGAGGCCGGGCGCATGCGCAGAAGGCATGCACACAAGCAAAGCGCATGTGTGGAAGACTGGGTGCATGTGCAGAAGGCAGGCACCTGTACGAACCAGGCGCATGCATGCACCAAGTGAGCTTGCGCACTCACGATGAACTGGTAGTAACATAATGAGAAACCCACCGCTGGGGTTTACATATACCTTTCTCTAATGATGTCCTCTTTAGAAATGTTATTTGTCTCAAATATGACGAAATGGAGGAAATCGTTGAGTTTTTGTGTATGGAAGCATTAATCTATTGGGACAGATGAAACTTTGGGGGAGAAATGTGAGATACATTAACAAATTAAAAATGAAGAGCTCAATAAGCATTAGTACAAAATAACACTAGTGACTTTTTTTTAAAAAAAAGACTATTATTGTTGGATATCTGCTGGACTAAAGAGAGAATAAGAGACAGAATTGCTTAGAAGATTGCATGTTTGTTTTACAAAAATTAAAATGCATAAATTATTCTGAAAAAAATGCTCTGACTTTTTTAACCTTTGGACAGTACAATGAGACTTAATTCTGGAGCTGCAAGATTGCTGAAAGCAATTAAGCTAGCTTTCTATTAACAGTTACAAGACTATAAGTGAAGGATGCCATTTGACAGGAGGGCAGGAGGTAGAATGCTAATAATCCTTGGCTCATCCACCAGTTTTCCTTTGTATTCTGTCTTTCTCCTCCTGTATTGTGGCCGCAGTTCACACATAATGCTAAACCATTAAAAAAACTGATTTTCCCAGCAAGCCCATGGCCTGGTTTGCACATGATGTTAAGTTTTAAAGGTGGCTTCCAGTAGTGGGATTCAGCTGGTTTAGACCAGTTCGGGCGAACCGGTAGTGGCAACCTGCAGGTGGGCCCACCTACACCCACCCACCCCAGTGCTGTGCCGTCCTATTTAGCCATGTTTACTAAGCCGCACGTATGCATGCAAGCCGTGCTCCCAAGCAAAGTGCATGCGCGGAAGGCCGGGTGCATGTGCAGAAGGCACACACGCTCACATTTTCGGTGCGCGGCGAACCAGTGGTAAAATTACGTGAAACCCACCTCTGGTGGCTTCACATCAGTCTCAGCCAAAACCTAACAAACTTTTTTTTAAAAAAAGACTATTATTGTTGGATATCTGCTGGACTAAAGAGAGAATAAGAGACAGAATTGCTTAGAAGATTGCATGTTTGTTTTACAAAAATTAAAATGCATAAATTATTCTGAAAAAAATGCTCTGACTTTTTTAACCTTTGGACAGTACAATGAGACTTAATTCTGGAGCTGCAGGATTGCTGAAAGCAATTAAGCTAGCTTTCTATTAACAGTTACAAGACTATAAGTGAAGGATGCCATTTGACAGGAGGGCAGGAGGTAGAATGCTAATAATCCTTGGCTCATCCACCAGTTTTCCTTTGTATTCTGTCTTCCTCCTCCTGTATTGTGGCCGCAGTTCACACATAATGCTAAACCATTAAAAAAACTGATTTTCCCAGCAAGCCCATGGCCTGGTTTGCACATGATGTTAAGTTTTAAAGGTGGCTTCCAGTAGTGGGATTCAGCTGGTTTAGACCAGTTCGGGCGAACCGGTAGTGGCAACCTGCAAGTGGGCCCACCTACACCCACCCACCCCAGTGCTGTGCCGTCCTATTTAGCCATGTTTACTAAGCTGTACGTATGCATGCAAGCCGTGCTCCCAAGCAAAGTGCATGCGCGGAAGGCCGGGTGCATGTGCAGAAGGCACACACACTCACATTTTCGGTGCGCGGCGAACCAGTGGTAAAATTACGTGAAACCCACCTCACATCAGTCTCAGCCAAAACCTAACAAACTTTTTTTTTATGGAGTATAATCCAAGCATTGGGAATCATAATGGAGAAAAATCTGACTAGGTAGAATCTATAATAAGGGCGTTTTGTAGAATTGAGCACTCAACACTCGATCTACTATCTTTTTACTTTAAAATAGTTTCTCCTGCTCTAAGTTTACACTGAAACTTTGGTTTATTCTCCATGCTACTAAATCCACCTACAAAGAACAGTTTTAAGAGTCCTTGTAGTCTAACTAAAAGAGGAAGAAATGCCCAGATGGCTTTTGAAGCAAAGTGTCTCTCTGTGTGTTATGCTACCTAGTGAGTGTTGTGCCATCCTACTGTTTACTGACTTAGTATTTGACTTTGAAATTGTACACTACCAGGTAAAACTAACCAATGACAAGAATCACAGACTTGGAACGCTCCATGAAATTAATAAAGCCGGTAGCTGGGGAAGCTTATGGCTTTCCAAATGCGACTGAATTACAGTTGCCAGCAGTTCCATCCACTATAGATTCTGTTGAGTGATACTGTGAGTTATAGGTCAACAACATCTGGAAGGCCCCCAATTTCTTACTCATGCATTAAACCATTTAAGGAAATAGAATGTTCAATATAAGGAGAATAAATAGAAAACAAAGCAGTTAACATTGGAAAAAATCATGGCCCACATGCCAGATTTCTCAACAATGTGAGTCACAAAGCAACTTTAATAAGTGTCCCACCATCTTCTTCAAGTTCATCCCATAATGCTTAAATAGCTGAGTCATTGAAACGTCTTCTTAGTTGTAAAACATCTTAACATTCTAAATTGTTCATAGCTATCGGAGACTTTGGTAGAGGAAGAAGAAAAGGGAAATGTTTAAACTATCTTCTGAATAAATGTTGCTGCTTCAAAAGTAAAAGCAAAAATATATTGGAAAATGTCAAGTCATTAATCCTCCCCTAGAACAAAAATAGGCAACATGTAGATCCAATTTCAATCAACTCCAACCAGTACAAATAATGGGAATTGGTTCAACATTCAGAGAGCTCCATCCTTGACTTATAGCTAGGCTACATGTACACCTAACAAAGAGAATGGATTGGTTCATTGATTAAGTTCTAGAATAGTGAGGAAAGGAAATGAAGAAAGTAATACTTTCCATTTTGTGGTAGCAATAAAGAAAAACAAACAAACCCTGAGGAGTTGAATTAATTTGGTCCTCTCCTGTCCATCTGACAGGATTGGTCACTCTTTGTACCATAGCGCCTGTCCAATGTCATGGTCTCATAAACAAGTAAGCTAAAATCTGTTCGGTCAAGATCTTTGTACTGCTAAGCTTTTATCAGTCTCATCCATATAAGTTCTTTGTCTCTTTAAAAATTAACTGATTTGTAAATATTTTCTCTGAAAAGTATAGTAATCAAATCATTCAGTTTACTCTTGACATCTGTTTTAATGTATCACTTGGAGTTGCTGTGATCTAATAGTTCTTTCACCTCAGTGAAGGCCAGATTTATCTTATTTATTATTTGCCTATAGAACAGTTTGTATCATATTTTTCATTAAAACTGATCCCAGGATACTTAGGATCTACACAATTTAGAATATACACTTTGTAAGAAAGTATTTCTTCACAACAATACATTTGAAAAAATGACACCAGGTAGACACCAGGTAGAGAAAATACATCACCCCAGCTTTCATATGGCATTGAATGCTGCAAATTTAAAAATACTATACGTAACGTTGTGAGGCATATGCAACTATTTGGTAGTAATGAATAAAAAGATCACAATATTATTCAGGATTCCAGACACTTAACACATTGCTTATAATATCAGTATGGGAAGATTAGAACTGAACAATTTCCAGAAGAAATGAAAATAGACGTTATCTTTTTTGAAACATGGAATGCTGACATATTAACATCTCGTGATGTCCGAATCAGCTTATATCAGGGACTGTCTGATGAAGCAGGAAACCAAGCTGGAGCGAACTGTTTGTTTATGAGCAATTGCCACCACAGCCAGATTGCCTAAGATGAACAACATTTTGATGTTTGCCAATGCTGACTTCAGATGGCCGCTTCCATCAATTGAAGGAAATATTCCAAATATCAGACTTTTTGTTCCATCTGTGCCAAGAGAACTTTTTTTTTCCTGAATGGTCTACCTCTTTCAAATTAAAGAAAGCTATTTCAGCTCTTGGGGGGAAAAATGTGGATTTTAAGTTGATATTCATATCTCTGTTTGTGAGTGTGTCAGTCTGTGTGCATCTCTGTTTTTCACTTGCCAATGGTTTTGAGGCTCTAATCCAAGGCAAGATTCCAGGCTTATTAGCTTATGTACACAAAATGCCCAGATTCACAATTCTTTTGGATGTCATAGAAGGCAGGGGACTCTCAAAGCATCAGCAGCTTGTAGTCCTTCCTGTCTGTACTACTGTGTAAAATGCAAAGTTTTCTTTAGTAATAGGCAGATTCAACGAGGATTAATTAGGAATTGTCTCAATGTAGACAAGCATTTTGATGAGTTGTTTGTTTAAAAAAATTCAAAAGCTGATCTTGGCTCATCATGCTGGTGTATATATATTGTGCTGGTGCCATGAACAGGGTGATTATTGTATTGTCTTCTTGGGCTTACTGTTTGTGTCAATATTAAACGATTTTTGTATATATGCAGTAAAATAGCAGACTTTTCAACAGTTGGTTCTGTGGAAGTTCTGGCTGAAAAGCTACAGAAGTTCATTTCACATCGTAAGTCAGAGAATAACTTCTGGGAGAAATTTGGACTCAAATCATAATATACACTTGCTTTACATCTTATCTGTATTATGTTTCAATGTCTGAATGGCGCTAATAAAATTTTAGGGACTTCTTCAGGGTATAGACGTCATACACCCAATCTGGTAATGGCTCAAGCTGGCATTTCTTTTGCAGAGTTTACTCCACCAGATCTGGGCTACAGAAAGCATGCTGATGACCAGTAGATGACAAAAGAGAGATAACAAAAGATACCTGGGCTTGGGAATATTTGCAAACCAGATCTGGGAGCTTCGCTTCAACAGAGATTCAAGCAATGTGCACGGCTTCTAATCAGTGTGGCAGTTGCTTTGTTTTGCTTGGCAATAGAAATCTCTGGACATGGTTCTATGTGCTGCTGTTTGCACGATGGGTAAATCTCAGAGAAGCAGATGACCTAAGTCCCTAATAACTGCAAACATTCGATAACTGCAAACTTTGGAATCGGCACTATTATATAGCTGCCCATCCATGTTGAATTTACCCATAAAAAATGTTTGTATCTTGCAAATGGCTGCTGCAGCCGCCCCCTCCGCTGCCGGTGGGCACTCGACCGCCAAACAGCTGATTCAAACAACCGCCGCCGCCCACCGCTGACCCACGCCGCATCCGCATTCTGACAGCCGTCGGACCACCGCCTGGCCCCGCTGATTCTTCTCTGGTGGCCCGGTGAACTCAGAAGATCTGGATTTGAGGGGCTGCTGCTGCACCCGCCCCCCCCGCTGCCGGTGGGCACACGACCGCCAAACAGCTGATTCAAACAGCCGCTGCCGCCGCCCGCCGCTGACCCACGCCGCATCCGCATTCTGACAGCCGTCAGACCACCCCCTGGCCCCACTGATTCTTCTCTGGTGGCCCAGTGGACTCAGGAGATCCGGATTAGTGAGGCTGCTGCTGCCGCCGCCCCTCAGCTGCCGGTGTACACACGACCGGCAAACAGCTATTCAAGCAGCGATTCTAACAGCCGCCACCGCCCACTCTACTTCCTCCTCCATACCCAAAGGTCTTTTAAATCTCCCACCAATCTCCACCATAAACATAGTGGATCACAGCATCCACAATTGCTATCCCTGCTTACTCCATTTTCACATCACTTCCTTCTCTGCACCTCCAGTATCCCTACTCCAAATTTATTCCAGTGTAAGTGAAAGAGAGTGAAATAGTAATTGAGAAAGATTGGTTTAGGAAAGAAACTTCCTCAATTATCGAATAATTATAAAATTATTCAATAATTAAAATAATTATAAAATTATTCAATAATTAAAATAGAAATAATAGGAAAGATACTTCTTCATTACTTATCACATAATTTATTTAAAATAATAATATTAAATATATCTATCTATCTATCACTATGCCAGCCAAAAAATCCAACTCTGATAAAAACTTAGAAGCAAGAATAATAGCTACAATTGAACTAAACTTGGAAAAAAGAATACTTGCTATTGAACAAAACCTAGAAAAAAGAATACTAGCCATTGAACAAAACTTAGAAAAAAATCCTATCAGTTATAGAACAAAGCTTCACCAATCTGATAAAACAAATTACAACACAAAAAAATGATTTCTCGACTGATCTAAATCTCTTCCCAACTCATCTACCTTTACATAATACTGATCCTTCAACCCTACCTAAACAACAATTTACTACTGACCAACTAATTAGAGATGCCTTAGAGAGGCCAAAAATAAATAATGCAATATTATTTGGTCTAGATAACACAAATGAATCCGATATCACCAAAATTCAAAACTTAATTGGAAATTATAATTCATCATCCATCTCCCCAAATGAAATTATTTCAGTCTCCAGAGATGGTCCTGAATATAAAAACAGTGACGGATCAATAGCACCAAGATTCTGCAGAGTCATCTGCATAAACGAGAACAGCAAACGTAAGTTCATATATACCATCAACTCTATTGCTAAATCTAATCCTGCCTACAGTAAACTTAGATCACGCCCTGATCTATCTTTCCTGCAGCGGATACGCTCGTGAACTCCGCACTGAGCTTAAACGAAGACAAGATAATGGTGAATCAAACCTATATATTGATTACCGTGCCAATTGCATTAAAATTAAATCCTTCAATCAAAATTCACCACCAAACCCCCATCACCCATAACATCCAACCAGCCATCCAACGACCAATCAAGTACCCATCAGCCAACCATCCATCGAAACTGTCATCCAATCAGCCATCGAACAAACCATTCAACCAGCCATCCGTACAGCTATCCAACAAACTATTCAACCAGCCATCCGTTCATCCATCCAACCAACCTTCCAACCAGCCTTTCAACCATCCATCCAACAAACCTTATCAACAAACAGTCTAGTACCCAACATCCAAGCACTCACTACCCAAAACTTCCATCCACCCATCCAACCTCCAATACAACCACCAGTTATACATATCCCTCAACCAACTAACATTCAAAACTAGGTATGCACGCCTCTTACCTCTTTAACACCTCTTTCTACAGATTTTAAATGTAAATTGATGAATGCAAGAAGTATTCTTAACAAATTACCTGAATTTATCCTCCTGCTAAACAGTGGTACATTTGACATTATATTTATTTGCGAAACATGGCTAATCTCTTCCATCCCTGATTCCATCATTTTAAACAAAGAATATCAAGTTCACCGTTCAGATCGTGAAAACCAAGAGGTGGTGGAGTGGCTATTTTCTATAAAAGTCACTTAATCTAAAAACATACAAGTTGCCCACAAACTTTCTCTTCCTGAAACTATTGTATGTGATCTATCATCTAATACCGCACTTGATTCATTCAATGCTACAGAGCCCCCGACTACGATATTACTCATGCTAATATTTTAACCTCATTACTAACTTGGGCTGCCTCTTGCCCATATCCACTCATCTTCCTGGGTGACCTAAATTTACCTCTCATCAACTGGATAACTAACGAAAGTACAACTGATCCAATCCACACAACAATATACAACGCTGTTACTAACCTAGGTCTTGAACAACTTGTAACCAATAATACAAGACTAAACAACTGCCTTGACCTCATCTTCTGCAACAATAACAATACCATTTATGGACTACAAATAAGAGAACCCTTTTCCAACAGTGGTCATTGCATGATTGACTTCCATCTTAATATCGTTGTGACTTTAACCATCATATCAATAGCATTCCCATTTACAACTTCAAAAAAGCCAATTATGACTCTATAAACAATGATCTTTCATTTCTAGACTGGCAAAATCTGTTCTCAACCTGTATAACTGCTGAAGACCACTATAGAGTTTCCTACTCGAAACCAACAGAGTCATCGAACTATATGTACCACTAACTACCATCAAGATTAGGAAAAGCAAACTACCCATATCAATAAAAAAGCTTCAATCTAAAAAAAGATCCCTCTGGAAAAGAAACAAAAAGGGCTATGTAGCTAATTTTAAAAACGCTACAGAACTATATGCAACCAAATAAAACTGAATGCACAAATTACCACACCAAGCAAGAAGAGGATCTTCTGCACAAATTCAATCGTGCCTTCTATAATTTTGTCAACAACAAGCTTAAAAACTCTAGGCATGCCACCTCTAAAAGATCCTGATGGCAATGAATACAATGCTGAAGAATCTAGAGCAAACCTCTTTAATAAATTCTTTGCATCAGTTTTTGTCAACAGTGATGGCACTCATCCAACATTCCAAATTTGTACAATCAATGAGCATGACAACTTAACAATTGTTGATTTTACAGAAGAAAATGTTGGTAAAGCTCTAAGTAAATTGAAGCCATCTCTATCCATTGGACCTGATGGTCTTTGTGCTTACTTTTTAAAAACTCTCTAGTAATCTAGCAGAACCCTAAGTATAATCTTTAATATAGCCTTTAGAACCAGTTCCTTCCCAGTCTCTGGTCGCTAGCCACAGTCATTCCAGTTTTCAAAAAGCGACCCCAGCTTAGTTGATAATTATAGACCTATCTCCCTATGTTGCGTCGCCTGCAAGGTTATGGAATCCATCATCAACCAATCCATTACCTTACACTTAGAAATGCACAACCTTCTCTCAAATAAACAATTTGGCTTCAGGAAAAATTATCATGCAATCTACAACTTCTCTACTGTAAAACCTATGGACTACTAATCTTGATCTAGGTAAATCAATAGATGCAATATACATAGACTTCTGCAAAGCTTTTGACTCAGTAGTACATGATAAACTTCTCCTAAAATTAAAATCCTATGGCATTTCAGGACCCTTACACCACTGGATATCTGCTTTTTTGTCAAACAGACAACAAATAGTTAAAATTGGTAATGCTCTTTCAAATCCTGTTCCTGTCAAGAGTGGTGTTCCTCAAGGCAGCGTTCTTGGACCTACTCTCTTTATAATATATATAAATGATCTTTGTATTGATATTTCAAGTAACTGTGTTCTCTTTGCTGATGATGTCAAACTTTTCAACACCACTGACAATGCATCCACAATTCAAAAGGACCTTGATCATCTATCTGCCTGGTCTAAAATTTGGCAACTACAAATTTCAACCAGTAAATGCTCAGTCTTGCACATTGGAAGAAAGAACCCAATCACAAAGTACATGCTTGATGGACATTGCCTGCAGATGACCCCACCCTGTCAAAGACCTTGGGTTTTACATCTAACGATTTAAGTTCCAAAGCCCACTGCAACTACATAGCTAAGAAGGCTCTAAGAGTTGTCAACTTAATTTTACGTAGCTTCTTTTCAAAAAACACCATGCTACTGACCAGAGCATATAAAACATTTGTTAGGCCAATTCTTGATTACTGCTCTCCTGTCTGGAACCCTTACCATATATCTGACATCAACACAGTTGAGCGTGTCCAAAGGTATTTTACGAGAAGAATTCTCCATTCCTCTGAAACTAATAAAATACCTTATTCCACCAGACTTGATATCTTGGGTCTAGAAAACTTGGAACTTCGTCGCCTTGACTGGATCTGGGTTTAGCATATAAAATCATCCGTTGTAATGTCCTTCCTGTCAATGACTTTTTTAGTTTCAATAACAATATCACAAGAGCTACAAACAGATTCAAACTCAATGTCAACCGTTCCAGTTTAGATTGCAGAAAACACGATTTCTGTAACAGAATTGTATATACTTGGAATGCATTACCTGACTCTGTGGTTTCTTCTCATAACCCCAAAGGTTTCACTCAAAAACTGTCCACGGTTGACCTCACCACTTTCCTAAGAGGACTCTAAAGGGGCGTGCATAAGAGCACAAACGTGCCTACCGTTCCTGTCCTACTGTTTCTTCCCTATGTATATACACGTTTTTAGTACCTCATTTCTCCTCATATATACGTTCATATATTTATAACCTTTTATGTAACGCTTGTATATATTGTTATGACAAATAAATAAATAAATAAATAAATGTCATGGTCCTCCCCCATTTCTTTTCTTTCTAAAATCTTCTAGTAAAGCCACTCTAATGGTAGTCAGGTTAGAGAGATTTCCTGATTTTGTTAAAAATTCTGACTTGCATATCCCACCCCATAGTGAATAAGAACCAAGAGGTTGCACATTGCTGATTTCTGTTGTGTGGGGAGCAATCATTGCATAGTTTAAAAGTTCCTAGTTCACTTCCATGTAAGGATGAAAAAGCACACTCCTATTTGAAATGTTTGAAGAACACCGCCACTTAGACTGAATTCCAAGAATAAGATTGCATTGCCGAAATTTGTCTTCAAGTTAAGCCAATGTGATAGAATGGTCACAGAATCAGTCCGAGACCGGGAAGGACTATGTTGAGGGTCAACGTCCCACGTGGAATATCAGCAAGTGATTTAGGGCTAATCGTTGCCCCTGAGCTCAGCCTCCCTTACAGGAATGTTGTGTAGGAAAATTGGAGGAAAGAATGCTATGTGGGCTGCCTTAATCTATTGCAGAAAACACGATTTCTGTAACAGAATTGTATATACTTGGAATGCATTACCTGACTCTGTGGTTTCTTCTCATAACCCCAAAGGTTTCACTCAAAAACTGTCCACGGTTGACCTCACCACTTTCCTAAGAGGACTCTAAAGGGGCGTGCATAAGAGCACAAACGTGCCTACCGTTCCTGTCCTACTGTTTCTTTCCCTATGTATATACACGTTTTTAGTACCTCATTTCTCCTCATATATACGTTCATATATTTATAACCTTTTATGTAACGCTTGTATATATTGTTATGACAAATAAATAAATAAATAAATAAATGTCATGGTCCTCCCCCATTTCTTTTCTTTCTAAAATCTTCTAGTAAAGCCACTCTAATGGTAGTCAGGTTAGAGAGATTTCCTGATTTTGTTAAAAATTCTGACTTGCATATCCCACCCCATAGTGAATAAGAACCAAGAGGCTGCACATTGCTGATTTCTGTTGTGTGGGGAGCAATCATTGCATAGTTTAAAAGTTCCTAGTTCACTTCCATGTAAGGATGAAAAAGCACACTCCTATTTGAAATGTTTGAAGAACACCGCCACTTAGACTGAGTTCCAAGAATAAGATTGCATTGGCGAAATTTGTCTTCAAGTTAAGCCAATGTGATAGAATGGTCACAGAATCAGTCCAAGACCGGGAAGAACTATGTTGAGGGTCAACGTCCCACGTGGAATATCAGCAGGTGATTTAGGGCTAATCGTTGCCCCTGAGCTCAGCCTCCCTTACAGGAATGTTGTGTAGGAAAATTGGAGGAAAGAATGCTATGTGGGCTGCCTTAATCTATTGCAGAAAAGACAGGATACAAATCTAACAATTGCTCTCTTTCAACACTGCCTTTGCCTTGTGTTTTCTTGAAAATACAGATTTTAATGACTAGGTTACATTTCTGTTAGATATAGCATACATATTTTGCTTTTATATTTCCCAAGCTCTGCTTAGCCAAAAAGTAAAGAGAAGCAAAAGAGAGTATGGGAATCAATAAGTTCAGGTCTATCTCTGTAGGATTGCCTTGCCCTTGGAGGCCCCTGGAGGACCAGACAACATATAAGGATACACAAATATTAAAGTTCAAAATCTGGATGTATACAAGGCCACCAGTGCTACAAACCAGCAAGTTGGCTGGGAAATTCTGGGAATTGAAGTCCACACATCTTAAAATTACCAAAGTTGAGAAACACTGCTATAGACTCTCCTGAGTTGGATGAGCCATGGCCTATTTTCCTACCCAAAGGCACTGGTGGGTATCTATGCCCCCCTACAACCTGAATTCTGGGACTTCAGCTCCCAGAATTCCTGAGCCAGCATGAGTTGAAGTCCACAGGTTATAAAGAGGCCAAAGATGCTCACCTAAGGTTTCATTCTCATAGCACTCCCAGTTCTTCATGTTAAACATAGGCAGTTCCTGGATTAAGAATGAGTTCTGTTCCCAAATCCATCTTTACCTTTATATGTAAGAAGGAACTCATACTTACAAACTGCCTGTTACTAGAAATGGTGGATGGCATTCTCCTTTTTTGAATTGACCAGCTGCTAAAGCCACACAATGTTTTCAGGAAGCACTGAAAAATAGCTGTATATTAAAAACATATGGCTTCATCACCTATTCCTGAATGCATTGTGCAGTTTCAATGGTTGGTCACTGTGAGGAAATGACATCTGCCATTTTTAGTAATATTTTAGACCAGTGGTTCCCAACCCTTTTTTGGCCATGCCCCTCCTAAGCATCTCTAAAATCCTGATGCTCCCTCTGGGACATATAATTCTTACTTTACCCGAGAAGTGAATTCTACTCACATGGAGGAAGCCTAAAAGGCCATTAACTTGGTTTAAACAAGGTTCAAATTGCCCCCCATTAAAAATCAAATTGCAACCCCCTGCGGGACGTGGGCCCCACGTTGGGAACCACTGCTCAAGACAGACGATTTGTGCTTAGGGGTTGTCCTTAATTCAGACCTTCTTAACCCTTAGTCTTACTCAGGGATGAAATGCTCCCGGTTCAGCCCAATCTGGTGGCAACGGTGGTGGGTGGTTCGGAGAACTGATAGCAAAAATCCCTGCCTCTCCCCCACCCACCCCCCCGCCCAGATGAGCCACACGATCATCAGAGGTTGTTGTTTTTTTTTAAAGCATTTTTTCTTCGGCTGAAAAAATGGGAGGAAAAATGGACTCCCCCCCCCCATTTATTGGTTTGGCTAGCAGGAAAGCCTGCTGGGAGGAAAAACGGGGAGAGTTGGGGGCGGGTTGGTTTTTGAGCGAGAGAAAGAAAGAAAGGAGGGAGGGAGGCAGGGAAGGAAGGAAGGAAGGAAGGAAGAGAGGAGAGGAGAGGAGAGGAAGGAAGAAGTACAAACCTGGCACTAGACACAGCTTCAGAGGATAATCCAGGGCTGGAAGGGACCTGGAGGTCATCTAGTCCAGCCCTGCTCCAGCAAGACATTGTTAGTGAGTTTCTGTCTTTTGATCCCCCAGTCACATGGTTACATAGCCACGGCCACCCATCACATGACCCTCCACCAAGCCACAACCACCAAGCCTCGCCCACAGAACCGGTTACACCTCTGGTCTTACTCTAGTTTTAAAATCACTGTTCACAGATCTGTGTCTTCAACTCCTGGGGTGGGAGATATACCTACAGCTAATGGCAATGTATGCTGCCTTAAGAATCACATCCTCCTTTTACCAGTTATTCACAACCCAGAACATCAGACAAAGGTGTGTTTTTTTTTAAATCCTTTTTTTTCGCTCGCTTTCCTTTTTGTGAATTGTTTGCCCCTGCTTTGATAAATACATTGGCCATCTGCAGCTATTTTCCGACAAGTTTGCAAACCGCCTTCAGGCACTCTGAGTTGGTGAACTGTTTCTTTTGATTTTTAACCAGCTGACGGGGCGCCCTTGCCTTCCACTTTGGCCTGTGTAATGGAATGATGGGCAGGGTTGTCGATGTATAAATCAGGAGAACAGTGGATTTTAAAAAAGAGCAAATATCAAAGCCAGACAGATTTCATGCTTGCCCATGCTTTCTCTTCAAATATACATACCTTTAAGAAGCAGCTTCTCTTTTATTGTGAGATTTTTATTTTTTTTGGTGCTGCATTGATTTTTTTTGCCCCACATTTTTATTTTATTGTTATTCCTCTTCCTTAACCTTGGAATCCTCAGAAACTTCAGGAGAAAAGGGGATAGATTTTTCTTTTGTTTCTTGTGAAAAATGGCGTAAGAGCATGAGTCCATGGGCGGCAATAATCCAGTGACTCCTTTTTGATCCTGTACAGTGTGCTACTATGATATCTCTCTTGCTGTAAGAATGTCTTCATCACCACAAGTTACTTTTCAAATACTGTCTGGATTCACACATCTGGCTAAACCATAAATCATAAATCATACACACCGAAATGGCTCACACTTAAACAATATGCTAAGCTAACACCAAACCAGCCAAACAAACCCTTAGACCTATGATGGCGAACCTGTGGCACGTGTGGCACGTGGAGCCATATCTGTGGGCACAGGAGCATTGCCCTAGCTCAGCTCCAGTGAGCATGCATATGCCAACCAACTGATTTTCGGGCCTTCTGGACCCACTGGAAATAGGGAAACAGGCTGTTTCTGGCTTCCGGAGGGCCTCTGGGGTGGGGGGATGGGGAAGGCCTTTTTCACCCTCCCCAGGCTCCAAGAAAGTCTCTGGAGTCTGGGGAGGGCGAAAAATGGCCCTATTGGGCCCACCGTGCCATCGCATGCTAAAAGCAGGGGGGGGACGTGTGCATGTGCAGGGAGAGGCACATTGAATTATGGGTGTAGGCATGTGTATGTGCAAACTCCACCCCCCTGCGCTCTTCCCACTTTTGGCATGTGATGGCAAAAAAGTTAGCTATCACTGCCTTAAACAATCTCCTTTTTATTTCAGTCAACTGTCTGGCACAGATTTCAAGTTGCTACCTGATCTATTTTCATTCCACTTGGTTAAGGTAAGGACTGTGATTTTAGAGGGAGAAGCCAAGGCTGATATTTTTTCCTCTTCCCTCCTCATCTCTTTTCCTTACGTGTCACCTTTATAAATATTATTATTATTATTGAAGGTTCCAATTTGGGTTGGTCACCGTAATCAGAGCTTTCGGACTCATGCTAGAGCCAATTTTCAGGAAATTGCTCTCTAACCCTAACCCTAACCGACCCAGATTGGATCCTGCAACAACATTATCCCAGGACATGTATATTCACTTTCATTCCTGATTATTATTATTACTTAAAGTTGGAGATAAGAGAGTGTGTTTACTACTTACAAGCATGTTTGGATCGTACTTGGATCACATTTGGATCAAGTATGAAGTAAAGTGCATCAAATAAATAATAAATGATTTTTACACTGAAATTTTCTGTATTATGGGCAAACAGAGCTTTCTTGCGAGAAATGTGTAAGTATAGGCAGTCAATTGGAATCAGGGTATAAACATATTACATATATAAAACACTCCAGTTTGTTCCTGGAACCTTATATGTACCGTATATACTCGAGTATAAGCCGAGTTTTTCAGCACATTTTTTGTGCTGAAAAACGTCCCCTCGGCTTATACTCGGGTCTATACGGCTTATACTCGAGTTGTTTTTTTTTTTAAGCCCCTCGGCTTATACTCGAGTATATACGGCTTATACTCGAGTTTTTTTTCTTTTTCACATTTACGGACTGAAGCCCTGCCGGTGCAGTGAGAGGCGGGCGGGGAGCCGCCAGCCTTCTCAGCTGAGGAGGGAGGTTTCCCCAACCGTAGGTGCCTCATTTCCCACCCTCGGCTTATACTCGAGTCCCCAGTTTACCCCAGTTTTTGGGGTAAAATTGGGGACCTCGGCTTATACTCGGATCGGCTTATATTCGAGTATATACGGTAATTTACCTCATGGATTGTGGAAACATATAGGGGAAATTTAAATTATTGTTTTCTATATTAGCTGATGGCAATTTGGAAAAGCCTCCTAATCAGTTCCATGCCACCACTCTCATTAATTAATTAATTAATTAATAATACTAAGCACAAGAATCAGAGCCACAGGAAGAGTCTATCCAGCCTATTATTAGCTCCCTCTTTAACAAATTCTTCTCATACACGAAGTGTCTTCTTAGTTACCATCATCAGAATGACTGCGAAAGGCAATGAAAATAGATGGAGCCATGTATGCTAAAAGAAGATTGCATTTCTGAAAAGAGAAGAGGGAGGAAAACACGCACGCACGCACACACACACACACACACACACAGATGCTGAGGGAAAAAATAGCTATTATACACACTTCAATGCTCAGTAAAATCATGAGAAAATGAGAGTTTTTGAAGCTTCTCCTCCACAGTGTACACAACATAATCATTAAAATGACCGTGTGGCAAAGAAAATAGAAATGAGCTTCATGGCTGATATTATTTATATAGCTGCATTAGTAATGCTAGACTTGCTCTTCAAGCACCAGCCAACTTTCCTTCCTTCCTTCCTTCCTTCCTTCCTTCCTTCCTTCCTTCCTTCCTTCCTTCCTTCCTTCCTTCCTTCCTTCCCTCCCTCCCTCCCTCCCTCCCTCCCTCCCACATTGTTTCTGCATGTGTGCTTACAGTATAAAAGAAAAGGCAATCTTATTATTTCTCACTCCAGAGGTCGGCAACGTGACAACCATGACATCAGTGGACCCATTGACACCGTCTTTAGTGCCTGCCAAGTAGTCTGCCCAAAAGTGACCTTTCCAAAGTGTATTTAACGGAATCATATGTTATGTTTGGGTATTGACGAGGCAGGAGACCAGGTTAGTGACAACAGCTCTTTAATATAGTGTGACCCAGCAAAACTCTGGAGAAAAACCTCTCCTTATATACACTTCAGCCTGAGGCTGCATCCAATCAGAGACGAGATATTTCCCGCCTAAAACTCCCGCCAAAACTTACAGTAATACATTACACTCCTTCCCTCCCAGAAGGCACTTTGCCCCTATTTGCATACTACTTCTCTACGTAGTCCTGCAGGTACGTGGGGCGTCTCCTGACTCTCCCGGACCTGCGCAGTTCACTTTCTGGAGTTGAGTCGAGCGTGCCGGAGGGACTTTTCGTTCCTCTGAGCTCCTCCTCCCGGCCATCCGGCCCTGGATTATTCGCTGGCTCGGACCTGCTGTCCTCTAGAGGGACCGGAGGGTGTCGCTGGACCTCGCCTGTCTCAGATAAGTCACTGTTTGGTTCTTTGCTTACGCTTTCTGTTTGTTCTCGGCTCCAGTCAGCTGTGGGGTTAATTAAATCATAGTCAGGGCTGGTCTCGCCTAATTCTGCCTTATCGCTCAATCTGTTTCTTAATTGACCTACGTGGCGCCTCCAGCCCCTGCCATCGCCTAGTTCCACCAGATAAGATTTTGGGCCCGTTTTGTCTATGACTCTTCCCCTCTCCCAGCGAGGGCCGTCGCTGTAATTATGTGCCCACACCGAGTCTCCTATGTTTAACTCTGATTCTATCTGGTTTTGTTTTGAACCCGCCTGTATGTAGTTGGGTGTAGCCGGTCTAGTGGGCACCGTAGCTTCCGCCCCATTAATAGCTCGGCTGGGCTGCGGCCGGTGGCCACACAGGGGTCCTGTGTTGGACAGTTAGGAATGCGTCGATTTGTGCCTGCCAATCGCCGGGCCTTCGTGATAGCGCTTCTTTCGCACTCCGAACAAAGCGTTCAGCAAGGCCGTTCGGCGCGGGGTGGAACGCGCTGAGAGGGCATGTCGGATGCCCTCTTCAGCCAGGTACCCTTCAAATAATGCTGCGGTGAACTGTGGGCGTTATCGGACACGATGGTGTCCGTAGCCCGTGTGGCGAAAAGGTGTTTTAGTGCTGCAGTGACAGCTCCAGCGGTTGTGGATTTCATTAGGATGATCTCCAGCCATTTGGAGAATGCATCCACCACAATTAGAAATGTTTGGCCGTGGAAGGGCGGCAAAATCAATGTGTATGCGGGACCAAGGGCCTTGGGGTTTCTCCACTCCAACACTGGGGCCGTGGGTGGTAGTGGTCTGGATTCCTGACATACTTGGCATCGCCAACCCTGTCACTGATTTCCCTGTCCATTAGGGGCCACCAGACATAGCTCCTAGCTAACCCTTCATCCTCACAATTCCTGGGTGACCCTCATGCAGGAGTTCCAGGACTTTTTCCTCAGTTCTCTGGGACCACTACCCTATCCCCCAGAGCAGGCACCCCTTGTACAGACAATTCCCTTTTTCTTTACAAACTTTTAAACGTCGCGAGCGGGCCATCCCTTGAACCCATCCAATCACAGTTCTTAAAACAACGTCCCGGTAGGAGGCCCGAGCCACTTCCTGCGATGTGACTGGGCCAGAGTCCAAAGAGTCAATTAGTAGAACGGGGTGCCCGGGTGGGGTCCTCGATTTCCCTGGCAATGGGCATCTGCTCAATGCGTCTGCATGCCCCAGCTCCTTTCCAGGCCGATGTTGTAGTTTGTAGGAGTAGGCGGCCAGAAAAATAGTCCATCTGGTCAGTCTAGGTGAGAGTGCTACTGGCGTTGGGCGGTCGCCAGCCAGTAACCCCAATAGCGGTCTGTGATCAGTGACAATTTCAAAGTCTCCCAAAACGTATTCGTGAAATTTTTCACCCTGACACTATTAGAGCCTCCTATCTAGCTGGCTGTAATTCCTCTCAGCCGGGACATCGTTCGTGAATAGAACGCTATAGGGGCTTCAGTGCCGTTTGGGAGTCTGTGGCTAAGTACAGCTCCTACTCCATAGGGGACGATCACAGACCAATACTAACGGCAGTCTGTTATTATATTGTATTAACAGGCTATCGCTTGATAGCAAACTTTTTACTGCCTCAAATGCCCTATTCTCTGACTTCCCCCAAGACCAAGCAGTGTTTTTTCCTAGCAATTTATGCAGCGGTTCAGCAACGGTTGCCTTGTCTTTTAAAAACACGGCGTAAAAGTTTACCAGACCCAGGAAAGCCTGGAGTTCTGTCTTGTTTTTGGGTGCTGGGGCTCTCTTTATCGCCTTGACTTTGCTCTCAGTGGGGTGAATCCCTTTTTTGTCTATTCTATAGCCCAAAAATTCAACAGATTCGACCCCTATCTGACACTTGTTTGCTTTGACTTTTAATCCTGCCGACCTGAAAATGGCCAAAACTTTCCTTAACCGTTCCCCCAGTTCTCTTAAATCTTCCCCTGATACCAACACATCATCGAAATAGGGTACGACTCCCGGTAACCCTTGTAGGAGCCGCTCCATCAAATTTTGGAATAGCCCCGGGGCCACACTCACCCCAAACTGTAACCGGGTGCACTTAAAGGCACCTCGGTGCGTTACAATGGTCTGGGCTTCAGCTGTGCTAGCATCTACGGGTAGCTGTTGGTACGCTTGTGCCAAGTCTAATTTGGCGAAAACTTGTCCGTGCCCTAGTGAGTGCAATAAGTGTTGCACTACTGGAACTGGGTAGGCGCTCTTTTGCAATGCTTTGTTCAAGGTAGCCTTGTAATCAGCGCAAATTCTTATGGACCCGTCTGGTTTTATAGGGGTGACGATTGGCGTCTCCCATTTGGCATGGTCAACTGGCACTAGTATCCCCTGGCTGACTAATTTATCTAACTCTTTGTCGATTTTAGGTTTGAGTGCAAAAGGAACCCTCCTTGCCTTTAACCTAATGGGAGCTATTTGGGGGTCTAAATTGAAGGAGATAGGGGTCCCCTTGTACTTGCCTAAACGGTCCTCGAATACGTCTGCGAATTCCTCCATTAGGGTGTTTTGCAGGTTGCATCCGCTCCGGTGGCGCCAGTCACCCCATTCCCAACGCCCGGAACCAGTCTAGCCCCAGCAAGCTTGGCAAGGTTCCTCGACTAACGTGATGGGCAGGGTCTTTTCGTATGTCCCGTACTTGACCTCGACGGTCGTTGTCCCTCGAACAGGGATGCGGTTGCCCTGGTAATCCTGCACCCGGTGCCGTTGTTTCTGTAGCTTGCGCTTTGCGATGTGCGGCAAGGCTTTCACAAAAGTGTCCCAGGACATGATTGTGATAGCTGATCCTGTGTCTACTTCCAGTCGGCACGGTACGCCTTCAATTGTCGGGTTTGTGAAGATCTTTTCTTCGATGCGGGTAGCTGCGTGGTCTATGGTAACAGTCATTCGGTTTGACTTCGCGCTCTTTCTTTCCTGGCCAATCGCGGGTCGCCTCGCCGATCTCGCGCTCTGATTGGCTGGTTTGAAATTTCGGCGGGAATGTGGGGTTTGCATCTCTGACTCAGAGCCGCTCTGATTGGCTGGTTTGAAATTTCGGCGGGAAGGTTGGGGTGCTCGGCAGACTTGAGCCAGGTGCCCCTTCCTTTCACACCGCCGGCAAATGGCGTCCCTGAACTTACATCTTTGGCGCTGATGTCGCCCCCCGCAACTTCCGCATTCCTCCGGGTCTTCCTTTGTCGATTTTCCGGTGTAGTGGACTTCTTCCTCCTCTTCGCTGGTTGACTCACGATAGGTTTCTTCGTGGTGGACTGTGCTCGGCTTTGCGCCCGCCATCGGCGTGAGTCGCTTTTGTAAGGTGTCTGCTGCATGGTTGGACATCTCATGGGCTCTGGCTTCGTCCAGAGCGTTTGCCAATGTCAGGTTGCTCTTGGCTAGCAACCGTCTCCTCAAACGGATGTCTCTGACCCCCCGTATAAGTTGTTCCAGCAGCTCTTCGTCCAGATCGCGGTACTCGCAATGCTTGGAGGCTTGTCTCAGGGCTGCCATGTAGTCGCTGATAGACTCGCCTTCTTGTTGCCTCGCTCCCCAAACTCGTGCCGTCGAGCGTATTTGGGCGGGGCTGGTGCGTAGTGATTCTTCAGGAGGGTCTGAAGGGTCTGCCACGATCTGGTGTGGCGGTGTTGGCTCCGCCAGGGCTTCTGCGACGGCGATGACTGCGGACCCACAGTGGCTTATGAAGTAAGCCCGTTTGCGGTTGTCGGAGACTCCCTGTAGCTCGTTTGCCTCCAGGAAACTTTCGAAACGGGTCATATATATTCCCCATGTCTCCTGGGCAGGGTCAAACGGAGTGGGTGGCGTGTAGCCGGTCATCGCTGCATTCGCCGTCACCTTGCTGGGTTTGATTCTCGTAGTGAGTTCAGCTCTGTTCTGGTGCTCTGCCTCAAAATCCCACCTTCGTCGCCAATGTTATGTTTGGGTATTGACGAGGCAGGAGACCAGGTTAGTGACAACAGCTCTTTAATATAGTGTGACCCAGCAAAACTCTGGAGAAAAACCTCTCCTTATATACACTTCAGCCTGAGGCTGCATCCAATCAGAGACGAGATATTTCCCGCCTAAAACTCCCGCCAAAACTTACAGTAATACATTACATCATACATAAGTAAACATAAGTAGCTATGCTATAAAGGAAAATGCCAGTCTTCAGCATTATCTTTATTTACAAGAATACTCCTGAGCCACACAGGGACCATAGATATTCTTAGAACATTGTGGAGTATATGAGTTGAAAAGGACCTCTAGGTCATCTAGTTCAGTCTCCCCCCGCTCAATGCCGGAAGCCACTAAATCACCCCTCCCACTCATTCTTGTAGGCAGATTGGTTCACTTTTAACCTTTCTTGCTCTCAGGAAGGTTCTGAGCTGGTTTGGATCGGAGCCGCCTATAAGCCTTGTAAATAAGTAAAGAAACATATTCCTCTAATATTTAATTCAGCATTTTCATTTTGTTAGACTTTGTATTCTAGGTTTTGTTAGAAAATAGCTCTGCTCCTCCTGCATATTTATATATACAGTAGCAATAGTAATAATAATAGCACTTATTATGTACTGCTTTACGGTGCTTCACAGCCCTCTCTAAGCAGTTTACAAAGTCAGCATATTGCCCCCAACAATCTGAGTCCTCATTTTACCAACCTTGGAAGGATGGAAGGCTGAGTCAACCTTGAACCGGTCAGTATCAAACTGCTGGCAGTTGGCACAATTAGCCTGCAATACTGTTTTCCAATCACTGCACTATCATGGCGTTCTCTTTCTCTATAACTCTATCTATGTATATCTATCTCTATCTATCTCTATCATCTCTCTATCTCTCTATCTCTCTTTCTTTCTTTCTTTCTTTCTTTCTTTCTTTCTTTCTTTCTTTCTTTCTTTTAAATTACCCCTTAGTCTGCTCTGCAAACTAAATACCCAGTCCTTGTAACTGTTCAGTATACAGATTATATTGCAAGCTATTCCTGGTAGTTTTCCTTAAACCTGTTCAGCTACTTTAAGTTCAAGTAGTTGCAAATCTACTAGACCAAAGAACTGTTTAGTCTACATTTATCTATTTGTCTATAAAGATGTTATGAAGAAACCTGTCAAAGGCTTTTACCGAGAACAGCATGTACCACCTTCATCTACCAGACCACTCAGAGTCATATAAAGTGATAAACATAGTTTTATAGGACTTGATAAAGCCATGCTGACGTCTGATAACAGAGCAATTATTATTTGTGCTCACTCTCACACTGCTTGACAATATGTTCTAAAACCTTGGCTAGAAATCTACAGTTTAACTGGGCTGAGTTTCTCCAGTCCTTCCTCTTCCTCATCTTGAATATTTAAATCATGCTCCTCTCCAGTCTTCCAGCACTTTCTCTTGGACTTTTCAGAGATTACGATTATGAATGTGGAGATCACTTCTTCCAACTCTTATAACATCTCGGGATGTACCTTGTCTTGCTCTTACCTTGAGTGCCTTTCAAATTACAAGATTGGGTTCTTTTTATGAAAGCATAAAAGAATTTTCCCTATCAATTCCTCATTTCTCCTGTGCGGCAGACCTGGAGCCTCGTTGGTTCGTTTATTTTTGTACCAATTTTGTACTCTAATTCTAAAAATCGTATTATATGTTGCCTTTCTCATTTTTATAATGAAATATAGTCAGATGGTCAAATATCCCACTAATCATTCAGATAGTCAAACATCTCACTAATAGTATAGAATCCTGTTCTTTAGAATCCATTTTTTCATCTTTTGTGGACCAGTTCCCACCCATTTTGTCCAGGACCCTGTAAGTTCTATCCCCATGCATAAGAAGATATTGGGAAAGCTTTCTGATTATCCTCGTTCATAGAATAGAATTTATTGGCCAAGTGTGATTGGACACACAAGGAATTTGTCTTGGTGCATATGCTCCCAGTGTACATAAAAGAAAAGATACGTTCATCAAGGTACAACATTTACAACACAATTGATGATCAATATATCAATATAAATCATAAAGATTGCCAGCAACAAGTTATAGTCATACAGTCATAAGTGGAAAGAGATTGGTGATGGGAACTATGAAACGATTAATAGTAGTGCAGATTCAGTAAATAGTCTGACAGTGTTGAGGGAATTATTTTGTTTAGCAGAGTGATGGCCTTCGGGAAAAAACTGTTCTTGTGTCTGGTTGTTCTGGTGTGCAGTGCTCTATAGCGTCGTTTTGAGGGTAGGAGTCACCAGAGATGCAACAGTATGTACTCCTTGCTTGCCATTAAGTATTTGGGAGGTCAGCCGGACTGGCAGGAACAGTGAGCAAGCGCACAATACTGCAATATTTACAAATCATATTAAATGTGCTGGGCAGGTCTGATGAAGTAACATAGCATGAGCTTCCTCCACTGTGATAGCTCAAATGACTGCAGATTTCTGATGTGCATAGTAAACAGGACCCTTGTTAATGGAAGTCTTGATTGTTGGTATCTATTTATGGAATAATCACAAAGAAAAAGGTGTCATTTCCAGTTTCTGTATAAGTAGTGCTTGACTTACGACCATAATTGAGCCCGTTTTTGTTGATACGTGAGATAATTGTTAAGTGAGTTTTGCCCCATTTTTAGGACCATTTATGCCAGTTATCAAGTGAATCACTGCAGTTGTTGAAATACTAACATGGTTGTTAAGTGAACCTGACTCCCCCATTGACTTTGTTTGTCAAAAGGTCGCAAAAGCCAATCACATGATTCCGGGACGCTGCAACCGTCGTAAGTATGAGTCAATTGCCAAGTGTCTGAATTTTGATTATGTGACTATGGAGTTGCTGCAAAGGTCATAAGTGTGGCAAAATAGTCATAAGTCACTTTCTTGTAACTTGTTGTAACTAAATGAACTGTTGCAAATCAAGGACTACCTGTACTACCTGCTTCCAAATCAAGGACTACCGGCTTCCAAAGCTGACAGCTAGTGATGTAAAATGAGAACCAGACTATGACATCATTGCAAGCTGTTTTTAACCATCGTACCCAGGAGGAAAAGGCTCAATGCCACAACAGGGAAGTAGTGCTGTCCCGGTGCCTGGAAGCTGTACGGGTCTGGATGGGGAGAAACAGACTCAAGCTCAATCCCTCCAAGACGGAGTGGCTGTGGGTGCGCTTCAAGATTTTGGTTACCACCTTTAAAGCGCTCCATGGCTTAGGACCCGGGTACTTACGAGACCGCCTGCTGTTACCTTATGCCTCCCACCGACCCGTACGCTCTCACAGAGAGGGTCTCCTCAGGGTGCCGTCCGCCAAACAGTGTCGGCTGACGGCCCCCAGGAGCAGGACCTTCTCTGTGGGGGCACTGACGCTCTGGAACGAACTTCCCCCTGGCCTACGCCAAGTGCCTGATCTTCAGACCTTCCGTCGTGAGCTAAAAACACACCTATTTATTCAAGCGGGACTGGCATAATAGTGTTAAATTTTAATTCAGGGTTTTATTAATATTTCTAAAATTTTGAAACTACATTTTAATTATCAGCCTTTTTGTAATTTGCTAAGTTTTAAATGTTTTAATTTGCATATATTTTGTGTTTTATCTTGGCTGAGTCCTTCGGGAGAAGGGCGGTATAAAAATTTAATTAAATAAATAAATCAATAAATCGCCGTGTGTCTCAAACACCCAGTTCTTCGACTTATTAAAGTGGATGGTTCAAGAGCCATGAGGCACACAAAATGGAAATGAGAGCACTTGAAGAAGCAAAGAGACATGGATTTCAATGTAGTCCAGTATATGTTGTGTGTTGTGTGTTCATTTCTTCAGAAATGAAGAAGTATGCCTTGAGGATACTTTGTTTCCAGCTACACATTATTCCAAGTGCATTATAGCTGAAATGACATTTTGTCAAAGTTCAGCATCTGAATTTCAAAATAAACGTCCAGACAGCAATATTGAAAACCTTGGTGAGGGTAAGGCAGATTGAGGAGAATCAATAAATCCTGAATACAACATTTATTTAAATGTGCAAATATGATACAACCTTGTGCAAATATGTTACAGTTAGTAAAATAGCTCTAGCTATGTTCTCTTTTTCTTATCTCATGACTTTCCTTTCTTTCCTTTATTATTATTTTTTAATAATATTTGTTGAGTTTTGTGTAGCACCTGAAAGGAAATACTTTGATGAGTGCATAGTTAGGATTAATATATGCAAACGTATATCATAGACTCTAATATTGTTTGGATTGTACATTTTAGTTGTTCAAGCTTCAGATAAGCTTTTCTGATTTGTTATCTCTTTACTTAAATTAGCTGTTTAGGCCTTAGAAGTAAGCTGCTAAGATTCATTTTCAAGGTTAAATCCATTTTTAAAAATTAAAGTTATTGATTTTTTTTAAGTACAAAAAAATTACAGAAAGGAGGTGCTATACAAGAACCCAACAAGCTAATTAATTGTGGAGCTATAATAGCAAAACAAACAAAAAGGAAATAAAAAGGATAAGATAAAACAAGCAAGCCTAAAAAGTTAACATTTTAAATTTCCGAGGTCAATAAAATGAAGACCTAAATTGTTGGGGGCAATAGGCTGATTCTATAAATCACTGAGAGGGGTCTATAAAGCACTGTGAAGCGGTATATAAGTCTAAGTTCTATTGATATAAATCACTTAAACATATGACATATTCAGTTAATCATTCAATTACTATCTATTGTATCAAATCATGTATAAACATAGTTATGCTTGTAAGATGTTTTGAAATCTAAGCCAAAGCAAAATACACTCATTTTTTCCTGATTAGTAGGAAAAATGCCTTTTCATAAAATGGTTGTTAAACATTTCTTGAATTCTCTCAACTTAAAATTACTTATGCTATAAATGCTATAATCTACGAGCTCAAAGATGCAACCTCTTTGCTGTTCTTTCCTGGATAAACAGGAAGGAATCGAGTCAGCATAATTCAAGATGGACCCATATAGTATGCTCTTAGAAAACACCTGGCATTGAGTCACACTGTGCTGTTCGTCTATAACTCCTCTATGGAAGGGCAGTGATGGGAGGTTTTCTGTGGTTGAAATTCAAATGTCATCAACTATGGGAAAATCCACCATGAACCATTCTACTGAAGGTATGCCAAAATAATGCTCCATCCAATCATTTTTTTTTCTCCCAAAGGACTGCTGACTCATTGACTTAAGAACCACCAGATGGCAGGCAAAGAATTCATGTCTCTTAATTGCAAAGTAAGTGATTCCTGGATTTGTGCCGCCAAATTGGGGCATCACATAAGTTTTTTTAAAGGCAGAATTCAAGAAAGTTGTCATGATCCCGGACTAGATTCTGATGAAGATGCTCCAGCTGAACCCTGAAATGGCAGCCTTGGGAGACTCAAAGCCAAGAGTCACTTGAGGCTGATCAAACATAGGCACTGATGAAGCAGCTGGAGCAGTCAGATGATGACAAACTACCTCTACTTGGAACTAGATGGAGAACAGAACAAAGATGTTCAATGAGGCACCCTGCCAAGCAAGGAAGTAATCCTCCTGATTAAATACAGTGGCTGCAGCTTGATTGAAGAAACGGCCATGACCCATCTGATCTTCTGCTCTGGTGTATCATTCCTGGGAATCATGCTCATGAACTGGCTGACAAACTTGATTTGGATCTCTGAACTTGGACTGAATTTTGACTATTTTTCTGTGTTGAAAACAAAACCACTCAGGTAAGCTGAGAAACTTTGTTGATTTACATGTCTTCCTTGTCTAATGATAACTGCTGAGCCTTGAGTAAATTGCTTTCTTCACCTGACAACTGTGACTGTGTGAGGTTGACTGGAGGGGAATGTCAGCACATGTTAGAGATTGGCTCAGCTGTGAGGTGTTTGTCACATAGCTATATGATTTTTTCCCCAAAATGATTACCTGTGGACACTAGATGGCATCAAAGAAATTATTAATCACTCCTCACTACCATCTAGTGGTCTTCCAAATTTGGGTAGCTAAAATTCAGTCACTGAAAAAATATTATTGTATACAATTTTATTAAAAATCTTTATTATACTGGTAAACTTCTAATACAAATTAAAAAAGTGAACAGAGAAGAGTAAAAATGCAAAGAAAAAGAAATGAAAGAATATTATAAAGAAAATGAAAAGTAATATATAAAGAAGCAATTTCCAGGATAAAGAAAGGATAAAGGAAGGAAGATAAAACTGAATACAAACAAATATAAAGGAAGAAAAAGAAAGAAATCAAAGAGAGAGCTAAAGGTTCAGGAAACAAAAAGAAAAAAAACATATACAAAGAAATGGTTTCTGATTTTCTTTACAGTAGTTATAAGTACAATTATAAATTTACCTCTTATATGGTTACAGCATAATTTTCTTCTTTCTATAAAATATACTATCGAATCATCAAAACCATAAACCATACGTCTGAGGGTTTTTTTTGTTTTCTGCAAAAAGTCTACAAGGGATTTCAGTGATCAATAAACATAAACATTGTCTTTTTTTCTGATCAAAGAAGTCAATTTAGCCATCTCAGCAAGTTCCACCGTCTTCAGTAAACCATTCCTCCATTGTGGGTAATACAGAACCTTTCCATTTTTGTGCATACAATAATTTTCCTGCAATTATCATATACAAAAGCAAAGTTCTATGACTTTTTCCCAACTGTTTGTCCATCAATCCCCAAAGAAAAAACCTCTGGTCTTTCTTTAGAATCCTCTGAATCAGTGTGTGCATTTGAATCCACAATTTTCTAGGTTTTTTTTTATATACTTATCAAGC
This sequence comes from Ahaetulla prasina, assembly GCF_028640845.1. Classification (NCBI taxonomy): domain Eukaryota; kingdom Metazoa; phylum Chordata; class Lepidosauria; order Squamata; family Colubridae; genus Ahaetulla; species Ahaetulla prasina. Next base: position 216,950,943 of record NC_080540.1, on the reverse strand, counting down.
ATGATAAAATATTCCATCTTGCTATTCAATTTCCAACATGAGTTTGAAGTGCCTTCATACATTCTAGACAATTTTTCTGGTGATGTATGCATACCAACCGTTCATCATTTTATAGAAACTCTCATTAAGACTACAACACAGTGTAAGTTTCAATCCTTTCAACCATATTTTCGCATGCTTCCCTATTATAATCAAATATTTTAGCCTACTGTATCATACATTCTTTCACTTGTTCTTCTGACTCATATTTCTATAAAGGTTTATATATTTTGGAAATGGCATGTTAATTATTTTTACACAATTCAACTTCAAAATCAGTCTCGCAATGTTCAAAACCATAAACTCTTTTGTCTACTTTAAATAACTGTAGATAAGAAAACTGCTGACGACGATATCACTCTGCCATCACTTCTTCTCTTGATTTTATTTTTTATTCCCCTTGATAAAATTCTAGTACCTCGCAATGTTTTAGCCATTTGTGTTTGCTTATTGTTCAATAAATGCTTCTTGTACTGAAATTCACATAGGTGTTTTCAGGCACTACCTGGGTGTTCTGTTTCCCCCTCCCACCACTCCCAACAAAAAGTCAGTCGAAGGCCTTCTCCCAGTTTATTTACACAGCTGGATTCCTTCTGGCACAGAGATGTTCTGGACACGTCTCCCCACATGCTTGCCAAAATCCCTGGAGATAACCAGAAAATTATAGATAAAGCACGATTCACTCACGAACAGATTCTTCTATCCATGAAACAGTTTGCCCGTGCAAATTCATTGCTTTGTCCAAGACAAAAAGCCAGGAAGCTCCGCCTCCTGCTTTATAGCCCCTGTGGGTGTCACTCCGTGACTCATCATTCTCTGATCCTGTCCCAAAGCCTCCTCAGCTGCGCATGCCGGTCACGTTTGCTCAGTCTCGCATCAAGCCAAGATTGTTCTTGGGGCGTTGCCAAATCAGAAGAAGGCCCGGGGGAATCAGGCCTTGCCAACCCCTCCTCCTCCTCCTGGGTCGGTGCCAGGGAGTGAGAGGGCCCAGGGGAAGCAGGCCTTGCCAGCTCCTCCTCCTCACTCTCTGAATCATCCTCTTCCAGGAGTCCGAGTCCGGGAACCTGGGTCACAACACTGGGTTTGTACTTATTTCATATTTTAACGTGGTGCTTGAATGATTGAATGATTTTTAAAATTCACATTAATCTTGATTTTGTCATACCAGATGCCACTCAAATCTCAGATAATATCCTTCTAATTCCAAAAGCTTTCTATTTCTGGGTCAAACCCAACAGCAAGCTGCAAAATATAGTTTCAAATCAGGTAAACCCAATTCTCCTCTTTCCTTTGAATTGTGTAACACCTTGCTTTTAATTTGTGGGTTTTTCCCCCCCAGGCTGCACAATTTTAGATACGCTCTTCTGCCACTGTTTAAATGGAGCATCAGTTGTCAAAACAGGTATTGTCTGGAACAAAACATCACTCTAGGCATGTCATTCATTTTTATCACAGAAGGTCTCCCCGGCAGTGATAGTTGTAGTTTCTCCTATCTTAAATTGTCGTTTTAAAAACTTTATTCCATGTCTTAAAATAAGTATTTTGAAATAACATGTAGTTCATCTTTGTCAGAGTGATACCCAGATACTTTTCCTTGTCATTTATATTCCACATTAAGCATTTGTAATAAATAAGTCAAAAATTTAAAAAAAATCTATATCTGCCACACCTCATTCGGTATCATCCTTTTCAGTTTCCTGTTGTCCCTTTTGACATTTCTGAGTCGTATCGTCTCCTCAGACATTTCCATTTGAATCTCCTCCAATCCTCTTCAATTCTTTCTAGAAATTCTCTTGCTTTCTGGACAGAACTCAGTCAAAATCTCTGCCATTTGAAAGTAACTTTCCAATTGTTGCTTTGGAAATGGAATCTTTTTCTCTTTTAACCTCTGTAAAAAAAAAAAAGAATTCTCTTTTCTCCGAGGCAGAATTGTAATAGGAATCTCTTTAAGAACATCTGTATTATCAATTTTCATGCTTGTGTTAAAGGCTGCTCCTGAAAAAAAAAAAAGGATCCCTAGCCTTCTCACTGACGAAGTGAAACATCCCTTGGAACATTTCTTATTCTTGCAAATCTTGTATTTACTCTATATACTTTATTAATTTTTGCCTTTGTTTTCCTCCTATCAACCTAAAAAAATATTGCTAAAGCTTTAATAGCCTTTCCTCTAATAACTTCATTTGCAGTCCGGTGGGATTGCTTTAAATCTCAAACAAAATTCCTTCACTTTCAATTTCAGTACAGCAGTGGTGGATTCTATGTACCTTTGCTACCGCTTCGCAACTGTGACTGCCCCTGCGCATGCGAGTGCTTTGGGTGTGCCCAGCGCATCTGCGCATGTGCAGAACCTTCTGCGCATACACAGACCGTCCGTAATGGCGGGTGGGCCGAGCCTCCTGCTGCCGCTACCGGTTCACAGGAACCGGGCAAGCCGGTAGAAACCCAGCAGTGCAGTACAGCCAGATTATCTAGTTCTCTTTCCAACTTTCTCTCTATAACTTCTGTCTTACTTTCCACAATTTCTACTTTTCGTTAATTTGCTTTACATATCCTTGTTTACAAACCTTTCCGTCTTCTTAAATTCCATCTCCTCTTTTAGCTTTACAACGCTTTCATTTGTTCTTATTTCAAAAGCTGTTAATTTAACATTAAAGGATTTCCTCAATTTAGTATCAAGCAATTCATCTAACTTACTGCTCAGTTTCTGAATCTTTTTGTGAAAGAATCCGGTGTAATATCTCTCTGCTGGTTACTCTAATAATCTGCTTTTTTGCCTCTTCTTTGGTGGTTGCTATTATAATATTGTAACCATAAAAATGTTGCAATTGCAAGGGGAAAAAAAGAAAAACCAAGCTTCTCCCCCTTTTATTTTCTATTTTGTCTTCCTGAGCTCTTAATACTTTTGTCTCAAATGGTATTTCATAGCATCACTCGGAATTTTAGGACTGACAAAAAGGATACGCCTACTGGGAGAAGTGGAACTGAGCATTTTAGTTAGTGCTTTTGACTATGTAATCTTGAGTTTCTTCCTCACTAGTCCTGAATTGCCCAAATGAGAAGTCTTCTATTGTCTTATTAAGAAAATGTTGCTTTCTTATCTAAGTAGCTTGGACTGGCTTCTGGCCAATCACAGGAGAGAGATATGAGATCAGGTCCTCAGCAAATAGTAATTGGGAAGGGTTCATGTCATAGGATGAGCTCTGTAAAAGCTAGCCAAGTTTTGAAAGGCTGTTATGTGCTCTTGGGATTTGTGAGTTTTCACTTCTTGTTAGATTTTAACAGAATAAAAGAATGGACTGGGAAGGGACCTTCTAGGCCAACCCCCCTCTGAAGCAGGAGACCCTATACCATTTCAGACAAATAGCTGTCCAATCTCTTCTTGAAAACCTCCAGTGATGGTGCACCCACAATTTCTGGAGGCAAGTCCTTCCACTGATTAATTGTTCTCATTGTCAATAAATTTCTCCTTATTTCTAAGTTGGTTCTCTCCTTAATTCGTTTCCATCCATTGCTTCTTGTCTGACCTTCAGGTGCTTTGGAGTATAGATTGACTCCTACCTTCAGGTGCTTTGAAGAGTAGGTTGACCTCCTCTTCTTTGTTGCAGCCCTTCTAATATTGGAGCACTGCTATCATGTCACCTCTAGTCCTTCTTTTCACTAGATTTTCCTTATCTGTCAGTACCTGATGAGACCCTTTCTCGTCTCATAACCTACAGTACATAACATTATTTGAGGTATTCCACTTTGAAATATCTTTTATTTGATAATCAGTTCTAATCATTTCAAACTTCTCTTTTCCTTTTGTTTTGTTTCATTTTAATGAGCCGCAGCTCAAAAACATTTTACTGTCTAACAACTACTGTTTGTAAATATTCACAGCATTTAATCTTCCTCCTCAGAATGTGTTTATTTTAAATATAGGACTAATGCTCTAGTGAAGCAAATATTCATAAAAATTGTTTATCAGCAATGTCATTGGTTGGTGAAAAGGTAAAAAGTTGTAACTACTGTATAATCCACTATTATGATAAATTTGAAGTTTTTTGGGGGGAAATGATGAGAAGAAATGACTTTGATAATTTCTGAAGGACCATGGCTGGGAAATTTAAAGTTTGGAGACAGTTACAATAAGAGAGCTGCAGCTGGTCATAATTGTCAAACAAACATTTTTAGATGTATTTAGAATATGGTTCATACATTCTCAAAGATTTCTTTGTGGATGGGGATGAATTGCATTGGTCTATACTTTAGGCTTTTCTCCTCCACCTCATCCCATTATTCTTTCCACCATAATTTATAGAAACAGGGAGGAACTCTTAGATGTCCAGATATCGAACTACAATTCCCAGCATTCTTCAACAATGGCTATGTTTCAGTTAGCATCTGAAATTCTGTAGGTTCCTAGGAGCTGAATCTGTTAAGTATTCATTGGGTAACTGAAAAATCATCAATTTCAAACATCTAAAGTTATGATTAAAACAATATATGTGCAAATATCCTCGAATACTGGACAGATCCATCTCGATTGTTTCCATACATAAAACTCAAGGCTACAACGATCCATTGAAAATGGTCAGACTATTAAATATTTAGAAATCTGTTCCAGTTGGTGATAGGTTTATAACCTGGATTCTTAGACAAAAGAATCACAAGCTTGTAAAGTAAGTTGATCTGCTACTTCAAAGATTTGAATCTGAAATATATGCCCTGTTCATTTGCAGTTTGAAATTTTATGGTCCACATTCTGCCATCTCAGTCCACCATCTTTTTCTCTTCTATAAGAAAATATGTACTGCAGCCTTCTCTACAGATTCAGATTTGATTTAAAATACCAAATAGAACGTTGTAGACTCCAGGTAAATTTAAGAAAAGGAAAGCGATGAAAAACATAATGCATGATGTCACAGCTCCAGTATGAAAGGGTGGAGCTTGTATCGTGTGATTCACAATGTTTGTTTTGTCGTTTTTGGCAAAATGACGAAACAAGTTAGGAACAGATGATGATGTTGGTGTGGTAAAAAAATCTCTGCAAATAGAAAATCAGTGTGTTGTGCAAAGCCTCAGTTAACTAGTTTTGTTAATTTGCAAAACGTAGCAGAACATGCAAAAGGAGAATGCTCTCTGAAGGTTTGAATGTTTCGGTCCACTTTAATACCACACATTTTGTGATCTTATGTTTTTAACTCGTTTGGTTGCGTGGATGGATGGAGGCAGGTTCTGATTCATCTGGCAGATCACTATTTTGTCATTCCTTGTAGTATCTGTTAAAGCTACTCTTCCAAAGGATTTTTAAAAATAGAATAATGGTCTCTCTCTCCTCACAGGAATTTGGAACCACTGTAAGAAACAAGGGAAAGTTAAAAAGATGGAGCTTGAACCAAGGCCTTTTTTTTCCTCTCCCTTTTACACTGAGAATTGTTTATATGTAAATATTTGGTACGAAAAGAGCCTGAGCAACATTTTTTTGCTGATTTGCCTGAGTTTAGTCCTTCCTCTGGGTGTAGTTTTAATTCCGCAGCCAGAGTATTAGCAATATTAAACTGAAAATGTCATATAATGTCAAGTCTGAAAATGTCACTGAGAAGATTGGGGGGGGGAGGGGGTGTGTGTGCACGTGTGTGTGTGTGTATTTTTTAGATGCTGGTGACCCTGCACCAGCAGCAGTTGAAATAAATAAGCCTCACTGGAACTGTACAGTGGCTTTGGGGCGGGCATAATTTTATACATTTTGCATCCTATTAATTTTCATGGCGCCGATGGAGAAATATTAGAACAGCAAGAGTACTAAAGACAAATTAACTCATCAATTACATGGATGGGACAGTAGAGACCAAGTTTATTTCACCAGTTCTACTTGCAATAAAACTGTAATTACCAACTCGTGGAATCTTCATGGAAATCTGCATTCATTACCACTTAATTTGAAGTCAGTGACTCCCATATACTTACGGATATTTTTTTTTCCTCTGGTATTCTTGCAAAGGACTAAGATCTGAGCTGAAATAAAACAGCTGTCCCTTCTGGTCCCTGTAGTGACATCTTTAAAAACTTGTCCTGACTAAACATTGCCCCTGACAGCATCAGGTTTGATTTGGCTTGGATTCCAACAGAACAGTTAGAAATGAATATGGATAGAGACACTATGCTCAAGGTCATTATGACTTTTGTCTCCTTCCAATCACAGAAGACAGGGCAGGTTATCCCCTCTAAGGACTTAGAATCAGAAATGTATGACCATTCACTAAAGCAGGGGTCACCAACTGGTGGTTCTTGGACCACTGGTGGCCCGCGAGAAAATTTTGGTGGTCTGCAGAAAAATTATTTGCATTTTTTATTATATTGCACTAAATCAGGAGTCCTCAAACTATGGGCCCTGGGCCAGATACGTGCAATGAACATTAGTGTTGCTGCAGAGAGCCTCCCCCTTTGGGGTCTTCTTGTGCGGGTCGGAGGGGGGCAGAAATTCCAACTTGGGGTCTGCTTCAGCCTCCTGGTGCAAGGCTTTGGCAAAGGCAGGAGGGAAGTGGCAAGGAGCCAGAGGGCCTTCTTCCAGTAGGACTGCATCATGGCCTGGAACTGGCTGACCACCTCTGCTGAGCCTCCAGGCACCAGTACCTGGCCTTGCACTCCCGCAGGTCTTCCCTCTGCTTGGAAAACCTATGCTCATAGTCCTGACTGAGGTGCTTCTGCTGAGCCTCCTTCTCAGTCAGATCCAATTTGAACTGAGCTGTTTTGCCAACTCTTTCTCGTGGTGGCTGCTTAGCTCCAACAACAGGTTTCTGTTGGGTCCCTAAAAAGCCTGGGCAGGGAGATGAGGAGTGGCTGGCAGGAGAGGGGTGAGTAGAGGCGACCGAGGTGCCCCTCGATGTGAGTGACATCGAGTTGGCCATGCCCCACCAGTCACATGACCACCTATCCACGTCCACCCAGCCAGTCATTAGGCAGATCATATTAATGTGGGATTTAAAATTATGAATTTAGTGGTCCCTGAGGTCCGAAAGGTTGGGGACCCCTGTACTAAAGAACCTGGTCCTGAGACTGCCCTTCAAGGAGCTCACGGGGTCTGATGTATGTGTAAAGCAGTGTATCTCAATTACAATGTCAAGAGCATCCAAATAAATACTCCATATGGAAGACAGATCACCATCCACAAGGATCTTCTGCTCCTATTATTCACTGGCTGTTTTATTGTTCTTTTGGGGGCAGAATTAGATGTAAGTAGATCTCTGGCCTCCATGGAAGCTTTGCTCTTTAATCTAGATTCATGGATTATTTTCAGGTCTAACTGTGCACAACGCAACAACTTCAGTGCAATATGTAATCTCTCAAAGTCTTGAGTGTGGCATCATAATGGGTCCTGAAATATGCCTCTACTTGAACTAGGTAATTGTAAAAGATGGTAGGAGAATATGCCTCAAGGAAAAAAACAGAATCTCAAAATGCTCATATCTTATATTCATACGATATCAAGTCTTTAAATATCAAGTGTCACATTGTATATGGACTCCTACCTCTGCAAGATTAAATTAAGAAGAATATAAGTCAGATGTCCCAGTCATATGATGGTGGTTAGAATGCAGTACTGCAGGCTACTTCTGCTGACTGCCAGCTGCCTGCAATTTGGCAGTTCGAATCTCACCAGGCTCAAGGTGGACTCAGCTTTCCATCCTCCGAAGTCAGTAAAATGAGGACCCAGATCATTGGGGGCAATATGCTGACTCTGTAAACCACTTAGAGAGGGCTGTAAAGCACTGTGAAGCTGTATATAAGTCTAAGTGCTATTGCTGCTTGCCTGACATGAAGGTTGTGGATATCATGCCTAGTCTTGTCCACAGAACTAAGATTCAACTTTGGCTCCTTCCTAGTTATTAATGACTCTGAGGTGTAGAGAAAATTGGAGGACTAAGTGTCATGTATTTATTTATTTGTGAAATTTAGTCACACACAGAGTGACTCTGTATAACATTTTGAGTGCCTGGAGGAAAAGTGATATAAAAAAGGTGCTAATCAAGGAGAGAAGCAACCTAGAACTAAGAAGAAATTTCCTGACAGTGAGAACAATTAATCGGTGGAAGGACTTGCCTCCAGAAGCTGTGGGTGCTGGAAGTTTTTAAGAAGAGATTGGGCAACCATTTATCTGAAATGATATAGGGTTTCCTACTTGAGAAGGGAGTTGGGGTCCTTTCCAACTCCGTTATTCTTTTAAATCTAATTAATTAATTAATAATATATTTAACATAATCTGAATTATATAATCTTGTCCTTCAGGCAGATTGGCTGATTTATTGGCCTATCCACCTAAGTTTCTGTTTTTCTTTTCTGTTTTTTCTGTCTCTGGAGAGATGCCAAAATTTTGAAACTGTTTATTCTAAACTAATTTTTAGTTTTATTTGTACATTCCTATAGACAATTGGGGCATGCATTCCTAAAATAAAACAAATAAATATAAAGCAAAGCAGGCAGATAATCCGCCCATCCCCCCCTTAAAAATATCTGGCTTTCTTTGGTCATATTTAGATAGCATGTGGTGATAGAATCTTTCATCCAAATAAGAAAAAATAGCCTTGTAGTGCTTGATATTCCTGATTGTGTCTCTTTTATGTCACATTCTTCCTTTCAGATTACCCATTCCTATTTCTTTAACTATATATGTTAAGTTCGGGAAGTAACGAGGCTGGAGACCAGGGTAGTGACAACAGCTCTTTAATATATGGTGAACCCAGCAACCAGGCTGGGGAAAAACCTCTCCTTATATACAGTTCTACCGGCGGCTTTAACCAATCAGCAACGTGCTTGTTTCCCGCCAAAACCATTTAAAGATACATTACACTCCTTCCCCCCAGAAAACACTTTACCCCTATTTACATGATATTTACATATTATTTTTCAACGTAATCACGCAAATAGACTGGGCGTCTCCTGACTCTTTCGGACCTCGCAGTACATTCCTGGGAGTGGGTCGAGCTGACCGGAGGGGCTGTTTGCTCCTCTCAGCTCCTCCTCTAGGCCATCCGGCCCTGGATTATTAGCAGAGTCGTCCCTGCTGTTTTCTACTGGAACCTGTGGGCGTCGCTGGACCTCCGAATTTCAGCTAAGTCCTGCGAGTTCTCCGGGTTTGAGTCAGCTGTGGAATCAAACATTGTGTAGTCAGGGCCTGTTTCTATTGATTCAGATTGTTCAGCTATGCGTTTCTTATTTGGTCTATGTGGCGCCCATACTCGGCCGTCCTTAATTCTACTAAGTATGATTTGGACCTGTTCTGTTTAGGATTTGTCCTGCTATCCAGGTTGGGCCTTCACCATAGTTGTGTGCCCACACTCGTCGCCTATGTCCATTTCTCTTGTTTTCCTATTTCCCCTTGTAACCCTCCGGTGTATAGTTTGGATTTAGACGGTCTAGTGGGCACCTGAGCTTCGGCCCATTAATAATTCGGCTGGGCTTCTGCGGTTGTGACACAGGGGTTCTGTGTTGGACTGCCAGGAAAATATCTATTTTTGTTTGCCAGTCGCCTGGCTTAAGTCTGGACAATGCCTCTTTAGCGCTCCGGACGGAACGCTCTGCAAGGCCATTCGTCGCAGGGTGGAAAGGCGCCGAGAGGGCATGTCAGATGCCCTCCTCTGCCAAGTATTCTTCAAATTGGGTTGCCGTGAATTGCGGGCGTTATCGGACACTAGCGTGTCGGGCAACCCATGGGTTACAAATAGGTGCCGAGGACTGAGATCACGGCCTCGGCTGTCATGGATCTCATGAGAATGATTTCCAGCCATTTGGAATAGGCGCTACTACTACCAGGAAGGTTTGGCCGTGGAAGGGCCGCAAAATCAATGTGTATTCTAGACCAGGGCCCTGGGGTTTCTCCCATTCCCGAACCGGGGCCGTTGGGGTAGCGGTCTGGACTCCTGGCAGGCCTGGCATTTCCTACCCTTTCAGCAATTTCTGAGTCCATTAAGGCCACCACACATAGCTTCTCGCTAGACCCTTCATCCTAACGATCCCTGGGTGACCTCGTGGAGGAGATCCAACACCCTTTTCCTCAATTTTCTGGGATCACCACTCATCCCCCATAGCAGGCACCCCTTGAGCCGAAAGTTCCCCACGTTTTTTACAAATTCCTTAAAACGCTCGGCGCAGCGGCCACCCTCTTTGTACCCAACCGAGTACAGTTCTCAAGGTAATGTCCCGGTATGATGCCCGAGCCACCTCCTTAGATGTGACTGGGCCAGAGTCAGAGTCAATTAACAGTATGGGTGTCCCCGAGTGGGGTCTCGATCGCCCTGGTAGTGGGCATCTGCTTAATGCGTCCGCATGCCCCACCTCTTTCCGGCCGATGCTGCAGTTTGTAGGAATAGGCGGCCAAGAAGATAGTCCATCGGGTCAATCGTGGCGACAGTGCCACAGGCGTTGGGTCGCCAGCCAGTATCCCTAACAGTGGTCTATGGTCTGTCACAATTTCAAAGTCTCTACCAAAAACGATTCGTGAAACTTTTTACCCCTGACACAATAGCTAGCTTCCTTATCCAACTGGCTATAGTTCCTCTCTGTCGAGGACATCGCTCTGGAGTAGGCTATTGGGGCTTCTGTGCCATTTGGAAACCTGTGGCTGAGCACAGCCCCACCCGTAAGGGGAAGCATCGCAACTAATACCAATGGCAATGAGCTATGATACTGAACCAGTAAGCTATCGCCGAGAGTAGGTTTTTACTGCTCGAAGCCCTAGCTTCCGACTTTCCCCAAGACCAAGCAGTATTCTTTCCCAGTAACTTATGTAGCGGCTCGGCAACGGTTGCCTTATTTTTAAAAGACCGTAAAATTCACTAGACCCAGGAATGCCTGTAGCTCTGTTTTGTTTTTGGGCGCTGGAGCCTTTCATTGCCTTGACCTTGCTTTCAGTGGGGTGAATTCTCCTTGTCTATTCTGTAGCCCAAGAAATCTACGGATTCTACCTATCTGGCATTTGTTCACTTTAACCTTTAGACCGCTGACCGGAAAATGCCCAGAACTTTTCTCAAATGCTCCCCAATTCTTCTAAATTTTCGCTGATACCAATACATCATCGAAATAGGGACTACCCGGAGCCCTTGCAGAAGTCGCCCATTAAATTTTGAATAGACCAGGTGCCACACTCACCCCAAACTGTAACCGGGTACACTTGAAAGCACCTCTGTGAGTCACAATCGTCTGGGCTTGGCTGTGTTGGCGTCTCACGGGCAGTTGTTGATAGGCTTGAGCCAAATCTAACTTGGCAAAGACGTGTGCCCTTGCCCCAGCGAGTGCAGCAAGTGTTGCACCACGGGACCGGGTGGCGCTTTTCTGCAAGGCTTTGTTTAACGTCGCCTTGTAGTCAGCGCAGATTCTAACTGACCCATCTGGTTTTACTGGGGTGACGATTGGCGTCTCCCACTTTGCGTGATCGACTGGCACCAGAATCCCCTGACTGATGAGCTTGTCTATCTCCTTGTCAATCTTAGGTTTAAGGGCAAAAGGGACTCTCCTTGCCTTTAACCTAATGGGGGCTACCTGGGGATCTAAATTGAAGGAAATAGGGGTCCCCTTGTACTTGCCCAGGCAGTCCTTGAAGACATCTTCGAACTCGTTCATGAGTGTGTCTTTTAGGTTAAAGTCACTTCTGTAGATGCCAGTCACTCCCATGCCCAATGCACGGAACCAGTCTAGTCCCAACAGACTTGGCAGTGTCCCTTCGACTATCGTGATGGGCAGGGTCTTCTTGTGTGGTCCATACTCGACGCGGACGGAGGTGGTCCCTCGAACAGGGATGCGATTCCCTTGGTAGTCGTGCACTCGTAGCCGTTGTGTTTGCAGTTTGCGTTTGGCGATTCTCGGCAAAGCTTTTGCAAAAGTGTCCCAGGACATGATTGTGATCGCTGACCCGGTGTCCACTTCTAGTCGGCACGGCACTCCTTCGATTTTCGGTTTAGTGAAGATTTTCTTCTCGATGCGGGTTGCTGCACGGCCTATGATCACGGTCGTTCGATTTGAGTTCGCGCCCTTTTTGTTTGGACCAATCGCGGGTCGCCTTGCCGATCCGCGCTCTGATTGGTTGGTTTGAATTTTGGCGGAAGGTTGGGGTGCTCGACAGACTTGAGCCAGGTGCCCTTCTTCTCGCACGCCGACATGTAGCGTCCTTGAACTTGCATCGTTGACGCTGGTGTTGCCCTCCGCAACTTCCATATTCATCCCGGTCTTCTTTTCCCTTCTCTCGGTGAGGCAAACTCCTTCCTCATCCTCGCCGTCTGATTCGGGCTGGATTTCTTCACTATGGACCGGGGTTGATTTGTCGCCGTTGGCGAGTGGCTTTGCAGGGTTTCCGCCGCTTGGGTGGACATCTCATGAGCTCTGGCTTCGTCCAGGCGTTTGCCAGCGTTAGATTGCTTTTGATAGCAGCCGCCTCCATAAGCATGTCTCTGACCCCACGGATGAGTTGCTCTAACAGCTCCTCATCCAAGTCTCGGTACCCACAGTCCTTGGAGGCTTTTCGCAGGGCGGCCATGTAATCGCTGATGGATTCGCCCTCTTGCTGTCTGCGCTCCCCAAATTCAAAACGCCGTACGTATTTGGACGGTGTTGGCCGGAAATGGTTCTTCAATAGATTTTGCAGAGTTTGCCACGATACCGATTGTACGGCGTTGGCTCTGCCAGGGCTTCGCAATGTCGATGACCTCAGGACCGCAGTGGCTCAGGAAATATGCCCTTTTGCGGTTGTCTGGAACTCCTTGCAGTTCGTTTGCTTCTAGGAAGCTTTCGAAACGGGTCATGTACGTTCCCCATTTCTCCCTGGCTGGGTCAAACGGTGCGGGCGGAGTGTAGCTGGCCATCTCCGCGTTTCTGCCCTGAGTTTGCTGGGTTCGGTTCTCCGTGCGTTCAGCTCGTTCCTGGTGCTCTTAGCCTCGAAATCCCATCCTCGTCGCCAGTGTTAAGTTCGGGAAGTAACGAGGCTGGAGACCAGGGTAGTGACAACAGCTCTTTAATATATGGTGAACCCAGCAACCAGGCTGGGGAAAAACCTCTCCTTATATACAGTTCTACCGGCGGCTTTAACCAATCAGCAACGTGCTTGTTTCCCGCCAAAACCATTTAAAGATACATTACAATATATACTTGCATTCAATTGAAACATTTAACAGCTTTTGTGTGCAGGTGCATCAACACGCTTGTTGTGAGTTTTGTACCTTGCATTCCTCTTCCGTTGCTTCACTCCAGAGAAGGAGTATTGTACGAAATGGGGGGGGGGATCTTTTGCCTTTAATAATGTTTTTGGATGGAACCTATGATTGATTTGGGTTTAATCTGCCTACTGCTAAGGCTGGTATTTTTTTGCTAGCATCCCAGCAGTTGACAACATTGTTGCTTAATATGAACTGCCTTGTCTATGAAGGATCATTGCACCAATGGAAACGTGTTTACTATCTTGTATCATTTCTTTAATCATTTAATCATTTCTAAGGGACGCGGTGGCTCAGGGGTTAGGACGTCGAACTTATCGATCGAAAGGTTGGCAGCTCAGTGGTTCGAATCCCTAGTGCTGCCGTGTAACAGGGTGAGCTCCCGTTACTTGTCCCAACCTAGGAGTTTCGAAAGCACATAAAAATGCAAGTAGAAAAAATAGGGACCACATTTGGTGGGAAAGTAACAGCGTTCCGTGTGCCTTTGGTGTTGAGTCATGCCGGCCACATGACCACAGAGACGTCTTCGGACAACGCTGGCTCTTTGGTTTGAAACAGAGATGAGCATCACCCCTTAGAGTCGGCAACGACTAGCACGTATGTGCAAGGGGAACCTTTGCCTTTTATCTATCATTTCTTGGTTGTAGAGATAAATGGTGCCTAGTTCCAAAGAAAAATAATCCAGCCTTTTCAAGCCACAGCTATCTGGAAATAATATCTTTTTTTCCCCCACTTCCATTCAATTGTGTCCAATTCTCAGAGACTGCCTGGGCATGTCCCTACAGTTTTCTTTGCAAGGCTTATCAGAAGAAGTTTCCCATTGCTTTCTTCCTGGGGTGGGGGTGGGGGGAAGAGAGAGAGAGAGAGAGAGAGACAGAGAGGGAGGGAGGGAGACCCAAGGTTATCCAGCTGGCTTTGTGTCTAAAGTGGAAATTCAAAGTTTCCCGGTGTCTACCTTGATGCCTTAACCACTACATTAAATCACATTTCTCACAATTTTATCGTTAGTATAGTACTCTAAAGCCATCCCATTTGATTTTTTTTTTGCATCTTTTGTTCAAGAATCAGAATTTAACAGTTGGTGGAAGAGGTTTGGTGTGATCATAAGATCAAATGAAAAGAGTAACAAATGAAACAAGTTGAGATATGCTGTCGCCTTGTTAAAACTAAGCAGACCTTGTTCTGATCCACATCTAGACATCTTAGGTTCTCCTAAGAAATGACAAAACGTAAGTATTTCAATGAAACCGACTCTGCTTTTGAATTGTTAATTTTATGTACGGGTCTATCTACCATCGTAAATGACCTTACTGGAATACAAGAGTTAGGGTTGCATTCAAATATATGTAGTTCTGTGCAGACCACAATGTAGAATGTAATACAAAATGTACATTCAGCTATCAACCAAGATTAACAGAATAGAATCCAGAATGTATGTACAGCTAGCTAGCTATTGTCTGTCTCTAAGCACCAGACTCATAGAAGCAGGATCTATCACACCAGAGACCCAAGTTGCACACTGTGCAGAGAGATGTTAGAAAAGTCTAATACAAAGTGGCAGAATGTGAAAGGCAGACAAGAACACAATACATTGAATGGCACAACCAAGTTGCTAGCTTTGTGTACACGAATATCTACCTAGTGTATGGGCTGGATTCTCTCGAGTCCAGATGTGTTATTCCACAGAAGATTGTACAGAATAACAGGGCGAAAATCCTGTGGACTTCCAGATCCTGATGGACAAGCAAGTATTGGCCAATCAACCAGACATCTTGGTTAAAAGACAAGGACTAGGAGACTGATGATAATAGATGTAGGTGTTGGCTGACAGTAGGAATACTAGCCTTGCCTGCCTTGCGTTGCTATGCCTTTTCTCCCCTCCTTCCAGTGGTTGGTTGCTACTGGTTCTCCCTGGTTCGGGCGAACTGGTAGCGGCCATGATGAGTGAAGTCCTCCAGGCTTAAAGTTGCCAGTTCACTCTGACTGTAGTTGGGCCCTCCCACCCGCCTCTGCGCTATACTACCTATATTTGTTCGTTTTTAGCCTGGCTGATAGGCGCGGTAGAGTGGATTGCCACGCCTCAGCTGTTCTGAAATGGAATGCACTTGCGCAGAGCGCAAGTTCAGTGTGCATGCGAGCAAAGCGTGCACGTGCGTGCAAATCGCACACAAAGCATGTGCATGAAGTGAACCGATGGTAACACCGGTTAAAACCCACCACTGCCTCCTTCCCCCTCCCATTTTCTCGCTTTTAAAATCATTGTAGTATAGTTGCTAGGATGCTCTGATGATCAAGGAATAGGGAGACTCCGACTCTAGTACTTCCTCAGGCATGGAAGCCAGCTGAATGATTTGGGGACATTGACTGGGAAATTGAAAAAAAAAATCTGTCTGCCCACCTGCACTGAACCAGTAGATTTCATGGTCTTAACCTTTCAGTAAATATCCACATGGGGAGGTGGGGAGGGGGAGAAAGAGAAAAATAACTTGTTGTAGGACGAAGTGCAATGAAGAGTGAGCATACATAGGGCCTATGGCATGCTGATTGCTGGGAAAATGAATAGGCGGAGTAATGCATTGACTACAAAAGTTAAATACTTTGAACTACAGCAGAGGTCTCCAATCTTGGCAACTTTAAGCCTGGAGGACTTCAACTCCCAGAATTTGATTGGAGATTGGAGACCCCTGAACTACAGCATTTGTTTTAGGCTCAATTATTCATAGCTAATATTCAAAGGCATCTATTCTGAAACCATAATTTACCTGATGGTTTCTTCAAAAACAAAAACAAAAAGGCATCTGAGTTACAGACAGTACCATCTCTTCATAGTGAACTATATTACTTGAACTATATTACTGAATTACCAAAAAGTTGTATAATGCTTCTGCCTCACTTTCCTCTCTCCCTACTCTGCTTGCCATAGATGCAAAATAAAATCGCAGTTTTAGATGAGCAAAAGGAATTGTAGGTTGGTGAGAAGCTGATCTAATTACGTGAAATATTCGGAGGCCGGTCAGTTCTTCATGTTAAAATTGTAATACAAGTTGTAGATGTTCCAGCCCACCCCAAGCCTGACATTTGCTTCCTAGGGACTTCCTTTGTGGACTACGATATTCTGAAGACTTTTAATTTGCATACGTTTGGCTTTGGATTCAAGTCTAATATTCTCAGGTAAAATGCAAATTGCAGTAAAGCAGACAAAACTTTGTAATGGTGACATGTCAGAAGATCATAGCAGCCACTGGTGTAATGCTAGGAACCCCAGATTAGTAAGAGATAGCATTTGGGAGCCCGGATTTTACTGAGCTGACTGAATGCAGAAGATTGAGTTCAAAAATCATAAAAGTGGTTTTATGTGGCCCGAGTCAAGGACTAACAGCTAATATAACAACAGCTTGAAGATGGAGAGCTTTAAAGTAACAATAAATGTTGACTACAATCTAAGCTAGACAACTATGCTGACATCTGTTGAAATCAATGGACTTAAGTGCACTTAGTGCTGAATTGTATTGGGTGCTTTATAGTTTATTGTATGATCAATGAATCAATGGATCTATATTTATGGAGATTTAGCTTTTGGTTTGCATTTTCATAATCCTTTATCATTTTCTTTAGTCTTATCTTTTAGCCATTTATATGGAAATTTGTAAAAAAAAAATGTATATAGAGCCCCTGTAAAAAGGGGCTGGATACCAGGATGTTCATACATTTCTATTCTCTGACTTCCAAAGTAAAATGTTTGAAGAAAAAATTCTGGATAATTAAGCGGTACTTTCCAAACTGTTCCTTCTAGATCAGGGGTGTCAAACTTGCGTCATCACTGCAGCATCATGTGATGCAGGGGTGAAATCCAGCAGGTTCTGATAGGTTCTGGAGAACCGGTAGTGGAAATTTTGAGCAGTTTGGAGAACCGGCAAATACCACCTCTGGCTGGCCCCAGAGTGAGGAGGGAATGGAGATTTTGCAATATCCTTCCCTCGAGAGTGGAAAGGGAATGGAGATTTTGCAGTATCCTTCCGCTGCCATGCCCACCAAGCCATACCATGCCCACCAAGCCATGCCCACAGAATTGATAGTAAAAAAATTTGGATTTCACCACCGATGTGACATATTGGGAAATTTTCCCCCTTTGCTAAACTGGGCATGGGCATGGGCATATGACGAATCCAACCCGTAGGCCACGAGTTTGAGAGCCCTGTTCTAGATATATTGGAATAAATTCCCCCACATCCCCAACCAACACTGTTCCACTAGAGAGGGAAGGGAACAGTCTCCTTAACCAGGACAACCTGAATTCTTAGACTTCTTCAGCATGGCCAATATAGAGTGTTTGGAAGACATTATATCTAGACTTTGCCATGGTCAGATCACATCCTAATGAGATTGACTTTTGTGAGGTGATTAGGCTGTTTTGAATGGCCAGCCTTATGGATCCAGATGGATGCTAATAAATGCCAAGAGGACTTCCTTTTCATCTGGCTGGTAATTCCACTAGCAACAGGAAGAGATCTGGTTTCTCACTGGATTGCTCTTGAGATGCCTCTGTCTACTTGTGGATTTGAGCTGGCACCTTACTTTACTCAGGAACTCCAGGTGACGAAGCTACTGAAGTGCTGCCTGGGTCAGTCACAGTGGAGGAAATATTTGAAGTGAATGTGATCAAGCTTGTGAATGAGTTCACATTGAATCTTATATCATGAAAGTGAGAGACGAAATTGTAACTAGTTGTTTCTACTTGTCCTCCATTATCATGTTTATTTTATTTTATTTATTTATTTGTCACTATATATAAGATAACAGGTAAAAGTATAAACATAATTTGGATACATGAAAAGAGTAAGTAAAAAAGGAATATCAGAACAGGGATGGTAGGCATGCAGGTGCACTTATGCGCGCCCCTTACAGACCTCTTAGGAATGGGGTGAAGTCAAATGTAGACAATTTAAGCTTAAAGTTTTGGGGGTTTGGAGGTTTGGGGAGGAAACTACAGAGTCAGGTAGTGCTTTCCAGGCACTGACCACTCTGTTACTGAAGTCATATTTTCTGCAATCATATTTGGAGCTGTTTACTTTGAGTTTGTATCTATTATTTGCCCGTGTATTGTTGTGGTTGAAGCTGAAGTAGTCATTGACAGGTAGGACATTGTGGTAGATAATTTTATGTACTATGCTTAGGTCAGATTGAAGTCTGCATAGTTCTAAGTTGTCTAAGCCGAAATTTGGAGTCTGGTGGCATAAGGTATTTTATTGCGAGCAGAGGAGTGGAAGACTCTTCTTGTGAAATATCTCTGGACCTTCTCGACTGTATTTATGTCCGATATGCAGTACAGTTTCCAGATAGATGAGTTGTTGGCAAATTGTTGGTGAGCTGTCTTGTTTAGGATGTTCTACTCCCTTTTGATTTGGGACACCTCATTAGACAGCTGGCAACTGTGATAATTTTGTATGATACTTTATGAATAAAAATTGCTTATTCCCTAAAGTCTTGGTTCTGCATGGACAAAATCCACATGGTGGCATCTAAAACAATATCCTTGTGAATGTAATGAAGTGGAGAGGGTGTCTCTAATATATATCCAACCACTTTCAAAAGGCAAGAGTGGGAATGGTCAGCTGGATTTAGGAAGTGGTGAATGCTTCATTATAGGAGGGATTAATTTCTGGAGATGAAAAAAGGGTATAGTGTACTCTTTCCAGATACCTCCTCTTAATCCAGTTGTGTTATTTTTTTTTTATTTGCATTTATATCCCGCCCTTCTCCGAAGACTCAGGGTGGCTTACACTATGTCAAGCAATAATCTTCATCCATTTGTATATTATATACAAAGTCAACTTATTGCCCTCAACAATCTGGGTCCTCATTTTACCTACCTTATAAAGGATGGAAGGCTGAGTCAACATTGGGCCTGGTGAGGCTTGAACCTGCAGTAATTGCAAGCAGCTGCTGTTAATAACAGACTGCATTAGTCTGTTGAGCCACCAGAGGCCCCTCTGTTAGGTGTTAGACAACTATCACCATATCTTCAGTTTTCCAGCAGGCAACTTCAGAGCATGACAGAGGAAGGCGGTTGTCTGAATCTTTCTCAATTAGGATTCAGCCTGGGTCAACTTGAATTGACTTCCAATTTAGATTACCTGAAAAAAAATATCTGTAGTCCCTCATTACTATTAAAATTAAAGGGGGGTGGGGGTGTTTTTGAAGTGAGGAGAAGGAGTTTCTCTCTAATGTCCCCAGTATCATGAAAACATCTCCTCTTGAGAAGCTAAAGTCATTTCCATTTTGTTGTTCTTTCAGAAACAAGTTAATATGGAGCTCCTCCAGAAGAGTTTATTTAGCTGGGAGAATGTCAAAGGAATACAGTATTCAGATTGTTCTGATTAAATTATTTTAAATTTCTACTTATTGTGAGGATTATACCACGGATGTTTTATGATTGCATTCATCATTCTTATACGCCACTAAGAGTTGCATATTTGTGACAGTTTAAATATTCAATAATCAGTTAGTACTATGATACTAGTACTGTGGTGGTGCAGTGGTTAGAATGCAGTATTACAGGCTAACTCTGCCGACTGCCAGCAGTTCGATTCTGACCGGCTCAAGGTTGACTCAGCCTTCCATCCTTCCGAGGTTGGTAAAATGAGGACCCAGATTGTTGGGGGCAATAGGCTTACTCTGTAAACTACTTAGAGAAGGGTATAAAGCACTGCGAATCTAAGTGTTATTGCTATGACTTTTGGCAGGAATAGGTTTGCAACGAATTATGGGAACTGGCTATTCCCATAATTTTTGGAACATGACAATAAGGGCCGTGATGTTTTGCCTTCTTTTTTTTTACCCAATCCTTTCTCCTTCTGTTGACCCCCATGCCTACTAAATAAGGTTAATTTCATGCAGAAGCTGGTTTCTGTGAATACAGTTTCTCAGTAGATTCAGGAGTTGCCCATGAAGATGGTGTACATTTAAAATAGCTACAGTGTCTCTTATGAAATGTTTTTTCTTCCATCCTCCAAAAGTCTCTGATTTGACAGAAAACCATGACTGTGATTTAAAGGCCACTCCTGGAATCTATTGCACACATGTATGCATACTTACATTTCTGTCTATGTGCGTGTTTGGGAGCCACCCACTATTCTATGGGCAGATACATAACCATTTATCCGCCGCCTTCGACATGACCTGAGTTTAACTCATAGAATCATCTGTCCTTCCTGTTGAAGACTACTTCAGCTTCAATCGCAACCATACAGGAGCACAAATAGATTTAATCTTAATGTGAACCGCTCCAATCTCGATTGCAGAAAATATGACTTCAGCAACAGAGTTGTTAATGCCTGGAATGCACTACCAGACTCTGTGGTCTCTTCCCCAAATCCCCAAAGCTTTAACCAAAAAATATCTACTATTGACCTCACCCCATTCCTAAGAGGTCTGTAAGTGCATAAGAGCACCAGTGTGCCTACCGTTCCTGTCCTAATCTTCCCTTTGATTGTATCCAATTTCGTATAGTTATTACATACTTATGCTTATATATATGCTTATATATCGTATAGTTATTTCATGCTTATGCTTATGCTTATATATACTGTTGTGACAAATAAATAAAATAAAAATAAAAATAATTTTTTTAAATAAATAAATGATTCCTGTTCAATCATCTAGGATAGAGGAAAACAAGGTGATGGAAGGTATATGAATGGGCATCCAACACATTCCAGAGAAAGACACATCGACTTAAGAAAATATCAAAAGGTGTGAAATGCATATCCATGTTTACTCTGAATCCCCAAGCCCCTTCCAATCCAGGTTGCTACAATGCTGAACTGTTTATATGTGTGAACTAATTTCCCATATGTTCTCCTTTGTTCTACAAATACTGACATTACAGCTTTTAAAATTTCCTAATATAAGCTTTTATTTAAACTGTTATTGCACTTTTTTTCTATCCTGTTTTCAAAACCATACTTTTTTTTTCAGATGCTCCTTTTACAAACAACTGGCTTTATTTGTTGTTTTTGCATATTTTTGATCAGAAAAAAAAAGTAGATGTTAGCAGACTCATTTTAATGCTGCCATCTGTGCTCTGGTAGAGTCCATTTTGTTGAACTGTGCAAATCCATTCCAATAAAATCCTGGCAAATTTGTTTTACATGCTCAATCTGGGTTGAACCCATTGCATCTCTTTATTTATTAAGTTTAGGGCCAGTAAAACAAATGGTCGGGATTGTTATTATTATTATTCTTTTCCTTCTGACTTCCTAAATGCAAAACTTGTTTGTCGCCATATGTTCTCAGGTATATAAAACATGTTCACACTGTTTCATTTCAGTGACACAAATAATATCCTATCAAGAATGAGGGGGTTATCTTTTGAAACTATTAAAATCCAAATAAATGCTACAACATGCTGTGTGAAGAATATGAATATCCAGGTCTTCATTACTGTTGCAAAGTTTCTGAGGATGGCAGAAACTGTAGTTTCTGGGACATCTCTCCGAGGAGTGAAAAGTGTAATTCAAGCAATTGCTTTGGACAGTAGAGAATTTTGCATGTAGTGCATTTTTTTTTTCTCAGAAAGCTAATGTTGGTTGTATAGTAAAGACCTGGAAATGTCATGAGTTCTTAAACATGTGATATTTATACTTTGGTTGCTGATAAATAAATCTTTCAAAATGTCCTGGAAACTGCGGTCAAGTACAAATTAGTTTTCAAAAGTATTTTGCATAGCAGAACAGAAGGTGGAGTTCTTAAAACAGCCTTCCCAACATTGATTCTTCCAGATGTTTTAGGCTGGCTATTATGGGCCTGAAGGGAATTAGAGTCCAAAAGAATTCAGAGAAACACTAATGGAGGGCACCTATCTCAAAATGGATCAGGGGACAAATGTAATTGCTTTATTAGCATCCATAAAGTCATGTCGAACTTACCTGCTATATGCATTGGGAAGAGGGTAAATGTAGAAAAGAAATCTCCAGGATCAGAAGGTCATTAGACCAGGACAAAACATTTCACTGAAACTATTTCCATTGTCTCCATCTGTTCAACTTTGGAATTAACTAGGAAGAGATCTGGTTCTGGCTATCAGCTTAGTTGGCTTCAAAGGAAGATTGGATTAATTCATAAAAACCTTGGGCATCAATAGCTATTAGCCTTGATGGCAGGGTGACTGGCCATCTGCTGGGAGATTAGTTCTTGTGCACTTTGTTGGCTGTTGTGAGAACAGACTGCTAAACTACATGGCCCAGGGATCCAATCCAGGACAGGACTACTTACCATATTTTTTGGAGTATAAGATGCACCTTTCCCCCCCCTAAAAGGAGGTGAAAATTTGGGTGCATCTTATACACCGAATGTAGCCCCACTCAGCCACTGGCCCCCACCCTTTGGCCTCTGCCAATTTACCTCCTTGCAGCAAGCAGCAAGAAGAAACAGCCCATTTCAGCTTTAGCACAGCCTAATTAGCACAAATTAATTGTCCATTGGATCGGCCTCCCAACTCTCAGCTGTTTCAGGCTGCAGGCATTGCCACTGCCTATTACTGCGTGTGCCTCTTCTGCTTGCTGCAAGGAGGTACGTTGCTGGGAGCAGATTTTTTTGTTTCATGTGCTAGTCAAGCTATGCTGAAAATGAAAATGAAAGTAAAGCAGGCTGTTTGCTGTTTGCTGGAAAGAGGCAAAATTGCTGGGAGGCAGAGGCAGATTTCTTTTTCTTGTTTTCCTCACCAAAAAAGGTAGGTGCATCTTATAGTCCGGAGCATCTTATATTCTGAAAAATACAGTATGTTCTTATGTTATTGAAACATTACTTAACTTAAGCACTATCTATTTGATTCCATAAGGAAGCAGTGACCCCAAAGTTAGTGCCACAGAGAAGAGATCTACTGTGTTACACTAACTGTGGGGTCGCTGCTTCTTTATGGAATCAAGTAGATCCCAGTGTAGAAATCTACTGTGTTGGAGCAGACCATGGATTCGTGTATTCCAGCATCTTATCCCCTTGTGCCCAATTGCCTTCAAAAGAAAATTCAAAATTTTTTATTGTTGTTAGTTGCGAAGTCATGTCCGACCCATCGCGACCCCATGGACAACATTCCTCCAGGCCTTCCTGTCCTCTACCATCCTCTGGAGTCCATTTAAACTCATGCCTACTGCTTCAGTTACTCCATCCAGCCACCTCATTCTCTGTCGTCCCCTTCTTCTTTTGCCCTCAATTTTTCCCAGCATTAGGCTCTTCTCCAGTGAGTCCTTCTTCCTCATTAGGTGGCCAAAGTATTTCAGTTTCATCTTCAGGATCTGGCCTTCTAAAGAGCAGCCAGGGTTGATCTCCTCTAGAACTGACTTGTTTGTTCGCCTTGCAGACCAAGGGACTCGCAAGGCGAACAAACTAATTCAAAATTAGTTATATAAATAATCAGACTATTTAACAACCCTTATCATTCATTGGACATAAAAAATAAAAGAGATTGCCAAATTTCAATCATTCCCCTAAGAGGACAACTGACAGTGCTTCTTGTGGCTTTGGCAGTATAGCTTAAAGAATTTCATGGATTCTATCTTCTAGTCCTTATTGTATATTCATAGTGATAGAGAGCGAACGATGCAATCTGAGGATGCTATTTCTATATATGGAAGTAATTTTGTGGTGTTACATACCCTTAGTCTAATACAAGCACTTTGTTTGCATCTGTTGAATGAGAACAATTTTCTTGTAGCCCTGAAAAGAATGGGCTCACCTCATTAAAGTGTCCGCATGAATGAGTATATAGACAGATTGTAATATAGAACCAAATTGTAGAGCTGGAATGTAGTAATGTAAAAAGAACATTGAGGTTTAGATTAGGTGAAGGGCAATGTTCAGGATCTGGACCTACTATATTGTTTGCTGACCTGGCCAGCCATCTCATAAAAATTTAAAGTCAAGGAAACATTTTATCCACTGTGAACCAATATGTTGGGTGACCTAAGTAGGGGCATGAAATGGTCATTACCTGTTGACTACCAATGAGAGAATGCTGAATGGACAGCTCCATTAAATAAAAAAAAAGTTCCTTTGAAATCCTTTTCTCAACAGCATTTCCTGTACTTTCTCTGAGGCTGGTTTGTGTATTGCTTTGTAGTGTTTGTTTGTTTGTTTATCCAGTTTCTATAGCCACCAATCTTAGTCAATGATTCTCTTTCACACATGCATATGTACATAACTGAACTTTTTATATGATATCAGGAAACTATACAGGAGGGAGGGGGAAAATCTACATAACCCTCATCACTACTTGTGTGTAGATTGGGCCACTAGCCTCATCCAATGTTTGCTTCCATATTGCAGTACAACCTTTCCAAACATTAATTTGAAAGCAGATTGGCGATGTGGCATTGTTACAACTCTGAGAAGTCTCAGCCATCTTTAGAATTGAAAAGGATATATAGGAGATGTTCTTGCGAGCATTGGGCTATTATCTATTTCAATTGTAAGCATCTTTTAACGTGTAAACATTCACTTGTGTTCAACCGAGTATTCTGTGCCTTTGTAATTGCTCAGCTTGGGCTAATACCTGTATTATGTGTGTACTTGACTTCTGAGCTATAGCCTTTGCCTAAGATACATAGTCCATCAGTAGCTATGGATCTGGTTCTATATTTAGAGGTACGCTTGTGATGTGGTATCATTGTCTTCTTCAATCGGTGCAGGTGAATGAGGCTATTGAAGACCCTCTAAGTGAGAGGCCAAAGTAGTTCTGATTATGGGGCTAATTTAGTTCTAGTTAATAACTCTATTAACTGGGATATGGTTACTGTCTTTTTATTAGTAGTGTCAGCAACACTATAAACCCATTACGAAGAACCCATCGATGATATAAATCTCTGGAGGTGGCAATACACCAAATGCTTTCTCTCACTCTCATTAAAAAAAAAAAGCAATATCACAGGAAAAGTGCCCCTGCCTTTTCATTTCTCACTTGTCCAAACCTAAAGTCAGCCTTTGCAGTACTTTAACCAAGCAATCTCATCTAAATCACAGCTCAGAAGCCAATCAGTTGGCAGCTTTCAAGTTCCATTAAAAGCAGCATTCAAGGTAACAGCGAGTATTCTTTACAACAGGAAGAACAAAGCCAGATGAGGCAACAGCAATAGCACTTAGATTTATATACTACTTCATAGTGCTTTACAGCCCTCTCTAAGCGGTTTACAGAGTCAGCATATTGACCTCGACAATCTGGGTCCTCATTTTGCCGACCTTAGAGGGATGGAAGGCTGAGTCAACCTTGAGCCAGTCAGAATCGAACTCCTGGCAGTGAACAGTGAAGTTAGCCCTGCAATAATGCATTCTAACCACTGCACCACCACGGTTCCTGCCAGGCTACTACTCTGCTGGAAGCAAACTCATGGGGGTCTGTTGGAAAACAGCGCAAACCAAAGATTTAAGCTCCTGTATACACTGCATATACAAAGTATCATGGTCTGCGCTGATGGATATAGAAACTATTAATATATACCATATTTTTTAGTGTATAAGATGATACTTTTCTTAAAAATATTTATCTAAAAATTGAGGGGTGTCTTAATACATGGGGGTGGGGGCAAGAAGAGAACCGTGGTTGCAAAACTGCCAATACCTTATCTCTGCAAACTAGCCTCATAAGCGAAACTTCCAATTGCAGGGAAAAGCTAACAGGTTTCCTCCAAGCATGAGTCTTATGCAGTGGTGGGATTCAAATAATTTGACAACCGGTTCTCTGTCCTAATGACCGGCTGGGTGGGCGTGACCAATGTGGGTATGGGCAGGGGCTGTGACAGGCAGCACTCAGCTTCCTGCACCCCCCCTGGGAGCAAAAACGGGCCGCAGGGAGATGCGCAGCTGCCCCATGCTCCATTTTGGGCTTAGTAGGCCTCCTTGCAGCCTCCTGGGAGTGAAAACGGGCTGCGGTAGGCTCACTGCACCTCCCCGCATTCCATTTTGGGCTTAGGAGGCCTCCCTGCGCTTACCTGGGAGCCAAAATGGGGCATGTGGGGACTCCTGGAAGGGGCGGGGTGGGGCGGGACCAGCCATCAATTTAACTACTAGTTCACCCGAACCAGCCTGAACTGGCTGAATACCACCACTGGCCTTACGTAACTGATTTCAGCTGATGCTACGGAGAGCGTGTAGCCAGTGCCCAGATGTGATAGGGAGCAGTAATGTTGGAGCATTCTAAGCCCATAAAATTTTCAAGCAACAAACAAACAAACAAATAAACAAAGAATACTGGTATCAGTAGACGGATGTCTTACTCTGCAAAAATAAATGTTTTCTATTTAATGTTTAAATAGAAATGTGATTTTTGAATTTTGGGTAAGAAAAGTGGGGAGTGGGGGCGTCCTATACATGAGGGCATCTTATAGATGGAAAAATACGGTACATAGAGTTTCCCTCCCCCGCCGTTTCTTTTAAATCAAGTGTGGTAGGTCCATCAGCTGTATAGCAAACTAATGAAATGGGCCATCCTCCGGTTAATTACATTAGAGGCACAATTCTCCTCTCAGTACTACAAACCTGTATTGCTATCTTGCTTCTCCTCCTCTTTGTACTTTTTAAGTAATCAGTTTGCAAACCAGGTGGCTGTTTTTTGTTTGGTTTTTTTTTTTAATTCCTCATTTTGGATGCTGAGAGCCACCTGAATGCTCTGAGAGGAAAAGCAACCAGGAAGCATTTTTAGAAAGCAATCAAAGAAGGAGGTGATAAGATGTAACTATTTGTAACTTAGTACTGGAACGAAGGGAGAATATTAACTGTTCCCGGATCTGCAGAATGTTGGTTAGGAAGGAGCTGGGGAATTTGATTCCAAGGATCAAGAAGCAAAAGACAGCCCTATGAGGTGGAGGAATAGATTGCCTGTTAGCAATATGAATCTTAATTGATGTCACTAAAAGCTCGTCCTAAAGATACTAGATCCCAGTGAGGAGAATGTTTAGGTTTCAACACCTCTGACTGGTAGGGAAACTTCAACCAATGACAGTGCCTAACCTTAACAGCAAAAAGGAGAAGAAAATGTTGGTGGAGAAGACAAATTGGAGGAGAGAAAAGGAAAAGAATTTGAATAAGAGATTTTAGCCAAATCATGGACTTTATTTAGAGTAAGGTAGTAGCCGAGGAAAATAAGAATGAATCCCTCAAGGAAATGGTGTCTGTGAGAGAAGCAGGCAGGGATCATTATTGGACCATATTTAAACATGACCAAGTAGACATGTTGAATGATAGGCAAATATAGTCTTTGAAGGTGTTGTGACCTAGACTCACTTAGGCATTAAAAGACACAATTAGTCTTAAACAAACCTATTTTATTATAACAGCTGGGAATTACTTCATACCCAGCTTAGTCCAAATTAATTCCAAAACAAGTCTTTCAGAAAAAGTCATTCGGCCTTATCACAAACCTTTATCTTCTTTGGCACCCTGCTAAAGACTTTTCTTGGCAAAGCCCCACAAAGTTCAGAAACAAGAGACACAGACTCAAAACATATGTAGCAATGTTGCTTTCCTACAAAGAGCCCAAGAGCCTTTGCTGCTCTTTTAGCCTTATGGGAGGGGCCAATATCTCTTGGCCTTACTCCCGAGTTGTCCTTTTTGTTTCAGCTGCTCTTGCCTTCTGGCAGCTCTTCACATGTTAGGAACAGGCTCCTCCTGTTCCTCTGCCTCTCTGCTGTCTGCCCCTGAAGGCTTCGGAGTCCGCATATCACTTCCAGATGGCCCTAGCCCTATCTCTGCCTCCGACACAGAGCCCTCGTCTGGGCCTTCCCATGACTCCAGGACTGGCCCATTGTCCTCCTCAGCCTCCTCACTGTCCAACTCTGCTGCCAGCTCCACAGGCTGCTGATGGACCACAACAGAAGTATGAAGTTTCACTGGAACAGAGCTTCAAGATTATTGTTTAAGTAATGATCTGCAATATACCCTGTCCCTCCCATAGAAGAGAATCTATGAAGCTGAGGGATGAGCTGTGTGCACTCCATGGTGTCCTCTGAGCTTGGTTGCTTCTTGCAGGTTTCTCATTATCCTACTAGGTAACATCACCAGTGTCCTCATCTCAGTACTAACATTATCTAGCTGACATGCAGCTGTGCTGATGAATGTTACCATTGGAAAATGAAATATTTGCAAACAAAGAAGCTCAGAAAGCAGCAAGAATTCCTTCGTTTAGAAACTGAGTTCCATTCCAGCTACCAGGTCATTAAGCAAATTGATTGATAAGGGAATACATGACTGACCAATGTTCTGAAGAGCCCTGGTTGCTGCTGCTCTGATTCAGATAAAGTTCTATACGGCAATCACTCCAGCCTTCCGTCAGGTGTATAAAATTTGGTCATAAATACAGATATTGTTTGGAAATTTTTTTTGTTACAAAAATATATCATTGTATTTGTGAATGGTCACTAATTGAAAAAGTCTTTAAATGAGAAGTTAGATTTCTGTTTGCTCCACCATTGAAAACTTTTCCCCCCCACGAAATGAAGAAGGGAACAAATATTCTTATTCCTTGAAACTTTGTGCTCAAAAGAAGCATCTCCTTCACCAAATTAATTCCAAAACAAGTCCTTCAGAAAAAGTCATTCGGCCTTATCACAAACCTTTATCTTCTTTGGCACCCTGCTAAAGACTTTTCTTGGCAAAGCCCCACAAAGTTCAGAAACAAGAGACACAGACTCAAAACATATGTAGCAATGTTGCTTTCCTACAAAGAGCCCAAGAGCCTTTGCTGCTCTTTTAGCCTTATGGGAGGGGCCAATATCTCCTGGCCTTACTCCCGAGTTGTCCTTTTTGCTTCAGCTGCTCTTGCCTTCTGGCAGCTCTTCACATGTTAGGAACAGGCTCCTCCTGTTCCTCTGCCTCTCTGCTGTCTGCCCCTGAAGGCTCCAGAGTCCGCATATCACTTCCAGATGGCCCTAGCCCTATCTCTGCCTACGACACAGAGCCCTCGTCTGGGCCTTCCCATGACTCCAGGACTGGCCCATTGTCCTCCTCAGCCTCCTCACTGTCCAGCTCTGCTGCCAGCTCCACAGGCTGCTGATGGACCACAACAGAAGTATGAAGTTTCACTGGAACAGAGCTTCAGGATTATTGTTTAAGTAATGATCTGCAATATACCCTGTCCCTCCCATAGAAGAGAATCTATGAAGCTGAGAGATGAGCTGTGTGCACTCCATGGTGTCCTCTGAACTTGGTTGCTTCTTGCAGATTTCTCATTACCCTACTAGGTAACATCACCAGTGTCCTCATCTCAGCACTAACATTATCTAGCTGACATGCAGCTGCGCTGATGAATGTTACCATTGGAAAATGAAATATTTGCAAACAAAGAAGCTCAGAAAGCAGCAAGGATTCCTTCGTTTAGAAACTGAGTTCCATTCCAGCTACCAGGTCATTAAGCAAATTGATTGATAAGGGAATACATGACTGACCAATGTTCTGAAGAGCCCTGGTTGCTGCTGCTCTGATTCAGATAAAGTTCTATACGGCAATCACTCCAGCCTTCCGTCAGGTGTATAAAATTTGGTCATAAATACAGATATTGTTTGGAAAAAAAATTTGTTAAAAAAATATATCATTGTATTTGTGAATGGTCACTAATTGAAAAAGTCTTTAAATGAGAAGTTAGATTTCTGTTTGCTCCACCATTGAAAACTTTTTCCCCCCACGAAATGAAGAAGGGAACAAATATTCTTATTCCTTGAAACTTTGTGCTCAAAAGAAGCATCTCCTTCACCAAATTAATTGGAAAGCAGGCTGGAATTATTTTTGGAAACTGGAACACTTCTGATACACAACCTGAGAGAGAGAAGAGGGGCAATGGGACACAATATAAGGACGAATGTTCGATGAAAAAGTCCAATTTTCAGTTTGTTCATGAAAGTTTGCCTTAGCTGTCATTAGCAGCTGGAGGAGTCAAATCGAACATATTGCAGATGCTTATTAATGCCATCCATCCTTTTGCCTAAAGGTAAAGATTTCCCTATCCAGTCGTGTCTAACTCTAGGACACAGTGCTCATCTCTGTTTCTTGGCTGAGGGACCCTGCATTGTCCAAAGACAATTTCTGGGGTCATGTGGCCAGCATGTAGAACACTGTTACCTTCCCATCGAAGTGGTACCTATTAATCTATTTGCATTTAATATAATATAACAACAGAGTTGGAAGGGACCTTGGAGGCCTTCTAGTCCAACCCCCTGCTCAGGCAGGAAACCCTACACCATCTCAGTCAGATGGTTATCCAACATTTTCTTAAAAATTTCCAGTGTTGGAGCATTCACAACTTCTGCAGGCAAGTCGTTCCACTTATTAATTGTTCTAACTGTCAGGAAATTTCTCCTTAGTTCTAAGTTGCTTCTTTCTTTGATCAGTTTCCACCCATTGCTTCTTGTTCTACCCTCAGGTGCTTTGGAGAACAGCCCGACTCCCTCTTCTTTGTGGCAACCCCTGAGATATTGGAACACTGCTATCATGTCTCCCCTAGTCCTTCTTTTTATTAAACTAGACATACCCAGTTCCTGCAACCGTTCTTCATATGTTTTAGCCTCCAGTCCCCTAATCATCTTTGTTGCTCTTCTCTGCACTCTTTCTAGAGTCTCAACATCTTTTTTACATCGTGGCGACCAAAACTGGATGCAATATTCCAAGTGTGGCCTTACCAAGGCATTATAAAGTGGCACTAACACTTCACGTGATCTTGATTCTATCCCTCTGTTTATGCAGCCCAGAACTGTGTTGGCTTTTTTAGCAGCTGCTGCACACTGCTGGCTCATATCTAAATGGTTATCCACTAGGACTCCAAGATCCCTCTCACAGGTACTACTATTTGAATGCCTTCAAACTGCTAGCTGGACAGGAGCTGGAGCAAGTAACGGGAGCTCACCCCGTTGTGCAGAGCTCAGGTCTCAAACCCAGACTATTAGCTCTCCAGCTGACAAGCTCAGCGTCTTTAACTGCTGAGCCTTTCGCCTACTTGGACAAATATATTTGGACAATAGTATAGGCCGGTGATTAAAGTGATTGGCAAGACTTGGTCAGTTATGAAATCCTTAGTGATGTTCAGTCAGCCCTCCCATATGACCTAGCCTACTTCTCCATGAAAAACAGAGTAGCCTTTACTTCAAGTGATGAATAAGGAAGAATAGGCAATTAAGCCAGAGGTCAATTACATCCACTGATCTGCTAGCTGTAGAGTCAGTAATTCCACTTCCTCACTCTGAGGAGTTCTTAGCATGAGGACTGACACAGATAGATAGATTTCTGGAATGGATATTTTCACTCTATGAAACACAAAGAAAGCAGCTACTGTGACTCAAATGTTGGGTCCAAATATTTGACTACAATGTGTTGCTCTTGGGTGTGATCCAAGTTTGGGATTGTGGGTGAAATATTAAAGGATTTGGCCTTAATGCCATAGTACCATCCAATTGTCAAATATATTCTCTTTCTTCTTGTTTGTGGTGGGGATTATATCACTAAAGTTGATTAATTCTATTTTCTGTTTTCTTTTCTTCATCTTTGCCTGAATTTATTTAGATAAAAATGCAAGTGACTTCAGCTATTTTTAATATTTTCTGACTTGTTTATGAAATGCCCATTTTGTCACGTAAGTGGTCTTCTGAGCCAAAGTTTGGAAAAGAGAGCTAAAAATGTTTGCTCTGTGACATTTGTGTAATGATTGCAACCATTTGGCCATAACTACATTTTTTTTTTATTTTGTCACAACAGTATATACAATCATCAACATAAAAATAACTCATCATAAGAGAAAAGTATATATAAGTAAAAGTATAAGTATGCATATAATATAATGAAGAGAACAATAGGACAGGAACGGTAGGCACTTTTGTGCTCTTATGCACACTCCTTATAGTCCTCTTAGGAATGGGATGAAGTCAATAGTAGACAGTTTTTGGTTGAAAATTTTGGGATTTTGAGTAGAGACTATAGAGTCAAGTAGTGAGTTCCAAGCGTTAACAACTCTGTTACAAAAGTCATATTTTCTGCAATCAAGTCTGAAGTGGTTGACATTAAGTTTGAATCTATTGTTTGCTCTTGTATTGTTGCGATTGAAGCTGAAGTAATCTTTTACAGGAAGGATATTACAATAGATGATTCTGTGTGTTAAACCCAGATCATGTCGGAGTCGGCGGAGTTCTAAGTTTTCTAAACCCAGAATTTCAAGCCTGGTGATATAAGGTATTTTGTTGATTTCGGAGGAACGAAGAACTCTTCTAGTAAAATATTTTTGGACGCGTTCGATAGTATTAATGTCAGAGATGTGGTATGGGTTCCAGACGGATGAGCTGTATTCAAGAATAGGTCTGGCGCTCCCACAGAGTGGGCCTGCTCCGGGTGCCATCAGCCAAACAATGTCGGTTGGTGGCCCCCAGGGGGAGAGCCTTCTCTGTGGCAGCACCGGCCCTTTGGAACGAGTTACCTCCGGGGTTACGCCAACTCCCCGCCCTCCGAACCTTCAAGCGGGAATTGAAGACTTTATTATTCAATTGTGCGGGACTAGCCTAAGTGCATTTTAATTAATTAATTTATTATAATTTTAAGTGGTTTTATCGGTCTAGGACCGTTTTAGTGAATTGGCCTATTAAATATTTCATTTTAAATTTTAAATCTGTTATTTATATTTTGTATTATTGTGTTTTAGTATGGCAGTAACCCGCCCTGAGTCCTTTGGGAGAAGGGCGGTATAGAAATTAAATTATAAATAAATAAATAAAATAAAGGTCTGGCAAATGTTTTGTAAGCTCTGGTTAGTAGTGTAAAATTAAGTTTACAACTCTTAGACCTTTTTTGCTATGTAGTTGCAGTGGGCTTTGGCATTTAGGTCATTTCATGAAATTCATGCAATTCATTTCATGCAATTCATTTCATGAAATTCATGTGGGTATAAGGGATTCTAGCAAACCCTAACTTAGAATGAGACTGGTCAACCCCTGGGTCATCATTTCAGACCTATTTCCTTACCTAAACTGAATTACCATGGGTGAACAAAGAAAAAAAAACTTAGTAGGAGTAGGATCAATTTTTGACTTCCTGCCAGCTTTCTCATTAACTTTCCTTACAGGAAGCTGGCAGGGAGTATTCAAAATGATGGTCATGTGATTCTAGCTGTCAGTGGTGGTTCAGCAATGCAGCATCACTGAAGCAGCTGGAAGGGACCTTGGAGGTCCTCTGGTCCAACCACTGCTCAAGCAGGAGGCCTTATACCAGGGGTGTCAAACTCAATTTCATTGAGGGCCACATCAGGGTTGTGTTTGACCTTGGAAGGCCGGGGGGAGGGGGAGGGCGTTTCCATGGTGGGTGTGATATGGGATCATGTCAGGGGCACCTGTGGTGGCCAAGTGCTAAGGCAGGACTTTTCTGAAACCTTCCCTCACTCTCATTCTTCCTTCCTTCCTTTCTTCCTTCCTTCCTTCCTTCCTTCCTTCCTTCCTTCCTTTCTTCCTTTCTTCCTTTCCTCCTTTTTCCTTCCCTCTTCATTCTCCTTTCTTTTCCTTTCTCTCTTTCTTTATTTTTCCTTCCTTGCTCTCTTCCCATTTTCCCTTCTTTTTCTTTTTCTTTCCTCTTTCCCTTTCTCCTTTTCTGTCCCTTCTTGCATGCTCAAATGCAAAAGGGGAAACATTTCTCCTTTTGTTTTGTTTTTAGATTGTTTTGATAGCCCTCTGCCAGTGAAAACAGAGCTCCTGCAACCCTCTGCCAGTGAAAATGGGGCACAGGGTGGCCGCACGTGGCCCCCCTGAGCTCCACTTTCGCCGGCAGAGGCACCATGGACTGGTCTTTTGCTGTTTCCAGGTTGGTCCCACGGGCCAGATCTAATCTGGCCTATGGGCCTTGAGATTGACATCCCTGTCCTGCTGAAGGCGAGCTGTTTCACTGGTTAATTGTTCTCACTGATAGAAACTATCTCCTTAATTCCAGGTTGCTTCTCTCTTTGGTTAGTTTCTTACCATTGTTTCTTGACCTCCTCGTCTTTGTGGCTGTCCCTCAAATACTGGATTACTGCTATCCTGTCACCCCCTAGTCCATCTTTTCTTTGAGACAATACATTACTACTTAGTTTTCAACTACCCTTGAATAACCGAATCATTAAAATGTACAAAGTGAACTATGGAGTAAGCAGCCAACACTGAAATTAAAGAAAAACAGTGATTCAGTGAAAAAGTCATGAAATCAGATGTGGTCATTCAAGCAATATGTTTTGGGAGACAGGACTTTGCCCCATAGTGGATTGAATTATATAATTAATTCTTCAGAATCTGGAGTGGAATATATTTTATTGAACTCCATGTAGATTCTTTCTCTTTGTTTAAAAAGAAAAAAAAATCTCTGGGAGAAACAACCTAACTCAACATACTACTCATTGAGGTTAACTAATGCAAAAGAAATAAAACTGGATCGTATAAGCTTTGTATTAATGTATAGATTCTTATCAATATTCAGAATGAGAACAAAACTGAAAGGATCTCCTGCAACACATGAAGCAAATCTTCAGAATGTAGCAGGAGAAAAAATTATTATGAACAAAGCCAGAGGTGGCTAACATTGAACACTTTGTCCAAGCAAGGCAAAATCTGTTTATTTAAAAGTGCTGCAATGTTCAATAGAACACTGAACAGCTAGTGAGTTTGTCTTTTATATAATGAGCTCCGATAAGTACACATTTTAATATAAACACATTTGTTCCATCAGCACTGAATGCTGATGTCACCTGAGGATACATGCTTTTAATATGGGCCTGGTAAAACAAATTTAATAGTTACCCATTGGCCCTGAGCTTTACACAAGTGAGGAGGCTGCCTTGTGCATGACCCTTTGCTGGAAATCTTCTACCTTTGCAAGTGTTTGCTCTTGAAATCCAGGTTATTGTTTGTTCATTTGTATTAATTTGTGTTCTGCTTGCTCAAAGTGTCTTATATCAGATCCCTCAGCATTTTATCCCCTAAAAGCAGGCTGGATTAAGACACAGTGATTGGCTCAAAGTCACTCGGTGAGTTTTCATAGCTGGAGTTGGTCTTCTTCTTCATCTGCCTCTTTTTTTTTGTTTTTGTTTACATTTATATCCCGCCCTTCTCCGAAGACTCAGGGCGGCTTACAGTGTATAAGGCAATATACATTCTATTTGTATAGTTTTACAAAGTCAACTTATTGCCCCCCCGACAATCTGGGTCCTCATTTTACCTACCTTATAAAGGATGGAAGGCTGAGTCAACCTTGGGCCGGGCTTGAACCTGCAGTAATTGCAGGCTACTGTGTTCTAATAACAGGCTCTAACAGCCTGAGCTATTACAGCTCTTCCCGGAATAACTCTTAGTTGCTATACCTTTCCATACTATAATATACCACCTCAATGTTAGATCATGAGCTAGACCTGGAGGAACCATGTAGCTCCAGGTACATCATGGATGGGAGCTAGAAATAAGAAATCTAACCCAGTGTCATGCCCCCGTCAGAATCTGAATCTGTGGGGGAAAATGAGCTGGAACAAGAGCCAAGAGAGAAGGCAGCTCCGTTGACCTTGGAGGAAACTGGGGAAGGGCAGAGTCAATCTTTTCAGGATTAGAAAGGCTTGCAGACAGGAAGGAGCAAGAGAGATAGAGCTGAGGCGAAGAGCAAGGACAACCCCCTCCTGATCTTAGAGCATGGAGAGAAGAGAGAAGCCAAGAACAATGCAGACTGAGATGTAAGGAGATGCTGCTGGGAGGGCATTTGTCAGGAACAAGCGTAGAATCTGTGGAGACTTGTGCCAATACCTAGAGACTACAGTTTGGCTAAACCTGGCTTATTGGACTGCTGGCCCTGATTACTGTTTGGCTAAACCTGGCTTATTGGACTACTCACAGTCAGAGGCTGCTGAAAGTGCGTGTGAGAGCTTTCTTCCAGGACTTATAGTAAACATGGGGACGTTTGGGGGCAAAGTTGAATCAATAAAGGGGAGTTAGACCTGTTCTCTGGCTGTGTTGCTTTCATGACTAGGTCATCACACCCATTTATCTCAGCAATATATTGCACACGGAAGAACTATGGATGAAGCTGGAAGAATTTCTATTGAGATGCACATTCTACGATGTAAGAAGAATACATTCATGTCCTTTCACAGTTTTAAGCTCGAGTTCACTGAGCCATGAATGCAGCATTACAGGGCTAACTCACTGCTCACTCCAGGAGTTCCATTCTGACTGGCTCAAGGTTGACTCAGCCGTCCATCCTTCCGAGGCCAGTAAAATGAGGACCTAGATTGTTGGGGGCAATCCTCTGAGTCTATTAACCACTTAGAGAGGGCTGTAAAAACACTGTGAAGCTACTGCAAGTCTAAGTGCTATTGCTATTGCTACTCACATTGGACACCCGTGTCTACTGTGTCCCCTTGGTCTTATTCTAGCACTTTGATTTTTGTGCATGAACGTGAAATGACCTTTGATGTTTGGGAATTTTACAGATAATCTCACAATGCATTAAACAGCATATATAGACATATTTAATTCCAAATCCTATGTAGTTAATCCTGTACAGAACTCTGATTTCTTTATAACCACTTACTAGGGATAGAAAAGAAGTTTGATTAATGCTTCTGGTAATGAATGGTTGTGGGGAGAGAGGCTTGGGTGATTTGCGCAGAGGAATCCTTGATGAGACATACACCAGCAATAAGTGAAGTTTGACTAGCATTCTCCTTCCTTCAAAATAAATCCAGGGAAGAGATGGAGGGTAGCATGTTTTTTTTAAGCAAACTGTCATATTGGAGAGTATCAGAGAATACCTCTTTTCAAGAACCCAACATTATTGTAAATATACCAGCACTGAAAATAAATGAATAAATAAAAGAGGGGGAAAAAATCTCTGCTACCTCATTACTTTTAAAAGTAAGTAGAATAGAATAGAATAGAATAGAATAGAATAGAATAGAATAGAATAGAATAGAATAGAGGAGAGGAGAGGAGAGGAGAGGAGAGGAGAGGAGAAGAGAAGAGAAGAGAAGAGAAGAGAAGAGAAGAGAAGAGAAGAGAAGAGAAGAGAAGAGAAGAGAAGAGAAGAGAAGAGAAGAGAAGAGAAGAGAATTCTTTATTGGCCAAATGTGATTGGACACACAAGGAATTTGTCTTGGTGCATACACTCTCAGTATACATAAAAGAAAAGATATATTTGTCAAGAATCATAAGATACAACACTTAATGATAGTCATAGGGAACAAATAAGCAATCAAATCATATTAGAAAACAGTCAATATAAATCGTAAGGATACCAGCAACAAGGTTACAGTCATACAGTCATAAGTGGGAGGAGATGGTTGATAGGAACGATGACAAGATTAATAATATCTGCCCACATCTGGTCTGGTGAATTCTTCCAGAGATTTTTTTTTTTTTTTAAAGGGGATGGTGGTCGGAAATGCCAGTCCTGAAAAAAAGCCTTGCCAAAACGGGCAGTAGAACAAAGTAGCAATCAGAGAATTGCACATCTCAACCTCATTCCTTGTTGTTGTTGTTTTCCCCCATGACCGGTTTGTATTAGCCAATGCTATATGTTTGCTCAGTGTGGAATATGAAGAGTTTTAAATGGTTTTCTTGGCTTTCCTAAATGGATGCAATCTGCCAAAATGCACGGAAGCCAGAAGCTTCATCATCATATTTGCCCAACTGCAGTTGGCTTCTGGCGTTGATATTTGTTTTGCTTTTTCTCTACACAAATCAAGAATTTATCAAATGGAGTTCAGTCTGTTGGATATGAGCAGCATAATATAACAGCACTGGGAAAATGATTTCCAGCCTAAATACATTTCAAATTCTGTTGGCACCACACTCAACCATCAGAAAAGTATAGCCACTTTTCTATCTTTCTAGTGACAACACTCCTGGGGAAAATATTTTGTTTTAAATAGATGTTTAGCATATTAAAACTGCTCCCACTTTTTTTTTTCCTGGTGCCCGGCTTCTCCTACTGGCCTTAATGAGTAATAATAGGAAAGAGGGCTGTGTGAATATTTAGTCTGGGGATTCATGTGAAAGTGATCCATCAGGTTTCTGAAGTGAAATGCTGATTTTCAATCATCAAATCAAATCACTTCCCTAAACATCAATTTGAGTTGGACCAATTTGGATACCTTTCATGCCGGTATACAAGCTTTTACTGTTGTCCAAATTAGCTTGAACTGTACCAGCCAAGTAGGGATATTTCTGTTTAAATCTGTTTAGATATGTGGATTGAATCAGATTTAGTTTCTTAATTGTATCAGTGATTGGGATTATATTGAGTTGGATCATCAATCTGGATGGATCAAATCAATCTGCAACGTTGTATTTGAGGTCAGACATGGGACATCCACTGGACAAAAGAATATGCTACATTAAAAAAAAAATGTAACAGGAACTAGTCCTGTTTTCTGATCAATGATTCACTGTACATTTCTTTTCAGCAGAGACCCATAGAATCAACTGTAATGTTTATTTAAAATTTTTCAGCATTTAGGAAGCCCTTGAAGCCCTTTGAATAAATCATTTAGTGCTCTGTTAATATTTATAGGGTACCTGTTATGTTAATTAGGGGTTTCCTCAGTGCTTTTGTTTCTCTTGTCATGGTTTTTAAAGTCAAAATATGAGAGAAAATAATGGAAGTATCATTAGGTAAACAGGCTGCCATGTAAGTATGCAGCAAGCTGATATTAAGAAGGCCATGATAATGTTGGGAAGAAGAGAGTGATAAATTCCTGATAAAGTAGACGAAATCAGAAGTTCACATTCTTCTTCCTCTTCCTCCTCCTCCTCCTCCTCCTCCTCCTCGTCTTTTACTGCTTCAGGTGTCAAGGGAGATACAAAGTTCTTGTTCTTGTTCTTCTCAATGTTATCTCTCCATTCTTCTTCTGAGTCTGCCACAAATTCTTTGACCTCCTCTTTTTGTATATGCCTTGTACACTACGGAATAAAGGCCCTTCCTAAGTGTGGCTCCTTTCAGCTACAGTGGATATAACCTATAGGGCATATCCTATATGCAGCAGTTTGAATTTGCCTCCAATGGGTTAATTAATTAATTAATTAATTGCATTTATATCCCGCCCTTCTCCGAAGACTCAGGGCGGCTTACACTATGTCAAGCAATAGTCTTCATCCATTTGTATATTATATACAAAGTCAACTTATTGCCCCCAACAATCTGGGTCCTCATTTTACCTACCTTATAAAGGATGGAAGGCTGAGTCAACCTTGGGCCTGGTGGGGCTTGAACCTGCAGTAATTGCAAGCAGCTGCTGTTAATAACAGACTGTCTTACCAGTCTGAGCCACACGGTCGAAATGTAAAACTTGTCTGCAAACCTTCAAAATAAATGCCTGCTCTTGGAATTAGGCCCCTGGGTGCTCCAAAACAACCTTTTGTAATTGAATTCAGAGCATCACCCAACCAATTGCCTCCACCAATGTATACAGTAATGTCATGGGTCTAAAATAGGATGATGTGCTTCCTCATTATTTAATTGCTAGCAGAGCAAGAAAATGAGGCATGAAGTAAAAGTTCATTGCCTCAGAAAAGAAAGACTCACATGGCTCACTTGCTTATTCAAATTAAGGTTTCATACTGAACATTGAAAATATGGAACATCCAAAACTTATTTTATTATAAGTCAATGTCGGGCAACCTATGACCTTTCCAGTTATTGCTGAACTGCAGCCCCTACCCAGTGGTGGGATTCAAATAATTTAACAACCGGTTCTCTGCCCTAATGATTTCTTCCAACAACCAGTTTACCAAACTGCTCAGAAAGTTAACAGTTCTCCCGAAGTGGTGCGAACTGGCTGAATCCCATCACTGCCCCTATCTATCCTTCTCTCCAGTGGTGAAATGTTTAATTTGTAACTACCGGTTCTGTGGGCATGGCTTGGTGGTGGTGGTGGTAATGTGACTGGGTGGGCGTGGCCAAATGTTTTTTAAAAGCATTTTTTCTACAACCACTTCGGCTGAAGAGGTTGTAAAAAAATGCTTTTAAAAGGCTCTGACGATCCCAGCTGAGTTGCCTGATCATCAGAGGCTTTTGTTTTCTTTTAAAAGCCGTTTTTTTTGCCTTTAAAAGAAAAAAAAAAGCCTCTGAGGATCAGAGGGAACTCAGCAGGAATCATCAGAGCCTTTTAAAAGCAATTTTTTTATCCCAGCTGAGCCATGTGATCATTAGAGGCTTCCCCTCCCACTTTTAAAAGCATTTTTTCAGCCAAAGAAAAAATGCTTTTAAAAATAATAATAATAAAAAAACCTCTGATGATCGTGCAGCTCAGCTGGGCGGGGGGGAGGGGGCAGGGATTTTTTTCTACCGGTTCTCCGAACCACCCATTGTCATCGCTACAGGATTGGGCGATCCAGTCCAAACTGGGAAAATTTCACCCCTTCTTCTCTATCTCTCAGCCCAGCAAGCTGGCTAGGACTGCAGGGAACTGAACTTGCCTACTAACTGATGTCTGTAGTTTAGAACAATAGTTTTTAGATTCCTGATGCAGGTTTTTTTTCCCTTTCCTTTCTGATATGAAATGAGATAATGATCTCTCTGTTCAGAAGATGGATACTTTTCAATATTTCTCTTTTATTGGCAGCAGTCACAGAGGTCCCTTTCATGGCTACCTTTTGATAATGTGATGACTCTCCAGCAAAGATAGGAAAATAAACTAAATTTCCCACACTTTAACAGGAAATTAGGGTTCATCCTCAGGAAACATTTCAGTCTGTGGAAGAAATACATTAGTGTGCTGCCTTGGGCAAGACATAAAATAAAATAAAATAAAATAAAATAAAATGGCATATATAGTATTGTTTGTTTCATTACTTGGTGGGATGCTGTAGAACCAAAATTGCTGTCCTATGTGATAATCTTTACTTTCTATTTCCCTTTTTTATTCCCTATTTAAATATACAATCCATGTAGGAATCAAATGACCTTTGAAGTGGGTAGCATACTTGCATTTTGGAAAGGATGAAAAATGTATAAACGAGAGGGGGAAAAAAATACAGAATCTAAATGCCATTAGGATCTCTCCCAGGAAAAATTATTCAGTCATAGAAAGAGAGAGAGATTTGTGGCAATTTCTCTTCATAAATTATGGAAATATATATTTCCCTTTAATTTTGCTTAATGCATTCAAAGCAGAAACGGAACTATAATTTTCAAGTAATAGCAAGAGCAGTAACATCACGATAAGGATAATGGGATGGGGAACGAAGGCTCAAAACTGTTAGTAGGTCTCAGGGATGACTCAGGCCTTTCTACAGAAGGAATTTGATTTGGGGGAATTGTACCTCAAAATTAACAGATTCATCCATACCAATAAAAAAAAAAAGAGGTAGGGCTTGTCTGATTACTTTGGTGCAGTTGAAAATATAAATTTAAAAATCCTTCTGAATGGATTTACATATAATCATTGATCTTCTTAAAACATGCAAATGCATAATTCACTACTTCCCTCCATATGCTATCCCAGAGTAGTGATGGCAAACTTGGTGACTGGCCTCTGTTCAGCCTGCTTGCATCTTGCACCAGCAATAAGTAACTGAAACCAGGTGCCTCCAACCATCAACATACTTTCTACTGGTTGACAAGAAGAGGCAGCATCTGGATCAGGTTTGGATCGCAAAATGTATCCGTATGTACAATAAACATCCCAAGGTCCAAAAATGTATCTTTCTCCCACTCTTCTGAGGTTATGGATACTGAAAGGTCTCCTGATGGAAAACTGCCAAGATATGCTTGCATAACCGCTTTTGAGCCTGGGAACCACTGGTTTTCATCTCCTAGTCTCAACCTCAAACTTGTTGTGGCCCACTGGCAGCAGAGTCAGACACTGAGGAGGTTGGGGAGAAACTTGGACCAGTCAACTTGGGGCTGGGGAAAGCTCAGACGAGGGCTCTGTGTCGGAGGCAGGGAGGGAGCTAGACAGCAGCGAGGCAGAGGAACAACTGGAGCCTGTTCCCAGTATGCGCATGTGCAGAACTGCCAGCAGAACAACTCAGAAAGCAGGGTCGACTTGGGAGTAAAGTTACACCTTGGAGGTGGTTAGCCCCTCCCATAGGAAACAAAAGAGGAGCGAACACCAAGTGGGCTTTTGCAGGAAACAATTTGTTCAATCCATGACTCTGTGCCAAGTTTTGCCTTGTACTTTGCTTGGAAACAAGTTATGTGGCAACTTGCCAAGCGAGATAAGGTGTGTTGATAAATATTCCTCCGAAAGACTGTTTCAACAGGCCTTGCTGACTGTGAATGAAAGTAACACAGTCAGTTCACAGTCATGTAAATAAAAGTGGTTTTGCCGAGACCAAAACTCTGCTTCCTGCCATTTAAGGGAGCCTAGGTCAGAACAAAACTTTTAGCTATTACACCAGGGATCTCCAAACTTGGCAATGTTAAGACTTCAACTCCCAGAATTTCTCAGCTGGGAAACGTGGAGACCCCTGTATTAAACCATACCAAGATATTCTCCCTTTTCCTCTTTCTGTTAGTAGACAACTGGAAGGTGTTTTATCCCTCCTCCCATATTCATTTTTCTTCAACTGGAGCCAGTGAGATTCTACCCCTCCTTCCACCTGGCCCAAAGAAGTAGATATTCCCACTTCTATTTAATTATCGGAGATTCCCTTCCCCCATCTGCAAATACTCTTTTTCATCTTTGCCTAGGTAGTGTTTCACTTTCATTAATTGTTTCCTTTCCCTTTGGAGCCAAAAGCTGCTGGCAGTTCAAGAAATTTGATTGTATGGCCACGGGAGGGCTTGTGACAGTATTGCAAGTGAAATGCCAAAGGAGATGCAGTGTGTATATGTCAACTGCCTGGGTATTCCTTCCCATAAATCATTTCTCTGGTCAAGATGAGGTTGTGGTAGGGCAGAAATATTTATGGGGACATTTTTAGGTAACAATGGTAGAAAACTGGATACATTTTTTGTGTGTTTGGAAGTTGCAAAAGAAAGGCCATAGAACTGATCTGTGCTACAACAGAGAATGGCTCAATAAACTCAACATCCAGCTTTTTAGATGGTCATATGGTAAGAAGAAAACTGCTGGAAAGCCAGATGTGATCTCAAAAAGCAACTTGGGGTGTCCTCCTGGCAATGACAGTCAACAGAGCAATTACTTGATCCCTGAGGAGGTGTTAAGAAATTTAACGTTTCTACAGAAAAAAGAACAGGGCTGGGAAGCATTCAATAGAATGCACAGGTAGTAGTTAGGTAGCCAGAAATGGCAATAACTGACTTATTATAAATGAACTCAGCCACATATAAAAGGGTAAGTCAATTGCCTTACTAATACTTTACAGAGAAACAAAGGTATTGCACTAAGATGGGTATGTTTTCTCTCCATTTCTCCTTTTGAATGTGGGCGATGAGCACAATAGAATATAATACAGTAGAATAGAATTTTTTATTGACCAAGTGTGATTGGACACACAAGGAATTTGTCTTGGTGCATATGCTCTCAGTGTACATAAAAGAAAAGATACATTCATCAAGAATCATAAGGTACAACACTTAATGATAGTCATAGGGAACAAATAAGCAATCAAATCATATAAGGAAACAGGCAATATAAATTGTAAGGATACAAGCAACAAATTTACAGTCATACAGTCATAAGTGGAAGGAGATGGGTAATGGGAACGATGAGAAGATTAACAGTAGCGCAGACTTAGTAAATAGCTTGACAGTGTTGAGGGAATTATTTGTTTAGCAGAGTGATGGCGTTCGGGGAAAAACTGTTCTTGTGTCTAGTTGTTCTGGTGTGCAGTGCTCTGTAGTGTCGTTTTGAGGGTAGGAGTTGAAACAGTTTATGTCTGGATGTGAGGGGCCAGAGCTTCATGTGTGATAGTTGAAGTTGAACTTAAAGACATCCTGAAAGTGTGGACATCTATCAGAAATTAAGCGAATGGCAAACCAACCAAAAACATTAAATTAATGGATGCCCTCTCAAGAATAGAGATGGCATGGAAAGGAAAGAAATGGGATAACTTAGGGAAGTAGCTACAGAACGGTCTCTAGCTCTTGGACATTTGGAAGGGCAGTTATAAAGTCTAAGGCACGGGTCTCCAACCTTGGTCCCTTTAAGACTTGTGGACTTCAACTCCCAGAGAATTGAAGTCCACGAGTCTTAAAGGGACCAAGGTTGGAGATCCCTGGTCTAAGGAGTGTTTTCCAAAATCACCCTGGGGAGCAGAGGGGATGTAATCATCAATTTGATTTGTTGATCGGTGCCCGGTGGATCAACAAGTACAGCCTGAAAAAATAGTTCCTGACACCTGGAATAATGTGAGCTACCAAAAGTAACAGAGAGGAAAATTAGTAATATTAAATACTCCAACATGCCCTCCTTGCTAATTGTCATGGAAAAACTGTAACACTTCATCCCTCAAGGAACAAAAGCCATGCAGCTGGTCATTATGGGACAGTTCTTCTTCCTAAGACAAGAAGGACCAAGCAAAGGAATTGTTCAAACCTGTAAATAGGAATTCTACTTTTGCTGAGC
The DNA here is from genome assembly GCF_028640845.1 of Ahaetulla prasina. Taxonomy (NCBI): domain Eukaryota; kingdom Metazoa; phylum Chordata; class Lepidosauria; order Squamata; family Colubridae; genus Ahaetulla; species Ahaetulla prasina. Next base: position 216,906,228 of record NC_080540.1, on the reverse strand, counting down.
AGCAACTAGATCAGTTAAGAAGTAGCTTCTTTCTAGCCCCTAATGTACCCCAGGTAAGGAGGGAGGATAAAAATGTAAAAGATATGAAAGTGAAAGAGAAAAAAAGATATGAAAGTGAAAGTAAAAGATGTGAAAGTGAAAACACAGTGCCCCCGTTGCATCTGGCTGGCGCTGGGTGGGTTTCCTGAGAAGTTTGTAAGAGCTGCTATTTCTGGTCATCAGTTTGGATGTCTATGAGGTTTTCAGTGCCCAAAGAGATGGCATTAGTTTTGCAAAGTTTCCCTGCAGGCAAAAAAACCCCTCCTTGTTAAAAACATTGTAGAGTTTCTAGGCTTGGAGGATTTTCTTGGAAGGAATTCCTAGGCTAAGGAGGCTTCCTCAGATTGTAGAGTGAATTGTAGAGGCACAATTCCCAAAGCAAAATTGGCAGACTCCATTTATGGGCTCTGGATGACAGAGTGTTTGGGAGCTCTGCGATTAGCCTGAAAACTACTTATGGGGTCTTTCTTGGTGATTTTTTTTTAAAAAACTGCTTAATAGTAAGTATGATTCAGGAAAACATTGCTTTTTCTTTACTCTCTCTTTCCTGTCTAGCTAGGTCTGTCTGGCTTTCCCTTTTACCTTCTGGGCACCGTCCCTAATAGCACCTGGCTATCTCGCTAGCCAGGTGATTTTACTTTGGCTGCTTTCCCAGATCTTCCTTACCCCCTAGAGCAGCATTTCTCAACCTTGGCAACTTTAAGATGTGTGGACTTTAATTCCCAGAATTCCCCAGCCAGCATGCTGGCTGGGAAATTCTGAGAATTAAAATACTGTACACACATCTTAAAGTTGCCAAGGTTGAGAAACATTGCCCTAGAGACAATTATTTCTCTGATGATGATGACACTGATGATGTTACCTAGTTGGATAATTAAATGTCTACAAGCAAACAATCAAACTCAGCAGCAACGACTACACAGGTATTTTTCTATATAGATAGAATGTAGAATGATAAGGCTTTTATTTTCTTTTAGTCTTCTAGTCTTCTCTTATGGAAATGCTTATTTGGGGGCCTTTGCCTCTTATTCTTCTTGGATTTACCCATCCTAACCTTAGTCCCTTGAACATTCATCTTACCCCTGGATGCTGATGGCAAAGGTTTAAATTAAAGGATCCAGTATGGGTGTTCCCTTTTTCCTCCTTCCTACCCTTTTCTTTATCTTTAATTACTGATAGCTGTAACTGAAGGGCTGGATTAGTTCAGTGGCTGCTACAATTTCTTTCTGGCTGGGTTTCTTATCCTTCCTGCCCTGCATAGTTAATGCTGGGCAAGATTAGCAACTGGTACTTGGTTGCTCACTTTTGGCACAACTTCTCTTCTGGCAGTATTGAGCGGAATGATGATCCTTTCACTGTCTCCAAACATGACTGGTCAAACAAACTCGATGACCTCCTCCATCATCCGGTTGCTGTGTCACTGGCTTCCTTTTTTCTGGCACAGCTGCCTCTTGCAGTAGCAATAGCATTTAGAGTTATATACCATTTTACAGTGCTTTACAGCCCTCCCTAAATGGTTTACAGAGTCAGCATATTGCCCCCAACAATTTGGGTCCTCATTTTACTCACCGCGGAAGGATGGAAGGCTGAGTCAACCTTGAGCGGCCCTGGTGACATTTGAACTGCCAAATCTTAATTTAATTTTTAATTTAATTTAAATTTAAATTTAATTTAATTTAATTTTTGACTTAATGTCAACCGCTTCAAACTTGATTGCAGAAAATATGACTTCTGTAACAAAGTTGTTAACGCTTGGAACTCATTACCTGACTCTATAGTCTCTACTCAAAATCCCAAAATCTTCAACCAAAAACTGTCTACTTTTGACCTCACCCCATTCCTAAGAGGACTATAAAGCCCTCCCTGGACCCGGCTATTTTAGCGAACTATCGTCCAGTCTCCAACCTTTGCTTTTTAGCGAAGGTTGTTGAGAGTGTGGTGGCATATCAGCTTCCTCAGCACCTGGAGGAATCTGTCTATCTGGACCCGTTCCAGTCCGGTTTCAGGCCCGGTTACAGCACCGAGACGGCTTTGGTCGCGTTGGTGGATGACCTCTGGAGAGCCCGGGACAGGGGTTGTTCCTCTGTCCTGGTCCTTTTAGATCTCTCAGCGGCTTTTGATACCATCGACCATGGTATCCTGCTGCGACGGTTGGAGGGATTGGGGGTGGGAGGCACCGTTTATCGGTGGTTCTCCTCCTATCTCTCTGACCGTTCGCAGACGGTGTTGGCAGGGGGGCAGAGACCGCCCCCGAGGCGCCTCACTTGTGGGGTGCCTCAGGGGTCTGTTCTCTCGCCTCTCCTGTTCAACATCTACATGAAGCCGCTGGGTGAGGTTATCCGTGGGTTCGGGGTGGATTATCATCTGTACGCTGATGATACGCAGCTGTACATTTCCACCCGAACCACCCCAACGGTTGTCGAGGTGATGGGCCGGTGCCTTGAGGCCGCAAGTGGTCTGGATGGGGAGGAACAGGCTCCAACTCAACCCTTCCAAGACAGAGTGGCTGTGGGTACGGCGTCCCGGTACAGTCAGCTTACACCATCGCTGACTGTGGGGAGGAAGTACTGACCCCAGGAGGAGTGCGCAACTTAGGCGTCCTCCTGGACGATCGGCTGTCCTTAGAGAACCATTTGACAGCCGCCGCCAGGGGAGCATTCTATCAGGTCCATCTGATTCGCCAGTTGCGCCTTCCTTGACCGTGACGCCTGCGCACAGTCACTCACGCCTCGTCACTTCCGCCTGGACTATTGCAATGCTCTACATGGGGCTCCTTGAAGAGCACCCGAGGCTCCAGTTAGTCCAGAATGCGGCCGCTGGTGATAGAGGGAGCACCGCTGTTCCCATATAACACCTATCCTGCGCGGCCTGCACTGGCTACCGTAGTCTTCGGTGCAATTCAAGGTTTTGGTGACCACCTTTAAAGCGCTCCATGGCTTAGGACCGGGATACCTTCGAGACCGCCTTCTGCCGCCGATTGCCTCCCAACGACCTGTGCGCTCCCACAGAGTGGGCCTCCTCAGGGTGCCGTCGACCAAACAATGTAGGTTGGCGGCCCCCAGGGGGAGGGCCTTCTCTGTGGCGGCACCAGCCCTGTGGAACGAGCTCCCTCCAGGATTACGACAACTACCCGACCTCCGGACCTTCAGACTCTATTGTTTCAGCGTGCAGGACTAGCCTAAGATAAAAGGTTTTAGCATATTTTAATGGGGTTTTTATAGGTTTTTTATTTTTTAGTGATCAGGCCATGATATTATCTAGTTTTAATCGGGTTTTAATGTTTATTTATTGTACTGTTTTAATATGCCTGTGAACCGCCCTGAGTCCTACGGGAGATGGTGCGGTATATAAGTTCGATTAATAAATAAATAAATAAATAAATAAAAGGGCATGCATAAGAGCACAAATGTGCCTTCCGTTCCTATCCTATTGTTCCTTTTCATTATATCAAATTAACATAGTTATTGCATTCTTTTGCTTATATATATATTTTCTTATATGATGTGTTGTTGTTTTATATCAATGTTTGTATACTGTTGTGACAAAATGAAATTTAAAAAAATCGCAATCAGCTGGCAGTCAGCAGAAATACCTTGCAGTACTGCACTCTAACCAGTGCGCCACCACGGCATGGTAATTCTCACCAGCAACTTCAATCGCTCAGCCACAGTCTTCCTTCTGGAGTCTTCAGTTCCTCTGTCATCCTAAAGCCCTTCAAAATCAAATTTAAATATGCCAACCTCCCTCTAGAAATGTAACAATTTTTTTCCAAGATGTTCTGGTTGTCTTGCTGCCTTGCCAACATTTCAGCATTTCACTATCTGTCCTTTTCCATACTAAATCCTCAACCATCAGTATGCCATGGACTCGTCAAACTTTATCACACTAAATTACCTGGGGTAAGCCTTTTTAAAGCCTCATTTGATGTGCATCCCAGGTAAATGTATGGCTGGGATAAGCAAAGCATGTTGATGCAGAACAGCACAAGAAATTTTACACAGCTGCTGTGTCACGGCACATGGAGTATGGGCTGAGAAGTGAAGAAAGATATATTGAACTTTGAAATTCCACTTGAGAGAACTTGGTTCTTAGAAAAGTTAACCGATAATGTAGACATAATCAATTGCACCTCAGTCGTATCTGTTTGAACTCAATTTTTTTTAAAAAAAATACAGTAGCCCAAATAGTCCAACACAGTCAAATCAAAGGTGCAGTCCTGAAACTTAGCATAATCTACAGCCACGAAAATGTCAGATAACTGTTCACATTTGATTATTATAAATAAAATAGATCCTTGGTATATATAGCAAAATCATCTAAATATACTATCAAAATATTATCCAGAAAATCACAGGAAATGTGATTTATTAATATTTAAAAGATTTATATTGCTTCTTGGAAGGCGGTCATCAGCATTCTATTCTTCTTTAACAGATTAACAGATTTTGGTGGGTCACTTGATGTTCTTCAGCAGTATCTGAAGACAGGTTTACCATAGGGACTCTTTCTAGCCTGGTTGGTTCCTGTCTCAGCTTTTATAGCTACAAATTCTTATCACAGCAACAATACAAAGCTCTGTTTGTTAAAAGAGGAAATATAAATTATTTCCACTTCAGGTCCTTGAAAATAACCTTAGGAACAGAAGAGGTGACTTCCAATATGGGCAGTCACTAAGAAGGCTCTGAGGGTAATTATATAGTGTCAACATTCAACACTGCCTTTTGAAATTACATCTTTTCCTTTTACTCATTCTGCCATTTGAATTCCAAAAACTGAGGTATTGTCTTCCTTTGGAGGCCAATTCCAGCTTTGTATATTGATATATGACATATACTAGATGATAGTTTAGCAGTCACATTGTTCAGACCATCATGTTTGGTTTTGTATGTCATCTTTTTTTTAAATCAAGTTTTATTTTAATTTTTTTCTTTCACACACACCCACATATTTTATGAACAGAGTATCTTATACAACTTGTTGTATCCAAATATGTTTTACATAGTTACAAATTCTGCCAAAATATTCTTTTTCCATATTTTTAATCATATCTTAGTATTTCTATGCTTATTATATAAACAACATCTTCTTCCACCCTCAAATTCTAATTTCTCCTTTTTTAATCATATATATTCTCGTTTAACTTTCATAGTAATTCATTTTTTATCCTGATAGATTTAAGCGTGTTTGGGGTTGCCTTTCTTCCATTTCATCTTTTTGTTTTACAGCAATCTTTCTTCTCTCTTTCATCTCCCTCCTTCTTTTTATCCTTCCAACTTTCTTCTTTCCTCCTCTCCTATTCCTTCTCTACTTCCCCTTCCTTTTCCCACCTCCTCCTTTCTTCCTCCCTATCTAACCTTCTCTCCTACTCTTATTTCCCCTCTTTTTCTTCCTCTCTCTTCCCTTTCTTCTATTCCTCTCTCTCCTTCCTCTCTTCTCCCTTCCTTCCATCTCCCTGCTCCTTCTTCCACTCTCTCTCTATTGCTGTCTTCATTTTCAATTCAGTATTTTCCACTATGGTGTCCAGGCAGCCCCAATTTTTCCTCCATTTATGGAAAAATTATCCTCCAATATATTTCTCAGAATTCCCATCATATTTTTAATTATTAACAGTATATTTCAATTTATTCCATTTTTACCTTAAAACCTTTTGGCTTAATTAACCTTCCACCTCTTATTTTCTATAGTTCCTAATTTCTTATTCCCACATCAATGAATTTTTTTTCTCCCTAACTAGCATTTTGATTTTATATCTCAATTTCAATTATTTTCACACATAAGCCATTCTATTTTTCACATTGAATCTACTGATCTATTTTACATTAAACAATATACTTCTTTTTTGCTTCTTATGTACATTTAATTTCATCCTTATTTACATCATTTACTAACATTTCAATTTTGTATCTTAATTTCAATTAATTATTCAATTTTACAGTAATCTGTATATTTCTTCTATTTTACTTCTTAAAGTTTTGTATGTCATCTTAAATCAAAAGTAAGCAAATCACATTGCGGCCTGGCATGAAATATGAGGCCAATTATTAAAATATTTAAGTTCTCAATTATGCAGATCTTAAAGGGATGCTTAAATTCTTCAGAGCTTCAGCTATGGACTTTTTTTTAGTCACACTGTAAAACTGTAACACACTTTTACTATTGGAGCAACCAGCTCACATGTCTTCCTAAAGCCCTCTATTAATGAAATAAAGTGAATGATATGGAAATTGGCTCAGCCTCAACAATCCATCATGTTGAGGTAGAGTAACTTGACACCATGAGTGAAGAACCACAGTGGAAGGAATTGTGGATGGTCTGCAGGACCCTACCAATTATTGTTAACTTATCTGATAAGATGGCTCTTGTAAAGTTAAAATGGTTTGAAGTATTAAAAAATAGGACAAAAATATACCAAATAAATAAGACATTGGACAACATTAGGCCAATAACATAATAACTATGTATGTTTATATGAACCCTGGGATTTCAATGACTACTTTATCCTGCCTTTCCATATGCTTATTCAGTCTTCTTGATAATACGTAGTCACATAGAACAGAACAGAACAGAACAGAACAGAACAGAATTCTTTATTGGCCAAGTGTGATTGGACACACAAGTCTTGGTGTATACACTCTTGGAGTACATAAAAGAAAAGATACATATGTCAAGAATCATAAGGTACAACACTTAATGATAGTCATAGGGATGTATTTGAAATAAATATTAGATGAATGTGCTCCAGCCAGGAATAACACTGGTGGGATTGATCCTAAACTCAACCCTTGTTTGCTATAAATTTGTAACAGTTTTTTTTTTTACTACAATATAAACCTGAAAATATGACAGATTCCTATCCCACAGAACAAAAAAATTCAAATTATACCTCCCTAAAACAAGTCATTTCATACAAGGAAATACAAAGTTAAGAAGATATACTTTTTCAGTCTCCTCAACTCTATTGTGAGAGATAAATAAGGGGACATGGACATTGCTGGAAGTATTATAAATATTTGACACTGTTTTGCAAAATACCCCTTTTCCATTTTTATTTTTTAAAATCCTTAATAAAAATAGGACAGAATATTTGATAAGTGCCAAGAAATATGGAGATCAGGGACTCTCAGTATGTCTCCCAGATTAATGAGGAAACGACTCATTAATCATACAAAAACAAAGGAGGGGAAGAGAGAAAAAGTTTTATAAAAGAGGAACATTTTGTCACTCTTGCTGAAAACTGTGAATTCAGGATATATCACAAAATCTTTTCCGATATATTCAGAAATAAGAGTGGGGTAACATCCACCTAGTGGAAAAGGTTGAAAAGCGGGCAGTGTGACAATAGAAACTTCATTCCCACAAAGAGCACTTAAGCTGTATAAGAGACAGAAATCCTCTCATTCAAGGTACAGTATGTGTGTGTTTGTGTTTGTGTTTGTGGTCTGGCTTCTTTGGGCAGAAGAAGGAATCTGTACTTTCAGGAGTGATAGAAACCAGAAAAACACAGTTGTGGGTCCTGATATTTGCAGCCACTGTAGGACTGGGGAAAAGGCAATGCAGCACAAATTTTATTTATTTTTATTTATTTACATTTATATCCCGCCCTTCTCCGAAGATTCAGGGCGGCTTACAGTGTGTAAGGCAATGTGTAAGGCAATAAAGTGCAGACAATTATGCCATCAGTTGAGATTAATCCAGACATTAGACTGTGCAGCCTTTCTGTTCTACTCAAGGTTCAGGAAGTGTGGCTAGAATCTTTCAGTTGCCTCAGTGGCCATGATAGGAAACCTATGGATCTTTAGACATTTCTCAACAGTAAATGTGTAATTTACATTATTATTTTTTTATTTTTTATTTTTTTGCATTTATATCTCGCCCTTCTCCGAAGACTCAGGGCGGCTTACACTATGTCCAGCAATAGTCTTCATCCATTTGTATACTATATACAAAGTCAACTTATTGCCCCCCCAACAATCTGGGTCCTCATTTTACCTAACTTATAAAGGATGGAAGGCTGAGTCAACCTTGGGCCTGGTGGGACTTGAACCTGCAATATTGCAAGCAGTTGCTGTTTACATTTACATTACCATGTAAATCTGGTAATGGACATTGAGGGATGTATTTTATTACGATTTGGAGGATCACAGTCTTTGTCCAGCCCAATACTGTTTAACTGAAAGGACTCAGAGGAAACACATCGTTTGTGTCTGCTTCTGCCAATTTGGTGTAGTCATTAAGGTGCTGGCCTAGGAGTGGTGCGGTAGCCTAGAGGTGGAAGTCTCACCTCACAATCAGGAGGCTGTGAGTTCGATCCTAGGTAGAGGCAGATATTTTTCTCTCTGGGCACACTGAGAATATATTTGCTGAACAAAACTCTGCATTGGCGTCAGGAAGGGCATCCGGACACGAAAACACTCTGCTAGCTCCATTCAGTTGCCCAGACTCCACCCTGAAAGAGATTATGGGGTTGTTATGAAGATAATGATGATTAAGGTGCTGGCCTAGAAACCAGGAGACTGTGAATTCTAGACTTGCCTTACCATGAAAGCCAGCTGGTGACTTTGGACAGTCACTCTCTCCAGGGATGGGTTCTACTTATCTTTACTACCAGTTTGCAACGGGAGCACGCATGCACGCTCACTTATCTCTCTCATGTGCGCGCACGCACACACTTCTGCGCCTGTGCAGATGATCATTTATGATATCTGGGCGGGTGGGCAGAGCCTCCCACCGCTTTTACTACCGGTTCTAAAGAACCGGACAGAACCGGGAACAACCCACCACTGACTCTCTCTCAGCCCAACCCACCTCACAGAGTTGCTGCAGTGGGGAAAATAGGGGAAAGAAGTATTAGGTGTGTTCAACACCTTGAGTTACTTATAAAGTAATAAAACGGGATTTTTTTAAAAAAAAATCTAATAAATCGCTGGTTCCATACTTCTGCTGTTTGTCCATTTCCCCAAATGTGCAGGTTGATGGAGCAGACAAGAATGCAAATACTTGTGTCAACAAGGCACAATCTGTAGCGCATGCAAGAACTGTGTGAAACCTTGAAGAGGGATTCAACTCAACTCAACTTTAATATTGCATCCAGTTTTGGTCTCCACGATGTAAAAAAGAAGTTGAGACTCTAGAAAGAGTGCAGAGAAGAGCAACAAAGATGATTAGGGGACTGGAGGCTAAAACATATGAAGAACGGTTGCAGGAACTGGGTATGTCTAGTTTAATAAAAAGGAGGACTAGGGGAGACATGATAGCTGTGTTCCAATATCTCAGGGGTTGCCACAAAGAAGAGGGAGTCGGGTTGTTCTCCAAAGCACCTGAGGGTAGAACAAGAAGCAATGGGTGGAAACTGATCAAAGAAAGAAGCAACTTAGAACTAAGGAGAAATTTCCTGACAGTTAGAACAATTAATAAGTGGAACGACTTGCCTGCAGAAGTTGTGAATGCTCCAACACTGGAAATTTTTAAGAAAATGTTGGATAACCATCTGACTGAGATGGTGTAGGGTTCCTGCCTAGGCAGGGGGTTGGACTAGAAGGCCTCCAAGGTCCCTTCCAACTCTGTTGTTATGTTATGTTATGTTATGTTAAATCACTCCTCAAAGCAGATTAGTACATTAAAGGGATCGGAATGAACCAAATGGATTGAATCTGGTGGCTCCAATATGTTTGAGGATTTGAAGGCATTTCTTCCATGTTGAAAATTGTAAGGGACCATATGCAGTATTCTAACTCTTAACACTGCAACTTTGTCATGTTGTGAAACTCTCAACTGCTCAGAGAATTTTGGGGGCGGGGGTTGGCTAGCAAGGTTAATATTACTTTATGCTTAATATAACGTTCTTAACTTTCCACTTCTTTCATGTGGCCAGGTCTCTCTTGCACTAATGGAATGTTACACTTTTGTGCCGGTCCTGTCAACACAACTGGAAGCTCAGCTCTGTCAGTAGTCTGAACATGAGCTCATATTTTGAGCTCATTCTTTACCTTTAAATTCTGCATGACTAAGGCAGGTTTAAGTGCCTTGATATGTGTGAATGGATGCCAGCTAACTCTGACAGACACTGGTCCATGCTTTGATTGCTCTAAAAATGGCCATCGTAGGGATAAAACCACAAAGGCCCGTTCTTCCGTGGTTTGCCAGTCACTTCGACACTGTATTTTATTGAGCCCTCTTGTTGCATCTGTTGCCTCTTCTAACTGACACAGACCATGGCTGGTGAATTGTTACTTTGAGTTCTGCCAAGGATGATGGACCCTTCCAGGAGAGACTAAGTTTGTCAGTGATCAGTTGGGCCAATCTTTCTGGCATCCCAGAAAACCTGAAGACAGGAAAGCTAGTAGACTTTTTGAGTCTTGCTGAGAAGCGGAAGGTTTGTGAATACACCTTGCTCAGTTTGGCACCCTACTACTCCAATGAGGAAGGAATACTTTCCAGGAGAGCTAGGCTTGCCAACCTGCAGGACCAGTTCTCCTGGCATCACAGAAAACCCATTAATAAAAAAAAAAAGCAAAACACATGCCTTTGGTAGCAGCAAAAAAATGTTTATTAATACAACTCTTCAATGTATGGTGTATTTGGAGTAAGTTGCTTTTTTTATGGATTCAGACAGTTTCACCCTGAACTCTTTGCTTGACCATTTTATAAGCTGTTCCACTAAATAGAACAGAACAGAACAGAACAGAACAGAATAGAATAGAATTTTTTATGGCCAAGTGTGATTGGATAAACAAGGAATTTGACTTGGTGCATATGCTCTCAGTGTACATAAAAGAAAAGATACCTTCATCAAGGTACAACACTTAATGATAGTCATAGGGTACAAATAAGCAATCAGAAAACAATCAGTGTCAATATAAATCGTAAGGATTACCAGCAACAGAGTTACAGTCATACAGTCATAAGTGGAAGGAGATGGGTGATGGGAACGATGAGAAGATTAATAGTAGTGTAGATTTAGTATATAGTTTGACACTGTTGAGGGAATTATTTGTTTAGCAGAGTGATGGCCTTCGGGAAGAAACTGTTCTTGTGTCTAGTTCTGGTGTGCAGTGCTCTGTAGTGTCGTTTTGAGGATAGGAGTTGAAACTGTTTATGTCCAGGGGTCTGTAAATACTTTCAGAGCCCTCTTTTTGACTCATGCGGTATAAAGGTCCTCAATGGAAGGCAGTTTGGTAGCAATTGTTTTTTCTGCAGTTCTAATTATCCTCTGAAGTCTGTGTCTGTCTTGTTGGGTTGCAGAACCAAACCCAACAGTTATAGAGGTGCAGATGACAGACTCAATAATTCCTCTGTAGAACACACCGGGCCGCGGTGTGGCTCAGGCTGTAAGCTGTAAGCCTGTTATTAAAACACAGCTGCCTGCAATTACTGCAGGTTCTAGTCCCACCAGGCCCAAGGTTGACTCAGCCTTCCATCCTTTATAAGGTAGGTAAAATGAGGACCCAGATTGTTGGGGGGGCAATAAGTTGACTTTGTAAATATACAAATAGAATGAGACTATTGCCTTACACACTGTAAGCCGCCCTGAGTCTTCGGAGAAGGGCGGGATATAAATGTAAATAAAAAAAAACCCCTGAATCAGCAGCTCCTTGGGCAGTTTGAGTTTTCTGAGTTGGCGCAGAAAGGAGGCATTGTAGTAAAACCTTGAAGGTCTATGACTCAAACCTGGCAGGTTTGGCTCTTCCTGCTTGTCTCATCCCCAATATGGATCACCCACTGCTTTCTGAGTGGAGGAACAGATGATGCTAATCAGGTCCTGCCCTGATGGCAGTCTGGAATGTGCACCAACCATTCCAATCAAGTCTTAAAATTGGAAAGTTGGTTGAGGGTAATTCCAAATTGCAACCCAACCATTCTGCTCCCAGTTGCTCATTGATTTTCCTTTGGAAATTTCCATTGACTTTGCAATTGGTTGGCAATGGCAATGGGTTGGTGTTCAGACCAGATGACAGCCACAACAAGGTTTGAATGGCTGTTCCCCTGGTTCTTGCTTTTTCCCCTCCATGCAAGGAAGTCAAGTTTCAGTGGCTGCCTCCTGGGCAAACCAGTCTTCCAGTGCTCATCTGTTCCTTCTTGCAATTATTTCCTTCTCATCACTCCTCATGCTTGCTTTTGCTTTCCCATGTTTGCAACACGTATGACTTCACCCCTTCCCATACCATCTTCTTTGACATTTTCTGTTTTCTTCTTATGGCACCATAGTGTTTCTTTTCCTGACACCACAAAAATCAAAGGAGCAGAGTGGTGGCTCAGGGGTTATGATGCTGGGCTTGTTGGCTGGAAAGCCAGCAGTCCAGGTTTGAGACCCAAGCACCACATGATGGGGTGAGCTCCCGTTCTTGCCTTAGATCCTGCCAACCTAGCAGTTCAAAAGCATGCAAATACAAGTAATAAATAGGTACCACTTCAGTGGGAAGGTGTCATGTCCCACTCCTCCTCTGACGGCCGGGTCGGGGAAGTCCATATCAAGCGTGCCTCTGCAGCTCTGCCAAAGTCCTATCAGAGTTCTCAAGGCAGGCAGGAGACCAGGAAGTGACTTCAGCAATCCAAGTTAGACTTTGCCTGACTCAGAGAATGCCAGAAAGCAGATCCTTTATCTAGGCCATGGGGTGTGGCTCCATGACTCAGCACTTATCCAGGCCTGCCCCTCCCTTCCTTTTGCTGACGTCGCCTCTCTACTCTCCGGAAGTGAGGATCTCTCCAGCCTCCAGCTGTTGGCAATCCTAGCTCATGACTGGCTTCACATTCTTCAGGCTCACATGCTGTGGGGGAGGGGTTTAATTGCTCCGTTTGCCTGGGCATGGTGCCAGGACTGGGGGCTGAAGGCACATCAGGCCCTTCGTCTTGGTCGGCCTGTCCGGGCATGGTGCCAGGGCTGGGGGCTGGAGGCATTCCAGGACATTCTTCTGAACTATCAGCATCTGGCAGGAGATAAGAGGGGCCCGGTTGTGGCAGGGGGAGTGAGCGAGACACAACAGAAGGTAACAGTGCTCCATGACATCATGCAGGCCATGTGACCATGAACATGTCTTCGAACAATGCTGGCTCAATGGCCTTGAAATGGAGATGAGCACCTTCACCCTACAGTCAGCAACAAGTAGTAAAATCTGAAGGGACTCCTTTATGTTTTTACAATAATCAGAGCATTAAGGAGTAGGTGATATCTTTCCATTATATGTTTCTTGTAGGTTCATGGCAACTTTGTAGAACAGGGGTCCTCAAACTATGGCCCGCCGAAACCATTAATCCGGTTCACGTGGTACCACCAGGCTGCTCCATCTACAACGCCCCATCTACCCACCGTTCCCACCCACCTTCTGGAAGCTGAGGAAGCCAAAAATGGGAGGACAAAAACACGCCCATTTTGGGCAATAGAGTGGTACTGGAGGCTGAGGAGGCCAAAAACGGCCCATTTTTGGCCTCCTTGACCTCCAGAGAAAGAGAGAGACACAGACACAGAGAGAGACACAGAAAGAGACAGAGAAAGACACACACACACAAACAGAAGTCCCTCGCACATACCCTGAGGCAGCCACATCCCTTCACTAACCTGCTTTCCACCCCCAGGAGCATAACAAATTAAAGTTTAATTTGTGTGTATTGTTTAATGAACTGCTAAATTGGCCACACCCAGTCACATGACCACCTAGCCACACCCACCCACCCAGTATCTCCCCCCCAACAGTCTGAGGCACTATTGGGGGCACTGAATTGGCCCCCTATTTACAAAGTTTGAGGACCCCTGTTGTAGAAGAACAGATAGTTCAGCTTCACAGAAGAAACACAGGAACACTTCAATGTTGCAACCAAACTGAGGTGGTAGAGATGTGTGTGTGTGTGGGAAGCATTTTGCAGTATTGGGAGCAGTGGGTGGTAAAGCAAATGATTTACCAAGGCTGGGCAGAAACACAAAGGATGAAACCTGGTCGATATAAGGCAGGGATGTCCAACTCGCATCCTCACATTGGCGTCACGTGACGCATCACAACTTTCCCCACCTTTGCTAAACCAGGCATGGCCAGCGCGTGTGTTCTGTTTCCCTCCCCCCAATACTCCCAGCAAAGAGTCAGTCAGAGGCCTCCTTTTCTCCTTTTATTTACATAGATAGATGTCCTGGCCACGTCTACCCACGGGCCTGCCAAGTTTCTGGAGATAACGAGGAAATTATAGATAAGGCCAGAATTACTCACGAATATATTCTTCCCTCCATTGATACAGTTTGCCCGTGCAAATTCATTGCTTTGTCCAAGACAAAAAACCAGGAAGTCCCGCCTCCTATTTATAGTCTCTGCAGATGTCACTGCATGACAATTATTACTTGGCTTTATCCCAACGCTGCTTCTGCTGCGCGCACGCCCGGTCACGCTCATGCAGTCTTGCATCACTCCAAAACTGTTCTTGGGGTGTTGCCAAATCAGAAGAAGGCTCCAGAGAATCAGGCCTTGCCGGCCCCTCCTCCTCCCTTTGAGTGGGTGCCAGGGAGGGAGAGGGCTCAAGAGAAGCAGGGCTTGCCAGGTCTTCTCCCTCACTTTCTGAATCATCCGAGTCCAGGAGTCCGGGTCCAGGAACCTGGATCACAACAGGGTGACCTATCCAGCCCAGGGGCCACGAGTTTGACAGCACTGATATAAGGGCTGAAATGACTGTGAGTTTCTAGGCTGGAGATAGTAATTGTTGATGTAATAGGCCATGGTTGTATCAGCTGCAAACTTATTTAAAACCACATACACACACACACACACACACACACACACACACACACACACACACACACCAGCCATTGTCAATGAAGAGGGAACATAACTACGCAGCAACCAGGATCATGTAGCCACAAAGGATAGTGACCAATTACTGGGAAGAGGGCAGGGCAGGGGTGAAATCCAGCAGGTTCTGACAGGTTCTGGACAATCGGTAGCGGAAATTTTGAGTAGTTCAAAGAACCGGCAAATACCACCTCTGGCTGGCCCCAGAGTGAGGAGGGAATGGAGATTTTGCAATATCCTTCCCCTGCCATGCCCGCCAAGCCACACCCCGCCTACCAAGCCATGCTTTTAACTGGTAGTTAAAAAAAATTGAATTTCACCACTAGGGCGAATGCCAGGTATTGCAGTCAATCATACCTGAGACCACTACTAGAATGAAATAAAGCACCAGAGACCAAGGCTTGGGTTGGAAAACAGTGCTTTTGAACCACAGCTGGAAAATGTAGGTATTGGTTAGATCTGCAAAAGGCTGGAAGTGGGAAATAGGTGCCATCATGTTTCCGCACTCAGAAAGTACTGACTGATATATATGGATTGGGGAGGGGACAAGCAGGAAGTGTGAATCTGCCTAATAAACAGCTGGATGAAAAGCAGTTTCAGCTGCAATCTAGAATTGCCTTCAAAGTTCTCTAAAAGGGTTGTCTTACTGTATTCTACCCAAATCGAACCCCCTTAAGATTGATTAACATTTCTCCATTATAGTCTATAGAGAAGTCAGATTACCACTTATTCTCAAATCAGAAACTTGAGTTAAATCCTTACTTCTTTGAATCTTAAATCTGAATGGGCTGATGTGTAGAGGCCTAAAGCTGATCCATACTTTCTCTCTAATTAGAAAGGCTTGTTTGCATGTTGGGAGTGTGGGCATTCTGGACTTAGAATATTGAGAGTATTAACGTTTTGTTGCCTCTTGAGGTTAGGCTGTAAGAAAAAGAGGATTTCTAATAAAAGTGGAATAATAGCTGCATTTAACTCTCAGTTGAGATCCAGAAAGTATCGATAAGAACAGGATAAAAATGGAAGAAACATCTGATTAACCCATCAGATATTCAGGAGGTAACCTAAGAAATCCCAGGGAGAAAAATATACATTGAGTATGAGAAAAATTTGCAAAAGGATTCGTACAAAAAAAAATCTGGAAAGCAACATAAACGAAGTTCAACCTTTCAAAGGGATTTCTTCCCTCCCTCCTTCCTTCCTTCCCTCCCTCCCTCCATCTTCCTTCCTTCATCTTCCTTCCTTCCTTCCTTCCTTCCTTCCTTCCTTCCTTCCTTCCTTCCTTCCTTCCTTCCTTCCTTCCTTCCTTCCTTCCTTCCTTTTTTTTCTTTCTCTCTCTCTCTCTCTCTCTTCTTTCTTTCTTTCTCTTTTTTTTCTTCTCTTTCCTCTTCATGTATTCTGTTTCAACAGCAATAGCAATCCAAGCAGTTTTTATCTGAAGCATTAGCCTGGCCCAGTAGGTGTCAGATTAGATATACATTACTCCATTATTTCTGCATACTACTGTGCCTCAAAGGGTCTGTGGAGATGGGTCTTGCAAGGGAAGGAGAATAAATAAAGGATATCTCTTTTCAGTTTTGGAATAGGGCTTTTACCATTAAGAAAAATCAATAACTGGATTGACTGCATTCAGTGGGGAGTATTATTGTTTCCCATAATGTATCTAATGCATATCATTACCAAAGTAATCACATTATTATCTGCCGCTGCCTTCCTATTTGCTTGGCTAGATATAAACTCAGAGCTATTTGTAAAGGTTCCTGTTTTTCTCCCCTCCTCCTTCAAAATTGCTGCAAATGGTATTTCTTTCCTGTCTCTTTATTAGCTGCTTGAACTGCTCAGAACCTCTGCATTCAAATTAAGTAGATTGCATAGCTATTTCTATTTTACTCACAATTTTCCATTCCAGAACTATCAATTTAAAAGCCAGCCTTCTACTTGTGCTTCATCCAGTAAAACTGTTTAGAAAGATAGGAGTAGGGTGTGATGGTGTGAGAGGCATCCCCTGTATAGATCCTGGTAAAATGAGTGCATTTTGCAGAAATGGACATGTGTGCTATAAGCTGAGAGCTTTGGATCAAAACTGCCCCTCTTCTTTCTGTATAGCTATAGAACTTTGTAGCACAATAGTGCAACTTAATCCCTCTACAGCTAATAGTAGTCAATACTCAGCCACCTGATCCTGCGACGATCATATCCAAGCTGCAAAAATCTAGAGCACCACAATTATTTTCTGTTTCTATTTTTTTTTTTTGATCGTCTGTATTTGATTTTGGGCCATCCAAATCTGCTAAGCCAACCTGAAATCATCATGTGAGATTTCCTTTTATTTTCCACACGCACATCCACATATCCCCACATACTGTATGTACATACATACATACACACACACACACACACTGTGTATGTACACATATGCATATATGCATACACACAAATATATACACATATATACCAGTGGTAGGATTCAATTTTTTTTACCATCGGTTCTGTGGGTGTGGCTTGGTGGGCGTGGCAGAGGAAGGATACTGTAAAATCTCCATTCCCTTCCACTCCAGGGGAAGGTTACTGCAAAATCCCCATTTCCTCCCAATCAGCTGGGACTCGGGAGGCAGAGAATAGATGGGGGCGGTGGCGGTCAGAGGTGGTATTTACCGGTTCTTCGAACTACTCAAAATTTTCGCTACCGGTTCTCCAGAACTGGTTAGAACCTGCTGAATACCACCTCTGATATATACATGTATATACACATACATTTCCCAAAAGTCTGTTTTGTATTTGTAAACTTTCTATAAGTTCAGGTTTTGTTTTTGTTTTTTTAAAAAGCAAACAAACACAAGTTAGGTCATCAGTTTCCAAGTGTCTTGGAGGCTGATACATCCAATGAGTTGGTATGGACCTTGAATACATGAGTGACAGCCCCCTTCCCTATTTCTGTACACAGTCCTTGGCTCTTTACTAAATCTCCCAATTGTATTACACAGCACTACCAATTAGCTGAAGATTGATTCTCCGGGTTATCCTAGAGAATTAATGATGCCCTACATAAAATTTGTGATGGATTCTCAATTTCCATTTATAACCCCAATTCTAGGACCTCAAGCACTGTTAAGCCAAATTAATGTAACATCACAGGATTGGGTGTTTACTTTTGATTTTTTTTTTTAAAATAGTCTAAGCTCACTCTCAAATTTGTGAGCAGGAAAATTGGGTGGGCAATCTCCAGGAAAATGAGAAATCCCTAAACAATTTCTCAAGGGCAAGATTTTCCTTTTGCAATGACAATGTTTCCATAGTGAAAGAAGACATGCACATATGCATCTTGACTGCACATAGAAATAAATAAATGTGCACCCAGGAGAATTTCCCCCTTTTTCTTCGAAATAAATTTGGAAACAATTGAATGAAAATTGAGAAGGAAAAAAAATGATATTTCCACTGAATTATAGAAGAAATAGCAGCAGACTGAACTGCATGAAGTGCTTCTTCATTCTCCAGTTCTTGCTGTCAGGATGAGGCCTAGCTGAGAAAAGCTGAATTTTATATTCTGGGCAGGAGCACAGTAGTTGTCAGACTCAAAGAACCAAGAAAAACCACAAGGAGTTACTTTGGAATAGTTTCTTTATTGTTGCTCGCCTATAGACAAAAATCTTCACAGACTAAAGCACTAATCTGCATAATTATTAGATATTTCTTTCTTTATATTTTATCCTGCCTTTATTAGTTATACAAATAACTCAAGGCAGTGAATATATCCAACATACTTTCCTCTTTCTAGTTTCCCCAGAACAACTATCCTGTGAGATGAGTTTGGCAGAAAGAGAGTGATGTGGCCCAGTGGCAAGATTCAAATTTTTTTACTACCGGTTCTGTGGGTGTGACTTGATGGGTGTGGCATGGCTTGGTGGGTGTGGCTTGGTAAGGGAAAGATATTGCAAAATCTCCATTTGCTCCCGATCAGCTGGGACTCGGGAGACAGAGAATAGATGGAGGCAGGGCCAGTGAAAGGTGGTATTTACCGGATCTCCTGACTACTCAAAATTTCTGCCACCCGTTCTCCAGAACTGGTCAGAACTGGCTGAAACCCACCTCTGACTTGGCCCAGTTACCCACCAGGGTTTCATGGCTGAGGTGGGACAACTTCAGTCCCACCTCAGGTGGGAGCTCACAATTCTATTTCACTCATCTCTGGCTTTCTATCCTAGAGCCTTAACCATTAGACCAAACTCATGTATACCCTGTGAAAAATTGGAAAGGGGTGTCTGCCTTTTGTTCTCTTTCTATATATCCAAGATTTCTCTTTGAGAAAGACCCCCTCCTTTTTGTGACTCTGGACCAAGGCTCTCCAACCTAGGCAACTTTAAACCTGGCAGACTTCAACTCTCAGATTCCCAGCCAGCAAAGCTGGCTGAGGAATTCTGGGAGTTAATAATAATAATAATAATAATAATAATAATAATAATAATAATAATAATAATAATAATAATAATAATAATAATAATAATAATATTTTAATTTGTATATCGCCCTTCTCCCGAAGGACTCAGGGCGGTGCACAGCCAAAATAAAATACAAAAAGAACAATACATATAATATTAAGAACAACCCCTTAAAAAAAAACTTAATTCAATTGGCCAAAAATTTAAAATACAATAACACCCTATAAAATTTACAAAAATTTAAAGCCCATAAAAGCAAATTAAATTTTTTTAACATCAAGCCAGTTGAAGTCCACCAGGCTTAAAGTCGCCAAGGTTGGAGACCCCTGCTCTGGACTACATGTGGTCCTCAACTTACGACCACTATGGAGCCCAAAATGTATCTTAAAATTGATGCTAAATGAGGCATTTGTTAAATGAGTTTTGCCCCGTTTTACCACCTTTCTTGCCCCAGTTGTTAAATGAATCATGGCAGCTGAGGTAAAGTTAGTAACACGGCTGTTAAGTGAATCTGGCTTCTCCATTGACTTTGCCTGTCAGAAGGTCGCAAAAGGGGGATGACATGACCCCAGGGCACCACAACTGTCATAAATTTGCATCAGTTGCCTAGTGGATGAATTTGGATCATGTGACCGAGGGCCTGCTGCAATGGTGGTAAGTGTGAAAAATGCTCATAACTCACTTTTTTTCACTGTCGTTGTAACTTTGAACGGTCACTAAACGAACAGTTGTAAGGAGAGAACTACCTATACATTCCACCACAGTAGTGACTGCAGAATAGAATAGAATAGAATAGAATAGAATAGAATAGAACAGAATAAACTTTATTGTCACTTTGAATGTACACTAATTGGCATTCATTAAAATGAAATTTTTGTTGCATACAGCTTTCAAAAGGACACCACCTCCAATATACATTATATAGGTAAAGGTAAAGGTTCCCCTCGCACATATGTGCTAGTCGTTCCCAACTCTAGGGGGCGGTGGTCATCTCCATTTCAAAGCCAAGGAGCCAGTGCTATCTAAAGACCTCTCTGTGGTCTTGTGGCCAGCATGACTAAACACCAAAGGCGCACGGAATGCTGTTACCTTCCCATCAAAGGTGGTCCCTATTTTTCTACTTGCATTTTTTGCGTGCTTTTGCACTGCTAGGTTGGCAGAAGCTGGGACAAGTCATGGGAGCTCATTCGTAACGGGAGCTCACTAGGGATTCAAACTGCTGAACTGCCGACCTTTCGATCGACAAGCTCAGCATCTTACCCACTAAGCCACCGCATCCCCTTTATACATTATATAACCATGACAAAATATACAAATAAATAAATACAAAATTATGCATATACCTACATATGACACAGGTCAAGGCAGCAGTGAAATGTACTTACCTTCGCTACCGGTTCGGAAGTGTGAGCGTGCATGTATCCTCACTTGCTACGCTCGCACACGCCTCTTCTGCATATGCGCAGAGGGTCAAAAATGACATCCCGGTGGGTGGGCAGAGCCTCCCACCAGTGCTATTGGTTTGCATGAGTTGAATAGATCCAGCCGGATTTCACTGCTGAGTCAAGGGGATAAGTGAATTAGAATGGCAAAAGAAACTGCATTTTCAAGATACAAGCCCTGCCCCTTTTTTACACACATCATAATGTTGCACATACTGTATACCCCAAAATTTGGACTTTGTGGCATGACAACTTACCCTTGCTTTCATAGCTTTGACAAAGCTTCAGGCAGACCCCTGCTCGAGCGAATGATATATTTATAAACGGCACAAAGTCTTATGTCTTTACCAAATGGATGCTGTATATCGGGGTAGTCAACCTTTTTATACCTACCGCCCACTTTTGTATCTCTGTTAGTAGTAAAAAAATTTAACCACCCGCACAGTAATGCGCTGTGTATTGTCATCTGCGCATGCCTCTCGTGCATTGTGGATTGTGTTGGGGGTTGGGGGGGGCGCCGGCTACCAGCTCTGCTTGTCTGTTACAGCTGGGTGGTGTGGCGGGAGATGTGCGAGCTATTCTGGGACGAGGCTCTTTTGTTTGCAAAACTATAGCATCATTTAGTTTCACTTATGTAACGTGAACTTATGCACGGGCGATACAAATAGTATATTTTCAGAAATTTAAATTGTCACGGGGAATTTTATGAAAACCTAATTAAAATGTTTTTAAGTAATGCTATGAAAATTTTTTAAAAAGTCAATTAAATTTAAAAAAGGGAAAGTGCTTCAGTATCGGACAAAACCCCTACCGCCCACCATGAAAGCTGGAATGCCCACTAGTGGACGGTAGGGACCAGGTTGACTACCACTGCTATATATTGTCTCAATGGTTAGTCCTTTTACAGCATAGGTCGGGACTTCTCTTTATTGCGATATATCTTTTCTTTATATCTCCACAGTGAGGAATAGGATGCAAGCTTTTTTTTTCATTGGTTTCATTGGAGAAGGTTTGGCTAGAAAGTTCCTTTTTGGAAAGTTCTTGTAGGAAATATACCTGAGTGCTGAGCCTGAGAGAGGAAGAGTAATTGAATACTGGAGCTTTTAGAAATTTTAAGCCAAATAATACAGCATTATTTTGTTATTTTTATTGCAGTATTCCCAGGGTGTACGCCTTTATTAGGTCCTCTATCAAACTGTTATATTGATGGATAGTATACATGTGTTCATTTGGTTTAATGGCCTCTGAGCCTACTTCCGTTGTAGTTGTTTGAGTATGAAACCTGAGGAAAGAATTACACAAATACAAGAACAAGAAGGTGTTATGTGCATTCAACTAGCAGTGCTTTGGCACTCCTGTGATTAAAGTACACATCTACTACTGGAACTGTTTGCCAGAAGAACTATTACAATACATGAGACCCAGGGGTCTCCACTCTTTGGTAAATGCCACTGGAAGATTCCCAATTTCTATGAAATTGGAGTGAGACTATGAGATGTTTCCTCATTTCTACTTTCCTCTGGCAGAAATAGCCATCCATCCATCCACCCATCCATCCATCCACTACCCACCCACCTATCTATCTATTTATCTATCTATCTATCTAGTCCAGGGGTCAGCAACCTGCAGCTCTGGAGCCACATGTGGCTTTTTCAACCCTCTGCTGCAGCTCCCTGTTACTCAAATATGCATCACAACCACCAATGAGTGACACCCACCGGCACGTGATTTATTGAGCTTTTCAACCTCCAGTAGGCCAACCATGGATAAATCCAAGAAAAGAAAACAGAAGAAAACAGAACATTTAATTCAACTACATATGCTAGTTTTGTGGCCCCTCAAGAAATAGTCAAGTGTTTTCTTTTCTGTGGAGAATGGGTCCAAATGGCTCTTCGAGTGTTTAAGGTTGCAGACCCCTGATCTAAGCTGTCTGTCGATAATTAGTTCCCATATTATAAAGCATCAAGCAAAGAAAAGCTGAAGTAAAATCTTAAGCACAGTCACATGATTTCAGACTTAGCAACTTCTTTGCTTAACAACCAAATTGCCAGGCCCAGTTCCTGTCTTCATATTGTATGCTGCAACAAACCAGGATAAGGTTTGCTTCAAACATCCTTCTTCCTAGCACCACTTCCTAGAAAAAAATAGAGGCTTTGTATGACCATAATATTGGAAAGTAGAGATTAGCTTTCAGGAGTCCAAGGTTAAAGCCTGGGTTTTGAATTCTCATTTATATTGGATAATAATGTCAGGGTGCATCACATTTCTGTTGCAATATTTGATGTCTATGGAGATTCTCAGTCATCCAGGTCATGGTTTGGAACGCCTTTGGGATAACATCTGATAGATTGCCTGGAGTTGTAGTGCATTCCCCCCATCTCCTGCCATCTTCCCGAGGTTGTGGCCAATTCAATTCAGTGAAATGAATAGGATACGTTTGTCTGTGTTGCAGTTGATAAGAAGAGTCTAAAATTAATAGAACCTGCAAAATTTAATAGCAAGTTAATAGCGATTAGATTTTGCTCAGAATTGCTCAGAATTGTCCTGTTTCTCCAAATCAGGCTGTGAAATTCATCTCTATATTAGCCCTTAATTAAAGAACACAAAGGAGAAAAAAACAGAATCACAAAAGTGGGGAAACTAATCAAATGTTGACCTTTTTAGAAATGTGGCATTTTTACTGGTAAGTTGCAATGGGTGGATTCTCAGAGACATGTTTGTTTAAAGAATGAGACACAGTTAACAGGGACTGATGTGTTTAAACCATGGAGATTTCAGTGAGGTTTATTTAAAAGGTAAAGGTTCCCCTCACACATATGTGCTAGTCATTCCCGACTCTAGGAGGTGGTGTTCATCTCCGTTTCAAAGTCGAAGAGCCAGCGCTGTCCAAAGACATCTCTGTGGCCATGTGGCTGGCATGACTAAATGCCAAAGTCGCACGGAACGCTGTTACCTTCCCACCAAAGGCGGTCCCTATTTTTCTACTTGCATTTTTTACATGCTTTCAAACTGCTAGATTGGCAGAAGGTGGGACAAGTAACAGGAGCTCACCCCGTTACGCAGCACTAGGGATTCAAACCGCTGAACTGCCAACCTTTCGATCAACAAGCTCAGCATCTTAGCCACTGAGCCACTTAGCCCTGAGTGAGGTTTCTTTACAGTAGTCCTAAACAAATTTACTTTTAAAAAAAACAGGTGTTTGGAGGGCTGAATCAATCAAAATGGTAGCCACATTTTCTTTTCTGTTTGAAATAATTTGAATCTTTCAAAAGTGCAGGCACTTAGTGATGCTAAAGAGCCAACTTCTCCTCTATTAGCTGGGAAATGCTCCTGGCATGGTCTTGCTAGTTAGTTCATAAACTCATTCAATCCTTTTGACACCTGGTTGGTTCCACATCTCTGTATTTATGCCATGTTTAATATGGCCATTATTTTTGGCTGCTTGTATTGGAGTCTTTAATTAGAAAATATGGGGAGAGGTGGGGGAAAGCCTAATATGAAACAGGTATTGTTGCAAAACACTGCTTTTTGTGTGCCATGAAGGATCTCAGCTACAGTGCTGCTGGCGAGGTTTATAACACCCAAGACTATCTATTGGAAATCTGGTGAACAAGCCCTTGTAAGCTTGATTGGAAATGATTACGGATGCAAAGTTTCCTTCTAGTGCAAAATGAAAGAGAGATATTGAGGAAGCTTGAGAGCTGCCAATAACTTCTATATTGGATACAGTTGTTTGAAAGGTGAATTGTAGAACTAAAATGGAAATTGAATCCCAGCAACAAATGTGCCCTAAATGACTCTGACGCTACTCTGCAGAGAAAAGGGGGAACACTATTGCCTTCTTAGAAGTCTCTTGGATAGTGCCAGATATTTGAACTACAGCTGCTCTAGGACGCAGCAGTGTGATCCAATGCATGGCTAAGAACTAAAACAAAGAGGGAGTCAATCTATTCTCCAGAATAATAATAGTCTTTATTGTCATTGTACATCATGTATACAACAATATTGATTTAGCCTCTAATGGCTACTATCCAAAGCATCTGAAGGCAGGTCAAGAAGCAATGGATGGAAACTGATCAAAAAGTGATCCAACCTAGAACTAAGGAGAAACTTCCTGACAGTTAGAACAATCCGGAAGTGCTTGTTGTGCTTATCTGGAAGTTTCAGTTTTGGAATAATGTCAAGGTTCCAGAAAAACCTCTTCTGCATAAAAAAAACTCTGAATCCGTTGTCTTTCAAAGTTCTTTACTAGCATAAGGAAACTGGCACATGATGAGTGAAATTCCAAAACTGAAACTTCCAGATTCTTTTCCCAGTTATACAAACCCCAAGAGTCCCACCCCCCCAACCCCTTTGCCGGTCACATGGTCCAACGTTCTTCCACTTTATTCGAAACCTCTTCTTGCCACTCCTTCTGCAGATGCGAACACAATCCGACCTTGACCGCTTGAAGAATGTTACCATACCCATCAGCCCCCCTTCTTCCCCTCAGGGGAGAAATGTGGCAGCGTCTGGAAACCTATGGCCTAGTATGGTTTCCAGGCCTGACACAATCAGTGGAACAATTTGGCTCCAGAAGTTGTACAAACAGCTATAAAGACTGGCTGGTTGCAAAGTGGCCAAAATGTGATCACATGACTGGAGGGGCAGCCATTGGATGATTGAATATGGGTCATAATATCCTTTTTGGGTTCCATTAAAACTTCCAGTGAATAAAATAGGAAGAGAAGAGAAGAGAAGAGAAGAGAAGAGAAGAGAAGAGAAGAGAAGAGAAGAGAAGAGAAGAGAAGAGCTGGAAGGGATCTTGGAGATGTTCTAGTCCAACCCCCTGCTTAGACAGGAAATCATATAGCATTTCAGACAAATGGTTATCCAATCTCTTCTTAAAAACTTTCAGTGTTGGAGGAGTTACAACTTCTGGAGGCAGGTTGTTCCACTGATTAATTGTTCTAACTGTCAGTTCTAACTCGTTAGTTCTAGGTTGCTTCTCTCCTTGATTAGTTTCTACCCATTGCTTCTTGTCCTGCCCTCACCAAACAACCAGTCATAAGTTGAGGACTGCCTGGAATTAGTTGCGTCTCTCATGTTGCAGCTTGGTATGAGTAACTAATGATAATACATTTAATTGGGGTTGTCCATAGGAAGAAGGAGTCGAAAAAGATCAGGATGATGGCTGCAACTATGTAATTAAAGCTCTGCCATTTTACCATATAAACTGTCGAAAAATGGGTTTTTACCATTTACCGATTACCAACCAATTGGTTGTTACCAATTACCAATTACTATACCCAATTCTAATTCTTATTAGAATTGGATATGGCTAGTCTAGAGAAAAGAAGAATTAGGGGTGGCATGATAGAAGTATTCCAATATTTGAGGGGCTGCCGCAAAGAAGAGGGGGTGAACCTATTTTCCAAAGCACCAGAAGGCAAGACAAAAAGCAATGGATAGAAACTAATCAAGGAGAGAAACATCCTGGAATTAAGGAGAAACTTCCTAACAGTGAGAGCAATTAACCAGTAGAACAGTTTGCCTTTAGAAGTTGTGGGTGTTCTATCACTAGAGATTTTTCAGAAGAGACTGGACAGCCACTTGTCCAAAAGCACCCAGAGGCTCCAACGGGTCCAGAATGCGGCTACGCGGGTAATAGAGGGAGTGACTCGAAGCTCCCATGTAACACCTCTCCTGCGCAAGCTGCACTGGCTTCCGGTGGTCTTCCGGGTTCAATTCAAGGTATTGGTTACCATCTTTAAAGCGCTCCATGGCATAGGACTGGGTTATTTACGGGACCGCCTGCTGCCACCAATAGCCTCCCAACGACCTGTGCACTCCCATAGGGAGGGCCTCCTCAGGGTACCGTCAATCAAATAATATTGATTGGTGACGCCCAGGGGGAGGGCCTTCTCCGTGGGGGCTCCTGCCCTCTGGAATGAGCTGCCTCCGGGGATATGTCAACTCCCCGATCTCCGGACCTTTCAACGTGAGCTGAAGACCTTCTTGTTCTATCGTGCAGGGCTGGCCTAACGTATTTTAAATGTGGGTTTTTTTATGATTTTATCATTGTTTTATCCGTTTCGGATAAAATTCAATAATTTGAATTTAGATTTTTAAAATGTTTTTTAATTTTTGTAACTCTGTTTATTTGGCTGTAAACCGCCCTGAGTCCCTCGGGAGAAGGGCGGTATATAAATTAAATTAATAAATAAAATAAAATAAAATGGTATAGGGTCTCCTGCTTGATCAGGGAGTTGGATTAGAAGACCTCCAAGGTCCCATTCAGTTCTATTCTAATTATAATTCGAAAGCAGGGTTTCAATCCCATGCTCACAGTTTATGAGATATCCTGTTGTTGGCTAGGATTTAAAAGGAATCTTGCTGAATCATGCAAAATACTTACCTGCATCTTCTCTCTATGGATGATAGATAGATAGATAGATAGATAGATAGATAGATAGATAGATAGATAGATAGATAGATAGATAGATGGATGGATGGATGGATGGATGGATGGATGGATGGATGGATGGATGGATGGATGGATACCCTGTTTCCCCCAAAATAAGACATCCCCAGGTAATAAGCCCAATCGGGTTTTTGAGTGCATGGCAATAGGGCCAAGTGCTTATTTCAGAATTAAAAAAAAATACAGTTTTCGGGGAAACACAGTAGATAGATAGATAGATAGATAGATAGATAGATAGATAGATAGATAGATAGATAGATAGATAGATAGATAGATCCTTCTATTGGCCAATTGAATATCTATGCAAAGCCTACCAAGAACATACAGTATAAGCATAACAAGCACTGAGAAAGGGAAAGGGAAAAGGGAAAGGAAAAGAAAGGGAAAGGAAAGGGTTCTCTCTTTAAACTAAAACCAATATTGAGTATTAAAAGCAACACTGAGTTTGTTATTTGAATCTTAAACACAACATGCAAATATAATTATTGATTTATTTGTCTTAGAGTACAATTGTACATCTGTTTTAAGTAGTTTCCATTGATACCAGTGAGGCCTATTCCCAGATTTAAAGGATACAGGAATATGGCCTTAAAATATCTGATCAGCTTCATATATCACATATATCACATAAGCCATACTCCATAGATGTGTGTTAGTTTATTATGGTTCTCATTACAGTGGCTTATAAACCATCATTGATGACTTAGTATTATATGTGAACATGGTCAATTGTTTCCTTAGTTAACAAAGTATGGTGAAAGAAAGTAGCCCTTAGTACAAAGGTAAATCCATCCAGCATATTATCTTCAATATATTAATTAGCTTGTCATTACAAAGTCGTTCCTCGGTGCAAAATGTAAAGTTGTTCTGAAATTGCTGTAGGGTGGGTAAATGTGATTGACTCTAGAGAATGCAAGAAAAAGATTTGGTTCAGAGCACCACTATCATGGCTTGCCAGCTCTGCTCAGCAATAATTAAATTTTTTTAGAGCCGTTAATATTGTCCATGTCAGCTGCACACTACATAATTAACCTAGTGTGTAGCTTGACTGTTGGAGAAAGAGCCATGTTGTGATTAGATGAAGTAAGTATTGTTACTCATTCAAGTGACTTGGAGCTTCCTTGCAATAAATCTGCAGCAGCCATTATTATCCCTGTCCTAGAAAGAGGCCAAGAAAAGAAAATGAAACTTACTGCAAAATGCAGAGGTTCCTATGTAACATTTATATATGGATGATTGCATATGGAGCATCAATCAAACTCAGATCTGTGACAATTCACCACAGCCAACTCGACATGACCGAGTTGCCACAGCCAACTCACCACGGTTATCTCGCCAAAGCCAACTTGCCACAGGACAATTCACTGAGGGACGAGAGTTACACTAATATCAAAGAAATGGGGGAATAAAATCATTAAAGAAAAGATGCAAAAGGAGGAACAGAATGCAATGTTAATGGCAAAAATTAAAATAGTGTTTATTTATTTTAAATAATTAAGTGGAATTGTTACATTGTCCCACAGTGAGTTGTTCTGTGGCGAGTTGGTTGTGGCCAGTTGTCCCATTCCCATCAAACAATGCCTTACTTTCGTTTCACTTCTACTTTTCATTTACAAGGATTCCCAACAGTTTCTCTCTATTGCCTTTAGTCTTTTTTCTGATAA
Source organism: Ahaetulla prasina (assembly GCF_028640845.1). Lineage (NCBI taxonomy): Eukaryota > Metazoa > Chordata > Lepidosauria > Squamata > Colubridae > Ahaetulla > Ahaetulla prasina. The sequence continues at coordinate 216,877,419 of NC_080540.1, read as the reverse complement.
TGTTCTCCTTGCAAATACTTTTATAATTCTTTAGAGTCCAGGCATATTTTCACACTTCCATTTTTTTCATGAACTCCAGACATAGAATAGCAATAGCACTTAGACTTATATACCACTTTACAGTGCTTTACAATCCTCTCTAAGTGGTTTAATAGAGTCAGCCTATTGCCCCCAACAATTTTGTATCCTCATTTTACCCACCTCAGAAGGGTGGAAGGCTGAGTCAACCTTGAGCCAATGAGATTTGGACTGCCAAATTGCAGGCAGCCGGCAGTCAGCAGAAGTAGCCTGCAGTACTGCACTCTAACCACTGCACCACCATGACTCATGAATTCATTCAGGTGGATCCTCAGCATCGTAAGTACAGTTAGTTCTCTCAACTTCACAACAGTTCGTTTAATGACCGTTCAAAGTCACAACGGCACTGAAGAAAGTGACTTGTGATCTTTTTTCACACTTATAACTGTTGCAGAATCCTCACGGTCATGTGGTCAAAACTTAAGGTGCTTGGCAACTTGCTCATATTTATGACGGTTGTCTCCTTCTGATAAGCCAGATTTCACTTTATGACTGTGTTAATAACTGCAGTGATTCACTTAACAACTGTGGCAGGACAGATCATAAAATAGGGCCAGAACGACTTAACAAGTGTTTTACTTAGCAACAGAAATTTTGAGCTCAGTTGCGGACATAAGTCAAGGACTGCCTGCATCACCTCTTGTTTCCCAGTTCTGCTTTTATTTTTGTTCTCAGTGCTATGGATTTCGCCTTTCTCAGAGCCAAAGCAGAAACTTTCTGACCAGTCTGCTAGTCTCCTTCCTTTCTGTTGTCTTCATGATGGATTATATTTTATTATCATTGCTGCATGATCATTGCTGAATCTCATAACTTTCCATAGTGAATAAGTGACTTCTGCTCCTTGGCATTTATCAAGAGCACTTTCTAGAAATAGGTTCGCCTCTCTGAGGAACTTTCCTTGCCTTCTCTTGTTTCTTATGCTCCAAACAGTTTGATCCTTAATCAGAGATTCAGTCAATAGCCCACAAGTCCCAAGACTTATGTTTTAGTTTCAGATCTGAAACAAATTCTTCAATTGGCTCAGGCGTCTTTCTTTTCAAGGTGTGATCTGAAGACAAATCTTTCATACGTGACTTTTTGTGTGTGATGCAGCATGCCTCAAATGTCTGCCATAAGGTTTTTCTATTAGATCTTTCTGCTTATATTAATGGATGTACACTATGTGCATCAAGGATGTCTACTTGATCTACTGTCGGGGAAAGGGGGGAAATATTCTGGTTTCCACTGTAGGTTCACTTTTGGAATCTTCCTAATTATGACATGAATCTGTTCCCAGTATTTCTTTGCCTTATCACATGTCCACCACAGATGATTAAATTTACCTTCGTTACAATTACATTTTCAGCAGACATTCGAGACACCTTTATAAATCTTGGATAATTTTGCTGGCATTAAGTCGTACCAGTACATCTTTTTACAGAAGTTCTCTTTATGGTTATAATCCAACGTCAATTTCAGTCCTTTAGCCCACATATTTTCCCATTGCTGCAACATTATACTGTATTATAACAAAGTCCCCCCCCCCACTCCGAGTCATGCAGTGTTTAACAGATTCACTTTCCAGGTTCAGCTGCAACAGCATTTTATAAACCTTAGCTGTAAGATGTTCATTGTTAGTACAGACTACCATTTCAAATTCATCAGAAATCGGTACCACTGTGATGGTTTACATAAGTTAATCCTTTAAAGATAAGGGGGAGGGGGGGAAGTTTATATCGATGTAAAATATAATTTCTAAAGTGTTAATAAACATAAAGTTGATATTGTTATGCCTTCGAGGCAACCCAGTCAAGAAGCACAACCATCAGTATTAACTCTCCATTAATGTAACCTTTCAATAAAGACAAAGTCTGAAAATACCCCTTTCTTCCCTCTTCCCTTTCACTCTCCCCAAAATTAGGGAGGCTGCCTTCTGAGATGCTTTCTCCACCCTTACTCCACATTCCTTTGGGTTCAGATTTCTCTTATTAAAGCATTTTATAGGCCAGGAGTGTCAAACTCAAGGCCCAGGGGTCAGATCTGGCCCATGGGATGCTTAGATCTGGCTTGTGGGGCCACCCTGGAAACAGTGACAGCCGTCAGTGCTTCTGCCAGCAAAAATGGAGATTGGGAGGGCTGCGTGCCACCCTCCCAATTTCCATTTTCGCTGGCAGAGGGTTGCAGGAGGCCATTGCAGCCAAAAACAAAGGTCTCAAGGACCCTGGATGGTACTCCCAAGCTCCATTTTATCTAGCAGAGGGTTGCAGGAGGTTGTCACAGCCGAAAACAGAGCTCGGGAGCCTGTTTTCACTGGCAGGCCACCACAGGTGCCCCCGACACAAGTGACATTGACTTGGCCATGCCCACTAGTAGTGGTATTCAAATCCTGTTGTTACCAGTTTCCTCATGGGCGCGCGTGCACTTGTGCATGGGATGCTTCTGCGCATGCGCAGAGATGTCCGGGCTGGTGGGTGGAGCCTCCAACCACCGTCACTACCAGTTCGCCCGTTCTGGGGCAAACCGGTAGCAACCCACCACTGATGCCCACCCCAGCCCCCCAAGGTCAAACACAACTTTGATGTGGCCCTCAATGAAATCAAGTTTGACACTCCTGGTCTAGGCTGTCATTCTTCCTTCTGCCTTCCAAGGTGATTCCCATGTATCATTACAGATAGTGATGGTTGTTGTTCAGTCGCTAAATTGTGTTCGATAACCCCATGAACTATAATGCACCAGGCTCTCTTGTCCTCCACCATCTCCCAGAGTTTGCCCAAATTTATATTTCATTGCGTCAATGACACTGTCTAACCATCTCATCCTCTGCTGTTCCCTTCTCCTTTTGCCTTCAATCTTTCCCAACATCAGGGCCTTTTCCAATGAGTCCTCTCCTCTCATTGGGTGACCAAAGCATTTGAGCTTCAGCTTCAGTATCTGTCCTTCCAAGGAACAGTCAGTTAAGATTGACCGATTTGATCTCCTTGCAATCCAAGGAATCTCAAGACATTTCTCCAAAAAGGGATACCGAGAGACGATGCATTAAACTGTTTTGTAACATAACAAATGTTTCTATCGTAATGCTGAATGCTAAAGTTCATCCAAAGATACTTCGAACCAAAAGGCTTCCTGCTAGACTAATGAGCATCCCATATTGTAATGGAATGTGAGAATGACCTTGAAAGACGGGGAGAAGAGATGTTACGTAGGGAAACAATCAGACAAAAGGACACAACTGACTAACGGGCAGAGAAAGGTACTTGGAAAAGTTGTGCCCTAACCTTGGTAGGCGATAAAAAGAGATGGCAGGAGATTCATGCTTTCAGACTTGAAGGGTTCTGTTAATGTCGCCTTACAATAAAGCTGAAGTAGTTCACAGGTGGGTTTCAGCAGGTTCTAACCAATTCTGGAGAACCAGTAGTGGAAATTTTGAGGAGTTCGGAGAACCGGTAGTAAAAATTCTGACTGGTCCCGCCCCCATCTATTCTCTGCCTCCCGAGTCCCAGCTGATTGGGAGGAAATGGGGATTTTGCAGTAACCTTCCCCTGGAGTGGGGTGGGAATGGAGATTTTACAGTATCCTTCCCCTACCACACCCACCAAACCACAACACGCCCACCAAGCCATGCCTACAGAACCGGTAGTAACAAAATTTGAAACCCACCACAGAATTAGTTCATCTTATCGTGTTTTCTGTCTGGTCTACTTGGGAGGCTGACACTTATTGGCACATAGACTTACATTCCATCTCACGTTAACCTGTGCTAGAATAACTATTTTCAGCCAGTTGAAGACCATTTACTTATCCCTATTACAAAATGCAGTGTGGCCTCAAATCAGTTTACATGGCCTAGAAACCTTGGGCTTAAAAGATTTCCTGGAGCAGGGTGATCTGCCTCTCCTCAGCTATGCAAAAAATGATTGCAATGCGGGTGGCCATTCAGATCCTATCCCCCTTCTCTCTCTCTTTATCGAAAAAGGCAAAGAGGCATGTCTTTCACATTCACAGTTGTGGAGGGGAGAAGCTATGCCTTTTCTTGTGGCCTATGCAGAGATTTGCCAGACTATTAATGTCTGAGCCGTGTGGACGTTTTGCTGGATTCCCTGCCCAATGGTCTTTGGGAGAATCGTCAAGTAAATCTAAAGGCCAGTGAGCATTCTAAGTAAAGGGAATATACAGAATGAATATGCATTTTGGCATTTACTTTTATGCCCTATAAAACAATTCTCCTCCACCTTCCCTTTATTTAAAGGAGACACACACGCACATGTGCGTGCACGCACGCAAACACACACACAAACACATACACAGGCTGTTGAAATCTATATGGCGAAGGTAATTAGATTCAAGTTCTGTCCTCTAGTTATTAGTTTGTTTCTCTCCCCTTGTTCATCATTAGATGCATTTCTTTGTTAGGATTATGCATGCATGCTAATTCATTACTGTTTAGTTTCCCTATTCTGTGGCTTGTCAATGATCTAATTTATGTGCAAGACTGAAAGCTGTTTAAATGGATAATGCACTGCCTTCATGATACACACCACCCTCTTTATGCTCCATTAAGTTCAGGCATTGGCTGTATAAGCGATGTAGCAATTATTCTTTCTCAAGAACAATTGTGCAACTTTCTCTACAAAGTGTAGCAGATTATTGCGCTGTGCTATTAAGCTCTAGGCTAGGTGAGTTACAAATATTGAGACCATCGTAGCTTGGAGATCCATTTCAGTACATTTCGGAATATGAATGCTGAGGAGACTTAGTGGGTCATACAAAAGTCCAGGAGCCTCATATCTGATTAGGATTTGGATCAGGGGTGAAATCCAGCAGGTTCTGACAGTTTCTGGAGAGCAGAAATTTTGAGCAGAAATTTTGAGCAGTTTGGAGAACCGGCAAATTCCACCTCTGGCTGGCCCCAGAATGTGGTGGGAATGAAGATTTCGCAACATCCGTCCCCCAGGAGTGGGGAGGGAATGGGGATTTTGCAGTATCCTTCCCCTAAAGTGGGGTGGGAATGGAGATTTCGCAATATCCTTCCCCCTGGAGTGGGGAGAGAATGGAGATTTTGCAGTATCCTTCCCCTGGCATGCCCAACAAGCTACGCCCACTAAGCTATGCCCATCAAACCACACCATGCCCACCAAGCCATGCCCACAGAACCGGTAGTAAAAAAAAAAAGGATTTTACCACTGATTTGTATGGGGAAACTGTCAGGAAATCCAGGATTATGGGATGGATTTGGAAATAAAAACAAACAAAAAAGGGAAGGGAATTGGAAATCATTTTATATTGTGGGTAAGAAAACTACATAAATACTGTATGTTCATGAAGTTACCTGAATCAAATTTGGTCAAAGAATACGTTTCCTAGCAATGAATATTCATCTGTTGTAGAAACTGTCTCTTTTCTAATGGGCAACAATGATCTACCAATGCTTCTAAAGGTATCCAAAGTTGTTGGTGGACTAACTTCTGAAATACCTGTAATGAACCCAGAAGGCTGGTGGATTTTGTATGATAGGGTATCTGATGGAATTATACTTTTTCTACGTGTGGTTTAGTAGGTTCTTTCCAAACTGTTCATTTGGCATGGAGGATACATCTACTTCAGAGGTGGGTTTCAGCAGGTTCTGACCAGCTCTGGAGAACCAGTAGCAGAAATTTTGAGTAGTTCAGCGAACCTCTGTCTGGCCCTGCCCCCATCTATTCTCTGTCTCCTGAGTCACAGCTGATTGGAAGGAAATGGAGATTTTGCAGTATCCTTCCTGTGGAGTATGGTGGAAATGGAAATTTTACAGTATCTTTCCACTGCCACGCCCACCAAGGCACGCCCACCAAGCCATGCCATGCCCACCAAGCCACACCCACAGAACCGATAGTAAAAATATTTGAAACCTACCACTGATCTACTTAGTCGTCCCCACCTAAACATGATGATGACAAAAAATTTGCACCTGAACAATAATTCTATAGAGCAGTGGGGTGGGGCTTCTGCCCAATTCATCCCATAGTTTTTATTTCTAATCCTCAGTAGGGTTAGATCTTAGATGACCATCTGTTTGGTGCCTTTGTTTAAACCTTTTTTTTAATACATTCCCTTTTCTCTAAACATTTACCTCTTTTGTGTTTCCAATAACACCACTTTTATTTTAATGCGGCATTTTTGGTGCCAATTTATATCTGGGGGTGGGTGGATTGTAATCTGGTAGCATGCCTCAAAAATTGTAGGCATACACAAAGTGAGTAGTGCAGTGGTGAAATCTAATTTTTTTTTTATTATTGGCTTGGTGGGTGTCGTGTGGTTTGGTGGGCGTGTCAGGGGAAGTATACTGCAAAATCCCCATTCCCTCCCCACTTCTAGGGGAAGAATATTGCAAAATCTCAATTCCCACCCCACTCCTGGGAGAAGGATATTGCAAAATCCCCATTCCCTCCCCACTCTGGGGCCAGCCAGAGCTGGTATTTGCCGGTTCTCCGAACTGCTCAAAATTTCCACTACCGGTTCTTCAGAACCTGTCCGAACCTGCTAGATTTCGCCCCTGGAGTTGTGGCTGCTGGATTTAAACTACCCTTATATATTTTTGTTTTATAAGCAAAATGGGGAAGGTATTTTCCTCTTTTCGGCCTTGATGATCCTGAGGTAAAGAAGCTAATATCACTGATTCTACTTAAATCAGTGGAATTTAAGTAGAACACCTGTTGGGAGTGTTCCTTGAACCCTGACAGCTGCATTTCTTCCAGTCTGTTCTAGTATGGATGGACCAAGTGTGGGTCTAAAGAGACCCTTGTCATTCCTTTCTTTCCTTTCTTCCTCTCTCTCTCTCTTATAAATAAAAATAAAAATAAGATTAAATTACCCAACACTAATCTTGCATTTCTAACTGCAAGGGGAAGGTTGAGCGGGGTCTGTTACCTTTCTCTAGGGAAAAATCACATTGACTTCAGCTGGAATTTTATTTGAATCAAAATCGCAGAAGCAGGCCCTCTTGGTGGATAATTGTCGCACAAATCAATAGGCGCCTGGAAGTTAAATATTCTACTAATTAATTGGTGCCAAAGTCCATGCAGCAATTTAGAATGAGGAGACCATGGACCCCGAAAGGTTGGAGTTTTGCCCCTGATATAATGATAGCCTTTCGAAAACTGATAATGAGGAAATGAAATACATTAATGAAAGTCTGATAAAGGAAAATAAAATAAAAAACATGTTCTATGCATTCAGGTGTGTTTCTATTTATGTGTCATCAAACCAGTCTCATCTCCATGAACTTCTTTAATGATTAGCTCTCTGGATATGAGAAAACAAAAATTAAGGGTTGATAGAGCATATTTTTGATTACATGTTTAATAAAACAAGAACATTTAGCCATATGTTCCTCATCAAATATAATTTTATCATGGTATTTTTAATGGTGGAATTTTTCTAAAGGAGATCTCCCACAATTTGCAATCTTAAATTGTAACCTCTGCAGAACTGGGTGGGACCTGAGGTGAAATCCGTCCTATTACAGGTGGTCCTCGACTTTACGACCACAATTGAGCCCAAAATTTCTGTGGTTGAGTGAAACATTTGTTAAGTGAGTTTTGCCCCATTTTACAACATTTAAGTGAATCACGGTAGGTGTTAAATTATTAACCCAGTCGTTAAATGAATCTGATTTCCTCGTTGATTTGGCTTGTCAGAAGGTCACAAAGGGTGATCACATGACCCGGGAATGACTGCAACTGTCATAAACTGCCAAGTGTTTGAATTTTGATCTTGTCACATGAGGATGCTGCAAAGCATTGTAATTTTTTTTAAGTGCCATTGTAACTTTGAACCATCATTAAATGAACTGTTTTGAGGTGAGGACTATCTGTACTACATCCAGTCCTGTACCCCAAGGAAATAGGCATGATATAATCCTAAACTACTGTAATGCGTGTCCTTCAAAGCTGAAATCACTGCCTAGTATCTTCATGGGAATATTCATATACTTTTCTTGAGAAAGGTTTTTCACTTTTTTAAACTTTCCAATCTAGTCTATTACAATCCCAGAATTCCTTGTGGTCTTCCATCCAATTATTAACAATGCTTAGCTTTTCAACCAGGGCCAGTTAAATATTGTCATTTATTTGCACATTGTGCGATCACATCCAAGGAAAACCCCATAAATTAAACTAGTTTGTAAAAAAATTATATGTCTAGGACTGTGATGGCGAACCAATGGCACGTGTGCCCGAAGTGGCACATGGTGCCATGTCACTTGGCATGCACAGCGTCGCCCGTTCCTCTTCAGGGTTTCTGACGTGCATGTACACATGATGATCAGCTGGACTTTGTGCATGCAGCAGTGCTAGAAACTGGAAAAGCTGGTCTTTTCTGGCATGAGCATGCGCGCCAGCTAGCTGATCGGTGCATGTGCATGCAGGGCAGTAACCAGAACACTTGCTGGCCAGCGCGCATGTGCACGCCAGAAACCAGAAGTAGTGTTGTGACTCCAGCCCCTGAATCTGGCCCCATGCCTGAAAGTGACTCAGAAAGGTGAGGGGGAAGGGCTGGTAAGGCATACCTCGGGACCACCGATTCCTTTGGCTCGGCTCCAGAAGCCAGAACCAGACCAGTTGGTGGACGTAATGAGGTCGTCATCCCCTGATTCCTTCCTTCCCCAGACTATGCCTTCCGACCCGGCTGATAATAATAATCAAGCTTGGCTTGACTCATGCTTCAGAAGATTAGAGAGGTGGCGTCATCAAAAGGAAGGATATATAAGGAGCTTTGGGACTGCTCTCACTCCACGGGAAGCAAAGTTTAGCTGATCCATTTCAAAAAGAGCTGAAAGTCTTGCTACGTGAGTCATTTGTTTGAACTTTGGCAGGCAGCTGCAATTTCTCTGCCAGGACTGATAAGAGCCGTGAATCCACTGGCTGAAGGCCAGTTCGTGGGTCTGAAGTGGGGAAGGAGACAGAACAAGTACCTTATTTGGTGCATGCATGCCTCCTGGGCAGTTCCTCTTCCTGGTTGCGGCCCTGATACGCACACGTGCGTGCGTGAAGCGCTCCCTTTTCGGCACTCGGTGCCAAAAAGGTTCACCATCACTGGTCTAGGAGGACAGGTAAACCTAAATCTCTTGTCAAAAACAGTATTATCCTTTGTACCACTGTGACCTTAGTAACACTGAAAAGATAGGTTGGGCTTGAATGGGAAGAACTACAGAGTGAAGCCTCATCAACTGAATTGATACTAGCAATAGCACTTAGATTTATATACTGCTTCATAGTGCTTTACAGCCCTCTCTGAGCGGTTTATAGAGTCAGCCTATTGCCCCCAACAATCTGGGTCCTCATTTTACTGACCTCAGAAGGATGGAAGGCTGAGTCAACCTCGGGCCAGCCAGAATCGAACTCCTAGCTGTGAAATGCAGAGTTAGCCCGCAATACTGCATTCTGTCCACTGCGCCACCACCATCCTAACTTATATAATAATAATTTGACATTATCCAGTTCTTACTATTCATTTTATTATTCTTGGTTCAGATCTGCTTCAGAAAAAGAGAGTCTCTTTTTCCTGGTTTGATAAAAAATACATCCGTGTCAAAAAGTTTCCTGGTAACGTCAAGCAGTCCATTGGTGTGTTTTCTTTGTCCCAAGGGAGAAAATGGCAGTGTCCAAATTCAGAACACAACATCAGTTCATTGATCGATAAAATTAATCCATTCTTAAGAAGAGAGGGGGAAGAAAGCTTTCAAAAAGATGGATTTAGGGGAGAATCTGAGGACTTGCAGGTGTAGTTTTGCGATATAAAGCTTTACCTTGTTGATGTGAATCACTTGCAAATTCTGTTTTTTAGTTCTTTTCATCTACGTTATAAGGAAGACCTCCACTGGGATCTGTTGTTAATAATTCCATTGGAGGTTTAAGGAAATGCCAATCCATTTCACAGCAAGGCTCAGAAGTTGGCATAAGGTCAAAAAAAATGGCACGTAAGGTTTAGTTTGCAATCACAATTTTACCAGAGTTCATTTCAAGTTCGTTCTTTAGACTGTGTGACCCTTTGGGGCTTATATTGTTTTGTTCTGTGGATTAAGGGCCAGTGGTTATATATCCTACAGCAATCTGATTCACATGGCTTTAGAAAACATCAACAAATGCCCTTATAAAGCAAATGCAAAAATGAGGTGAATGAAATCTACCCAACACCAATATAAGAATGGAGGATACCAATTTGAAATTCTAAATATGTGGTTCCTGTTACATTACTCTTCAGTCTGGAAGTTAATATGGAGTAAATTGTGCCTGCTGATGTTGTTATGTTTTTGTACTGATCTATGTAAGCCAAAGGGCTAAACAGGTATTGCAATGGACTGGATCTTAAAAAAAAAAAAGATGGCTGGAAAGGAGAAATCTAAACAACTTTTCAGATATTACCTGAGGTAGCCTGAAAAGGCTTTATATACATACATACATACATACATACATACATACATACATACATACATACATACATACATCCTCTTTTAGAATAGAATAGAATGGAATAGAATAGAATAGAATAGAATAGAATAGAATAGAATAGAATAGAATAGAATAGAATAGAATAGAATAGAATAGAATTCTTTATTGGCCAAGTGTGATTGGACACACAAAGAATTTGTCTTTGGTGCATAAACTCTCAGTGTACATAAAAAGACAAGTTACATTCGTTAAGAATCATAGGTACAACACTTACTGATAGTCATAGGGTACAAATAAGCAATCAAATCATACTACGAAACAATCAATATCAATATAAAACATAAGGATACAAGCAACAAAGTTACAATCATGCAGTCATAAGTGGGAGGAGAGGGTGATAGGAACGATGAGAAGACTAATAGTAATAGTAATGCAGACTTAGTGAATAGTTTGACAGTGTTGAGGGAATTATTTGTTTAGCAGAATGATGGCATTCAGGAAAAAAACTGTTCTTGTGTCTAGTTATTCTGGTGTGCAGTGCTCTATAGTGTCATTTTAAGGGTAGGAGTTGAAACAGTTTATGTCCAGGATGTGAGGGTTCCATAAATATTTCCACAGTCCTCTTTTTGACTCATGCAGTATACAGGTCCTCAATGGAAGGCAGGTTGGTATTAATTGTTTTTTCTGCAGTTCTAATTATCCTCTGAAGTCTGTGTCTGTCTTGTTAGGTTGCAGAACCAAATCACACAGTTATAGATGCAGATGACATACTCAGTAAATGACCCTATAATCCCATGCATCGGGGTGGAGTCAGTGCAACTGAATGGAGCTGAGTGTTTACTGGCAGGATGCCCTTCCTGTTGCCAATGCAGAGTTCACAGCTGATACTTACTCATTGTGCCCAGAGAGAGAAATATCTGCTGCTACCTAAGATCAAACTCACAGTGAGGTGAGAGCTCCCCCTCTAGGCCACTGCACCATTCCCTGAAAAAGCTTTATATGACGATTCAAATATTCCACTAAATATTCTCAGAACACTTAGAAGGAAGAGAGAATATCCACAAAAGTACAGATGCATTTTCTCTAAGGTTATTTTTCGTTCTTTGACAATCACCATTCAGCAACAGATCATGAGATCTTAGCACATGAAATTGCATATTTGGCCAATGTTGCTTTGAAAAACCTAGGAATTGTTGCTACAAAAGAATGATGACATGTTATGAAAGTAAATTTTAAAAAGCATGTTCCAGTCAAGAAATATGTTGGTAAATCTCAAAATTCTTAGTTTTGGCTTTTAAATGTCTACATCTGTAGAATTAATATTCTATATTTGTACATTAATATTGTAAGATGCCCAGAGTTATCCTGGTGTAAGATGGGTGGCCAGTAAATTGGGTAAATAAATAAATGTGTGATATTTTGGCATTCACAATGTTTTCTTCAAGCATCTTAAGCTTGTCAAATGATGAATATTTGAGGGTTTCCTATTTGTCTACAGTTTCAAACACGCATGGTTTTTTAATTTCCTGTTTAAAAACACTCATAAAAAGTTTAACTGTTACCAAATAGATTCCATTATATAACTTTAAACTTAACTACCTAGTTATAAAGAAGCTCCCCTTCCTGGCTTTGTCAAACTCCATTACTGATTAGACGCTGAATAATTTCCCCAGAGAAAGTATTAGAGATGTCTCAAAACCACTGTTACTTTTCCCCAATGCAATACATAATTGGCTGGAAAACCAAGATAATTTCTTCATTCTAAAATTAAGGAATACTCAGTGTTTTACACCTAATTCTAACCATAAGTTTGTACTTTACATGCCCAAGCTATGCTTTACTAAGTGTGCTTTTGTCTAGCTAAAACAACTGAGAATAAAATAGCAATTTAAATATTTAAAAATTCCTAGTCAATAATAAATTAGAATCTGCATCTTTGTCTCATCAAAAGCATGTTGGGGAATTACAATAATATGTGTTTGCACAACAGGGAAACTACAAATCTTATTCTTGTACTCTCAAATGGTGAACATTCAGTGTTTATATTGACAAGTTGGTTGAAAAACAGAAAATAAGCTAACCCCTTGAATGGGGGAAACCATATAGAGGTGACAGGTTGCTTCTCAACAACTTGTCGTATGTGCCATAACTATTGCCACTGATTTCTGATTGGATATTTAATAAAATTCCAGTATTATACTTGAGGCTTCTTTGTGATTTGATAAGAATGTAAGAAGAGGAGAAAATAAATTAGCTAAGTGGAATCAAATCCCTTTTATTTATTTATTTATTTTTGGCCTCCTGTGTCTTGATGCGCAAATAATGTATGCATAGTAAATTTTTATAGACTTGGACTACCTTATCTTCTTAAAATGCTTTTTAATGTTCTTATATATAAACATAAATAAATGCATCATTTCCCTTGAACTGCCTTGCAAGTAAGTTTAATGTAGCTGACAATCAAGAACATGATCCATCTTAGTGCTGCTAAAGCATTTAGTCATGGGGAAATCAGCAAAAGCCTCATTAGAGTTATGTGACCTCCATGCTTTCTGTGACTTGAGTAGCAAGAGCCTGGAGGTTCCTGGATGAAATTACATGAACTACATTGAGCAAACTTTGACTAATAACAAACTAGAAACTTTGGATTCATGTGTCTTCCAGTGGTGGGTTTCACTTACCTTTGCTACCAGTTCACATGCACAGAGCATATTTGATGACGTCCGGGCGGGTGGGTGGAACCTCCCACTGCTGCTGCTACTGGTTCACCCAAACCGGGGTGAACCGGTAGCAACCCACCACTGATGTGTTCTAAAAGAGAAGGGAGGCAGTACGGATGCATTGATTCCAATCCCATTCCCTTACACTCTGAAGTGTTATTATTCCTTCCATAACATAGACTTTACTCTCTATAAAAACAAGGTATGCAGCCTGGAGAGACTTTCCTAAACATCACCTTATCATCTCAGGGAAACAAGACAAAACTACAGGTTGAAATGCTGTCAACCATTTTAGCAATAGAGCAAGTAAAAGACCTGGGTTTTCATTGTTGTAGGTGTCATCTAGGTAGGTTCCATTTCAGCAATCTTTGGCAGGAATAGAGAAAGATTTAAGGGATGTTGGACTATGAAGTTGAAATGATAATCTATGGACATGGTCAAGAGAACCTGTATTCAAGTTTTTAGAGACCACAAAATCTACTCTGATCCTTCTCTACTAATTAGGAGGAAAGAGGCTTTTATGCTAATAGCAAAAGATGGATTAAAAATAAAAACTCTCTCTGTTATTGGAGGAATAAAAAATGAATGTGTATAAATAGGGTTTCAGGATGTAAGGAAGCTTGTTGTAAGATGCTTTGGGCAGACAGTAGAAGTGGTGTTGCTGATAGTAAACCCTAGATGTCTACTTTCCAGTTAACATGAGAACCCATAACTGTGTCCATGCTTGGCCAACCATGCCTTGACAATAAAATATCAAGGAAGGGTAGACATTATGGCAAGTAGAAAACAGACTTGGCATGCCTTTGTCAGAAAGGTATTTAGTCCAGACCTGGCTTCCCCAAGGAGTTGTCTCTTATTGTGTAAAGATTTCAGATTTCTACCACTGTTATTGTACTTATATAGGTCTAACTCTCCCCAGTTCAAATTGCTTCTAGACTTCAGGGTTAACTTCAAAAACAGCAACAGGATGTCAAAACACAGCCATCCACACAAACTTTGGTTTAAGCATTAGCTTATAACGTAGCATATTTGTAAATTTTAAAGAGACTTATATACAAAATGCTTATATATATGATATACTATATTTTTCAGAGTATAAGATGCTCCGGAATATAAAATGCACATTAGCTTTTGAGGAGGAAAACAAGAAAAAAAAATTCTGCCTCTGCCTACCAGCATCCATTGTTATTCATCTGGCTAGCATCTTTGCAGCAAAGAGCAAAAGGCTTGCTCAGCTTCAGCATGTTATCACAGCCTGATTCAGCATGAGCAGCTGATTGGCGGTTAGACTGGGCTACCAGAATACTGCCAATCAGCTGTTCCAGGCTGCAGGGATCACCACAGCCCATCGCCGCCTTCGTGCATCGCATTTTTGGCCTCCATGCGTCACGTTTTTGGCCTTTGCATGCTATGTTTTAGACCTGTTCCAGGCTGCTGGGATCACCACAGCACATCACCACCAATTGCTGCCTCCACATGTCGCATTTTTGGCCTTTGGGCATTGTGTTTTCAGCATCCACGCACCCTCTTTTGGGCCTCCACATGTCCTGTTTTCAGCCAGCGGTTGGTTGGTTCCAGGCGCCTGGGGATCGGTAGCAATCCCTGCCGCCTGCAACACCGCAGAAACACAACATGCAAAGGCCAAAAATACAATGTGCAAAGGCCAAAAACGGGGCGTGCAGAGGCTGAAAACACGACATGTGGAGGTGGCAATCGGCGGCAATGTTCTGTGGCAATCCCCACAGCCTGGAACGGGTCTAAAATGAGACACGCAGAGGCCAAAAACGCGATGCACTGAGGCTGAAAATGGCTGAAGGGTGGGGGGCCAGTGGGTGGGCAGGGATTCAGCAATATTCACTGTGTAAGATGTACAGATATTTCCACCCACTTTTTTTTGGGGGGGGAGTGCGTCCTATATTCTGAAATATATGGAATATTATTATAATGTATTGTAATTATAATATTATTTATTTATTTATTTATTTAAAATACCTGAATCTTTGCAATAGATTGCAAAGTCTTATCTGATGAGGTGTTTAATATCTTGAGGTGTGTCCAAACATCGCTGGATTGAATTTCTTAATAGTTCAAACACCCCCTCCCTCTACCCCTCTCCCCCACTTTCCTGTTTGATCACTATTGTTCAGACACAGAAAACATTCACTTGGCGGTGTGTTTTTTCTTAGGTATCCATTTGTTCAACCTCCTAGATGCCAAGATCTCTACATTTTCAAGCAGTACAAATTGTTGTGGGTAACCTTTGAAAGCTGAAGTCCAATAGATGAAGAAAAAGCGTGATTTATATATGTGTTTTGTTTTTGCAACAAAAGCTGTTCTCATACTGTACAAGAAGGAACTGCCAGGATGCATTAATCAGACCTTAATTAACAAGGAAGAAAGGTGATAATTTACATTTATTCTGGATTGACACATTGTACTTTATTTAGCAAATGAGAGCTGTCAGGTGCTACCAATGAACCTTAGATTGAAGACGGAGGGTTGAAAATGTGTCTTCTGTCTGCCTGAGCCTTTGTAGGAGGGAGGCTTCAGTGTGTTTATACAAGGATCATTAGACATACCTCATGCTAAGTTTCCATGAATCTTTGAATCCATAACACTCAAAGGTCATCAGGTATGAAATTTTTTATAATGGCATTCTGTCATCTTCTGCAAGAACTAGCGATTTATCAAAACCTATTCACAAATGGCACCTGGAATAGAATTCAGCTTTGCTTGGAAATCTGTAGACATTTCAAGAAAGAGGAGGAACAATGAGACCTTTGGGTACTGACCATGTATCCAAAGGACATGGGCAGAGAAAGAAGAAAATTGAGAGAAAACAATGTTGAAAAATCTAAGGGTAGGAAAAAAGAACAAACTTCTAATCGGGGTAGGTGAATGGTGACCCCTATTACTATGCCAAATTCTTATGTCAAGGAAAACCCAATCATCCAGGCCAAAAATATCTGTAAAAGGTTAAAATCATGGCAACTGGACCAAAGTTTGTGAATCTGAGATAATTCGTTTCTCATCTAAGTAGCTTCATCAATCAATTTTTTTAAAAAAAAAATAGGCGGAAAGTCAGAGAGTTGTTGGAATGTATCAACTCTTGCTTCACCAACTACAAAGGATTTCTCCCCAAAATGGACCTAATTATTTTTTTTTAATCCTGACTGATATATTTACTTGGAGGTATAACAAAACGTCTCAGATTACTTTGCAGTTGGTGTTGCAAGAGTTGGTGCATTCCAACAATTCTCTGACTCTCTGGATAATTTTTTTTTTTTTAAATTGACTGATGAAATTGTCTTAGATGAGTAACAAATTGTCTCAGATTAACAAACTTTGGTCCGGTTGCCATCCTTTTTTAGATGCCGAATTCTTGTTTCCAGTAGCCCTCATCATTTGTCTAGGACAGGAGTGTCAAACTCAATTTCATGGAGGGCCGCATCAGGGCTGTGGCTGACCTTGAGGGGGGAAGCCAGTGGGTGTGGCCAACTGGGTGGGAGTGGAAAACTGGGTGAGCATGGCCAGCTTGACACCACTCCCCAAACTGCTGGCATGTTTCCTCTTCACATTGAGTAGACCGGGCCGAAGCTATGCTGTCCTGATCTTTCCTCTTCACACTGGCTAGACTGGGCTGAAGCTACGTTGACTTGATCTTTCTTTGCACTGGATAGGCCAGGCTGATCTTTCCTCTTCGCATTGGGTAGACCCAGTGGGCAGGATCCGACCATATTGTGGGCCAACTCTGGCCAGTGGTTCTTGAGTTTGACACTCCTGATCTAGGACCTGTAATTCAGCAATTCTTGCAGAGCAATAAATTCCCCATCCCTATTCTAGGGGATTCTGAGCTCCCTCTCGTCAGACATAAATCTGGCCTCAAAAAAGCCAAAATCCATTCAACAGGTTTGGATCTTTATTTGATGCTTTCTCAACAAGATATACGACTACTCGGGAAACTGTTGTACCCCTGTGATGTTATTGGGATCTGTTCATTCACCCAGTCCCAGAAGGCCATTGGACAACATTTTTGTTACCTACCTACTATCTTTTAGCAATTCATTCCCCCTTGTGCTTGTTCAGAACAGCAGAGGAAGGAAAGGCCCAGGTTAACGGTTTTAATATATTTCCCAGTATTTTGTTGTATCTGGCACATAAACAAAGCAGCAAGTTAATCATTAGTGCAGGGGTCTCCAACCTTGACAACTTTAAGACTTGTGGACTTCAATTCCCAGAAGCAAAGCTGGCTGAGGTATTCTGGGAGTTGAAATCCACAAGTCTTAAAGTTGCCAAGGTTGGAGACCCCTGCATTAGAGTACTGTTTTTTCCCAAGTAGTCTATTTCTCCATGTCCTTTCAATGTTATCATTGTGGAATTTCTACTCCAAACATTCACTTTAGTGTGATTGAGCCACGGTGGCGCCATGGTGGTGCAGTGGTTAGAGTGCAGTACTGCAGGCTACTTCCGCTGACTGCCAGCTGCCTACAATTTGGCAGTTTAAATCCCACCAGGCTCAAGGTTGACTAGCCATCCATCCTTCCGAGCTGGGTAAAATGAGTGGGGCAAAATTGTTGGGGCAATATGCTGACTCTGTAAACTGCTTAGAGAGGGTTGAAAAGCACTGTAAAATGGTATATAAGTCTAAGTGCTCTTGCTATTGCTATTTCACCAGTAATTGCCCATTGTTTTCCTGGTTTCCGGATGATATATTTAAAGTAGAATTCTTGCAAAGTACTTGTGTAGTTAATCTTTCTCTTTCTGGAAATTTTCATTCAGGAGTTATGGGTGATTATGGTGGAGGAAAATTAAAGATAACTATGGATCTTCTTCTGGTGGGAAAAGAAGGTAGGAAGAATTGTGATTTTTTTTAGGAGGAATGAATGAAAAGTTGGCATGGCAAAAGAGAAGTAGGCTCAGACATGGTGGTTACACGTCCCAGAAATTCTTATTAAAGGCACAGTTAATAAATTAGCTCTGTTGCTGCTAATCAGATCCATGGAGACCAGAAAATTATGTACATGGTGCTGTCTGGCTGCCAAGCAACAAAGTAAATAAAGGAGCAAATTCTAAGAATCAGTATATAGTTAAGGGGAGATTATTAATCCAGGATCTCTAGTTGCACTCAAAGAGTGAATTTTCAATTAATCCATTCAGTGTCTGCTTTGGTGCAACAGTTCAGAGGATTGGTCTAGTAATGTTTTAGCCTGTTTGGGGTTATAAATAATACATTAAGTAATTATATACATTTTTCATCTTCATAGGTCCCAACTAGCATTACTTAATTAATCTCCAGAGTGCTGGAGAATTCAGTCCATTAATTGGCGTAATAGTATCACCCACATCTATTCCCTTACTATGAAGTCATCCGGGAATAGTGTGCTATAAATAGTAAATGAGTGAATGTTTAGATTAATTAATCCATAAATTAGAAGAAGATTATTTTTGACCCTGCATGTATGTGTATGACATATATTCTCAAAATTATATTAATAACACATTCGCCCATACTGTACAGCCTTACATTGAGTATAGGCATTGATTGTGCCCTGTAGTTCATTTGAAAGCAGTGACTTTAATTTGCACCAGTAAATACAATTATTAAGCAATTAACCAACAGGCATTTATAGCTGGTAATTATCTTTGTTTAAATAAACACAAATTAGTTGTCTAACAATAGAATTTTGCTACTGGCCCAGCAAATTATTACATTCTGATGTTCACACATCAGAAAGCAGAGGTAGTGAAGCTAAAAGACAATGTGTAGGCTTAATAGACCAGCCCTACAGATATTTTGAACAAAATGGTTTGGTTTTTACTTTTTTGTATCTTTTTTTTCCAAAAAGGCAAAACCCATCCTTTAAAGTGATGAATATTTTGTCAGCTAAAATTATTATTCTTCATAATGTTCAGCATTCTTTGAAAATAAGGATTTAATATGTAACCAATTAGTAAAAAAAAATTAAGACAATTATCAAACACACTTTTCTGTGTTAAATGTTAATTAAAACTAGCGGTATTTTTTTTAACAAAAATTAATAGTGGAGAAAACAAATTAGAGTGAGATAGTCCGTTTAACCTAATTTAGTAATCTATTAATAAAGAACAGATCTAGCTTCTTAATGTGTATTTATTGTAACTGATAATTTAATCTTCAAAGATGTAGAGCACAGGCAAATCTGACAATTTTAAGGATTGTACTGTACAAAGAATGAACGCAAAGATGATACAATGTCACACTATTAATTAAAGTTTCATTTCATGTTAAAGATCTTATTTAGAGAGACGCTAATCATATAAAGATGCATCATGAATGTAAGATTAAGAATAGTAAAGAATTTTGTTCAGATTTTTGTTTGAAATAAAGCCACACTGTTGTTTGAAATAAAACCACACAAACAAGACAAGAACTTCGGATTGCACGATATTGGACGCCTGAGAAAGTGAAACTAATCAGTTTAACTAATCAACTTAAAAGTTTGAAAGTTGATTGCTTGTATTTACAGTGGTCCTTCTGGTGTTTAATTACAGTTGCCACGTTTGTACATTTCTTGGATTTAACAGCTTCATAACAAGCTGTACTTAATGCTCATCTTCAAGTTGGGAATACCTATATGTACTGAACTGGATCAGTTGACATGAGGGGAAAGACTGAATCCTGGTTGAGAACATTGAAGGCCAGATCAACAATTGAGTAAGCAACAAAAACTTGCAGATTTAAGTAATTAATAATAATAATAATAATAATAATAATAATAATAATAATAATAATAATAATAATAATAATAATAATAAACCTCCCCTCCCAAAATTGCTTCTTAAATATAAAGCATTTTCTCTTTTATTCTAAAGCACATAGACATCTGGACACTAACATTACAATAGTTTATTTATTAAAAAAATAGCGCGGTGGCAAAAATGAATGAATGAATAAACGAATGAATGAATTAATTAATGTGTGTGTGTGTGTGTGTGTGTTGGTTCAATCAAAATTAAATCATCTGGGTTGCTACATCTGGCTCATATGACTGGAGTCCACAAACCTGGAACCAATAAGAAGTAGACAGAAGATAGATTTCTGCTCTAGTAATGTCAGTAGGTCTTGTATATAAAAACACTTAATAAATCCACTTGGGAGAAGTCCAGCAGGTCCATTTTGCAGTGTCTTAAAACTTAGAGAACTAGCTCCTCACAGTGGAAAGCTACATGTTCCAAAAATGGTAACATCCTTAGATTTATAAGGCTGCCTGACTCAAGCAATGTGACTCTGGGTGTGACATCTGTCAAGAAAAAATAATGAGCAAATCAACACTCTCCATAGATAACGTAGGTCAATATAAACTTCAAAATAGCAAAATGGCAAGCAAACACCTGTGATGTGGTGAAGTAGGCTGGATTCCCAGAGGAATAAGTGGGTGGATTCCAGAGGAATAAGCGACAACTCAGTCCAGATATTCTTTATGAAGGAGAGTGCAGACAGATCCCCCCCCACACACAATAGTTCTCAGAGCATATGGTAGTTGCAGATAGTAGAGTACTTAGTCTGGAAAGATTCTGTCTAAAGGTGTGCAAACAATAAAGAACTCAGGAAGGTCCTTGCTGCTCTCTGAGCCTGGTTGTTTTCATGCAGATGTTTCATTACCCGAGGTATTTCAGATGTTTCATTCCAGAGGTATTTCACGAGAAGAGTCCTCTGCTTACAACAGAATCCCTTACACCACCAGGCTCAAAATTTTGGGCTTGGACAACATGGAACTACGCCACCTACAGTCTGACCTAAGCATAGTACACAAAATTGTCTGCTACAACGTCCTACGTCCTACAACGTAAGAGTTGTAAACCTAATCTTAAGAGTTGTAAACCTAATCTTGCGTAGCTTCTTTTCCAAAAACACTACACTACTAACCAGAGCATATAAAACATTTGCTAGACCAATTCTAGAATACAGCTCACCTGTTTGGAACCCTAACCATATCTCTGACATCAATACAATTGAACGTGTCCAGAAATATTTTACAAGAAGAGTTCTCCATTCCTCTGTAAATAACAAAATACCTTATCCCACTAGACTTGAAATCCTGGGCTTGGGAAACTTGGAACTCTGTCGCCTTCGACAAGACCTAAGTTTAACTCATAGAATCATCTATTGTAATGTCCTTCCTGTCAAAGACTACTTCAGCTTTAATTGCAATAATACAAGAGCAACCAATAGATTTAAACTTAATGTCAACCGCTTTAATCTAGATTGCAGAAAATATGACTTCTGTAACAGAATCATCAGTGCTTGGAATACTTTACCTGACTCTATGGTCTCTTCTCATAATCCTAAAAGCTTTAACCAAAAACTTTCTACTATTGACCTCACCCCATTCCTAAGAGGACCATAAGGGGCATGCATAAGCGCACAAACGTGCCTACCATTCCTGTCCTACTGTTTTTCTTTTCTTCTATACCTTTATATACTATATAACCTTTCTGTATGATAGTTACATATATTGTTGTGACAAAATAAATAAATAAATAAATAAATAAATAAATAAATAAATAAATAAATAAATAAATAAATAAATAAAATGACTACTTCAGCTTCAACCTCAACAACACACAGGCAAACAATAGATACAAACTCAAAGTAAACCGCTCCAAACTTGATTGCAGAAAATACGACTTCAGCGACAGAGTGGTCAATGACTGCAATGCTCTACCTGACTCCCTTGTTACATCCTCTAACCCTCACAGCTTCAACCTTAAACTGTCTACCATGGACCTCACCACATTCCTAAGAGGTTCGTAAAAGGGGCGTGCATAAGCGCACCAGCGTGCCTACCGTCTCTGTCCCCATTTATTTGTTCTCATTTCCTATGTTCATGTCCATGTTTATATTTATACCTGTTATCCAGTACATGATCGACAAAGTAACTAAATAAATAAAAATAAAATAAATATCCAAACTACGTAATGTCATCAGTACTGGGTAGGTAATATTATAAAGAACTCAGTTTGGAAGAATCACCTCCTGTCATTCTTGGGTTTTTTTGGCCTGAAAACAAAATACCTCAGAAAGGAACTCCATTCAATTGGCCCTTACTGCTGGGGATCAAGATAAGTCTTCATGGCTTTTCTAAAGACAAACAGTGTTGGGGCCTGTATCATATGAAGCAGGGATGAAATGTTCCAGGTTCGGACCGGATCGCGCGATCCAGTAGTGATGGGGGCAGGTAGTTTGGAGAACTGGTAGCAAAAATTCCTGCCCGCCCCCCCCCACCACGCCTCACTGTTCCTCTTCTCTGTCCTTGAAGCTCTCGGTGGTAATATAGCTGCAAACGGCCTTAAATGACTGCCGCGGCACTTCAAAGGGCCTCACTACAGCTGATCAGTGCTGTAGGGGCTAGTAGACCGATGCCTCTATTTTTAAAGAAGGTAGACTGATGCCTCCCAAAAAAAGGCAATTGGTAGACCGGTGCCTCTATTTTTAAAGAAGGTAGACCGGTACCTCCCAAAAAAAGGCAATTAGTAGACCGGTACCTCTATTTTTAAAAAAGGTAGACCAGTGCGCTCCCAAGTTTTGTATACTTCATTATTTTTAATATTTGTTATTATTGGCCATGCCCATTCAGTCACCTGACCACCAAGCCATGCCCACCAATTAAGCCACACCCACAGAAGCGGTAGGGAAAACGTTTAGATTTCACCCCTGATATGAAGGAGGTGGGAAGGGGAAGAGAGAATGTTCTTGAAAACAGGAATGGCCACAGAAAAGGTGTCCTATAAGATGACAAGATTTAAAAGAAGCCACTTGGAGGAGATCCTCTTTGTGGGAGCACATGATGTGGGGCCATTTTTGGGGAGAAGGTGATCCCTCAAATAACCTAGCATATATAGAGCATATACTAAATAATATACTAAGATATACACGACTTCGCAACTAACAACAACAACAACTAATAATAATTGGCTTACTCATTGATATTAGTGAGCTTATCATTTTAAATGAAGACCAAACTCTCATCCACATTACCGTTTGTGTAGGAGGACACCAAATAGGGTTGTGATAAATGCCACAAAGACTCAAAAGGCTGAGTTAGCACTGTAAGGGATCCAACTGAGCTGGAGAAACATTTTGTTCAGATATTACATCAATTTGGAGATCTGGAATTAATAATATTAGGAAACCTTTAAGAGGAAATGTCCTTCATTCCTTTCTTACCATTTGGCTTTTGAACTGACTTTATGTTGAGCAACGAAAAGAGCTCTCTTAGATGTGTGTCATTTGCACAATGGCTGATATAAATGAGATTCATCTGCTTTCCCCCCCAATTTATCTAACTGTGAAGAGGGCAGGCGGTTTCTCTATTCCAGAGCTTAATAAAAAGACTGTAGTCTCTGGAGTCATCAATACGTTTCCTCTTACCAGCATAATATTCAGCCCAAATTCTATTTCAGGATAACTGTTTGCATTTTAAAATGTTTTCAGATCCTCAATGTTATATCAACCAAACTTCTGTATTAAATATCTTTTCTGTTCTTATGCTTAATATTAGTTTATCCCTGTCAGGAACAAACAAACAATGGTATTTTGTACAAGGCATTTTGTCTGACAAATTTTATGTTGTACAGGGATGTGATATTAAGCCTGTTCTCAATTTGCTCTGTTGGCAATAAGAATAGAATAGAATAGAATTTTTATTGGCCAAGTGTGATTGGATACACAAGGAATTTGTCTTGGTGCATATGTTCTCAGTGTACGTAAAAGAAAAGATACCTTCATCAAGCTACAACACTTACAACACTTAATGATAGTCAGAGGGTACAAATTTAACACTTAATGATACAGCACTTAATGATAGTCAAAGGCTACCAATAAGCAATCATAAAATAAGACAATATGCTGTGCTTTAAAAAAAAAAAGCTTGTGCTTTTTTCCAGTTTTGATGTGGCTAAGCCAGGGGTCTGCAAACTTGGCTCTTTTAAGACTTGTGAACTTCAACTCCCAGAGCAAAGCTGGCTGAGGAACTCTGGCAGTTGAAGTCCACAAGTCTTAAAAGAGCCAAGTTTGCAGACCCCTGGGCTAAGCTATCTCAGGACTGTAACCTGAGAAGCATCGGGACTGTGAACCTGGAACCAATCATTTGAACTGAACAAGGAAAGCGGCATTCTCACAAGGGCCCCATTTGTGAACTAGTCACTCAAGGGGACTCACCACCCAATGTTCATGCCATTTTAAACTAAGTGTTACTATCCAGATGATGAGTTCCAATAGCTCCAGTAGCCCTTGACCATCTTCAAGGCCAACTGAAAACAATGGCTTTGACTTTTGATGCCAGCGTTTAGAGCCATGACATTCAAAGAATGGTTCTTTCACCTTTGTCTGAATATTGAGATAGGCTATTGGTAGAAGAGAAGATTGGTGGTTCAGGGTTAAATTGTGGAGTCCTTCCTGATCTCCGAGCTTGTTTTCTTAGAGATGTTTCATTACCCAACTAGATAACATGTAACTAGTCCCTGTGAATGTTGAGTATGCTCCCAGTTTAGCTTGCCTTTCCAGTTTTGGTGGGACTGTGATTTTCTCCTTGGCAGTTTCTTGATTAGAGATTTGTTTTCTGTTTTTGTCTAGTGTTAATCCCTGCTTATCTAAGTGTTGCTGCTGGAGATGATGTAGTCTGATTCTTTTTGTTTCCTTCTTAGTGAAATGAAACATCTTCAAGACATCCAGACTAGAAGCATCAAGGACTCAACTGAAGTATGTCTTACAGATATGCGTCTTTTTCTAGGTTTCTCTGGCATCTGAGGGTCATCTGAGTCCACCAGAAAAGGATTTTTCCAGTGGTGGTTCCCCATCTGGAAACAGTTTCTTCCTTATCAAATAATGAGATTGTTATTGCTCACCACCAAGTAAAGATCCTTTCTAATACCTTTTCATTCATTGAAATAATTTACCTTGTATAACAGCATGATACTTTTCTTCCTTTGCTTTGCTGCTTCTAATATGAACCTGTCTTATATTTTTTTGAACCCCAAAATAAGCACCTGGCCTTAGTTTTGGGAAGGTCTTATCATTTTGGGGTGTGTAAAGGAAACCAGAGGAAATGGCAGGGACCGGCTGTGCATGCTTTTGAATATTTTCGGGGAGGGCTTATTTTTAGGGGGCCTTATTTTAGGGCATGCGTTCAAAAGCCCGGTTGGGCTTGTTATCAGGAGATGTCTTATTTTCAGGAAAACAGGGTACCTTGTTTTTGATGAAATGTGTTTTGTATTTTATTTGTTCTATTGTTAACGGATCTTGAGGGGATAGTAGGATCTAAATAGCTTCATACATTTATAAATGATAATATTTTGAATGCTTTATTTGTCATCTGCCCCTCTATAACTGTCTGGTTTGGTTCTGCAACCCAACAAGACAGACACAGAATTCAGAGGATAATTAGAACTGCAGAAAAAACAATTGCCACCAACCTGCCTTCCATTGAGGACCTATATGCTGCACAAGTCAAAAAGAGGGCTGTGAAAATATTTACAGATCCCTCACATCCTGGACATAAACTGTTTCAACTCCTACCCTCAAAATGACACTATAGAGCACTGCACACCAGAACAACTAGACAAAAGAACAGTTTTTTCCCGAACGCTATCACTGCTAAACAAGTAAGTCCCTCAACACTGCCAAACTATTTACTAAGTCTGCACTACTATTAATCTTCTCATCATTCCCATCACCCATCTCCTTCCACTTATGACTATATGACTGTAACTTTGTTGCTTGTATCCTTACGATTTATATTGATATTGTTTCCTGATTGTTCCCTATGACTATCATTAAGTGTTGTACCTTACGATTCTTGATGAAGGTATCTTTTCTTTTATGTATACTGAGAGCATATGCACCAAGACAAATTCCTTGTGTGTCCAATCACACTTGGCCAATAAATAATTCTATTCTATTCTATTCTATTCTATTCTATTCTATTCTATTCTATTCTATTCTATTCTATTCTATTCTATTCTATTCTATTCTATACTTTTATTGAACTTAAATTAAACACTGTGTAGTATGAAAGCATTTGTGCATGTATGAATTTTCAGGAATATAAGATTAAAAAATGCAGTTTTTGCTGTAAATGGAGGACACAGTAAAGGAAGAGTTACTTCTATATCTGATTAAAATCAAAATCTGCCTCTGTCTAAAAGGGGTTTTAAAAGAAAAAAGATGTCATTGAGACCAAGTTTTCGAAATCTCTATTTTATGTGAACTCTTTAAATCTAAGCTTTCATTAACTGCCAGTGCTGTATTGACTTGGAAAATAAGGCAGATTATTTGGGGAAGAAAATTGGCATATTTTTTTAATATCTTTTTTCAATATGAGTTCAGGGACAAAAACTTACCAGTTTTATAGAACCAGGGTTTTTTTCCCCCCTGAAAAGCATGGTTTTATCATGTTTTCTGGCATGGCTATGCTTACCCTGCACACTTGTTTTCCTTCATTCCTTCATTTCAAGAACGTTTCAGAATTGCGTAAATATTTTCAAATCGCATAATCTTATGTTCCAGATATACCAAATTTTTTTACTACCAGTTCTGTGGACGTGGCTTGGTGTACGTGGTGTGGCTTGGTGGGCGTGGCTTGGTGGGCGTGGCAGGGGAAGGATACTGCAAAATCTCCATTCCCTCCCCCCACTCCAGGGGAAGGATATTGTAAAATCTCCATTCCCACCCCTCTCTGGAGCCAGCCAAAGGTGGTATTTGCTGGTTCTCTGAACTGCTCAAAATTTCCGCTACTGGTTCTCTCCAGAATCTGTCAGAACCTGCTGGATTTCACCCCTGAGATATACCCAATCATCCTCTATTGGTGTGCATAGAGTTGATTCAACAGTTCCTTTTGTTCAAGGTACTGAAAGGCAGCTATGGCTTTTACAGAGGAGTGAAGGACGGGAAATATAAATTAGGCCAGAAAAGATCTCTGTTAATTGGAAATAGGGTGAAAAGATGCGTAGAATATATCCATGCCATTAACACATTAGTTCAGTGTTGTTTGTCAGCAGATTTGCTGATTCTGGCAGTTCTTGCCAATCATGTATATAATCTAGAGATTTCAAGAATGAAAGCTATCATTTATTGTCTCCTGTTGCAAGAATCCTCTTAGGTGCTTATGAAATCCTCTCTCCCACATCCCCCTCATTTTTAAAAAAAATAAATCATTTTTTTTTATTGTTTTGGGTTCTTAGTTTTATGAGCAGCAGAGGAGAGAAATGCAAACAGAAAGCTATTAAATTATCCATATCTTCACCAAAGTGTATAAGCTTGACGGCTATATTTCCAATGGAAAGTTTTAATTGTTCTACTCTCGTTTCTGCAGTAGGATTTTTATAGGGGAGCTACCAATGCAGCCAGAAGTTAAAGAAATAGCTGGGGAGAGGAGGAGGAGGAGGAAGAGGAAGAGGAGGAGGAGGAGGAGATGATCAATGTAATCCCCAAATAGCTTTCACTGGACTTCTTCATTTAGACGACTTTCTTTCATTTTACCTTTCACATCTGGATGGGTTTTTTTCTTCTTCTTCCTTTTCAGCCATTCCCAGTTCATGCCCCCTCCCCTTCCCTCTGCTGCAGGTATTTTTAAATGCCGGTCATCCTGTGGTAAGAATTTGCAGGTGCTTGTCTGAGAACTTTTTCCCCTCTAGCTGGCTGTGGAAAGGACAATGCAATTAATAACAGATGGTATGGAATGACCATGTCCTTGAGAGAATGCCTTATTGGCACCTACTGCTAATTGTAGCGCATAGAACACAACTAAAAGCATAATAAATCTGAACTGAGGGACATTTTATGCAAGTGCTCGCCTCCTTTTCCAGACGGTAAATTGCTCAGCTCTTGAAATATCTATAACCTTGTGACACCCAACTTGCATTAGCTTAATTGCCTTTTTTTTTCCCCTTGTGCGTGTGTGCGGTCTCTCTGTGCCTCCCACTTCCCGGCTCTCTTTCAAAAAGCCGGTCTGCATTCTTCTACGGTAATCCTGGCCGCCTCCCCAGAAGTAGCCTCCCGCTAATCTGAGCGGGGGCCGACCCTCCGACCAGGATCTCCTGTCTGTTTCACCGACAGAAGAAAAGATGCCGCAGGATGGCGAGTGCGGCTGTGGGGAAGCCAGGGCTTATTTCCAGCCCTAAT
The DNA here is from genome assembly GCF_028640845.1 of Ahaetulla prasina. NCBI lineage: Eukaryota > Metazoa > Chordata > Lepidosauria > Squamata > Colubridae > Ahaetulla > Ahaetulla prasina. The sequence goes on along the minus strand of NC_080540.1, from coordinate 216,849,058 downwards.
GGAAAAGTGGCTTTTTCAAAAAATGAAGATTTCCCTCACTCCCACCCCTGTAGTCTTCCTGTATGAGAGAAGAGCCAAAGGGGGAGGGGGGGAAGGGGATGATGAACTGCTGATTGGATTGAGTACATGAGCAGTTCGGCAGTTTCTTCATGGGCACCTCCTCCTGATTTGTAAATGCCACTTCTGGCAACCGAGTCAAAGGGTCTGGGTATGTGCTTAAAAACTCGCACGCCAAGGAAAGCCTGGTTCCTTTCCAAACCAGAAACTCCTCTGGAATTGCTGAGATTGGCTTGTCACCATCTGGCAATTAGGCTGGGTATTTCCCCCTTCACTTGAGAAATTGGTAGAGATCCTTGGACGCACGCCAGTGCACTTCCCGGCATATCGTAGATATGCAAAATGTAGTCCTGGGTTTAGCGGAACTATCATTTCTCCCTGTCAAGCCCTGAGCCTCAGCCTCGGGGCGCAGTCAAGAAAACAAGAACCACGCAGCCTTCAATAATGCAAGAATTAGGGATTGAGAGCTGGATCTTGAAATTTGAGACAGGAACCTCCGGCCCTCCTTTATTAGCAAGTTCATTTACCCTATTTTTCGGAGTATAAGATGCACCGGAGTATAAGATGCACCTTAGTTTTTGGGGAGGAAAATAAGAAAAAAGCTGATTGGCAGGTGGATCGGTCTCCCGGAATACCCTCAGTCAGCTGTTCCAGGAGTGAATTTTTGCAACAGGTTCCTTGGTTGTGAGCTCTGTGCCTTGCTTTTTGTTTTGCTTTTTTTTCTGCCTCTGAAACTTCTGAAACTCCGATTCAGAAAAAACTTTTTTTTCTGCCTCTGAAAGCCTCTGAAACAGCTTCAGAAAAAAAAAGCCTCTGAAGGATTCTTTTCTGAAGCTCTGTTTGGAGGCTTTTTTTCTGAAGCTCTGTTTGGGGGCTTCTTTTCTGAAGCTTCATTTCTGATGCTTTTTTCAGCCTCTGAAACCTCCCTTTGAGAAGCTGGGCGGGGCTACATTCGGGGTATAAGATGCACCCAGATTTTCACCCTCTTTTTTGGGGGAAAAAGGTGCGTCTTATACTCCGAAAAATATGCTAAATTTCCTTGAACTTTATGGATCTCTTTTTCTTGGGCTTTCTGTAGCTGGACCGAGTTGTTCTTCCTGAGATAAGCTACAAATGAACTTCTCTCCTTTCTTGGTTAGTTAGGTCTGGTATTCCTTCGATAACTTTCACAGCCTCCTGCGGTGTCTCAAATTCACTCATCAATAGTTCATATTCATCTTGGAAGGAAGGAGCCAGTGGTGAATGTCTTAATACTCTGAGCAACAAGCAGACCTGTGTTCTCTCTTTTTGGGTAGTCTTTAATGCTCTTATCATTTCGAGGTAAGACGCCTGCAAAGCTGTACCACCAGATATACATTTAATGCTATTTTTAAAAAGTTTAAAAACCGAAACTAATTTCTGCTTATGTTAATGGCATAATTGTGCCAACTCTTCAGCCTTCAAATATTATATGGTCCACCCTATGTTGTTCTAAAATGGAAGCCAGTATTCACTTCCTGCCATCAGGCAGCTATATGCCAATTTTCCCCTGAATCTGCAGACAGCAAAACGTTTCATTTTTTTCCCTGAATTAAAGTTGGAAGTGCATTTCTTTCTTACAAACTGCAGATCTTAGTCTTTGAACAGAAAGGCTGAATAGACGAATTTTTGGCTCCTGTTACATGATCCCAAATCCCATTATCTTTGACCATTGGCTAGACTCTGCCTAACGTATTGCTAGTCTTCAACCCCAATTGGGACCGGAACTTCCATTGCTAAGCAAGGCAGTTGTTAAAGTGAATCATGCCATATTTTATGACCTTTTTTGTAATGGCTGTTAAGCAAATCATGAGGTCGCTAAGTGAATCCAACTTCCCCCATTGATTTTGCTTGTTTGAATACAACTGGGAAGGTTGCAGATGGTGGTTACATGCAATGGTGGTTTTCAATAAATTTTACTACTGGTTCTGTGGGTGTGGCTTGGTGGGCGTGGCATTGCCTGGTGGGCGTGGCTTGGTGGGCATGGCAGGGGAAGGATACTGTAAAATCTCCATTCCCACCCCACTCCAAGGGAAGGATACTGCAAAATCCCCATTTCCTCCCGATCAGCTGGGATTTGGGAGGCAAAGAATAGATGGGGGCAGGGCCAGTCAGAATTTTTACTATCGGTTCTCCGAACTACTCAAAATTTCTGCTACCGGTTCTCCAGAACTGGTCAGAACCTGCTGAAACCCACCTCTGGTCACGTGACCCTGGGATGCTGCTGCAAATATGTACCATTGGCCAAGTGCCTGAATTTTGAACATGAGTTGCTGTGAAAGTTGTAAGGGCAAAGACTGGTTGTAAGTCACTTTTTTCAGCACTGTAGAAACTATGAGTGGTTGTTAAATAAATAATCTATCCGTATGAGGATTTAAGTCCAACAACATTTGTGTAATTCAGAATAAATATTAACAGGCTTGGGAGAGAATGCTTTTCTTTCTGAATTGTGTTTAACTCAAGAGTCAACCAGTTTTTATGCTTCTTATCACTCTTTCATGCCAGGACTTGGTTTATTGAAATGGATCTAAAACCGCCCTTCAATGAAACATCAACATCCCTTTTGCTTAAAAATAACAACAATCTAGCGACTGGGAGTAATTCAAGACTTATTTCTCATGAATGAAGGTGAATATACATGTCCCAGGATAATGTCGCAGGATCCCATCCAGGTCGGTCACTGGGACCAGAACCCATCTTCAGGGAAGTTTTCTATGTGCTTTGGGCTGAAATGATTGAAGTCTGGGAAATGGGCCCTCCTGTCAATCAACAAGAGTACTGATTGACCCCCAGCTTATCAAGTGCTCAGGAGGTAAGGGCTTGGCAGCACAAGGAAACAACAGCCAATGGCTTAATAGTCAGCCATCAACTCCCCAATCTGCATCTAAAGAAGCTACACACAATAAGCACTATATAAATACCACACAGAGGACATGTTATGTCCTCCTCGCCTCCGTCCGAACGATGGCTTAAATAGCCGGCTCTTATCAGCTCTGGCAGCAAAAGAGCCAGCATCTGCCAAGAGCCCTCATTAGCTGCCAAGATGCTGGTGAGTCACAACCTTCAGCTCTAGTCAATCAGTGGATTTGCCTGATACAAAGAGACACACCAGCTCTTGCTGCCTTTTATATTCTGTGGGGTGTGGCTCCACGACTCAGCACTTCCTAGGCCTTCCCCATCCCTGCTTCTGTTCCCTTCTCTCCTGCCTACAAAACCTGGGATTGAGCCAAGCCTGATTGCTGTCCGCTGGGTCTGCAGGCGTGGCCTTGGGGGGGGGAAGAGTCAGGGGAAGGAGGCCTCGTTATCTCTTTCACTTGGCCTGCTTCTGGCTCCTGGAGCTGATCCAGGGAGGCCGGTGCTTCCGAGGTAAGTCCTGATGGCCCTTCCCCCTCACTGTCCAAGTCACTTTCTGGCAGCAGGCCCAGCTCCGAGTCACTTTCTGGCAGCAGGCCCGGCTCCAAGGAACTTTCGGGCATGGGGCCAGGTTCGGGGGTGGTAGCCACAACAGGACAGCCCAAAGCATGCAGAGATGTTCTCTGAGGATGGGCTCCAGCATGAGTCCGAAAACTCAAAAGACAAAACCTCCGGTCCCAGTGATTGATCCTGATTGGATCCTGTAGTCCTGTTTCTTCTGCAGTCAGAGAATATGAGTTCTAAAACCTGATTAGAAATGGATATATGGACTTTCTCTTCAGTGAGAAAATAAGTGTTCCTCATTTACATCAGACCGTGCACCACAAAGTGTTGGAAATTTGTTTGAATCCATTTGGCTTGTGCCAGTAATGGAGGCGAAGAATAAAGAACCCATGTCCTCCAGCTTTTACCATTGGTCATGGTATCTGGAGCTGTTGGATATTGAAGTTAAGCACTGTCTGGGGTGCCACTTGTCTTCTATTTCTAATACAATGCATTGCAACTGGCTCTTTTCCTAAAGTGTCTCCATCCATGCAACTTTTTAAATGTATTTGTTATCACAGAATGACTCAGTGTCTCTCACATAATAGCAGATCTTATCCTATGAGATGAAATCATTCTTTTGTTATTAGGTGACATATGGAGTGCTGATTAATAGTCACTCTCCTGTAATAACAAAAACTGTACATAAATAGTAATCTACTTCTTTGAAACATTTGTCTCACTGGACAGATTACTCCCTCTGATTCTGAATAGAGAACTATTTATTATCCATATCAATGTGGTTTCATCCCAGTTCATACATGGAATTCGGGAACTAAACTTAAGATACCAAAAAGCGACTGGGTTACTGTATTGTTGTCACATGACTATATGAACAAATGGTGAAATTTTATAACATGAATTTAAAGTCCTGATTTTGTAAATTTACTGTGCTCAGGAAATTGGTTTTCTGAGCACTTAAACAGAACTAAAGGGAAGACTTATGTACTTTGGCTAGAAGAAAGCAAACTCCATAAAATTGCAAGATTTTCTTTCTAAGACTCCCTAGAATCTTCTAGCCTATTGGATTTCCTATTTGCAGTGTTTGTCTGGAAAATCAATACCAATGATTCATCTCTAAGCAAATGCTGTCACGTGCTTTGCACCCCGCACTTCTTATTAAGATGGACAAGAATTCAATTTGAAAATACAATAGACAACATATAAGAAGCCTGTTTAGCTGTCTGATCTTCTTAGAGGACTAGAGAATGAAGATTACCAATTTGCGCCATGCTTCAGATGTATAATTAAAACTACACTTTTATCAGGGACAAGTACTAATTATTCCCAAATGGATCATATTCTCAAAGATTATGAAGAATGGATAATCCACTCGATTCCTCGTCTTTCTCTTTTTTCAACTTTCTAGGTGGGGAGTGCTGAACAAATTGAGGCGTGCAGGTTTTGTAAACATAAACAGATAGTTTATGTATAAATGTATTGTCTGTCAATAAACGTATCTTATTAACTTGAAAAGCTGAAGAAATTGCTATTACCAGCAATAATGCCAGCAGCACACTGGATGAGGCTGTGCTATTTGTGGATAATGGTAGCTGGAAAAAAAGCAATAGGTTAGTGATAGATTATATCTCCCATCATCTTTGACCAATGAACATGTGAACCAAGCCTGATGAATATGAAAATGCGACAATATTGAGGGAACATCACATATTTTCCTTGGTAGTTCAAAGCACAGAAGGAGTAGACTATCCTGCTTGAACTGTAGATCAGTTGTGATTTTTACCTGAAGATAAGTGGACTGAATTCGAGGGAATTCGAGAAATAGGCATCAATGGCTCCCCTATGAAACTTCGTAGATTTAATACAAAGATATGAAAAAGTATTCTCAAACCTTTTGAAGTCAGAATTCTTTGGAATAAAGAATGTTTCTGAATGTGTGTAGGTCTAAGAAGACACTTGTACATACAGATATCATAAGAGCTGATAATGCACATCTCTTCTGAGTTAGATCACATGAGGAACCACCTGAGAACTTTTGCCTATTTTCTTATATACAGTAGAACCTCTGGTCACGAACCTTCTGAGCATGACCAAATCAGCTTCCGAGCAGAACATTCAGAATTTTTTTTCCATGCCTGATTTCCACTTCCGCACCATTATTTTTTTTTGTAAGCAAGCGCCAAATTTCCAAAATTAGGTTCGGGTCATGACCAAATCGGGTTTTGACCATAGTTATGGAATGAATTATGGTTGTGACCAGAGGTTCTACTGTAGTATGATTCTGGAGAATACTTCATATCCAATCATAATGTCCTGTATTGAATTATCACTTCTTAAATACCAGCAATATGGAATGCAAATAATTGGTGGCTTGTACAGAGGAAAAATAAAACAAAAATATTTATTAGTAAGAAAGTCAATATTGCAGACATAATGTTTATATTAGTTTCTAAAATGGCATGATTTTCATTCTGAATTCTCCAATGTGTTGTCACTATGAATAATTGTGAATGGAGGAGCAAAAAGAAGTGATGGAAAAAACTAGTATGAAGACTGAGAAAAAAAATGAAACCGGAATTAATACGAATTGTATGCTATTTCAAAACAATTAAGACATAGAATGAAAAAAATGAAATTAAGGACATGCTAAAACTGGAGACATTATAATTGCCAATGTTGGCGAGAAATTCTGTGATGAAAATGAATGTATTGCCTAGAAAGATTATCTTTCAAACAACACCTTATTCAATAACTGATAGACTATTTAAGCAATGGCACACACACACACACACAAAAAATCTAAGTTTGTATGGCAAGGGGAAAAGCCAAGGATTATATATACAATCCTGCAAGATGCAAAAGAATGAGAAAGATTGGGATTCATTTTGCAGGCTGCTACTTAGTCTAGATGAAAAAGTGAGTTTTGTTGAGAAATAAGAGAACTTCAGAACTAAAAGAATATGACCCGCGATTTGGATGACATGGTTTTCCATGGTATGATAAATTTAAGATTAATGTGGCTGTTAAAAATCACTACATTACAAGTGCCATGTTGAGAACATGAAATAGATATAAACCCAGAGTTTGCCCAAAAATGCCATTACGGGTCTCAGCACAAGAAGCATTTTATAGACAAGAAACAGCCGGCAAAGAGAGATGGTTAACTTATCAAGAATAGTTATAACAAGAGCACAGAGAATATAAAATGAAATTAAGAGATCAATTGACTGTGGAAGGATTTAATTTTTCAAAGATTTTCCCATATACATTGGAGAAAAAGATTTAAGATAACAAGACATTTGGAAACAAACAGCACAAGAAAGCATTTAAAATTGAACTATGTACAACTGATGAACATGCAAGTGCTAAAATATATTAACCTTTTTGAAAGTTGAAACGGAAGAAGTGAAAGACCGTGTGATAAAATGGATGACAACTTTGGACAATTACGCTAATGGAACAATGGTAAGGTGATCAACTTTTTTAGAATGAGAAAAAGATAAAGGTAAAGGTTTCCCTCGCACATATCTGCTAGTCGTTCCCGACTCTAGGGGGCGGTGTTCATCTCCGTTTCAAAGCCGAAGAGCCAGCGCTGTCCGAAGACATTTCCGTGGTCATGTGGCTGGCATGACTAAGTGCCAAAGGCGCATGGAACACTGTTACCTTCCCACCAAAGGTGGTCCCTATTTTTCTACTTGTATTTTTTTACGTGCTTTCGAACTGCTAGTTTGGCAGAAACTGGGACAAGTAACAGGAGCTCACCCCGTTACGTAGCACTATGGATTCGAACTGCTGAACTGCCGACTTTTCAATTGACAAGCTCAGCGTCTTACCCAGTAAGCCACCGCGTCCCTTTTAGAATGAGAAGGAGGACACAAATAAATTGAAGAAAAACAATATTGTAAATAAAAGAAACATTTTATTCATTGCAACAATAATACAGAATACACTATAATATGATAACTGCATAATAAAAAACATTTGTAACAATAACATTTTATATTGTAATTATGCTTACATGCCTATTAATTATTATTTAAATGAGTACTTTTCCATTGAATGAATATTTTTTGTCAATGTATCATCTTCTAACAATATATTGGAAATATCTGAACAAGAACTATCCTTCATATTGAATTTTATGGCAAGTGCTGCAGCTAGAGTATCAACATTCAATCTCGATTTCTCACTTTTCCAAAAATCATTAGCAATTGAATAAATAAAATTAATTATTAAAACTGAAACAATGACATAAGCGAATAAACTTGTAAATAAAATTATACATATTTGGAAATTATTAAATAGATAATGAATTAATAAAACCTGAATTATTTGCTCACCTGTGTATGATTAAATATTCACTGAGAAAGAAGTGAGTCTAATGCATGTGTGTGTGCCGTGTTGTGTTTCGGTAAGAAGTAAACAAAGCCACTTGCGTGTGGCACACTCTTGCGTGCGACACACTCTCTCAAAACAATTCTCCTGTGCGGAGCGCATGCGTCTCCTAATTGTGTCTCGCTGCACTGTACCAAGCCTTGACAAATCATCATGTCAAATACAAATACATCACATCACACGCAACGGATCGGATCGGCATCGATCGAATACGGAGATTTACCGATTAGTCTTCAAATATCGAAAAGGAGGACATGTAGGAGGACATTTTTCGAGAGAGGACAGAACTTACAAAAGAAGGACTGTCCTCCCTAAAGGAGGATGATTGGTCACCTTAACAATGGGAAAATATGTGGCTGAAAGGAGTCAAATTATGTCGTATTAAAAGAAAAGTTTTTAAAATGATGTACTGTTGGTACATCATGCCTGGCGGAGCTGTAAATATCATAGGATATCATCATCAGTGGCAACCTATGAAAAGGACAATGTCAGTTTGTCCTTTGTATAGAAGTTTACAGAAGCTTGCAGGGTCAGTTGTTAATGCCTCTAGTATTGTAAAATGGAATCCAGATGGCCTTGCACCAGAAGGCAGAGGAAGTCGGCTGCACAACATTATTCAAAGCAGTGGCAATGACATCATCTGATAGAATACAAGGATAATGGATAGTCCTTTACTTAGCCAGGGAATGAGATGGTACTTCATTTTTCAAATTCCACCACTGTTTGTATGTGGGAGTACACTGTAGAGGAAGTGTGGGAACAAAAAAAAATAGTCAAGGAGACACTGGATAATTCCTTTATTTGATAGACTCCTTATTTCATGCTGGCAGCGTAGGTGGCTACACTCCTTTGAACTGTTATTTGCATTTCCGCATGCTAGAACTGGGTATTTGGGAAAACTTAGTAAGTTTTACAAGTTACACCTATGCAGCCTGAAGGAAACCGGTCTGAGGACAACGGGACGCACGTAGCAATGCAAAGGACTGCAGACACGGTTACCAATTTTTTTGTCTGTTTGTTGAGTTGTTTGATACGTCTGGGTTGTGTTATGTGCTAGCCATCTTGACTATAAGTTATAGAAAATATATATATATATATAGAAAACATAAGAAATTGAATTTCAGGACTAAGAATTTTCTTTGGGGACATGACTAAAGGCGTTTCCATGATAATCATCTATATTTAAATATTTATTTTTACAGCTATTTTACATTCCTATCAATACAAATGTCACCAAGAAAAACGAAACCATGCCAGAATCACAGTAGGACAGACTTATATTGGCCCCATCAGTGGGCCTGCTCCCAGTTTTTTCCGGTTCTTGTGAACCAGTAGTAAAAGCGGCGGGAGGCTCCGCCTACCCACCCGGACATCATAATGGATGATCTGCGCATGCGCAGAAGATTCTGCGCATGCACAGAAGCGCGTGCACGAGCAAAGCATTGTGAACTGGTAGTAAAGGTAAGTAGAACCCACCCTTGGGCCCCATGGATTAAAATTGGTGAAATCCTGACCAATGGAGGTGGCAGCTGACATAGTAAGGTACTGTTTTACATTATTTGTAGACCAACTAAGGCTTATCCTCCAAGCTCAATAAACTTTGCCAATATCAATATCAAGCACACATCAAACCTACTGCATTACCAATAGCCAGTGTTTTTCTCTCTCTATGTTTGTGATTTAAAAATATTGGAAAATATCAGAGGATGCAGGAATGGAAGGGAGAAGACGATAGCAAGCTAAGGGCGGCAACATTGTAGAGTGGAAACTTTTCCCAATTTCCCAGGTGCCCAGACATTTGCAACAATGGAACCAAGGGATATCAAATATTCTTTTTGGGATAAATTAATATTGAAAACTCTATCTGTTAGTTATGTTTATCAACTATGAAAAAAATAAATAATGTGCTAATAAGAAAGACGGAAAAATATATATAAAGGTGTACTTTAAGCATTTAGAAGTAAAACTCTAGAATCTTTATAGCAAAAATCTATAGGTTCAGTAACTTCATTGTTTATTTATTTCCTTACTTAAAATATTTGCAAATATATAAAATATTTGCAGGTGACACAGTGGCTCAGTGGTTAAGACACTGGGTTTGTTGACTGGAAGCTGGCAGCCCAAGTTCAAGACCTGAGCACCATGCGATGGGGTGAGCTCCCGTCCTGGCCCAGCTCCTGCCTATCTAGCAGTTCAAAAGCATGCAAATGCAAGTAGATAAATAGGTACCACTTTGATGGGAAAGTAAAAGCACTCTGTGTCATCATGCTGGCTACATAACCAAAGAAATATCTTCAGACAAAGCTGGCTTAATGGCCTTGAAATGAAGATGAGCACCAACTCCTATCAACAACCAGTGGAGTAAAATTCACAAGGACTCCTTTATCTTTACTTTTACTTTTTAAAATATTTGCAGACCCATCCAGTAAGAAAGACTCTCAACATTGTCCAACAAAAAAAAAAAAAAAAAAAGAATCATCATAAACAAATACGCTAAATTTAAATATAATGGGATGGTAGCAAGAATTGAGTAACAGAACACAGTTTCAAGATTTTCCACAACGTAATTGGAACAAACATATTTCTGGTAAAATGATGTTTGATCATCTGAGGTAGAGGCTCAGGTAGGGTTTCTACCGGTTCAGCTCGGTTCGAGAAAACCAGTAGCGGCGGTGGCAGGAGGCTCCGCCTACCTATCCGGACATTGTCACAGATGCTCTGCACATGTGCAGAAGGTTCTGCGCATGCACAGAATTGCCGCACGCAAACAAAGCAAGCATGCACACGCACTCACAGTTCTGAAGCAAAGTAGCAAAGGTAAGTGAAAACCACTATTGATCTGAGGGCTATCTCTGAGAAGCCGTGCTTCCTAGCCTACAACTCTTTCTCCTCTTATATCGAAGGGACTTATTGCAGGCCCTGTATTGTTGTTATAACCACATGAGCAGAATAGTCCTTGCTAAAGTGGTCTCTTAGCATTGTATCTGCAATTTTATCCATCTCATTATATTTACATTTAGTGGACTTGTTGATAATGAGTCTTTTATTGAAAGAAAAAACAAGAAAGTCCAGTTGCCTCCTAAAAAAAACAACTTTGGGATAATAGAAAAGTAATTATTGTGTGAGTGGATATTTTTGTCCCATAATAAGAGACAACTTATCTAGGAAATTTATGAAAAGATAGACACCAAAGGATATAGTGTGAATCACCAGTGTACAAAGTTTCTTCTCCTGACCTGAACAGGCTTTAAATAAAACATTAATACAAGTTATATTTTAATCAATCTACTATGTCAAATATGTATGCACACACCTATATAATATGCACATACTTTTGAGTAATGTATCATACAGTTAAGGAAAGTTGTATGTGATTGTATGCTAAATTCATTTTTTGTTGTTTTTCTAGCTTTTGGCAGCATCGTTATATTAAACTACAGATTCTTTTGTTTTGTTTTGAGGGTATAAACCACCATGGAATGTTTCCATTACACTCATTTGATTTAATGACCTCTTTTCTTACCAAAGAGATAACCGGAAGGAAGGAAGGAAGGAAGGTTTAATGTTCACACTTGTGATATTTGTTTAATTATCTGGAGCATTGTTCTGTCCTCCCTCGCCTCTGTCCGAGCGATGGCTTAATTAGCCGGCACTATCAGCTCTGGCAGCAAACTAGCGAGCGTCTGCCAAGTGACTCTGTTATCTCCCTTGATGCCGATGAGTCACCCAGGAACAAACAGTACTTCAGCTCTAGTTAAGCAGTTGATTTGCCTGCTACGAAAAGGCATAGCAGCATTCGCTGCTTTTATATCCTGTGGGGTGTGGCTCCATGACTCAGCACTTCCTAGGCCTGCCCCACCCCTGCTTCTGTTGTTCCCGCCTCTCCTGCCTACAAAACCTAGGGTCCAGCCAGGCCTGATTGCCATCAGCTGGGTCTGGAGGCGTGGCCTGGGGGGGAAGAGTCAGGGGATGGAGGCCTCATTATCTCCTCCACCTGGCCTGCCTCTGGCTCCTGGAGCTGAGCCAGGGAAGCCGATGCTCCTGAGGTAAGTCCTGATGGCCCTTCCCCCTCACTTTCCAAGTCACTTTCTGGCAGGGGGCCGCTCGGGGGGCACAGACACAACAAGTATAATATCACTTATGAGTCAGTTGAGAGTTGCGGAAACATGCCCATACAATCTTGCGCCATAGCATTTCAATACACTTAGAATGATTATAACAATGTTCACATGTAAAATGTATATTAGAGTTGTGGTGGCGCACTGGTTAGAATGCATACTGTGGGGTACTTCTGCTGACAGCAGGCTGCCTGCAATTTGGCAGTCTCACCAGGCTCAAGGTTGACACAGCCTTCCATCCAGTAGTGGTAGTCACTTACCTTCGCTATCGGTTCGCAAATGTGAGCGCGTGTGCCACCTCTGCAGATGCGCAGAGCCTTCTGCAGATGCGCAGAGCGTCCGTGATGACGTCTGGGCAGGTGGGCGGAGACTCCCGCCGCCACCGCTACCGGTTCGCCCAAACCGGGTTGAACCGGTAGAATCCCACCATTGTTTCCATCCTTCCAAAGTTGGTACAATGAGGAGCCAGATTGTTGAGGGCAATATGCTGACTCTGTAAACTGCTTAGGGAAGGCTATAAAGCACTGTGAAGCAGTATATAAGCCTAAGTGCTATTACTATTTGCATTGGACACCGGTGTCTGCTGTTTCACTTTTGTCTCATTTTAGCAGTTTGATTTTTGTGCATGAACATGAATTCACTTTTGATATTTGGGAATTTTACAGATAACCTCACAATACATTAAAGAGCAAATATGGAGATGTTTAATTCCAAATTCTATGTAGTTAATCCTGTATGGAACTCTGATTTCTTTATAGCCATTTACTAGGGATAGGTCTAAGTGCTATTGCTATTTTAATATGAATTGTACAATGTATTTTACTGGTCCTGAAAGTCAAGGGCTTTGGGCATTTACTTGATTTCACATATAAAAACAGTTACTATGCAAGCTGCCTTAGCATAAATTTAACCAAATTTTACCAGCTTCAGCTGCTAAGTATAAGTTTACTTTACTTTATAGCTGGGATTATAGCAGACAAATGCAAATATATTCAGGCACATGACCTGTTTGATGAAGAGTTGGTGACAGAGAAGAAATTTATTGTATGTATAATTTCCAAATTTCTGTCTTGCCTTCCTCCTCACCCCTCTACACATATGTTCCTAATCCTCCTTTTCTTCCACATCTCCATATTGTGCTGCTAAAATTGATCAGAAAAGCAAAATTAGCTTTGTTGTGTTTTTTTTTTGTTTTAATAGAAATAAAAAGAAGCACATTAAACTTCCAGTAGTTTCAGCACACTTAGAAAAAAAAAATCAAAAAGAAAAGAAAAAAAGGATTTGAACCAGTGGTGAAACTGTAGTGGTGGGCATGGTGTTGCTTGGTGGGCGTGGCTTGGGTGTGGCAGGGGAAGGATACTGCAAAATCCCCATCCCCGTCCCACTCCAGGGGAAAGATACTGCAAAATCCCCATTCACTCCCCACTCCTGGGGGAAGATATTGCAAAATCTCCATTCCCATCACACTCTGGGGCCAGCCAAAGGTGGTATTTGCCGGTTCTCTGAACTACTCAAAATTTTCGCTACTGGTTCTCCAGAACCTGTCAGAACCTGCTGGATTTCACCCCAGTTTGAACATTTCTGCATACTAGGCCATCTCTTGTAGCTCTAAGAAGCTGATTTTTCTTAATATTTTAATTATCCATCTGTAAAAAATCTCAACCACATGATAAAGAAGAAAAACACTCCATGTAATGAAAGAAGGCGGCATTGTGCTAAACGCAGCAATGTTTTTTTTACCAGGGAGTTGGATAATATGTGGCCCTTCAGATGCTGTTGGATCATAAATCCCAGCATGAATGGAATCTGAATTAATTATCACATGGATCATATATTTCTCCTCCCTGCTGTAAGTCTTGGTATGTAGATTTATATCACACAATGTGCAGGAAAAGTTCTCAGGCATGTGCATTTTAGTTACTTTTTGCCCTGAACATCCGGGAATCACAAAGACAATGCTAGTAGTACTCAATAGATAGGACTACTTCCATGTTACTTCCTCTCTTTTTTTCCATATGAGTAACATCTTATAATCCTTCCAAAAATGCTCCTCAACATTTTCATTTCATCCCTCCTAGTTGGCTGGATCAGTCCCAAAGAAGTTTGACAAAAGTACACTTATTTATTTATTAAATACTTACTTATTGGGAAATCTTCTATAGTTTTGTCCACCTGGCTGTCCAGATGTAGAGACTCTGTTAGACATGGCTCATCACATCTACCCAGTGAGTGCCAGGTCAAGGGCGCAACTTAGTGGCTCTTCAGAAACTCAGCACAGCTGAAGACCCGAGAGCACTTTCTATAATGTCAGAGCAAGGGCTGACCTGATGGAGAAGGGTCTGTATAAATTTGATAGGCAGAGAGGATCTCTATAGATAACTTCCATTTTAATTATGCAACAGACAGATATCTCAGCGAGTGGCAGATGGACACTCACATTGATGCTCCATCTGCTGTAATTGGGGAAGAAGGCTGTAGATTGATAGTACAGGTGCGCCGGATGGCCTTCTTGATCAAAGAGAGTTTGGACATTATGACATATGTGTGTCAAGGGGGGAGGGGACTTGTGGAAATTAATGAACTTTCTCCTCCTTTAAGAAGTTATTTAAGAGCTATGCATTGCAAAGACAGAAGAGGGATCTCTAAATTATTGCTGCTCAAAATCTTATGATAAGTAAAAAGTTGCATGAGAGACTATTAGCTTTGCTAGCTTGGAGTAACTTAAATCTCAGTGTAGAAAATGGAAACGGTGCATTTGTGTTGTGACAAAATTCTCCACAGAAAGTGTATACCCCCCATATATGAAAGAGTTTTCATAATTCCTAAGATCATAGATGAGTTTGCACAAATGTCTAAGCAAGGAACAATTCCATAGATCTGGATTTGGCTAGTGTCAATTTCTCATTTTACCAGCTTTAAGCTTGTTTCCTTATACATTTATTGGGTACAACATTTTGCATTGTATGCCTTATTCCAAGGAAGTCCTCCTAATAGAGAGAATTCTGCTCATTATTTGCAATGCTCCCCCTGAGGCCATTTCCTCAATAGTCTTCCATTTTATTTTAGGGAATATGGAGAGAAGCATGTGGGGAATCTGAAAAGGTAAGCAGGGCTCGAAACATGGACTTTGCATTTATTGGCATAAAATCTGCTGGCATTGCAGCTCAGGCTTCTCCCAAAGTAGAGCTATATTTTTATTTTACTTTATTGAAAAGATATTTTAGCGCACTTCCGTCCAGCTTTCATAGGAGATGTAGAAAAACAAGGTTGGCTTAGTGCAAGGGTGTCCAAACTTGGCCCCTTGAAGAGTGGTGGACTTCAACTCCCAGAATTCCCCAGCTAGCATGAGCTATAAATATGAGCAAGTTGCTAGCTGGAGAATTCTGGGAGTTGAAGTCCACCACTCTTCAAAGGGCCAAGTTTGGACATCCCTGGCTTAGTGGCTCAGACTGCTTGGTGGCTCAGACTGCTAAGACAGTCTGTTATTAAGAGCAGCTGCTTGCAATTACTGCAAGTTCAAGTCCCACCAGGCCCAAGGTTGACTCAGCCTTCCATCCTTTATAAGGTAGGTAAAATGAGGACCTAGATTGTTGGGGGCAATAAAAGTTGACTTTGTATATAATATACAAATGGATGAAGACTATTGCTTGACATAGTGTAAGCCGCCCTGAGTCTTCGGAGAAGGGCGGGATATAAATGCAAATTAAAAAAAAGGTGCAATATCTATGCAGAACATCACACCCATATTGTAAAAACAGAAAAGAATAGTAAATAAATAGTAACATTAGAAAAATTATATAGCTGGATGAGATCAAGGACTTAAGTCAAGGTTGGCTTTCCAAACACATCCATAATGTAGACTAAAAAGTCTGTGTGTGTGTGTGGGGGGGCGAGATATCTGGAACAGTCCAAGTCATTTTCAGTTTTATCTAGTATTTATCTGTGTATTATTGAAAACCTTCAAACACCATAGTTATGAGGTTATTCATTGCTAATATTTCGAGCAAGCCTATGGGTAAATAATTGAGAAACACTCAAAAAAAAAAAAAAAGCTTGGTGAGTCTTGAATAATGCCATTGGATCAGAGGTGGGTTTCAGCAGGTTCAGACCAGTTCTGGAGAACCAATAGCGGAAATTTTGAGTAGTTCGGAGAACCGGTAAATACCACCTCTGACTTGCCCCGCCCCCTATTCTCTGCTTCCCAAGTCCCAGCTGGGAGGAGGAGGGAATGGAGATTTTACAGTATCCTTCCCATGGAGTGGGGTGAGAATGGATATTTTACAATATCTTTCCCCTGCCGCGTCCACCAAGACAAGCCCACCAAGCCACGCCCACAGAACCAGTAGTAAAAAAATTTGAAACCCACCACTGCGTTGGATGTTTTTGAGGGAGAGCAGCATGGTGGTCTTGTGATGAAGATGCTCACCTCCCAATTGGAAGGTTGAGAGTTCAATCCTAAGTAGCGGCAGATGTTTCTCTCTCAGGGTGCAAAGAAAGGATATCTGCTGCTAACTCCGTGTGGTGTCAGGAAAGACATCTAGCCAGTAAATGCTTAGCTTCATCCAGTCACCTGACTCTACCCTGAATTAAGAGATTACAGGATTGTAAAAAAAACCAAGGGGGTGGAGTTACTATTCTTGAGGGAGATGGGTGGCTTAGAAATGAAAAATAAAAATAATAAATAAATAATTGTTGCTGGAACAAGCACCTACTCTCGGCTTGTCAATCCAGGTCCATGAATCCATAAAAGACCAGCAGCAAAAAGATGGAAGCAGAGTCCTTTAATGAGTAACCACAGCCAGAATACAGAACAAGTCAAGTTACAGGGTCAAAGTTAGCACTGAGAGGCAGCTGATTATTTATACATGCTGTTCATTTATCTTAATCCACCATCCAGCGGCTAAGACCACTCCCCCCCCACATCAGCTATTCATCAATTTTAAGATTCTGGCCTCCGTGGAGCATCTCTGCCTTCCCTGGCACGCGATGCATGACATCATCAGAGTCAGTCACTGTCCCTTCGTTGCAGATGCCGCCCTCCACCATCAGAGGTCACTACAGGTAGTTTTGGTGGCTTCATCTCCCCCTCGCCCCTCCCCCCCCAATGTCCTGGCCGGGGCTTGACACCTACCCTGAAGCAGAGAGGAGGCCTTAGTTGTCTAAATGCCATTTTTGGTGGGGTGGGGGTGTATGTCTACCTGAAAATTCTCTTCTACTATTGGTTTCCAGGTCCTACTATTCATTGGATAGTAGATCTGCCTCTCTCTCTCTTTGGATTTAGCGTGCAATAGCTGTGCACTGACAATCAATCTTGAGTAATTGCAAATGATCCTTTGGACCCAACCAGTGAAGGGATCTGGTGACTCTGTTCCTAAGATAAGTGTCAAGCTTTGAAGCATGCTTATGCTGCTGCAACTATTATTACCTCTCAGCTTGCCAACAAACTAAGGGGGAGGGGAGGGATGAAATGGAATGTAGGCTCCAGCCTTCAGGTGAGCAACCTGTGGGAATCAAGGACCCTTCTGTAGGTGGCTAAGATCTCCAGAAGTATTTTCTCATTACAATTCAGTTGCATTTAATTGGACAATGTGACCTACACCAAGGCGAGAAGGGGGAATTTTATATTTTAATTATACAGGATTGCGCGGGAAATAGCCAGAGCTGGTTTTGCCTTAATCTGTGCCGATAGGATGTACTTGATAAAGTTTTGCCTAAAGGGATTGGACTGACTCGGTTGTGCTTACTCGGTTGGGTTTGTCAGTCGGAACCTTGACAGTAAGTCTTCCTCAAAGATAGTTATAGATTCTCTCCAACATTTAGCACAGTATCATGAACAAAAGTCAGATGAAACTCCAGAGCATCATTCATGCTCGTTTGCATCTTCAGATTCTTGCAGTGTTATCAATGTTTATTTTCCATCAGTTTTTCTTCCCTTAGGTAAACATTTCTAAGTTCTGGGCAAGGCTAGGTTCTTTCCTGTAAATGTCATTTAATCCATAAAAAGCATTCCGATTTTGACAAGCTTAGGATGAGATACAGAACATGTAATACTTAAAGTGCCCGATGTCCCATATATATTTATATGTGTCTAAATCATTTTATCATCCACTTAAGAGCAGAACAAATTAGTCATACCCTCTGATTCGGTACACATTATGCTGAGACATGCCCACGCTAATATGCTTTCTGATAAAGTAAATGCTTACCCTGTTGGAGTACAAATCTTATTTGGGCTCTGGAAAAGTCAAGGGACAGAAAGCTGAGTCTGCAGCAGGATTGCTTACTCAAAGGGAGGAGGAGGGGCCGGCAAGGCCTGATTCTCTGGAGCCTTCTTCTGATTTGGCAACGCCCCAAGAACAGTTTTGGAGTGATGCAAGACTGCGCAGACGTGACCGGCGCGCGCAGCAGAAGCAGCGTTGGGATAAAGCCAAGTAATGATTGTCATGCAGTGACATCTGCAGAGACTATAAATAGGAGGCGGGACTTCCTGGTTTTTTGTCTTGGACAAAGCAATGAATTTGCGCGGGCAAATTGTATCAATGGAGGGAAGAATATATTCGTGAGTAATTCTGACCTTATCTATAATTTCCTCCAGAAATTATTCCTTCGTTATCTCCAGAAACTTGGCAGGCCCATGGGTAGACGTGGCCAGGACATTTATCTATGTAAATTAAATTAGAAAAGGAGGCCTCTGACTGACTCTTTGCTGGGAGTATTGGGGGAGGGAAACAGAACATTGACTTTGTTTGTCTGAAGGTCGCAAAAGGGAATCCCATGACCCTGGGACATTAAAATTGTCATAACTATGAGTCTGAATTTAACGAAATTAAATGCCTAGGGTCTGAATTTTGATCACGTGACCATGGGCACGCTGCAATGGTTGTAAGTGTGAAAAATAATCATAAGTCACTTTTTTCAGTGCTATTTGTGCTATTCAGTGCTATTTTTTCAGGGCTGGCTTAAATTAGTTTTAAGGGAAATTTTATTAATTTTAAATGGGGTTTTTAGTATGGAAAATTTTAATTTCAGGCTAATTTAATAAGTTTTTAAATGGTATTTTAATTTGTATATTGTGTTGTTCTTACTTTTACCTGTACACCGCCCTGAGTCCTTCGGGAGAAGGGCGGTATAAAAATAAAATAAAATAAATAATAAATAAATAATATTGTAACGTCAAACAGTCGCTAAATGAACTGCTGTAAATCAATTTAATCTATAGGAACATCCAACTCACACCTTGTGACTCTGGATAGACAACCTAAGACTAAAACTAGTCCCCCCCAAAAAAAAAAACCATTACGCAATACTAAGACATAACACAATCAAGGCCAGCTAAAATCATTCCATATTAAACTAATTTCAATCAGGCTCATCTACCAGCTTCGTCCAGCGTCAAATAAAAAGAGGAAAAAAAAACCTCTTTAAAGCCTTACAAAAGGCCTGGTGAATTATGAACGTTCAGGAAATTTACAGCAGGTGGAATCAGACTTAAAAGCAATCATATTATATTTTAAATTCTAGAATTGAGAAACAGAACCCAAGAACCGGAATAGGGACCGGAATAGCTCAGGCTGGTAAAGCCTGTTATTAAGAACACAGAGCCTGCAATTACTGCAGGTTCAAGCCCGGCCCAAGGTTGACTCAGCCTTCCATCCTTTATAAGGTAGGTAAAATGAGGACCCAGATTGTTGGGGGGGCAATAAGTTGACTTTGTAAAAAATATACAAATAGAATGAGACTATTGCCTTATACACTGTAAGCCGCCCTGAGTCTTCGGAGAAGGGCGGGGTATAAATGTAAACAAAAAAACAAAAACCCCTCCCTTTTCACCTTGCTATATACCCTCCTCTTAACAACATGCTGGCACAGATTTTTATACATTTCTTGCAGGTAAGTCAACTCTAAATCGGTAGGACGATGTAAACAAAAGTGAAGGAAATCATAGAAACCACGATAGGCATAACATCCTGATGAGCTGTTCTGAAGTCAAGAGGTTGGTCTCTTAGCAATAATCCAGGACAGGGCTCGGTGCAAGTGATCACAATACTTAGTGAGAGATAGGCGCCTCACAAAAAGCCTTGATGAATGAAATTGGAGGGATTTTAAAGGATGTCTACTCCTGGACCAAAGGGATGCGGTGGCTCAGTGGCTAAGACACTGAGCTTGTTGATCGAAAGGTCGGCAGTTCCGCGGTTCGAATCCCTAGTGCTGCGTAACGGGGTGAGCTCCCGGTACTTGTCCCAGCTTCTGCCAACCTAGCAGTTCGAAAGCACATAAGGAATGAAAGTAGAAAAATAGGGACCACCTTTGGTGGGAAGGTAACATCATTCCGTGCGCCTTTGGCGCTTAGTCATGCCAGCCACATGACCACAGAGATGGACAACGCTGGCTTTTTGGCTTTGAAATGGAGATGAGCACCGCCCCCTAGAGTCGGGAATGACTAGCACATATGTGCGAGGGGAACCTTTACCTTTACCTTACTCCTGGACAGGAAAAGATTGACCTTAGCTGAGCCCACCTTTGGTGGTAGCGGAGAGGCCCAGCAATGTATTGGAATAAAAATGGAAAAACAAGGAGGGAAATTCAAGGGTCAAGTAAGAAGGGAGAAAATGTTGTCTTTTCCTAAAATTCAGGATGGCCATGAATAAAGTAAGCAAACGGACAAGATGCTTTTTCCCCCTTAAAATTATAAATTATATCGTAATGAAACACGATATAACAAATTGATTTTAATCTCTACAATTTTGTTCTTTAAACTTCATGGCCCTATCTGAGGATGTCTTTTCTTCCATCCGATCCCAATTTTCTTTAGACCTTCTTAGCGGCAACCTATTAACTCTTCCTTCATATATTTGTTTTGTGATTCAAACCTCTCTATGTGACTGGATATTTCAATGTACTTTAATTCTGTTAAGTCATTTTTTTCTATTCAGTCCATATTCATTTAACATCTATTTATTCCCTTTTCTTGTTCTTGCATAGACTCCTAGAGAAGCATCTGCAGGGTAAACAGAATAACAGAATTGGAAGGGACCTTGTAGGTCATCTAGTCCAATCCCCTGCCCAAGCAGGAGATTCTACATCATTTCTGATAAATGGCAGTCCAGTCTCTTTTTGAAAGTTTCCAGTGATGAAGCTCTCATAACTTCTGAAGGCAAGCTGTTCCATTGGTTGATTGTTCTCACAGTCAGAAAACTTCTTATTTCTAGTTTGACTCTCTTCTTGAGCATTTTCCATCCATTATTCCTTGTTTGGCCTTCAGGTGCTTTGGAAAATAACTTGACCCTCTTCTCTCTGTGACAGCCCCTCAAGTATTGGAACACTGCTATCATGTCAGCCCTGGTCCTTCTCTTCTCTTCACTAGACTAGCCATGCCCAGTTCCTGCAATTGTTCTTCATATGTTTTAGCCTCCAGTCTCCTAATCATTTTTTAAATTTTATTTTATTTTGTCACAATAGTATACACAAACATCAACATAAATCAGCAAAATATCATATAAGCATATATATGAGCAAAAGTATGTAATAATTGTATTAATTTGATATAATGAAAGGAAGCATTAGGACAGGAATGGTAGGCACTTTTGTGCTCTTATGCACGCCCCTTATAGTCCTCTTAGGAATGGGGTGAGGTCAATAGTAGACAGTTTTTGGTTAAAGCTTTTGGGAGTTTGAGAAGAGACCACAGAATCAGGCAGTGTGTTCCAAGCGTTAACAACTCTGTTACAAAAATCATATTTTCTGCAATCAAGATTGAAGCAGTTAACACACTTTTTCTAGAGCACTCAAAACCTTAAACACTCGAAGAGCCATTTGGACCCATTTCCCACAGAAAAGAAGACACTGGGAGCCACAAAACCTGGGTGCTGGTTGCCTCCGAGGGGGGAGCTGTGCTCAGGCTGCCCAGGCCCCACCCTCCCAGGTAGAGGGAGAGGTGGGGGGGGGTTGTCTCCTCGACAGGATCCAGGTTAGAATTGCCTTATTTTGTGTGGATCTCTAACTCTGGGCTTTGCCTGCTGGCCTCTACTCCCCCTCCACAGCCCAGGGTTGGATTAACATGACATATGAAGCTGGATGGGAGAGCAGGGATAGATAGATGGATGAAAGGAGAGAGAGAGAGAGAAGGAGAGAGGAGACAGAGAGAGACAGAGATAAAGAGAGGGAGGGAGGGAAAGAGAGAGAGGGAGGGAAAGAGAGAGAGAGAGAGGGAGGGAAAGAGAGAAATGATGTTATAAAAGTTTTTCTTTTTTATTGCTAAATGTAATATTTCAAAAGCAGGAAAAAAATGAAGGAGCATAAAAGTGCATTTATCACGTTTTTCTTAGAACACTTAGCTGAATTCTGCATTATCATTATTTTAAGTAGTAAAACCTCATTATTCAGGTTAAATTGCCATGTTGGCAAGTGGGTTTTGGGTTGCACTTGGTCTCTAACAGGTTCGCCATCACTGGCCTATAGCAACCAAGCTTCATCTCCATGTTTTATTTTTGAAAAACATTTTGTAATTCAAGCTACTTCACTTTATTACATGCTTTCATTAAGCCATGAAATATACAATAATGTTGCATTTGTATAGTGATTTCACCTGCTGACACAAATGCTATACACTTCATTTTTATACCTTTTCTCTTAGAGACAGCCATTTTGTAATAAATACAAATTATATATTCAGCATGTGAGATTGACTTATTGTGTATGCATGAATAGATTTCTTACCTCAATCCTTTGCCAACCATAGAGCAAAACTTCTCTCTCTCTCTATCTGACCAACTTCATATGTTACATATGCTTTGCTGCTATATACTACAGAGCTGTAGCTACCTTAGTAATAATAATAATAATAATAACAACAACAACAACAACAACAACAACAACAACAGAGTTGGAATGGACCTTGGAGGTCTTCTAGTCCAACCCCCTGCCCAGGCAGGAAACCCTACACTACTTCATACAAATGGTTATCCAACATCTTCTTAAAAATTGTTTTTGACCCAGGCCCAAGTACCGTATATACTCGAGTATAAGCCGATCCGAATATAAGCCGAGGCACCTAATTTTACCACAAAAACTGGGAAAAACTATTGACTCGAGTATAAGCCGAGGGTGGGAAATGAGGCAGCTACTGGTCAATGTAAAAAATAAAGATAGAGCCAAGTAAAATAACATGAATATTTATTTGAACGAAAAACAATAAAAGTGCAAAAGGGGGAAGGAGGATTCCCAGCTTTAGAAAATTTAGAACTACGCCGCCTTTGGTATGACCTGAGCATAGCTCATAAAATTATCTGCTACAATGTACTTCCTATCAATGACTACTTCAGCTTCAACCACAACAATACACGAGAACACAATAGATTCAAACTTAAAAGTGAACCTCTCCAATCTAGATTGCAGAAAATGTGACTTCAGTAACAGAGTTGTAAATGCCTGGAATGTGCTACCTGACTCTGTGGTCTCATCCCAAAATCCCGAAAGCCTTAACCAAAGACTATCTAGTATTGACCTCACCCCATTCCTAAGAGGTCTGTAAGGCGTGCATAAGAGCACCAGCGTGCCTACCGTCCCTGTCCTAATGTTCCCTTTAGTTGTATTCCTTTTATGTATTCAATTCATGCTTATATTTATATAATTATTTAATATGTATTTGACAAAATAAATGAATGAATGAATGAATGAATAGAATAGAATAGAATAGAATTTTTATTGGCTAAGTGTGATTGGACACACAAGGAATGAATGAATGAATGAATGAGTGAGTGAGTTACTTCAACAACATTGTCTCACAGAAATTGACAATACAACTGCAAGCATGAAAATGAGTCCTCCTTTAGCTTCCAAGGGACCAGGGTGCCTCTGAAGGTCAGTGCTCTAAGCACTAAGAACCCAGCACAAATCTAAGCCTGTATGCACACCAATAGTGAAAATACCCTGCACAGTGTCTCTTGGCAGAGAAGGTTAATTTTCATAGGCGTTGGGGTGGCTCTTTTTTTTTTTTTGGCAGGGCAATAAGGGTCTCTAATATCATTAAACCCAAGTGTGAGGAAAAGACAGCAGCTAAAATGTTAAGGCCAGTTGTGTGACCTTCTCCAATACAGTTGGCCTGGCTGTTTGCCAAAACTTAAAACACCCTCCCATCCCCCTCCTGCTAAAGCTTCTTTCTTAAAACAATTGTGGTCTTTGCCTTCATTGTGCCAATCGACTTTAGAAGTCTGTGTGTGTGTGTGTGTGTGTGTGTGTGAGAGAGAGAGAGAGAGAGAGAGAGGGAGGGAGGAGGAGTGCAAAAGGGGAAGGAGGATTCCCAGCTCTAAACAAAGGGAAATCCCGGAATGCCAGCGAAAGGCGGTGCTCACGTTCCTCCTCCCTTGCTCAAAAGCCCCAACATGATATTGGAATTGGATGCCATTATATACCTGCTGAGGGATAATTTGAATAACTTGAAAGATATAAAAGCTCTAAACATATTTGTTTAAAAATCTAAAATCTATACTTAAAATAAATGAATATAAAGTAATAAAGTTCTTTAAAGTTGTAATTCACTTTGCTGCTGAAAAAGAAAAGAAGCTTAACACCTTAAATGGTATTTATTAACTGAAATATCATCAAATCAAATATATAATGAGGTATATTATAATGACCTTTGTTTTCAGAAAGAAGCATGATGGAAGTTTTTCAATAAAGGGGGAAATATAGAAAAAACTTAGTGTCATGCTCATATATCATCTTTACAGATGTTGTTAACACTATACTATGGCAGCATATGATGGTACAATGTTTCAATCAATTTCAGGATGAAAAACTCATCAATGAGGAGGAGGAGTATAATTTATTAACCTTGTATGATATCAGTTTCTCAAGGACTCTAGAAGGACCCGAGGAAGAAATCTCTGCCCCCTCCCCACTTTCCCTTTCCAACCCAGCCTTCCAAGGGGACCTTTGAGGGAGAAATCTCTGCCCCCTCCCCACTTTCCCTTTCCAAGGCAGCCTTCCAAGAGGACCTCTCGAAAAGAGCGAAAGCTTTCTCCTGGCCGTTTTACCACCACCACACCCTCCACGCCGGCCATGGCACGAGCTCAGATTGCCGGCTGGGGATGATGGGCGCTGCAGTGCGATCTCGGGAGAGACTAGGGCGGAAGAAAGAATGACTGTTTCCCCACACCCTAGGATTGGGGAAAACATTGACCCCCCCCCTTAGTTGCGGGAGAAGGGTTGCGCTTCAAAGCGGTCGCCTCCATCCATCAATCCATCCTTCCTTCCTTACTTCCATCCATCCATCCATCCTTTTTTTTTCCCCAGCGAGCGGTGCGTGTGTGTGACATGCAAGCAAGACGTCTCACGGGGCGTGTGTGTGTGTGTTTGTGGTGGGGGTCTCGTCCCAGCCACCCACCCACTCGCTCCCTTTCCCTCTTCGGAGCGTGGGCTGTTCCCGTTCGCCCTGGCCTCCGTCCTCCGATCTCCTGCGCTGGGAGCGAGCGAGCAAGCCAGCGAACGGCCGGGCACCGCGGACTTTGGCAAGGAGGAAGGTGGGAGGAAGCGGAGCTGCCGGCTGTGGGGGTTGAGGCGTGCAAGAGGAGTGAGCGTGGAAAGGCCTTTTGTGTGTGTGTGCGTGTGTGCGCGCCTGTGCCCTAGGGAGGAAGCGGAGCTGCCGGCTGTGTGGGGGTTGAGGCGTGCAAGAGGAGCGGCGTGGAAAGGCCTTTTGTGTGTGTGCGTGTGTGTGTGCCTAGGGAGGAAGCGGAGCTGCCGGCTGTGTGGGGGTTGAGGCGTGCAAGAGGAGCGAGCGTGGAAAGGCCTTTTGTGTGTGTGTGCGTGTGTGCGCGCCTGTGTGCCTAGGGAGGAAGCGGAGCTGCCGGCTGTGTGGGGGTTGAGGCGTGCAAGAGAGCGCCCTCCTCTTCCTCCACGCTCGCTCCTCTTGCACGCCCCTCAACCCCACCATCCCCCACCCTCTCCGCGCGTGAAGGTCACCTCCTCCCTCTTCCAGGCGGCGGCGGCGGCGGCGGCCCCGGCTCCGAGCGGAGCGCCACAGCCGGCAGCTCCGCTTCCCTCCCACCGGTCCCAGTCCAGCCGAACGGTGAAAGCGACATGCCGAGCGCCGCTCCGCTTTCACCGTTCGGCTGGATTGGGACCGCTTACGGTCCGCGCGGCGGGCGGGGAGCCGCCTGCCTTCTCGGCCGACGCCACCGTTCGGGAAACCTCCTCCCTCAGCCGAGAAGGCTGGCGGCTCCCCGCCGCCGCCGCCGCCGCCGCCGCCTGGAAGAGGGAGGAGGTGACCTTCACGCTGAGAGGGTGGGGATGGGGTTGAGGCGTGCAAGAGGAGCGAGCGTGGAGGAAGAGGAGGAGGCGCGCCTCTGCACGCCTCAACCCCCACACAGCCGGCAGCTCCGCTTCCTCCCTAGGGCACACAGGCGCACACACGCACACACACAAAAGGCCTTTCCACGCCGCTCCTCTTGCACGCCTCAACCCCCACACAGCCGGCAGCCCGCTTCCTCCCTAGGGCACACAGGCGCGCACACACACACACACACAAAAGGCCTTTCCACGCCACTCCTCTTGCACGCCTCAACCCCCACAGCCGGCAGCTCCGCTTCCTCCCACCTTCCTCCTTGCCAAAGTCCGCGGTGCCCGGTTGCTCGCTGGCTCGCCGCCGCTCCCAGCGCAGGAGATCGGAGGACGGAGGCCAGGCGAACGGGAACACTGCACCACCAGGGCTTCCCGCGCCAATGCACAGCCCGCCAAGTTTGCGCCGTCCGCCCACCAGACACGGGAATGGGGGCGGCCTGGGGCGACAAATCCGAGACCTCGGCGGGCCGCTCCCGTCCCTCCCATGGGAGTCCGTTCGGTACCCCTCCTGTGCGGGGTTCGAAGACGACTCGAGTATAAGCCGAGGGGACGTTTTTCAGCACAAAAAACGTGCTGAAAAACTCGGCTTATACTCGAGTATATACGGTAGGTAGTAGGAAACTCAGTCAGTGTAAAAAGAAACAAACTTTATTAGAGCAGCTGAGAATTAATTCATTCTCAGCGCAGTCCAACTAAATTAGAGCATATTCCTCCCAACACAATTCCTCAGTCCTCAAGACTGAGTCATCAGTCCTCAGTCCTCAGAACGCGGTGGCTCAGGGGCTAGGATATTGAGCTTGTTATCAAAAGGTCGGCAGCTCAGCGGTTCGAATCCCTAGTGCTGCTGTGTAATAGGGTGAGCTCCTGTTACTTGTCCCAGCTTCTGCCAACCTAGCAGTTTCGAAAGCATGTAAAAATGCAAGTAGAAAAAATAGGAACCATCTTGGTGGGAAGGTAACAGCGTTCCGTGCGCTTTTGACGTTTAGTCATGCCAGCCACATGATCATGGAGATGTCTTCGGACAGTGCTGGCTCTTCGGCTTTGAAACGGAGACGAGCACCGCCCCCTAGAGTCGGCAACGTCTAGCACGTATGTGCGAGGGGAACCTTTACCTTTACCTTTTATCACCAACCTTGGTCCAATTAGGCAAACTGCCAAAGGCCTTTCTTGGCAAAGACACTGATACAAAAGAAATGCAACAAGACAAGGCTATGAATGTTGTTTTCTGGCAAAGAGCCCAAATGCCATTACTGGTCTTTTAAACCTTATGGGAGAGGCCAATCATCTCTTGGCCCTACTCCTGAGTTGTTCTCTTTGCTTGAGCTGCTCTTGCCTTCTGGCAGCTTTTCTCATGTGTGCATTAGGAACAGGCTCCTCCTGTTCCTCTACCTCACTACTGTCAGCCTCTGGAGGCTCTGGAGTCCACACCTCACTCCCTGATGGCCCTGGCCCCATCTCTGCCTCTGTCGCAGAGCCCTCATCCGGGCCTTACCTAGCCTCCAGGACTGGCCCATGTTCTTCCTCTGCCTCATCGCTGTCCAACTCCATTGCCAGCTCCGCAGGCTGCTGGTGGACTACAACAAAAATTTCCAGTGTTGGAGCATTCACAACTTATGCAGGCAAGTTGTTCCACTTTTTAATTGTTCTAATTGTCAGGAAAATTCTCCTTAGTTCTAAGTTGCTTCTCTCCTTGATTAGTTTCCACTCATTGCTTCTTGTTCTACCCTCAGGTGTTTTGGAGAATAGTTTGACTCGGGTGAAATGCTCCCGGATCAGACCGGATCGGGTGATTCGGTAGCAATCATGGCCGGTAGTTCGGCGATCAGGTAGCGATGGTGGAGCAAAGCTCCATCCACCTGCCCGGGTGCCATTACTTCCTGCTTTTAAAACGTAAAAAAAAAAAAAGGCTTTGACAATTGCGCGCCACAGAACTGGTAGCAAAAAAAATTAGATTTCACCTCTGGTTTGACTCCCTCTTCTTTGTAGCAACCCCTGAACACTGCTATCATGTCGCCCCTAGTCCTTCCTTTCATTAAACTTGACATACCGAGTTCCTGAAACCGTTCTTCATATGTTTTAGCCTCCAGTCCCCTAATCATCTTTTTTGCTCTTTTCTGCACTCTTTCTAGAGTCTCCACATCTTTTTTACATCGTGGCGGGGGGAAAAAAGATGTTCCTTTTTAGTGTTTCCAGTTTTGCTCTGCAAATATCCATATGACCTCTAGAGGGAGGCTAGGTGTCAAAATTGTCCCTCCTGCTTTGCTGCCATCTAGTGGTCATGTGACTTTTGATGAACTAACTCTGGCAGTTCTGATTTATTCCAACGTTGTCAATATTTATGGTAGCTGATTTTCAGGATTTCAAGGAGTTATTAATGAAACAGACACTAATGAGTGAAACAGTTCAGGATTCATCCACATAGTTCCGTGATGGCGAACCTATGGCACGCGTGCCCCAAGTGGCATGCAGAGCCGTGTCGCCTGGCATGCGTGGCATCGCCCGTTCCTCTTACGGGTTTTTGGCACACATGCGCACATGACGATCAGCTGGCTTTTGTATATGCAGCAGTGCCAGAAACCAGAAGAGCTGGTCTGTGAGCCAGTAATGGGGCTTCCTCAAACTTCAGAATTGGGATACCCAGAAAGGAAGAGGACCAATGGGAATTCTCCCTTCTGAAGTGCTTCCTTTACGGCACTTGGTGCCTGCCGCGCATGTGCGGGCTTCCTTTTCAGCACTTGGTGCTGAAAAGGTTCGCCATCACTGACATAGCTCTTAAACATTGCCATTTTTTAAAAAAACAACAATACAAAATAGAAGAAATCCTGATCGTTGTTTTCCCTTCCCAACTGGCTTTCTCTGTCCCCACATTACAAGAAGTAAACAGTGTTTGAGGGGTAGATGATTGCAAGTCAGCCCATTGATCATATGTGAGTGCTAGTCTTGTTACAAATGGAATTATCCCTTTATCTGGGCAGATGGCTTGTGAAACTTGTCAAGGGTGTCCTTTATTTCCTCTTATATTTAATTTGATCCTGGAACTGCTCTTATATTTAATTTGATCCTGGAACTGCTGGCCTATCTTGTCAGCCAAATGGAAAATATTTGAGGCAAAATACTATCTGGAGAGGCACAGTAACTGTTGTTATATGCCAATGATACCTAAATTCATTTTAATAATTATCTATTTCTATACATCTGATAATTTATCAAGTAATTTGGTTACTTGGAGTATGACTCAGACATTTTCTGTAGGCTGTAATGTATGCAAAGTGGTCATAATTGGGGTTTAATTATTTGAATACTTTTAAATATCTGTGAGGAAATTTTCTTCATTTGCAGATTTAAATCTACCAAACTCTCATCTCAGATAAAACTGATAGAGATAGATCTTGGAAATCTCACTGAGTTTATGGGGAAAGTTAAGTGTTAAAGATTGGGCTTTTTTCTTTTTCTTTTTATGATCCTGTAATCCGGGTAGAGTCAGGATGATTGAATGGAGCTGAGCATTTACTGGCCAGATGCCCCTCCTGATGCCTATGCAGAATTCATAGCAGATATTTTCTCTTTAAAGAAAAGTGACAGAGAAACATCTGTCGCTGCCTAGAATTGAACTCTCAACTTTCCCAGTAGGAGGCAAGCGGCTTCACCTCTAGGCCACCACACCACTAAGTGTTAGCCTAATATATATATTTTATTTGCATTTATATCCCGCCCTTCTCCGAAGACTCAGGGCGGCTTACACTATGTTAGCAATAGTCTTCATCCTATTTGTATATTTATATACAAAGTCAACTTATTGCCCCCAACAATCTGGGTCCTCATTTTACCTACCTTATAAAGGATGGAAGGCTGAGTCAACCTTGGGCCTGGTGGGACTAGAACCTGCAGTAATTGCAGGCAGCTGCTGTTAATAACAGACTGCATTAGCAGTCCGAGCCACAGAGGCCCATTTACTTAAAGCTATTCCTGTGCTATTATCTTTAAATTGTTTTAAACAGATTAATACAATATTATGTTTTTTAATGAAAAGCACAATCTCACAGGCATTGTCTAAATTATAGCTACCATATGATTATGGGGCTAAAGGCATGTATTTTGACTTCAAATGTTTTTACAGAATGGAATAATCAGATAAAACCATTATGACACAATTAGTTATTATGTGGCACTTTTGACACTGTGTGGGGTTTTAGGTCCATTTCTAGCTCTAGCTCTATTGCTTGGACATAAGCATAATTCGTTCATTATTCACATGACAAACTTATAGTCTGGAACAGCTTGTTTGAAAATTGCTGATAATCCTTTTCTTTGACGTTAAAGGTAAGAAGTGGTTTTAATATTTTAAACCATCACTTGATTTCACAAGTTCTCCTCATGCATTAGCAGCAACTAAAACCCCTAAATAGTATTGAAATGTATTTTAGATCATTCTAAATTCACATTTAAAAATAAACAGTTTAACTGTATTTCTAAGGTAGGTATTAGCTACTTTTAAAAAAAAATGTAACTGCATTTACAATTTACATTAAAGAAGTGGGATATCTCCTATTAACAAATCAATAGCTAACTGTCTTAAAAACTACTAAATGTCCTTTTTATGTTCTTAAAAATGAACAACTTGGGGGGGGATTGTTTTTATGTTTATTGGCTGCCACAGGTCCAAAATGGGTTGAATACTTGTGAAGAGTTGTTGTCAACCATACTTTCTTAAAAGTTTTAAATGGGCACGAAGTCATTCATTATTACAATATTGTCTCATTTTGGTTTCATAGCCGTGTGTTTTGTTAATTAGGTATTACAAAGTTCAGTACAGAATATTCTTTTGAATTATATATGAAAGGAGACGGTGAAAGGGGAGAACTCTTTCTGAAAGAAAAGTAACCACATTTAGCATCAGTGAGTTGTGTTCATTTTCATCTAATGAATTAATTCTCTATCAATATAATGGAGGACAGAAATTACCCATCAATTAATCCAGGGGTGTCAAACTCAAGGCCCGCGGGCTGAATCCAGCCCGCGGGGTGCTTAGATCTGGCTGATCCCACCCCAGAAACAGCGAAGGCTGGCCCATGGTGCCTCTGCCAGCAAAAATGGAGCTTGGGAGAGCCATGTGCATACCTGGGCCCCGTTTTTGGCCATGATGGCCTCTTGCAGTCCTCTGCCAGCAAAAATGGGGCCCCTGACATGACTGACATCGAGATGGCCATGTCTACCCCAACTATGCCAGTGGTGGCTTTCAAATTTTTTTATTACCGGTTCTGTGGGTGTTGGTTGGTGGGTGTGGCATGGCTTTGGTGGGTGTGGCTTGGTGGTGTGGCAGGGGGAGGATACTGTAAAATCTCCATTCCATCCCCAATCCAGGGGAAGGTTACTGCAAAATCCCCATTTCCTCCCGATCGGCTCAGACTTGAGAGACAGAGAATAGATGGGGGCGGGGCCAGTCAGAATTTTTACTACCGGTTCTCTGAACTACTCAAAATTTCGACTATCGGTTCTCCAGAACTGGTCAGAACCTGCTGAAACCCACCTCTGAACCATGCCCCCCCCCACCAAGGTCAAACAAAACCCTGATGTGTCCCTCAATGAAATCGAGTTTGACATTCCTGAATTAATCCATACAATCAGGTTATAATGAAACCAAAACAATTGAAGGCAGATGCCACAAAAATATATTTCTATAGCAAAAAAGCTAAATTGATCACAGGACTCCTAGCTAACAGAGTGTAAAAGAAAGATACCGAATGAATAATCTTTACAGATGTTATACATTTGGTTTTCATTACATTACAAAAGCAAGGGGAAAGAAAAATTACAAATACAGTGTGACCCAAACACTGAAATACTATAAAAATAAATTATTGGGAGGTCTTCCATATTACTTTTTATACGGAAGAAATAACTTCTGATAAGTTCAGCATGCCCAATAAACAATGTTGTTTATTGTGCCAGTATCCGTTCTATTCACTCTCTGCAGGATGGACAGCTGTCTGATTTCTCTTATCTGTCTCCGTTTCAGGGTCACAACACTTAAGCCCTGAGCTATTTAATTTAATGTATGCCTTTCTAAGGTATAAAAATAAGCATACGAATTTGGCCTCCACAACGGGTATCATGTTTCTGTTGTCTCTTTGTCTTTTGTTAACTTTCTCCATTTGTTTGGAGGGGTGGAATGTTTCTCTTTTTTCTTATTTATATTTAGAGTAACAAAGTTAGCAGAAAGTTAAAATAAAACAAAGAAGAGAAACTCTGATGGGAAAATCACCCAGAAAGATGGGTGGGCTGGCCATAACTGGGACAGCATTAGGGACGGCATTAATAATATCATTTGCCTGAATTCTACTATTGAGATGACTGACTCCGTCCCACATAATCCTTGAAGAGAGTGCAAAGAGAGAGTAAGTGTGAAAGGAGGAGTAAGCAGAGGTGGGATTCATTTAACTGCAAATGTGAGTGGGAGCTTGCACGTGCCACCTTCTGCACATGCTCGGCCTTCCATGCATGCTCTTTGCTGGCGCATGCGCATGGCCTCCAAAACATGGCTAAATAGGACATTATTACATCCGGGTGGGTGGGTGGGGCCTACAGCAGTTGGCGCTACCGGCTGAATCCCACCACTGGAAGTAAGTAAAATCATTGGGGGCTTTTAAGAAGCGATTGGACAGCCATTTTTCTGAAATGGCATAGACTCTCCTGCTTGAGCAAAGGATTGGTCTAGAACAGGGGTCTGCAAACTTGGCTCTTTTTAGACTTGTGGACTTCAACTCCCAGAGTTCCTCAGCCAGTTTTGCTGGAGTTGAAGTCCACAAGTCTTAAAAGAGCCAAGTTTGCAGACCCCTGGTCTAGAAGACCTCCCAGATCCCTTGAAACTCTGTTATTCTATGTTCTATGTCCACTTGTTTTCTTTGCTGTAGAGTCATCAGGGCATCTCTTCCTCTACCTTCATGTGGACCTTGGTGTGGTGAACACAAATAGTATGCTGCTAGTAATGTCTGGGTGGGAGGGTCAAAACTTTAAGCCGGTGGCCAAAGTCTTACTCTCTTTTTATTGCACAATGCACTCAAAAAAAACTAGACAGGCTTCAATTGTTCAATATCCTTATATTGAAATAACATATCATATTAAAATTGAGCGATGGGCATTAGATGGTTTAATAATACGTTGATTAAGTTAGTTCTATATTAACATTTTAACATGACTTTTGAAGATAGATCCAAAAGTCATTTCATTACTATTCTGTATATTCTGCTCTTGTTATATTAACACTGTTATATTTGGTTGCACTTTAGCATTTTTTTTTATCTTACATTTCACCCATAAAAATATTTTAAAACAAAACAAAAAATGATCTTTAAAAAAATAGGGTGGCTTAGAACATGGTCACCATCTTCATTTCCTGAATCCCTTCTGGGTGTCCTTTTGCTGCAGCATAGACCTTAGAAACCTCCCCAATTTGTTATCCCATTATAGTGTTTGAAGATGTGAATAGAAAGTTATCCCATTAATCTTAAAATATTTAATTTTAAAGGTTTTTTTTAATTTTTAATTTATTTTTATCCTATAGGAGAAGAGCAGGCAGAGTTGGGGGAGGGTGAAATGTGTCATTAGCTTAGAGTTCTTATGTTGCCATAAACATTTCAGGTCCAGACCTCCTTGAATTCCTTTGAACCTTAAAAGTAAAGCTTCCCCTCGCACATATGTGCTAGTTGTTCCCGACTCTAGGGGGCAGTGCTCATCTCCGTTTCAAAGCCGAAGAGCCAGCGCTGTCTGAAGATGTCCGTGGTCATGTGGCTGGCATGACTAAGTGCCAAAGGCACACGGAGCACTGTTACCTTCCCACCAAAGGTGGTCACTATTTTTCTATTTGCATTTTTTACGTGCTTTCGAACTGCTAGGTTGGCCGAAATTGGGACAATTAACAGGAGCTCACCCTGTTATGTGGCAATAGGGATTCGACCTGCTGAACTGCTGACCTTTCGATCGACAAGCTCAGTGTCTTAGCCACTGAGCCACCACATCCTTTATCTTTGAATCTTATCAAGCGCCAATTTAATGTTGACATTAAATGATTAGATTATTGTGTCTAAACTTGAATAAATCTTCTGTGCCGCAACTTAATGCATGATCCTGATCCTTTGCACCTGAGATTTCCCACCTTTATTATTTATACTTTTAAATTATTTATATTAAAAAAAACTCTAGATGGCAAACATACCTAATTAAGGTGACCATCTTTTTTTACAATGAGAAGGAAGACACAAATAAATTGAAGAAAAAAAATCGTACATAAAAGAAACATTTTATTCATTGCAACAATAATACAGAATACACTATAATATGATAAACGCATAATACAAAACATTTGTAACAATAACATTTTATATTGTAATTATGCTTACATGCCTATTAATTATTATTTAAATGAGTACTTTTCCATTGAATAAATAAATTTGTAAATAAAATTATACATATTTGGAAATTATTAAATAGATAATGAATTAATAAAATGTGAATTATTGTGAGTATACACAGGTGAGTGTATGATTGAATATTCACTGAGAAAGAAGTGAGTCTAATGTGTGCATGTGTGCTGTGTCGTGTTTCAGTAAGAAGTAAACAAAGCCACTTGCACGCGGCGCACTCTTGCACGCAGCACACTTTCTCAAAACAATTCTCCTGTGCGGAGTGCATGCGTTTCATAATCACGTCTCACTGCACTGTATCAAGCCTTGATGAATCGTCATGTCAAATACAAATACGTCACATCACACGCAACGGATCGGATCGGCATCGATCGAATACGGAGATTTACAGATTAGTCTTCAAATATCGAAAAGGAGGACATGTAGGAGGACACTTTTCAAGAGAGGACAGAACTTACAAAAGAAGGACTGTCCTCCCTAAAGGAGGACGATTGGTCACCTTAACCTAATACTCCTTCCTCCTCCCATTTTCTCCACAATAACCCTGTGAACTGTTTTGGGTTCAGAGAGAGTGATCAGCCCAAAGTCTCTCTAAAGTGCAGTTCTCAGCATGCCATTCAAAGACCAAAGGAGGCTCTGTCAGCCCAGGGAACACACCTTGCAATGCCTTGTGGAAACCTTTTGCTCATCCAGCAGCTGGAGCTGTATTTATTTATTTATTTTCCTGCTTGAGACGTTAAAGCCAGAAACAGGCTAATATTTGACAACTTGACAACGGAAAAATTAAGCAGCCCATTTACCAAGCCTTGACAACTGGCAAGATCAGATTGGTCTCCTCCACAACAGCTGATCGGCTCATTGCTATGGGAACCAGCAGGAAGCAAAGCATCACACAACAGGAGCTGTTGCTGGATGGTACAGGTTAAAATTCTGGTGGCTAACAAAGAATTGCCTGCCTCTGAAACATTTTAACTTTTTTCTTTTTTAAAGGAAGTAATCCACAGAGAAGGCCTCTCCCCCCCAAAGAAAAAACCAAAAAAAACCCCACCTTTGATTAACACTTTGTTAAACGAAACTTGTAAATTAAGTGCAGAGGAAACTGCCATTGTCCATAAAGCTTTCCTGCGTGATCCTTTGTGTGCGTTTGCGTGAGTGTGTGCGTGTGTGTGTGTGTGTATAGTATTTCACAATAGAATGGAGACTTAAAACATGACTCCAAGAGCTTTAAAAATGCAATAGGAGCACACACTCATACCCACAGTAAAATCAATAGAGTGAGGAATGACTCAAGCAGCTTGTATTTTCACAGTGGTAATCAAAAAGTAATTTTAGGTCCAATAATTTGTATTGATTGTTTGTGAAACTGTAACACCTTATGCCAGAAGCCTGGTTGTGTGGTTATAAATATGTGTACCATTTTGTTGTGCTTGTCCTTTACTTATTGAGTTTTATTTTCTCAAGAAGAATCTTATTTTATGCTGTTAATACACAAGAGCAAGGAGCATTTTTTTGTAACAGACTTTCAAGTCTAGCAATCTTCCCTGTGTGTGCCTTTGTAGAGAGTGTTGAAGATATAGCAGAACCCCTAAGCATAATCTTTGACAAAGCTTTTATGACCAGTTCTCTTCCCAAACTTTGGTCACTAGCCACTGTCATCCCCATCTTCAAAAAAGGAGACCCCAGCTTAGTCGAAAATTACAGACCGATCTCCCTTTGCTGTGTCATCTGCAAAGTCATGGAATCTATCATCAACCAATCCATTACCGCACACTTAGAAACAAACAACCTACTCTCCAACAAACAATTTGGTTTCAGGAAAAAATTATCATGTAACTTACAACTTCTCCACTGCAAAAACATATGGACTACAAATCTTGATCAAGACAAATCAATAGATGCAATCTACATAGACTTCTGCAAAGCTTTTGACTCAGTAGTACACGATAAACTTCTCCTAAAACTAACATCCTATGGCATCTCAGGACCCCTCCACAAATGGATATCTGCTTTTCTGTCTAACAGACAACAAGTGGTCAAAATTGGCAATGCTTTATCAAATCCTGTTCCTGTCAAGAGTGGCGTTCCTCAAGGCAGCGTCCTTGGACCAACACTCTTTATACTATACATTAATGATCTTTGTGACCACATCTCAAGTAATTGTGTTCTCTTTGCTGATGATGTCAAACTATTTAACACCACAGACAATACTTCTATCATTCAAAACGACCTTGATCATCTATCCACTTGGTCTAAAAATTGGCAGCTCCAAATTTCAACCAGCAAATGCTCAGTCTTACATATAGGAAAAAAGAACCCAAAAACTAAGTACATACTAGATGGACATTACCTTACAGATGACCCCCATCCCGTTAAAGACCTTGGAGTTTTCATGTCAAATGATCTAAGTGCCAAAGCCCACTGCAACTACATAGCAAAAAAAGCTCTAAGAGTTGTAAACCTAATTTTGCGTAGCTTCTTTTCCAAAAACACCACACTACTAACCAGAGCATATAAAACATTTGCTAGACCAATTCTAGAATACAGCTCGCCTGTTTGGAACCCTCACCACATCTCTGACATCAATACAATTGAACGTGTCCAGAAATATTTTACAAGAAGAGTTCTCCATTCCTCTGAAAACAACAAAATACCTTATCCCACCAGACTTGAAATCCTAGGCTTAGAAAACTTGGAACTCCGTCGCCTTTGACAAGACCTAAGTTTAACTCACAGAATCATCTATTGTAATGTCCTTCCTGTCAAAGACTACTTCAGCTTTAATTGCAATAATACAAGGGCAACCAATAGATTTAAACTTAATGTTAACCGCTTTAATCTAGATTGCAGAAAATATGACTTCTGTAACAGAATCATCAGTGCTTGGAATACTTTACCTGACTCTGTGGTCTCTTCCCATAATCCTAAAAGCTTTAACCAAAAACTTTCTACTATTGACCTCACCCCATTCCTAAGAGGACCATAAGGGGCGTGCATAAGCGCACAAACGTGCCTACCGTTCCTGTCCTATTGTTTTTCTTTTCTTCTTCCTATATATATATATATGCTTATATCTCCTAACATTTACACATATATATGTTTATATACTATATAATCTTTTTGTATGATGTTGTGACAAAATAAATAAAAAAATAAAAAAATAGACAACACACCCCTTCTTAAGAATGCCTTTCATTGAACAAAGTGGAAAAGCTGGTTCAGGAACAATTTCTGATCTTCTGAATCAAGGCTGCGGGATCTAATTGTCTTCCAGGAGTTGCTGAATTACAACTTCCAGAAGCCTTGGGCAGCATTGCCAATAGAGAGCAATGCAGGAAGTGGTTTTGAGTGATAGCTGAATAGTCATGCATTCCCAAACCTGTTTAAAAACAATTTTCCCCGATCTGTTCTCTACCAACTAAGATGGAATACAATGCCAATATCTCTAGCCAGCAGTGGTAGGTTTTCAATATTTTTACCACTGGTTTACCCTACGCGCGCACACTCTCTTTGCTCCTGCGCTTGTGCCTTCCGCGCATGCGCCCGGCCTTCCGCGCATGTGCTTTGCTCACACACGCGTCTTCTGTGCATGCTCCCAGCTTCAAAAACACGGCTACATAGGATGGCATTACGCCCGGGCAGGTGGGTGCGGGCCCACCCGCAGTCGCCTCTACAGGTTTATCTGAACCGGCTGAATACCACTCTGCTAGCCGGTATGTAAATTGCATGGAAGGATCAGACTGGGGAAGACTGTGTTAAAATATACATTGGATGTTGCAGATTGTTGGATGATGGATGGAAGCAGTAATCCATAAAAAGGATCCTATTGATTTGACACATCAGGGCTATGAAATCTACTGGGGGGAATAGTATCCAGGCTGTGTGACCATGTCAAAAGTTTGTAGATCTTAAACTTAGAGATAATGGGATTTATGGGATTCCATCTCCAATTCAGGAACTACTGACCTAGTCTTGGATGGGCAGTAGCATTACAGGAATAGCTGACCAAAATGCAATATTGCAGCTAACAACTCAGCAATTAGTACATGTAAAGGTAAAGGTAAAGATAAAGGTAAAGGTTCCCCTCGCACATACGTGCTAGTCGTTCCCGACTCTAGGGGGCGGTGCTCATCTCCATTTCAAAGCCGAAGAGCCAGTGCTGTCCGAAGACGTCTCCGTGGTCATGTGCCTGGCATGACTAAGTGCCAAAGGCGCACGGAACGCTGTTACCTTCCCACCAAAGGTGGTCCCTATTTTTTCTACTTGCATTTTTTATGTGCTTTCGAACTGCTAGGTTGGCAGAAGCTGGGAGCTCACCCCGTTACACGGCAGCACTAGGGATTCGAACCGCTGAACTGCCAACCTTTCGATCGACAAGCTCAGCATCTTAGCCCCTGAGCCACCACGTCCCTAACTACATATAATTGAAGTCTAAATTGTAGTCTAAAATCTGCATCCGTTTCATGAGGGAATCCAAAAGGCTTCTTTCACATTACTCATCTGTGCTTGGCTATTTTTTTCTTCATGTACCATATTCAGCCAAATAGCTGAAGTCTTCTTGTGATGTTGCTATTGGTGATGTCTCTAAATCTGTCTTCCAGTCTTTTCCTCTTTTATTAAGTTTTTCATTTGCTCATTTAAGGCTTGTCTGATAATTGCAAGATGGCTAAATCTGCTAAGGTAGAGGGTTACAACTTGGAACAGAGCTGAGCACAGCAGAGCAAAATGCCCACTCAAGACATTCCTTCATCTTCACTTCAGCCTTAATTGAGATGCAGGAATCATCCCCATGAAAGAAACAAGTACCAGTCACTTTACTGCAGCGGTTCTCAACCTTTGGGTCGCGACCCCGTTGGGGGTCAAATGACGATTTGCCAGGGGTCGCCTAAGACCATCGGAAATATGGGAAATATACTTGCGAGTCGAAGAGTCGCACTCCAATGGTTGACTCCACAAGCCAGCTGCAGGCTTTTCAAATTGCTAGCCGAATTCGGCTTCAGGCGCAATGAATTAAAAAAGAGAGAAATCTTTGCTCTGATGTCTCCCTCTCAAGCCAGCTGCAATCACTCCCAATCGCTAGCCTAATCTGGCTTCAGGCGCGATAAACTTAATAGGGGAGGAGTCTCCGCTTTAATGCTTCCATCCTCAAGGCAATCACAAGCAGTTCAGATCGCTAGCCAATATGGCTTCAGGCGCAATAAATTCAAAATGACAGTAATTTTATGGTTGGGGTCGCCACATCATGGGGAATTGTATTAAAGGGGTTGCCACATTATGGGGAATTGTATTAAAGGGGTCGCAGCACTATAAAGGTTGAGAACCACTGCTTTACTGGGTTAATTATGGTCCTTGCAACCCAGCCCAAGTGGAATTGTGTTTTTGAAAGGTAGTTTCTTTTCATTCAGAATTGTTTAAAATAAAGCAGAAGTGGGTGGAGGGAAAACCGTACTGGGTTTTCTTTATTTTTAAGTGTTCTTTAAAAAAAAAAGTTTCCTTCCATTAGTTGTTAATTGATACGTGTGGTGGGTGGGTGAGTAGGCGGGTTTGTATTTCTAGTACAGTTAGATGATTTCATACAAAAGGCTAAAATTTCTGGCTTGTAGGATCTGTTCTTTTGTTCTTGGAATCCAGTGGCCCATCAACCAGAATCTGATGAATGGAGAAACCCAAGTAGTCAGAAAAAGGTTTGTGTTAAAGCCGGGAAACTATGTTTAGTGTTCAGCAGATTGCTAAATCCTTTCATGTGAACTCCACTTCATCTCCCGATGTCTCTTTTGCTGCTTTTTAAAATTAGGTCATCGAGAGAAACTGATGAAACAGAGCCTCTGGTTTGTCTTCTTACAACAGAGATTTAGGACTGATAAAGAAGCCAGGGAGTCCTTTTGGCATTTAACAGGTTCATCTATTTTGTGTCTTGAGATTTACACAAGTTATGTACGTTCAGGACAGCTATTGACAATATTACCCTGTTTTCCCCAAAATAAGACATCCTCTGATAATAAGCCCAATCAGGCTTTTGAGCGTATGACAATAAGCCAAGTGCTTATTTCAGGGTTCAAAAAAAAATGTAAGACAAGGTCTTCTTTTTGGGGAAACATGGTAAAGGAGTGAGGGATGGAGAGGAAACCTATGGGCACCCTGCTTGAAAATTTGGAGCAAGGCCAAATTATTTATGTCTCCTATAAAACTGAATTTGGATATGCAGTTCTTTTGTTTATGATAAATCAGTTTTTGGCCACAAATAACCAAGTGCAAGAATCTTTTGTCACTTATCCTAGATATGAATACCTTTGGCATTAACATATACATGCCTTTATTGCTATAATAATAATACAATTTCAACTTAGAGATGGGTATTTCTTATAATATTTGATAGAATGAGACATGGGATTCTAATTCGTGCAATATCAAATTGAAAAATGTTCAATTGTGCATCTCCTCATTTAAAAATTATTTGATACATTTAATACATAAACATTTTAACATGTTCAGCAGGATTGCTTTAAATTATTCAGCATTAATTTGGCTGAAGCTAAATTCAGGATGATGCAATTATTACAGATACCAAGATATCAGTAGTTTAATACATTTGAAATCAACAATGAATTCTCCAGCACTACCCATATTATAAAATAAATTACCACTAGAACTGAGGCAACCATATTTGTTAAAACTGAAGGAAGCTCAAAATCTAGTTACAGATGCTTCCCACATTTGATCAGTCCTGATTCATCTTTATACAAATATCTCCATGAATCACAACAAAAGTACATAGAAATGAGCATTATGAACATAATGTAAAATAGTACTGAATCCATATCAGTGGGGCTTTCTATATTGAATAGAAAGTTGTACAACCTTGGAAGTTCTTTTATTTATTCAGGCCTCCAAATGATCTAATATTTCAACACTTACAACTCTAGTTGCTCGTGGTGTTTACATTTTATATGTAAAAAAGAAATGATGATTTGTTTTTATATCATTTTTATAAGCCATTAAAGGGGTGGACAGCATATCCATTCCCTAAGTAAAATTAAAAATAAAACAAAAACCCAAACAAACTGAAAATGTTTATATATCTTTCCCCCCCCCATAATAAATATAAACTAAAACATAGGAGGAATAATAAATAACATGTGACTGTTTATTAGATGAATAAATCGTGACAAATAAACACTTTATTGGATTTACCCTTTTGTGTTATATATAATCATAATAGTAGCTGTCAGTCACATTTCAATATAACTGATTTTAAGAGTTCCCTACATTATAGTTATATAAGTCATAACACAGTTCATCATCCCTGCTTTCTCTTGATGTGATCAATTGTGATGTCACCATATATAAATTCAGTGTGATTTAAGAGTTCATATTCTCTTAGTTGAGATAGGGGTGCTACAGCTGTTTCTGCAGAGACGTTTGTTTATGTTAACTTGCCCTCTCTCTCTCTCTCTCTCTTTTTCTAATGTGGTCGTTATTGATGACCTTCTCGGCAACACTTTAAGGTCAGATAAGCAAGTTAAAAGGACAGTAATTAGGAAATGGATTGCTTGACTAATAAAATTCTACAGCTTGGAAGATGGTGCCCTGATATTTCACTTACCTCTATTAGAAACAATTGTTACTGGCAACTTTCAGAGATTTGCCAGTAGTCACTTACAATTTGTAATTCTCTTCTTCTCCCTGACCCTGTTCCCCTTAACTGTATATACTGTTTTCTTGGAGAAATAGGTGAGCACATTCTTTCACACTACTGTGCACTGAGCCAATTTAAGGCTTGCTGTTAAATATAGATATTGCCTGTATAATCTTGAGCACATGTGAAAAGCACCCTTACAAATGCAGATCGTAGCTAATTTTATTTTTCTTTCACCAGATTTATCTTCTTCAGGTCCTTCAGCAGCAGGTGAAGGTGGTATTCATCATATTACTATTGTCTATCATGTTATTCCCACAACCATCTTGTGAGATAAGTAGAATTGACGGAACTTGGCTGGCCAAGTCAGCTTCCATGGATTTGAAATGTATTGCTTCCTGGCTCTATCAAAAACTCTTACCACTTCTTCGCATTGATTTTAAATATATTGGTATCTCTGGGGGTCCACCTAAAACAAGAACTGTATTGAAACTGCATTGAAAATTCAAGATGGTTGAATTTTTGGACCATCTTTGGAAAACAGGTTCCATAATTGTTGTTGAATGACTTTCAGAATGTTTAAACAAAACGTATCCTTGGAATATAGCTTGTTTGTTTGTTTACACCACTCAGAAACAAGCTGCTTCCACTCATAAGGACATCATCTGGGTGCTGCATCCAGACAATATGAAGCAAAAACAATTGAATATAGTTTTTAAAAAGTTCCAGAAAGCAGAAAAAGAATAACAAACAAAAAAAGCCAAAAAAACAGAGATTACAACAGCCATGTTGCTCAAGATACTGGAAGCAATCTATTAATAATTTCTGAAAAATGAGTAGAATGATCGATTGTTATAAAACTGCCTTGCCACAAATCCCTACATTTAAAAAAAAAATGACCCAATTATGAGTTCATCTAGCTGAATCAAAATGTTAAACAGCTTCCTTGCTGTGAATTAATTACGTATTTCTATGGCTCTTTCATCGATTTCCAGGACATTGAAGGTTTCGTCTGTTTTGAAACATCTTGGAAAATGGTTACAGGCCTCTTGGGGCAATGCTATTCCAAAATGTCAGGAAGTTCTGCAGCCCTCTCAAAAGTAACACGTAAGGTAGATTTTGAGGAAAAAGGGAAGCAGAGATGATGGAGTACAATGGCTAGCATGAGCACACCCCAAATTCAATGGTGGGATTCAGCCAGTTTGCACCACTTCGGGAGAACCGGTTGTTAACTTTCTGAGCAGTTTGGTGAACCGGTTGTTGGAAAAAATCATTAGGGGAGAGAACCGGTTGTTAAATTATTTGAATCCCACCACTGCCCAAATTGTACTGTTAGGTTTGGCTTCTAATGACCTTGGGGGAATTTCTACATTAGCCATTTTGAACTCCCCACGTTCCAAATTTTGGTTGAGCTGCAATGGCTTATCCCTTGTAATCATAGGTTGGCGAACTGAGATAACCCATCTTTTTCCGAGATCTCTAGGCTATTAAAGTAGGCTACTAAAGGCAAGCAAACTTAAGGTCATTCTGTGCCATTTAAAGAGCCTCTTTTCTTTAACTTTTTGATCTTTTAGATTTTCTTATAGAGGAGATTTTTTTTCCTGCAAGCTGAACAAAAAAAAAATTAAAACAAGAAGTTGAACAAGTACTTAAATAGACATCTTCATAACCGTTTTCTTTGGAACAAAGGAAACAATTCTTCTTGAAAATTAGAATCAGCCTGCATGCTTGTCTCAACGAGGGAGTGGGGGTTGAGGGGAAAATTCAGATAAAATAAACTCGGTAAGCCTCTGATTTTGCTTAAAGATAAAGAAAGTACAATAATGCATTTTCCCAGAATGACAGCTAGTGATATCTGCAAATGGCTTTCATCAGAAGAAAGCCAGTGTACAACTCCAATCAATACACTGATAGTCTGTAATGTAAAGATTAAGATCAGAATATTTAAAAATTTAATACACTGCCTCTCCATATAGCACTTTGGAAGTCAATATCTTTGGGAATCCAGTCCATTTCCCTGGCCTGAAAGCATTATATATTTAAGGTTTTTAAATAATTCATCAAGTCCATGTGATTAAAATGAAAAATGTGAGTCCATCCATTATCTCCTGCAGCTGCTGCTTAGATATTAGTTTGCCTAACTGCCCAGGATGCGATACTTAATTGAGACTTCAATAGATGCGCCACTGAAAAGGGGTTATAGGCCCGTGAAAGACAGAATACAACATAAAGGTTGATCTTTAAAAGGGATTTATATGCAAACGCAAGTTATTGTCCAATATTTACATTTATGGGCCATGCTTAAAATGCAATTACTTGGCCATAAAAATATGTAGATAGGACTGGATATATCATTCTTTGTTAATTTCATTTTTCAGTGCTACCAGTAAGAACTAAGGGATGCAGAACAAT
This sequence comes from Ahaetulla prasina, assembly GCF_028640845.1. Lineage (NCBI taxonomy): Eukaryota > Metazoa > Chordata > Lepidosauria > Squamata > Colubridae > Ahaetulla > Ahaetulla prasina. Next base: position 216,804,251 of record NC_080540.1, on the reverse strand, counting down.
TAGCAAGGATTATTATTTTTTTCATGGCTGTAGCTCGTGTTCCTGATCACTGATGCATTCATACCCTACGTTCATGGACAATTTTTGTTTTTTCAGATCTCGTTCACAGATATACTGAATGTTCAGCCCAATGAGTGCAAAGCACACCTGTATGTGTTAAAATTCTGCACAATTCTCTTGTACAAACCATTGTTAATTGGTTGTAATGGAACAGCTTGCCTTCAGAAGTTGTGGGTGCTTCATCACTGGAAGCTTTAAGAAGAGACTGGACAGCCATCTGTCAGAAATGGTATAGGGTCTCCTGCTTGAGCAGGGGGTTAGACTAGATAACCTACAAGTCCCCTGTTGTGGTCCGTCAGCAGCCTACAGAGCTGGCAACGGAGTTGGACAGCGATGAGGCTGAGATGAGGCCAGGGCCATCGGGGAGTGAGGTGTGGATTCCAGAGCCTCCAGAGACTGATAGTAGTGAGGCAGAGGAACAGGAAGAGCCTGTTCCTAATGCACGCATGAGAAGAGCTGCCAAAAGGCAAGAGCAGCTCAAGCAAAGAGGACAACTCGGGACTACGGCCAAGAGATGATTGGCCCCTCCCATAAGGCTTAATAACAGACCAGCACCGTTGTTTCAGCTTGCCGGAAAACAACATTGTAGCTGCGTCCTCTGCTTCGTGTATGTCTTTGTTTTTGTAGCTTCTGGACATTTGCCAGGAAGGACTTTTGGCAGTTTGCTTAATTGGAGTAAGGTTTGTGAGATAACTGAAGTATTTGTGCTTAGGAGGCATTTGTTTTACTTTCAGTTGAACGATGCTAGGAATGAAGTAATTCCCAGCTGTTCAAATAAAGTTTATTTTTCCATAGACTATTACTACCTACTTGGGCCTGGGTCACAACAGTCCCTTCCAACTCTGTTATTCTATTCTACTTCCATGCTATACTTGGAAATCCTTTATTGACAGACAGAAACCTTGGGCAAAAGATCCTTTGTGTCTTTGGAACTGATCCACAATCTTATTGTAGTATGAAGTATGAAAGGAGGAATCTTCCCGCAGGCTTTCCATATACAGGTAGTCCTTGACTTATGACCACAACTGAGCCCAACATTTCTATTGTTAAGTGAAACACTTGTTAACTGAGTTTTGTCCCATTTTACCTCAGTTGTTAAGTGAATCATCGCTGGTGATAAGTTAGCAACCCAATTGTTAAGTGAATCTGGCTTCCCCTTTGACTTTGCTTATCAGAAAGGTGTAAAAGGAAATCACATGACACAGCCACAGTCATGAATATGAACCAGTTGCCCAGCGTCTGAATTTTGATCATGTGATCATGGGGGAGCGCTGCAAAAGTCGTAACTGTGAAAATTGGTCTCTTTTCAGTGCTGTTGTATCTTTGAGCGTTCACTAAATGAACTATTGTTAGCGGAGGACTACTTGTAGGATAAGAGAAAAGCATAATTGTGAATATCTGAATAATCAGCACCTCAAAAATAAGTTGTGGGGGGAGGGGGAGGATAAGAAAAGGAAAACAACTGCCAAATGTGTTATGTGCTATTTAGGGTAGCAAATGAATCTGAGGGGATCACATTCTCCTCACGGTCCCAAGCATTAAATGAGGCTAAATTCATCGAGTCTGCCATGCACTGTGAATGATTGGCTCAGCTCTTATGAGCTGTACACTAATCTTTGCTGCTGTAGTCATCGTTCATTTTTTTCCGGATTTGTCTTCCCCCACATACTTTATACCATCTTCTCTCAGGAGTTACATCAGCTGCCCATGGGAATGGAGCTACAGAGGCACACTGAAAAGCTGGAAATTCCCTTCTTCCCACTTCTGCCAGAGCTACAAATGCTGCTTCCTCTTTGTGTTTGCTAAATAGGTTTTATTTAATAACTAACCTCTACGGTAATGAGATGGAAATGCTAAATGCTCAACCAGGAGCTGGAATGCCAGGAAGAGAAAGAGAGAGAGGCTGTTTCGTTTTCTTAGATTGGGAGGAAATGAAATCTTACAGCCCTGCTATGTGTTTTGAACCAATTGCTGGGTTATTGAATTGTATTAAGAACTGGATATCTAGTTTTTAATCAATGCCAGAACATTGTATTATGGCCTTTGCAGATGAGAAACTAGCATCGTATACATCACAGCAGTTAGCTGTGATATTCTTGATGTAAGTGTGTAGAAGCTGGACTGGATACCAAAGTTAATATTTAAGATCCCATAGCAGAGGTGGGTTTCAATAGGTTCTGACCAGTTCTGGAGAACCAGTAGTGGAAATTTTGAGTAGTTCGGAGAACTGGTAGTAAAAATTCTGACTGGCCCCACCCCCATCTATTCTCTGCCTCCCAAGTCCCAGCTGATCAGGAGGAAATGGGAATTTTGCAGTAACCCTCTCCTGGAGTGAGGTAGAAATGGAGATTTTGCAGTATCCTTCCCCACACCCACCAAGCCACACCCACAGAACAGATAGTAAAAAAATGTGAAACCCATCACTGTAGATAAAGCATTTCTAAATCCCGCCTCAGACATTACCCATAACAATAGCACTTAGACTTATATACCGCTCCACAGTGCTTTAGAGTACTCTCCAGAAGTTTACAATGTCAGCCTCTTGCCCGCCCCCCAATCTGGGTCCTCATTTTACCGACCTCGGAAGGATGGAAGGCTGAGTCAACCTTGAGACAGTCAGGATCGAAGGAATCAAACTCCAGGCTATGGGCAGAGCTTGCCTGCAATACTGCATTCTAACTACTGCGCCACCACAGCTCCTACCATGGTGGCATAGCGATTAGAAAGTGATCATAGATACAGCAAACAAGGCTGCAAGCAGCACCTTATCCTCCATGAACATCCTAAAATATTTTTATATGTTGACCAGTCACCTTCTGCGAAACAGGCTGCCATATAAATTTGATAGATGATAGATAGATGGTTGGAAGCCTTCCAGAGTCACTTAAATGACAGCTAAGATAAGATTAATAGATGATAGATAGATAAGATTAACCAATAAGTGATGAGAAATAGATGGGGGGGGAGATACTTCAAGCATTCCAATTTAATTCAAAATATTTTTTATCACTTTTATTCTTAAATTTGTTCACTCTGCTGGATTACTGATTTTAACTCACTTCCAAAACAAAGTAATATTTGTATTAAAATAAGTCTGCTTTTCTTTATCTCTTTTCCTTTTCCTTTTTTTACTGCTTTTTTGCAGCTATTTTTCCTAAATATATCCATTACTCGATTTCTTTCTCTCATTTTTTGCAACAATCAGGATTTTTACATTATTTTTTCTTATCCACAGCCCCTTTCATTTCATCAATCTACCAAGCACTCTGTTGAATATTTCATATTAGTTTAACACTACTTCTATGCCATTTTGAAAAGTAATTAGTTTCATTTTGTTTCAATGAACTTTCTCCAACTTTCCTGTTGTTCATTTGAGAGATTAATCTTCTCATATTTTTTCATACTGAATTTGTACTTTCTCTAACTGCAAGCATTCCACTTCCATTTCTTTCATCTCTTTTATTTATTTATTTGCATGACTTTTTCTCCCTAGATCCATGATTGTCACTATTAATAAGTGCTCTGCTTCACATTCAGAACCTTTTATCATTGTTGCAATTCTTTACAGATTTTCTAAAACTTTATCTTAAATAATAAAACTAATCATGTTTTTACATTCATATGAATTACTTTGCCATTCTATGGCCTCCAAACTATCAAGGGCCTACCTTAACGAAGGGTCTTGGGACCCAGAGAGGTGGCATGCGGCCAAGAAGAAGTTGTGGGGTTTTTTAAATAGTTTTTTAAACAAGGGTCTTTTAAGGGGGGGGAGGGATTTGGCGGGTGGGGGTCAGAACCATGGTATCTTGCTGCGCCGGCTGGGGGGATTGGGAGTGGGAGGCACCGTATATCGGTGGTTCTCCTCCTATCTCTCCGACCGGACGCAGACGGTGTTGACGGGGGCAGAGGTCGACCGCGAGGGCCTCACTTGTGGGGTCCCGCAGGGGTCGATTCTCTCGCCCCTGTTGTTCAACATCTACATGAAGCCGTTGGGTGAGATCATCAGTGGTTTCGGGGTGAGATACCAGCAGTACGCTGATGATACTCAGCTGTACTTCTCCACCCCGGGCCACCCCAATGAAGTTGTTGAAGTGCTGTCCCGGTGCTTGGAAGCCGTCTGGTCTGGATGGGAGAAACAGGCTCAAGCTTAATCCCTCCAAGGCAGTGGCTGTGGATGCGGCATCCCGATTCAGTCAGCTGCAGCCGCAGCTGGCTGTCGGAGGCGAGTTATTGGCCCCAAAGGATAGGGTGCGCAACTTAGGCGTCCTCCTGGATGATCGGCTGTCGTTTGAAGATCATTTGACGGCCGTCTCCAGGAGGGCCTTCTACCAGGTTCGCCTGGTCCGGCAGTTGCGCCCCTTCCTTGATCGGGATGCCTTATGCACAGTCACTCATGCTCTCGTTACCTCTCGCTTGGATTACTGTAATGCTCTCTACATGGGGCTCCCCTTGAAGTGCACTCGGAGGCTTCAGTTAGTCCAGAATGCAGCTGCGCGGGTGATAGAGGGAGCTACCCGTAGCTCCCATGTAACACCGCTCCTGCGCAGACTGCACTGGCTGCCTGTGGCCTTTCGAGTGCACTTTAAGGTGTTGGTTACGACCTTTAAAGCGCTCCATGGCTTAGGACCTGGGTACTTACGGGACCGCCTGCTGCTACCACATGCCTCCCACCGACCCGTACGCTCCCATAGAGAGGGACTTCTCAGGGTGCCGTCCGCCAAACAATGTCGGCTGGCGGCCCCCAGGGGAAGGGCCTTCTCTGTGGGGCTCCACCTCTGGAACGAGCTTCCCCTGGTTTCGTCAAATACCTGACCTTGGACATTTCGTCGAACTGAAGACCTATCTTTTATTCACGGGCTGGCTTAATTGGATTTTAAAAGGGAATTTTATCAATTTTAAATGGGATTTTAATTGATGATGATTTTTAATATCAGGCCAATTTTGAATAAGTTTTTTAGGGGTATTTAAATTGTGTATATTTGTATTGTTGTTTTTATTTTGCCTGTACACCGCCCTGAGTCCTTCGGGAGAAGGGCGGTATAAAAATCAAATTAAATAAATAAATAAATAAATAAATTTTCTAAAACTTTATCTTAAATAATAAAACTAATCATGTTTTTACATTCATATGAATTACTTTGCCATTCTATTTACACATGAATCCACTTATACAATTTATTCTAGACAAAATATTCTTTTTCCAAGTGGATCTGCACCAAACAATAATCATCCTCATTCATTTTTGGGACTTCAAATGGTCCAATCACATTTTTTTTTGTCTTGTGCCTATCCTTCCATCCATGTTACTTTTTTCTGGTTTACATTCATACAAAATCTTGTATAAGCTACCACTCTGCCCTCCTCCCCAAAATTCTTGTTCTTTACCAGTATTCAGTGAATACTGAATATCAATATTCAGTATTCAGTGAAACACAACATCTCAAACTGCTGAACATCAAACCAATTCATAATTTTTGACACACGTTAATCTTCTCATTCATAATTAAACCTACATTTTAATTCATATACTAGCAACTTAACTCCACAAGTTCAGATTAAATGTCCTTCCCTTTGAAATGTTTCATAGACATGCAACATTTTTTTCTTTTTTTTTTCACTTGACATAATCAGATCCCTTACATTAAAAATCTATCCCTACTGTCATATTAAGAGTTGCAATTTGGAGGCGATTTAGAATGATCCATGTTCATACCCTAAGCCTGCAGAGTTACAAGCTAGTTTAGTGAATCTCAGATTACATATACCCTTAATTGAGTTTTGATGCTGGCAGCATGGTTTTCAAACATTTCCTTCATGTGCTTGCTCCACAGAGCAGGATATTACTGCAATTTCATGCAGTATTGTTTGTTTTGTACTCAGAATCACTAGTACACAATGCGTTGCATTGCTTTCGGGACAGTAAAATATAATAAGTGTAGTGGCTGTTGGCATCCAGAGCTATTAAAAACTAACTTTCTGGCACACTAGAGTGTTTACAAAGTGAGGGGAGGGGAAAACATATGAAATACAGAAGAGGAGAAAATATTTTTTTTAAAAAAAAATTCTGAATGAATGCAATAACCAGAAATGAGATGACATCTTATTAAAAAGGTTGATTGCTTTGGAGAAAGGAAGGAAGAAAGGAAGGGAGGGAGGGAGGGAGGAAAAAGAGGAAGGGAGGGAAGGAGGAGCAGGGATGGAGAGAAAAAAGGAGGGAAGGAGGGAGGGAGGGAGGGAGAGAAAAAAGGAGGGAGGAAGATAGAGAGGGAGGAAAAAGATGGAGGGAGGGAGGGGGAGGGATGGAGAGAAAAAAGGAGGGAGGGAGGGAGGAAAAAGAGGGAGGGAGGGAGGAAGGAAGGAAGGAAGGAAAGAAGGAAGGGTCCTTTGAAGTAGGCCAGGAAAGGCACCAGACAATATAAGAACTACCGTATATACTCGAGTATAAGCCGAGTTTTTCAGCACGTTTTTTGTGCTGAAAACGTCCTCGCTTATACTGGTCTATAACTTATACTCAGTTTTTTTTTTTTTAAGCCCTCGGCTTATACTCAGTATATACGGCTTATACTCAGTTTTTTTTTTCTTTTTCACATTTTACCGGACTAGAAGCCCTGCGGTGCAGTGAGAGGGCGGGCGGGGGCCGCCAGCCTTCTCAGCTGAGGAGGGTTTCCCCAACCGTAGGTGCCTCATTTCACACCCTCGGCTTATACTCGAGTCCCCAGTTTACCCCAGTTTTTGGGGTAAAATTGGGGACCTCGGCTTATACTCGGATCGGCTTATATTCGAGTATATACGGTACTGAAAATATTTTGTTATAGGTATAATAACAGAATCTTGAAAGCCTGAACAGAGTTCCTATCTACTTTCCCAACATGAAGATGGAGCCACCTTGAGTTTCTTCATCATCCAATCCAATCTTTTGGGGCTAAGCTGTTGTTTTCCTGATGGCTATCACATTCTTCAATGTTATCTATTCCATCTCCACAGCAAGAAAGGAAGGAAATACTGTTATAAGAAAAAAAAAGCATATTAAAAAGAAACTTTGTGGCATATCACAATTGCCCACTATTAATAAGGTCGCTGGGGTCTTTCAATAGGATTCCAGGCATTTATGCTGCCATATCATTTAAATCCTGCTTGATCAACATGCCAGCAACACTGACATTTGCATTTGGAAAAAAACAACAACAAAACAACTGCTGATTATAAAACTGGACATTGGAAGGATGAAAAATTGGGACACCAAATTGAGAACAAGATGAGTACAGACCTACATAAGAGGATTCCAAATAGCCTTTATTCCCACACTGGGCGTAAAACCAAAAGCCTCTTTTGAGTTTAAGTGTTGGTGTCTTAGAAGAAATTCTCTGGCTACAATCTTCCAATATTGGGATTTTTTTCCCCTCCCTGAGAATTCTGTGTGTACAGAATCTCAAAGAAATTGAATTTATGGGATTCGTTTTTGCAAGTATTTAGGATAGCACAGTATTACTTGTGGTGAACATGCCCTGTTAATCATGACAATAGAACACTAACCTCTTTAAGATCTCCTTTGGGCTGCTCATGTCCATCTAGGGAACAAAAAATTGTTTTTTTCCAGAGGCCTTGCTAATGGGAAAACTAATACAATTGCTTCCCTTTAGAATTAACTAAATGACACTTGCTATTTCACATTGCCGTTATGAAGAAACCCAAGAGATACTTTGTAGTTTCCTTTTTTAAAAAAAAAATCTTTGGGAGAAGGAGGTCAAGATTCAGAATTTAAAAAAATAATAATTTAAAAAACACCAGCTTTATGCAATCTGAAGAGGAACGAGAAAAGCATAAATCCTTTAAGGTTCACTTTCACGAGGATTATTACTGGCTGCAACGTTTATTTGAGGGCTTCACCAGGTTCTGATGATCAAAAGCTCTTCCAAAAAATTAGAAGCACCAGCATCGTAAATTCTGGACTGGCCTACTAAACAATGACAAAAAATGATTTCACACTTTGAGAATAAATCTGAGAGTCATAACCTGAATGCAAATGATCAAATATTATAGTAACAATGCATGTCTCTCAGGGCAGTCCAATTACAATAAAAATGAACAAAACTAAGTTAAAATTACATGAAACCAATATCAATATGCATAATCATGGTAGATAGAGGTACAAGATAGATAGATAGATGATAGATTGATAGATTGATAGATTGATAGATTGATTGTTAGATGATAGACAGACAGATAGATAGATAGATAGACAGACAGACAGACAGACAGACAGATAGCCAGCCTTCGGTATGACCTAAGCATAGCTCATAAAATCATCTGCTACAATGTCCTACCTGTCAATGACTACTTCAGCTTCAATCACAGCAATACACGAGCACACAATAGATACAAACTTAAGGTAAACCACACCAAACTCAAAAAATAGAGTGGTCAATGCCTGGAATACACTACCTGACTCTATGGTTTCATCCCAAAACTCCCCAGATTTTAACCTTAGACTGTCTACTGTTGACCTCACCCATTCCTAAGAGGTCTGTAAGAAGCGTGCATAAGAGCACCAGCATACCTACCGTCCCTGTCCTAATGTTCCCTTTAATTGTATTCTATTTATGTATTCAATTCATGCTTATACTTATATATATATTATCCAATATGTACGCGACAAATAAATAAACATAAAATAAAAATAGATGATAGATAATAGATAGATGATAGATAATGATAAATAGATATATGATAGATAGATAGATAGATAGATAGATAGATAGATAGATAGATAGATAGATAGATAGATAGATAGATAGATGATAGATAAGATAGATTTGGTGATAAAAGATCCTAGAACCACTAAATCCATTAGAAATACTAGTCTATACTAGTAGACTACACCACACTAGTTAATTTCTTTATTCTTCTAATAGAGTTCTTTAAATCACAAACTCTTTTAATTGTCTTTCTAACACTGTTTTTACTTCCTTTGCCTATCACTTACAGGAGAGGCATTCAAATATTTTGGCCTGCGGGGTTGCCCTTTGCCTTGGAAGGGGGTGCCAGGGACATCCTACTGGCTCCATAATAGTTGAGAACAAAAAAGAAAAAAGTAGGATTGGTCGGTGTCATGATAGCAGTATTCCAGTATTTAAGGGGCAGCCACAAAGAAGAGGGGTGTGTGTGTCAACTTATTTTCCAAAGCACCAGAGGGCAGGACAAGAAACAATAATCCAGGAGAGAAGCAACCTGGAATTAAGGAGAAACTTCCCAATGGTGAAGACAATTAACCAGTGGAACACTTGGCCTTCAGAAATTGTAAGTGCTTCATCACTGGTCAGCCCAAAAGGAGATCAACCCTGGCTGCTCTTTAGAACAGCGGTTCTCAACCTGTGGGTCGTGGCCCCGTTCGGGGTCGAATGACAATTTGCCAGGGGTCGCCTAAGACCATCGGAAATATGGGAAGTATACTTGCGAGTCAAAGAATTGCGCTCCAATGGTTGACTCCACAAGCCAGCTGCAGGCTCTTCAAATCGCTAGCCGAATTCGGCTTCAGGCGCGTTGAATTAAAAAAGAGAGAAATCTTTGCTCTGATATCTCCCTCTCAAGCCAGCTGCAATCACTCCCAATCGCTAACCTAATCTGGCTTCAGGTGCGATAAACTTAATAGGGGAGGAGTCTCCGCTTTAATGCCTCCATACTCAAGGCAATCGCAAGCAGTTCAGATCGTTAGCCAATACGGCTTCAGGTGCGATAAATTCGAAACGAAAATAATGTTACGGTTGGGGTCGCCACATCGTGGGGAATTGTATTAAAGGGGTTGCAGCACTATAAAGGTTGAGAACCACTGCTTTAGAAGATCCCGAAGGTGAAACTGAAATACTTTGGCCACCAAATGAGAAGGAAGGACTCACTGGAGAAGAGCCTAATGCTGGGAACAATTGAGGGCAAAAGAAGAAGGGGACGACAGAGAACGAGGTGACTGGATGGAGTCACTGAAGCAGTCAGTGTGAGCTTAAATGGACTCCAGAGGATGGTAGAGGACAGGAAGGCCTAGAGGAACATTGTCCATGGGGTTGCGATGGGTCGGACACAATTTTGCAACTAACAACAACAACATCACTGGAGGCTTTCAAGAAAAGACTGGACAGCCACCTATCTGAAATGGTATAGGATCTTCTGCTTGAGCCTGGGATTGGACTAGAAGATCTCCAAGGGCCCTTCCAGCTCTATTCTGAATGATTGATTGAAGGAGAGAGAGAGAGAGAGAGAGAGACAGAGACAGGGACAGACAGAGACAGAGAGAGAAAGAACTTGGGAAAGAGATGATGAAGTTTTCTGTGGAATGTATGCATACTGTACCAATTACTTGTAATTCCCTTTTTCTCTTAAAAATACTTCCTTGTTCTTGCATTTTATCTAACAACCATAATGACATTTGCACAAGTGCAATTCAAAATATAATTGGAAGCTGAAGACGAAGATGCCATCCTCGTCGTTACTGCATGACTGGCTGTAGTGCCTTCAAAAGTATTACAATAAACATCCATAGGCCATGGTTAAGCATCTGCCCTTTCAGTCTGAGGAGTGAAAACGGCTCAAAGATATGACGACTTAGATTTTTAAAACATCGAACTGCTGACTATGTTCTTCCAGAGCGGTCTGACATTCCAGCAACCCTCTCAAGAGTTGTCGTCCCTTAGCTAGGCCTCCTGCTAGTGCCACTAGAAATGTCAATCCATATAGATGAGACTGATTTATGGAGAAGAAGTGAACCATGAAAATAATTCCTCCAGGCATTATCCACAATTACCTTTCCCCTGCCAAGCTTGGTGGGCATGGCAGGGGAAAGGATACTGCAAAATCCCCATTCCCTCCCCACTCCTGGGGAAAGGATATTGCAAAATCTCCATTTCCACCCCACTCTGGGGCCAGCCAGAGGTGGTATTTGCTGGTTCTCTAAACGGCTCAAAATTTCCCCTACTGGTTCTCCAGAACTTGTCAGAACTTGCTGGATTTCACCCCTGGATTAACAAGAACTGAAAATGTGTTTAACTATGCAAAGCATGGATCCATATTTATTTGAAAAGAGGACAACACTAGATTTAGGATGCTCCCCAAAATAGAATATTGGGCAGGAAATAACTCATCTGCAGTGTTAAAGGTAAATTATTGAGGAAGAAGGAAAATATAGTCTTCTCTTCAGGTATTATGAGCCAAGGGCTGCCCTAGCCCTTTGAGTAGAATTTAGTGGCTGACTCTAAAAAGCAAAAGGACCAGGATAAAAAGGATAGAAGTACTAGGATCAAAACAAAACAAAAACTTGCTTTAATGAAGTGTAATTCAAATTAAATGAAATGAATTACCTTATAATTAATCATTTTCTTCTTCCTTTTTTTTAAAAGGTGGAACCAATTTGAAGGGCACCAGGAGTCATGCTGAAGGCTGCCAGCTGTGTATCTATGTTCAAAAAGTTAAAAAATGATTTTCATGTTTTCATTTATCATATCGTATCAGCCACGGTAACAAATGTATTGGGTGCTCCTAATTCATGTATATGATAATAAATGTTTGAGAGTGGCTTTGGTGAGTTAAACAGAGAGACATTTTGCATGATCATTAGGTGATATGTCATTTATAAGTAATTCAGATTTTTCAACATATTTATTTGTTTAACTACAGTCCCAAGGCAAATAATTAAAAAAGAAAATCAGTAGATGCAGTAATAAAAGGGTGAGATTTCATGAAAATCCGGAAACAATACGTAGAAGGTACCAAGTCATTTCTGAAAGCTACAGCTATGGATAGGAATCTTGCCACTTTTTTCGAAGTTTCTGACAATTGATCACACGCAAAGAAAAGAAGCGATATCATAATCACAGGAGCAAATAGAATGACTGACAGGAGAAACTATGAGTTTCAGTCATCACTGAGTATATAACAGACATTTTAGCAGCATACCTGATACTGATTCAACCTCCATATCTGAACAGAGGGGGGAGGGAGAGATGGTTTGTATACTGAATGATTAACCACTAATGCTATTCTCCTTTCAGGACATACTTTTCTGTGGGGGGTGGGGGCAGCCTGTCAGGCCATATTCGAACAGTGATAAGTGGAGCTTTCATGGGGGAGGTTAATCTATGTTCTGATTCTCATCCCAATGGGTAGCACCCCAGTTTGCATCACCATAAAAGTCCCCTGTGGTTTCAGCAGAGGCATCCTATGTCATGAAGTAAATTTGAGAAGGGGGACTCAGTTGGAGCTGACCTGCAAAGCTCAACAAAAACACATTTTGTTCTAAAATTCTCTGCAGGATAGAATATTTTATATAGGTTGTTCCTTGGTTTCTCTAACTTCTTGGGAGAACTCCATAATCAGGTGCTGAGATCAGAAACACCCTCCCTTTCTGATGAAATTGTCTTCTATGGAGTCACTTAGTCAACGTTCAACACCTTCATGGAACATCTATTTGCAACATGCTACTATAGTAGATCAACCTGAAACCAGCTGCATTTTGAAGATAGGCATTGTATTAATAAGTTCTTCAGCTGGGAAGGAAATGACATTTTCTGAAATGTTTGACATAACTTATTTACATTTGGAAAACCATGTTGGAAATATGACTAGGAGGAGAATTGTGCATTAAGCCAATGGAGAAATAAAGAAAAGAAGGTTGACAGTGTGGCTCTTTATCACCCCCTCAGCTTTACTCAATTATGCAGAAAGTGCAGCAAGAACAAATTATTATTTTTTAAGTGCTGTAAACACCATTTGTGAAAGACACACTTTTCCTAGAGATACAGTAGCTTTCAATTCTATAAAGCAGTAGATTTTTTCTTTCTTCCTTTTTTTTTTTAAAAAAAAACCCTATTGCTAGCTTGAGAGTTACTTTTTGGAACCTATTTTGATTCTCCTTTTATTCATTTTTTCAAATGCAGATAAAACCCCCATAGATTTCTGCCAGCTGCTTGACAGTAGATTGACACAGATGATCTCACTCAAGTTTAAATCTCAAAACATTCTGGCATATTTCTAGCACTCAAAATTGCCCCACTCCAAACTTCCTCAATTGTATTGCTATGCCATTATGAAGTACTATTACACCATGGAATTCTAATATAAAATAATTTCTTAGTTTATTCCTGAGGTGAAGAGCTGACATTCAAAGGGAACATGCATGGCAGAACGGATTCTTCCCCTTCGCCTCTCCTTGTTAAAAATATACCACAACACCCTTCACTACTGGAAGGACAATGAAAACACTACAACTCATTAGTGTGTGAATACAGAAGAATGTTCACTCAAATATTCATGCTCATAAGTATTTTTGTTGAAGAGGTTGCAAGTATCCAGGCAAGTATATATATCCAGTGGTAAGTATGTTAGAGCTTATGATTAGCTTTTTTTCTTCTTCTTAGCATTTTGCTAGTTTTAAAATGTGCAAATAAAGTCTTACTCTGAACAACTTGTAAGCTGCCTAGAGTTGCTTCTAAACAGGATGGGCCGCATGCCAATTTATAAAATAAATAAATCTTCAATATTGAGTGCTTATGTAAGCTAAATTAAGGTATTATTAATAAAAATCACAAAATACAAAAAGCTGCAAATAGAAACAGAACGACTATGGCAAAAGAAAGCAAAGATACAGTAGTACCAATGTTAATAAGTGCCTTGGGTATAATCCCAAAACATCTAGAGCACCACTTGAACATCATCAGCATTGACAAAATCACTACTGGTCAATTTCAAAAGGAAGCTTTACTTGGAAGAACTAAAGTCCTGTGATGATACCTTTAATATCACCAAACATTTGCTTATCCCAGATCCTTGGGAAAGACTTGATCAATGGACAAAAATTAGAGTAGAGTAGAGTAGAGTAGAGTAGAGTAGAGTAGAGTAGAGTAGAGTAGAGTAGAGTAGAGTAGAGTAGAATAGAAAATAGAATAGAATAGAATAGAATAGAATAGAATAGAATAGAATAGAATAGGATAGGATAGGATAGGATAGGATAGGATAGGATAGGATAGGATAGGATAGGATAGGATAGGATAGGATAGAATTCTTTATTGGCCAAGTGTGATTGGACACATAGGAATTTATCTTCGGTGCATAAGCTCTCAGTGTACATAAAGGTATAAGTGATAAATCATTATCTCAGTCATCATAATATATTCATCGTGAATCATAACATTAACATAACATCAGAGTTGGAAGGGACCTTGGAGGCCCTCTAGTCCAACCCCCTGCCCAGGCAGGAAACCCTACACCATCTCAGTCAGATGGTTATCCAACATTTTCTTAAAAATTTCCAGTGTTGGAGCATTCACAACTTCTGAAGGCAAGTCGTTCCACTTATTAATTGTTCTAACTGTCAGGAAATTTCTCCTTAGTTCTAAGTTGCTTCTTTCCTTGATCAGTTTCCACCCATTGCTTCTTGTTCTACCCTCAGGTGCTCTGGAGAACAGCCCAACTCCCACTTCTCTGTGGCAGCCCCTGAGATATTGGAACACTGCTATCATGTCTCCCCTAGTCCTTCTTTTTGTTAAACTAGACATACCCAGTTCCTGCAACCGTTCTTCATATGTTTTATCCTCCAGTCCCTAATCATCTTTGTTGCTCTTCTCTGCACTCTTTCTAGAGTCTCAACATCTTTTTTACATCGTGGCGACCAAAACTGGATGCAATATTCCAAGTGTGGCCTTACCAAGGCATTATAAAGTGGTACTAGCACTTCACGTGATCTTGATTCTATCCCTCTGTTTATGCAGCCCAGAACTGTGTTGGCTTTTTTAACAGCTGCTGCACTGCTGGCTCATATCTAGATGGTTATCCACTAGGACTCCAAGATCCCTCTCACAGGTACTACTATTGAGCAAGGTACCACATATACGGTACTGGTGCATTTTGTTTTTGGCCTAAATGTAGAACCTTACTTTTTCACTGTTGAATTTCATTTTGTTAGATAGCGCCCAATGTTCAAGTCTGTCAAGATCTTTCTGTAACTTGAGCCTATCTTCTGGAGTGTTGGCTATTCCTGCCAGCTTGGTGTCATCTGCAAATTTGATGAGTTCCCCATCTATCCCTCGTCCAAGTCATTGATGAAGATGTTGAAGAGTACTGGGCCTAAAACAGAGCCTTGGGGTACTCCACTGCATACTTCCCTCCATGTGGATGTAGTTCCGTTGAGGACTACACGTTGAGTGCGGTTGGTCAGCCAGTTACGAATCCATCTGGTGGTGGTGCTGTCTAACCCACATTTTCTACTTTATCTAGTAGTAGGTTATGGTCTACTTTATCAAATGCTTTACTGAAGTCCAAGTAAATTATATCAACAGCATTCCTCTGGTCTACTAATTTTGTCATTTTGTCAAAGAATGCGATAAGATTAGTCTGGCATGATCTGTTTTGACAAACCCATGTTGGCTTTTGGTTATTACTTTGTTTGCTTCTAGGTGTTCGGTGATTCGTTGCTTGATTATCTTTTCCAGAATCTTCCCCGGTATTGAGGTCAGACTGATAGGTCTGTAGTTTCCTGGATCTGTTTTTTCCTTTTTGAAGATGGGAACTACATCAGCTCTTTTCCAGTCCTCTGGCAGCTCCCTGTGCTCCAGGATCTTTGAAAGATATAGTTCAGTGGTTCTGAGATCACGTCTGCCAGTTCCTTCAGAACCTTGGGGTGTAATCCATCCGGTCCTGGTGATTTGAACTCGTCTAGGGTAGACAGGTGTTCACTTACCATTTTCTCCCCTATTTTAACTTGTGTTTCTAATCTGTTTTTGTAGTGCTGTTTTGATAGGTTGGATTGTTTTTCCTTTTGTGTAAAGACAGATGCAAAATATGAGTTAAGTAGATCTGCTTTCTCCCTGTTGCTTGTCATCTTCTTGCCACTTTCTCCCAGCAATGGGCCAATTGTTTCCTTGACTTTTTTCTTGTTTTTAACATGTTGGAAGAAGCTTTTTATTATTTTTACTTTTGTCGCTAGCCTTTGTTCATTGTGAGCCTTAGCTTTCCTCACTTCATCTTTACAGGCTCGGGCTGTTGCTGATATTCTGCCTTAGTTATTTGCCCCTCTTTCCACTTTTTATATTTGTCCTTTTTGTCTTTCAATTTGTCAGATAGTTCTTTATGCATCCATGCTGGTTTCTTTTGTGATCTACTATTTTTCTTCTTCATTGGTATTGTGTTAGACTGTGCTTTTATAATCTCACTTTTCAAAATTTCCCAAGCTTCTTGAGTTGTTTTCCCCCTGAGGATTCTCATCCATTGAATCCTTCTCAAGATCTCTCTAAGTTTATTGAAATTAGCTCTCTTAAAGTCCAAGACTCTAGTTTGACTTTGTTCTACTACTTGTATTTGCTTAATGTTGAATTCCAATATTGCGTGGTCACTTGCCCCCAAGGTTCCTGTAGCTTCAACACCTTCTATCATTTCATCTCTGTTAGTGAGAATTAAGTCCAATATGGCTGATCCTTGTCGCCTTCTCTATTTTTGGGAAACAAAGTTGTCTGCTAGGTTTGTTAGGAACCTGTTGGATCTTCCACTTGGTGCAGAGTTTGTTTCCCAGTTGATGTCAGGGTAGTTAAAATCCCCATTACTACTGTGATGTGCTTCCTACATACCTTAGTTAGCTGACTAGCAAAAGTTCATCTACTTCCTCTGTTTGGTTGGGTGGCCTATAGTATAGACCTATGGCAATATCGTTTTCACCCTTTTATATTGACCCAAATACATTCAAGATGATTTTCATCATTGTTGTGCTCTATTTCTGTAGAGATGTAGTTATTTCTTATATATAGTGCAACTCCACCTCCTCTTTTATTTGGTCTATTTCTTTTAAATAATTTATATCCCTCTAGCTGTATGTTCCATTTGTCAGTTTCATCCCACCAAGTTTCCGTAATGGCAACAATATCATATCTACCCTCATTTACTTGGATTTCTAATTCACCCTGTTTATTCCTCATACTCTGTGCATTGGTGTATAGACATTTGAGTCCATTTGGATTGATCTTGTGTTTACTGTCTACATAACCTGTGTTGACTGCCCCTACTTTCATGCCACCTGTTGGTTTAGTGTACATGGTATGGCACTCACTGTTAAATGCTTGGTTTTGCTTGATAGCATGGTTGATAGTCTTACCCATACAGACATCTATGTTACATGCACTGATAACCCTTTTAGTTTTCGATTGCTGGGGACAGAAATTTTCCATATCAGTTAATTCTCTGTTTTATGAATCATAAAATACAACACTTAATGATAGCCATAGGATACTAAATAAGCAATCAACATAAATCATACTAGCAAACTAAATAAAACAATATAAATCATAAAGATCCAAGTAACAAAGTTATAGCCATAAGTAGAAAAGGAGATACGTAATAGGAAGGATGAGAACAATAATAGTAACACAATCTTAATAAATAGTTTGACAGTGTTGTGGGAATTAGTTGTTTAGCAGAGTGGTGGAAAAACCTGTCCTTGTGTCTAGTTGTTCTGGTGTGCAAAGCCCTGTACCGTCATTTAGAGGTAGAAGTTGAAACAATTTATGTCCAGGATGTGAGGGGTCTGTAGCAGGGGCGGGTTTCAAAAAATCTGTCGTTACCAGTTTGCTCGTGGGTGTGGGCGTGCTCATGCACACACATGATGCTTCTGCACATGCACAGAAGTGTCCAGGAGGGTGGGCAGAGCCTCCCGCCATTGCTGCTACCTGTTCATCCAATCCGGGGCGAACTGGTAGCAACCCACCACTGGTCTGTAGATATTTTCACAGCCCTTTTTTTGACTCATGCAGTATACAGAACATTCTTTGTTGTGCTTTTTTGATGACATTTTTGATGTTAGATGTCCATTTTAAGTCTTGAGATATTATAGAACCTAGAAACTTGAAGGTCTCTACCGTTGCTGCCAAATCTATCTGGCTAACTATGCGCTGAAGCATCATAATCATAATAATGATGATGATGATGTAAACTTATGAGGAAAATTGAGGAAGCATGATAGAAAACATTGGTTATGCAGAGAACAGGAAGAAGAATCAAATACCTGGAATGTGGAGTTTTATGTAGGCTAAGCATTTAGAACAATACAATAAAGTGCCCACCTTGATTCACTGGCACCTTATAAAAATTGCAATTTACCAGCAACAAAAGTTGGTAAAACTGTAATCTGGAAAAAATGAATCAAGGACAAAAATGCTAAGATATGATGGGACTTCCCAACTGATAAGCATTTACCCCGTAATTAGTCAGACATGACTCCATTCACAAAGAAACAAATAAGAATAACTGACATTTGCAATAGCGGGAGATAGAAAGGTCAGTGAGAAAGAAGAACTTCCACAACAGTAAGGAAATATGTAAGCATGCTAAACAAGGACCACCTGGCACTCCATTGGGAGTTGGTGAGTTTGACCAAGTTCAACCAAGCAGGCCTAGGAAATTCATGTGCATTGGCCTAGTGGTTTCTCTTTAATTCTTGTTTTGGAGGCAGTACTATCTTAAATTAAGGGCCCTTTCCTTGGAAAGAAATATGATGATTGTGCAATGTAGGAATTTCTGTATTTTATTCTGAATTTTTGCAACATTTTCAAAAGTCTGAAAATTCAAAGATAATGCCTTTTTATTCCACATATTAGTATAGAAAGTGAAAATTAGGTCAGCAGAGACTAACATGCCTGTATTTTCACAGCAATCCCAGATAATCACATCTCAGAATGTTAGACTCAGAAATGAAGCTGCAAATTCTCTTCAGAAATACCCCAGATCTCCAGACGTATTTTGTCTTCCTCAAAGAGCACAGCTTATAGTTAATGTTCACTTACGTCAACCCTGGAGCTGCGTACGATTCCATTCACTGCTTTCTGCACCTGTCCAGCACCTGTCCAGCAAGAGGTTTGGGGCCATATATGGATTTAACAGTCCTACCATTCTCTCCTCCTATGTTTAGGGGTGGGTGTTTTTTTTTATTGTAAGAAAGAAAAAAAGCAACATGTGAATTAAACTCAGAAGGAGAACCTAAGTTTATATGTAATAACTTAAATAGATGGCCTCCATTTTTCCTTTCCACGTACAAAACAATTCAGATCCAAAAGCAATTGTTTTAGGTGGGGTTTTTTGCAAAAGAGGCATTCCCTCAAGGTTACTTCACAATGCAATATCAATATCTGTGAAAATATCTACAGACCCCTCACATCTTGGACATAAATTGTTTCAACTTCTGCCCTCAAAAAGACGCTATCAGGCACTGCATACCAGAACAACTAGACAAAAGGGCAGTTTTCCCCAGAATGCCATCACTCTGCTTAACAACTAACTCCCACAACACTCACAAACAATTTACTAACACTGTATTACTATTATTCTTCTCTTCCTTACTAGTATCTATCTCTTCCCACTTATTACTATAACCATGTTGCTTGTACCTTTCAATTATATTGTTTTTATTTGTTTCCTAGTACAATTTGATAGCTTATTAGTAACCGTGACTATCACTAAGTGTTGTATCTTTTTATTCTTGATGAATGTACTTTATTCTCCTTATGTACCCTGAGAGCATATACACCTAAGACAAGTTCCTTGTGTGTCCAATCACATTTGGCCAGTAAAGAATTCTATTCTGTTCTAATATGGTCCCCTCACTTCTGAGAAGAATGTACAGCTTTGGCTTGTTCTGTTCCATAAAAGTTGTCCTATGGATCTTCTCCCACAGCAATGGCTAAAGTGGTTGGTCCCATCCAAAGTGATTCTGGCAAACATTGCAGGATTGCCTGTGGTGCTCTGAAGGGGGCTTCCTTTAGAGCATGCAGAACACATGTCACAAGTATTCCAGGCTAGATGACTTTGGCAAATGCTTCATTTGTTCGTTCGTTCATTCATTCATTCATTCATTCATTCATTCATTCATTCATTCATTCATTCATTCTGGATTTGTCTTTTTGGAGAGTGCCTTGTGTTAGGTTTATAACTGTCAAACTAGTTACTAAATCTGCATTACTATTAATCTTCTCATCGTTCCCATCACCCATCTCCTTCCACTTATGACTATAACTTTGTTGCTTGTATCCTTACGATCTATACTGATTGCTTATTTGTAGCCTATGACTATCATTAAGCGTTGTGTCGTTTTTTTTAATTTCTTTTTGTCACAACAGTATACACAAACAATTGTCATAGATAAAACAACATATTTTGAAGAAAATATACATATATGTATAAAAATATGCATCAACTATATCAATTTGATATGATGAAGGGAACAATAGGACAGGAACGGTAGGCACTTTTGTGCACTTATGCACGCCCCTTATAGCCCTCTTAGGAATGGGGTGAGGTCAATAGTAGACAGTTTTTGGTTGAAGATTTTGGGATTTTGAAAAGAGACTATGGAGTCAGGTAATGAGTTCCAAGCATTAACAACTCTGTTACAGAAGTCATATTTTCTGCAATCAAGTTTGAAGCGGTTGACATTTAGCTTGAATCTATTTTTTGCTCTTGTAATATTGCGATTGAAGCTGAAGTAGTCTTTTATAGGAAGGATATTGCAATAGATGATTTTGTGTGTTAAACACAGGTTATGTCAAAGTTGACGGAGTTGTAAGTTTTCTAATCCCAGGATTTCAAGTCTGTTGGTATAAGGTATTTTGTTGTTTTCGGAGGAGTGAAGAACTCTTCTAGTAAAATATTTCTGGACTCTTTCTATTGTATTTATGTCAGAGACGTGGTATGGGTTCCAGACGGATGAGCTGTATTCAAGAATAGGTCTGGCAAATGTTTTGTATGCTCTAGTTAGTAGTGTAGAGTTTTTAGAAAAGAAGCTGCGTAAAATTAGGTTTACAACTCTTAGGGCTTTTTTTGCTATGTAGTTGCAGTGAGCTTTGGCATTAAGGTCATTTGATATGAGAACTCCAAGATCTTTGACAGGGTGGGGGTTATCAGTTAGGTAATGTCCATCAAGTTTGTACTTGATGTTAGAGTTCTTTTTTCCAATATGTAAGACTGAGCATTTGTTGGTTGAGATTTGGAGTTGCCAAGTTTTAGACCAATCGGAAATTAAGTCGAGGTCTTCTTGAAGGGTAGAAGTATTATTAGTGGTATTAAATAGTTTGACATTGTCAGCAAAGAGAACACAATAACTTGAGATGAGGTCGCAGAGATCATTTATGTATAGCATGAAGAGTGTTGGTCCAAGAACACTACCTTGGGGTACGCCACTTTTGACAGGAACAGGACTAGATATAGCATTGCCAATTTTGACCACTTGTTATCTGTTTGACAGGAAGACATTTATCCAATTGTGAAGAGGTCCCGAAATGCTGTAGGATTTTAGTTTGAGGAGTAGTTTATCATGTACAACTGAAACAAAAGCTTTGCAGAAGTCTATGTAGATTGCATCTATTGCTTTTCCTTGATCAAGGTTGGTAGTCCATGTTAAATTTGTACCCTATGTCTATCATTAAGTGTTGTAAGTGTTGTACTTTGATGAAGGTATCTTTTCTTCTATGTACACTGAGAGCATATGCACCAAGACAAAGTCCTTGCATGTCCAATCACACTTGGCCAATAAAGAATTCTATTCTATTCTATTCTATTCTATTCTATTCTATTCTATTCTATTCTATTCTATTCTATTCTATTCTATTCTATTCTACTCTACTCTACTCTACTCTACTCTGTTCTATTCTATTCTATTCTATTCTATTCTATTCTATTCTATAAGAAGACATGAACATCATGCAATACAACTGAGACCCATTTATCGAAAGGAAATAGTTGAGAGGAAGCAAGACGCATATCTGTAGCATGGTCAAAAGTCAGAATAAAGGTGACTTTAGCATTATAGTGAGTAACTCTGACATATATTGAGATGAACCTTCTCCTGAAGCTCTGCCCTCAAATAGTTGGAGATTATGTGCAATGTTTCATCAGGACAAATCAGGTAGCCCTTTTACTTCAAGGAAACAAATCACATCATTGCACCTCCATGGCACAAATTTCTCCCTTGTCAATCCACATTGCTTCACAGTGCGTTGCTGCAGCACACTCCACTAGTCAAAAATGTTATGAAGTTATCAGTCCAATTCAGCTTCTAGTGGAATTAGGTGTTCAGTTTGGCCTTTTCTCACATCAGTCTCTAACACCTTCCCAACATGCTGCCATTCCTAAAAGGGGGGCGGGAAAAGGCTCAATGGTTAAAGACACTGAGCTTATTAACTGGAAAGCTTGAGACTCAGCACCATGCGGAGTGAGTTCCTGTTACTTGCCTCAGCTACTGTCCACCTAGGGTTTGAAAGCATGCAAATGAGAGTAGATTAATAGGTGCCACTTTGGTGGGAAGAAGCAGCATTCCATGCACCTGTCATATGTAGCAATACTGGCCACATGGCCAAAGAAAATGTCTTCAGACAACACTGGCAAAGAAAGGAAGATGAGCACCGTTCTATTTATCTATCTATTATGTCTAGAGTTAGACACCATTGGACAGGGAAACTTTTATTTTTACCTACCATCTCTAAATATACTCAGTCTTTTCTCATGGTTTGTAGGTACACCAGTGGTGAAATGTAAAATTTGTTACTACCGGTTCTGTGGATGTGGCTTGGTGGGGGGTGATAATGTGACTGGGTGGGCATGGCCAACTTTTTTTTTTTACTTTTAAAAGCATTTTTTCTACAACCTCTTCGGCCGAAGAGGTTGTAAAAAAATGCTTTTAAAAGGCTCTGACAATCCCAGCTGAGCCGCATGATCATCAGAGGCTTTTTTTTTACTTTTAAAAGCTTTTTTTCGGCCGAAGAAAAAATGCTTTTAAAAGTAAAAAAAAACAACCTCTGATGATCGCGTGGCTCAGCTGGGCATGGGGGAGGGGAGGGATTTTTGCTACCGGTTCTCCAAACCACCCGCTGCCATCACTACTGGGTTGGGCGATCAGGTACGAAGTGGGAGCATTTCATCCCTGAATGTGTGGCTATTTTCCAATTTTGTTTCACCTTTGCATCAACATTCAACTCCCCTTTCATGTTATCAAGTATTGTTTCTGACCTTCTGTTTTTAGCTTTAATTGTCAACAGACTAGTTTTCCTGGACTCTTGCCAAATTTCTACTGACAAGATCAGATACTTGACAATTAAAAGTTGGAGGGAAGGGACTGGCTTTCGGTCCCAGGGACTTGTATGAATGCTGGAAATTCTGTGCTTCTTTGATTTTGGAAAAGGGAACTAAATTTCTTCAAATCAGACAAAGAATATTGCTGTTAATGTATGATCTCTGAGCACAAAAACAGTGTGGATACTGGAGAGCTGGTGTATAATGAACATTATCACAAAATATACCTTAGCCATGGCAATTGATTTGATTGAGGGAAATAAAGATGATCTCACCAAGAGAAAATATTGGCTGTAGCCCAACTTGCGCTTACAAAGGAGAACATTTGATATTTGTTATTATGTAATAATAATGTAGCTGCCTGCTCCAGCGGACTCTGGGTGGCTTAATACTAGATTAAAACAATTAAAAACATAAACAAAATGAAACAATAAAGCCCCTGACTAAAGCAATTATTAAAACAAAGCATTTCAGCCCCTACCCACAACACATTAATCCTGAGCCTGGGACCAAAGCCAAGTTTTAAGAGCTTTCAGGATTTGGTGTAGTGGTGTAGCAGTTAACTTATTAGACTAATAGTAGCAGGCCATGAATTCTACTCTTGCCTTAGGTATGGAAGCTAAAAGAATGACTCTGCACCAATCACTCTCAGCATTAGGAAGAAGGTATATTTCCCTTCAGCCACCAGGAGTGAAAGTTGAGTTGATAGAGGAGAAAGAAAAGGTGTTATCGTTATCTACATCAGTGGTTCTCAACCTTTTCTTCACCACGGACTCCCTTTAAATACCTTTCGTGGTCATGGGGCCTCTGGTGGCTCAACAGACTAAGCAGTCTGTTATTAACACAGCTGCTTGCAATTACTGCAAGTTCAAGTCCCACCAGGCCCAAGGTTGACTCAGCCTTCCATCCTTTATAAGGTAGGTAAAATGAGGACCCAGATTGTTGGAGGGGCAATAAAAGTTGACTTTTTATATAATATACAAATGGATGAAGACTATTGCTTAACACAATGTAAGCCGCCCTGAGTCTTCGGAGAAGGGCGGGATATAAATTCAAATTAAAAAAAAAAGGACCATGGCCACGGAGCCCCAAGACTTAATTCAAGATTTAATCACAATTCTTCTTCAAGTCTTCTTTAAGTCAGACCCCCTGTAACAACATTGCACATGCATCCAAAGGTCCATGCGCCACAGGTTGAGAACCACCTGCTCTACACCCGTCACAGTGAACCTATGGCACACATGCCAGAAATGGCACACAGAGCCATGTCTCCAGGCAGTGTGAGCCATCACCCGTTGCTCTTCTGGGTTCCGGCGCACTGGCCAGCTGGTTTTCACACACGCAGGAGTGCCGGAAACTGGAAGAGCAACCACCCAGGTTTTCGGTTTCCGGTGCATGAGGATCAGCTAGCCAATGTGCATGGCTAGGAACTGGAAGATCATCTTCCTGGCATGCGCCTGTGCACCAGGCAGCTGCTCTTCCAGTTTCCGGTGCTCCCGCGCATGTGAAAACCAGCTGGCTGGCACACCAGAACCCGGAAAAACAATAGGTGATGGCTCGCATGGCCAAAGATGCGGAGAGGGGATCCTGGTGGCCATTTCCTAGGGGAGCAAAGCTATCGGCCTGGACAGGCGGGCTGGGGCTTCCCACCCAGGTGGGCTTCTTGCACAGCCCCGGTCTTCCAGCCCGTGGCACTAATGCACATCTGCGGTCTGGAATGCCTGGCTGGCTTGTGTGCACAGGGCAGTGGGGCAGCATTTGCTGGCTGGGCGGGCGGCCCCCCCCCACCCGCTGCTCCTGCCACCACTGGGGGCAAGGGTGCAGTTCTCATGTTGCCGCTTCTGGCTGGGATAATAGAGGAGGAGGAGCCACTGTTGGGGAGGCAAGCTGCCCCAGGAGGGCTGGAGGAGAGCACAGCTCCTCACACATGGAGACCAGAGGTGCACTGGCCGGAAAGCGATCACACTCCCTTGGCAGAAGTGGTGGTGGGGGGATGTGCTGGCTTGCTCTCTGTGGCGGGCTGGGAGGGTGCTTCATTAACACTCTTCTGGTTTCTGGTGCAAGCATGCGTACCGGTCAGTTTTGCGCATTTATGCGTGCCAGAATCCGGAAGACCTGGTGACACACAGAAACTGGAAGATCATTTTCCCGGCGTGCGCATGCATGCGGTGCAGCTGCTTTTCCAATTTCCAGCACACTCCCGATTCGGCACTTGGTGCCGAAAAGGTTCACCAACACTGATCTACACCTTCTGACCTGTGACAGATGTCATGTATGACAAAGGTACATATATAGAACTGAAATTCTGTTGGTCTTGGAAATGAACTTGCCTTCTTGTGACTTCATGGACATATTTGTTCCCAGGAGGTTCCTCATCTGTTCTGGCAACAGCAAAGAAATGGTTTGCCATCACTTTCTTCTGAAATGTTTCTAATTTCCCAGTTTTGGAAGGATCACAACACTGAAAGATAATATGTTTTAACTTTACATGCAGTCTACCCACTATACTTTCAAATTTTGTATTTTAAATATCCACTATGCTTTTGGGATTTCATTGACTAATGACTGTTCCTTACTTTCAGGAGGAAATAGAGGAGTGGAATATCCAGCAATATTTAGTACTAAGGACAGTAAAAGGAAAGTATTATTAAATTATTCATCTTGTGCTTCAGGCTCCAGATAGAATTCAGAAGCGTAAATCTTTGCTAAAATCCATTCCATCAAAGAACTTCATTATTCTGCTTCAGTTTTACATATGATTTGTTCTTTTAAACAGATATGTTTATAATCTATCATATCTATCATCTGTCTGTCTGTCTTCTATCTATCTATCTATCTATCTATCTATCTATCTATCTATCTATCTATCTATCTATCTATCTATCATCTATATCTTACTTATCTGTTAATCTCATCTATCCGTCATCTATTTATTAATCTTATCTATCTCTCTATTTGTCATTTAAGTGACTCTGGAAGGCTCCCAACAAGTTATATAATAATAATAACAACAGAGTTGGAAGGGACCTTGGAGGCCTTCTAGTCCAACCCCCTGCCCAGGCAGGAAACCCTACATCATCTCAGACAGATGGTTATCTAACATTTTCTTAAAAATTTCCAGTGTTGGAGCATTCACAACTTCTGCAGGCAAGTCGTTCCACTTATTAATTGTTCTAACTGTCAGGAAATTTCTCCTTAGTTATAGGTTGCTTCTCTCCTTGATTAGTTTCCACCCATTGCTTCTTGTTCTACCCTCAGGTGCTTTGGAGAACAGCCTGACTCCCTCTTCTTTGTGGCAGCCCCTGAGATATTGGAACACTGCTATCATGTCTCCCCTAGTCCTTCTTTTCATTAAACTAGACATACCCAGTTCCTGCAATCGTTCTTCATATGTTTTAGCCTCTAGTCCCCTAATCATCTTTGTTGCTCTTCTCTGCACTCTTTCTAGAGTCTCAGCATCTTTTTTACATCGTGGTGACCAAAACTGAATGCAGTATTCCAAGTGTCCAACAAAAGCATATTTAAAAACTAAAGGCCTTCCAAAAGGAGGGTTGGGGCAAATCTAACTTCTAGGAAGGTGATAGTCTACAGAACAAGCACCATGGGAGAAAAGGCTCTCCTTCAGGATCCCACAGATGACAGTTCTATAGTCAGAACTTGTAATGTACTTCTCCTGACAAACCTAATACAAAGGTTAGATGTAACTGGGGAGAAGTAATCCCTCAAATAACCCAGCACCTTGCCATATAGTGCTTTATACATCATTAACAGGAGTTTAAATTGAACCTTGAACCTTCTCAGCAATCAATGCATCTTGCACTGTGCTGACTGAGAAGTACTCATACGCTGATGATACACAGTTGTATATTTCCAGCCCTAACCACCCCAACGAGGCTGTTGAAGTGATGTCCCAGTGTCTGGAGGCCGTACGGGTCTGGATGGGAGCAACAGACCCAGGCTCAATCCCACCAAGACCGAGTGGCTATGGATGCCGGCAGCCCGGTACAGTCAGCTAACTCTATCGCTGACTGTTGGAGGCGAGTCATTGGCCCCCACGGAGAGGGCTTGCAATCTGGGCGTCCTCCTGGATATACGGCTGTCTTTAGAAGAACATATGATGGCTGTCGCCAGGGGAGCTTTTTATCAGGTTCGCCTGATATGCCAGTTGCACCCCTTTCTGGACCGGGCTTCCTTATGCACTGTCACTCATGCCCTTGTTACATCCCGCCTGGACTACTGCAACGCTCTCTACATGGGGCTCCCCTTGAAGGGTATCTGGAGGCTTCAACTGGTCCAGAATGCGGCTGCGCGGGTGATAGAGGGAGCACCTCATGGGTCCCATGTGACACCTCTCCTGCGCAGTCTGCACTGGCTCCCGGTGGTCTTCCGGGTCCAATTCAAGGTGCTTATTATCACCTTTAAAGCGCTCCATGGCTTAGGACCGGGGTATCTACGGGACCGCCTACTGCCACCAGTAGCCTCACACCGACCAGTGCGCTCTCACAGAGAAGGCCTCTGTTGTGTCTTGCCCGCTCCCGCTCCCCCTGCCGCAGCCGGGCACGGCCGTCAGCGGAGGAGTGGGACACGACAGCCTCCTTTGGATACTGTCAGCCAATATCAGCTGGTGACCTCCAGGGGGAGGGCCTTCTCTGTGGGGACTCCTGCCCTCTGGAATGAGCTGCCTCCGAGGCTTCGTCAACTCCCCGACCTCCGGACCTTCCGCCGCGAGCTGAAGACGTTGTTGTTTCGATGTGCAGGACTAGCTTAAACGTAGTTTTAAATTGGAGTTTTAAATTGGGGTTTTTAAATGGGGTTTTTAATCGTATTTAAAATTTTTAGGCCATATATCAAATTAGTTTTTTATACTGTTTTTTAATCTGTATTATATGTATTTTGGTTTTTATTGGCTGTGAACCGCCCTGAGTCCTTCGGGAGAGGGGCGGTATACAAATGTAATAAATAAATAAATAAATAAATAAATAAATAAATAAATAAATAAACTGTCCACACCTCAGTTGAACCAGCTGTAACTTCCAGATGGTCTTTAAGAGTTGTCCTATAGGGCAAGACTGGCTGTGAGCAGAGCCTCCTGGTCAGGAACAGGCACAACTGCGGTGCAAAATTACGTTGTGCAAAGGCCTCCCTGGCCACAGCTGCCAACTTCTCTTTGAGCAGAAACCGTAAGTTGAAGAGAACTCCAAGATTGGGACAGTACCAGCCATCCAGAACCAAAGATGATAAGTCCCTGGAATCTATAGGCCCCCAACCTCAAAGCTACTAAGTCTTGCTGGAGTTCAGCTGAAATCTATTGTTCCCCATCGAGAGCACTTTAGCCTCCAGGCACTTGGCTAGAACCTTGACAACATTGGTATAACTGGACAGGGCTGGAGACATCCCAGGCAACTCCAAAACCTGTTTATAAGTTTGACATTCAACTAAGAGCAAATCACAGGGATTTTATCTATCTGATGGCCTACACATATCTCCACACAGCCTTGTGTGATAAGAACTTGGTTAGGGTTAGGGTTAGGGTTAGGGTTAGGGTTAGGGTTAGGGTTAGGGTTAGGGTTAGGGTTAGGGTTAGGCTAGACTGAAAAGTTAAAAAGCATTCTAAAAGAAAACAACGAGAAGCCATTTCCATATTTCTTTAAGAAAATTATATAGATGTGTCCATGAAGTCACCATGAATTGAGAACATTTCCAAGGGAAGTGGGATTTTACTGCCCCAGATCAACCTTCTTCTACTGCCCATTGACCTTGTTCTAGGCTGATGCTAAGGCCTGTTTTCCATTGCAGATCCCATGGTTCTAAGTACCTGCACAATAATACTGCCGTTTCCAATCATGTTTCCCGCCCCTTTCTGGATCGGGCTTCCTTATGCACGGTCGCTCATGCCCTTGTTACATCCCGCCTGGACTACTGTAATGCTCTCTACATGGGGCTCCCCTTGAAGTGTACCCGGAGACTCCAACTGTCCAGAATGCGGCTGCGCGGGTGATAGAGGGAGCACCTTTTGGCTCCCATGTAACACCCTTCCTGCGTAATCTGCACTGGCTCCCAGTGGTCTTCCGGGTTCACTTCAAGGTACTTGTCATCACCTTCTCTGTGGGGGCCCCTATCCTGTGGAACGAGCTCCCTCTGGGGCTTCGTCAACTCCCCGATCTCAAGTCCTTCCGCCGCGAGCTGAAGACGTTGCTGTTTCGAAGAGCAGGACTAGCTTGAATGTAGTTTTAAATTGGGATTTTTAAAAAAGGGGTTTAAATGAGGTTTTAAATTTGTATTTAAAAGTTAGAGCATCAATTGAATTTAACTATCTATTCTTTTAGCTGTTTTTTATATATTATATGTTTTCTGTTGTTGTTTTTTTGACTGTGAACCGCCCTGAGTCCTTCGGGAGATGGGTGGTATACAAATATAATAAATAATAATAATAAATAATGTACCTTCAGCTTTTATCTTTTATTTGGTCTTTTTTACCCTCTTCTTTCCTTTTCATCCCTTCTCCTTCTCCTTCTCCTCCTCCTCCTGATGCTGGAGTTGGAAAAAAATCAACCTTGGAGTTTGTAAGTGTGTTAGTGGAAGCAGCTTCCAACTTCTGAATTTCAATCTCTCCCTCTAACCTTGGAGGGAATTTGCATTTGCATTTCCTTGGATACTATACCAAAACCACAGTAGCCTGTAACTTTAGGAGAACTGGGGCAGGAGGCAAAAACATGGATATGAAATTGAGAACAAATTCATTTCAGGGATAATAGTTTAATGTGAATGATGTGATGGAAGTGATGTGGGCAAGGCAGAAATTTATGCAAGCAGTTTGTGCTAAGAGATCAGAATCATTCTTGTTATATCTGTGGCTTGAGTTTCTGGAATTTTACTTGCACATTGCAGAGAATGTTTGGTTATGAATAATAAAAAAGGCATCCATTCTTTGCCAAGCCATAATTTTCCACATGTGGGAAAGTTTTTCACTTGATTGTCTCCTTGTCATGGATATCACTATAACTATCTGTATATTAATCATCTTGTAGCAAACATAATTGAGTTTTATGAATAATGAAAGTCATAAACTAATGGATTTGGTAAGGTTTTTTCCCCAGCCTTTTTCTTTCTGATGACAAACAAATCATAATATTTACTAGACCTATCCATTACGATTTTAAACTACTTAAGAAGTTTTTGACAATTCTTCATATTCTTCATATCATATCTGGTGAAACCAAGTAATCATTCTGTCAGCTTCAGCATTGCTTATGAAGCATACACATATATCAAAGAACATATATGGCGAAGCATGAAGTTTTTAAAAGAATTATTAAGTCAGATTTATGTGAGCTGAATATAAAATATGGAGATAGACACAGATATTGATAACTTACTCACTAATGCTTCCATAGCAAAATCCTGTACATGCACATTACCCATAGGAAATTTAGCTTCTTTTGTTTTATTTGGTTTTTTAATTTAAATTTAGAAAAAATATATACAGAATATAGACAAAACACCAAAATACACTAAAAGCCTCTCATAGTTAAACAGAATGCCTAAACATAAATAAAAAATAAGAAAAATTAAAAAAATAAGATAATTTTTTGGGGGGGGAAATTTATCTTTTTTTGCTCTTGATCAGAGGTCTCCAAACTTGGCGACTTTAAGACTTGTTGACTTCAACTCCCAGAGTTCCTCAGACAGTAAAGCAAAGCTGGCTGAGGAACTCTGGGTGTTGAAGTCCACAAGTCTTAAAGGGACCAAGTTTGGAGACTCCTGATCTTGATAGTTCTTTTGCATTTAGACTCTGCAATATACCTGCATCCTTCTATTCCCTTTGTAAAAAGGAAATAAGTTTGGGAGACACTTGGGGCAGAAAACGTCTCACACAATTCAGAAATCTCTAAAATTCCCTGCCCAGTAAGGTTCCTTCCACCCTAATAATTTAGTAATTTTCCAGAATTCATTATAGGGCACTGTATTAAGGACTCCAAGTATATGACAATCTTTCTGTTGCTGGATCCCTAGACCAGGAGTGTCAAACTGGATTTCTTCAGAATAGAATAGAATAGAATAGAATAGAATAGAATAGAATAGAATAGAATAGAATAGAATAGAATAGAATAGAATAGAATAGAATTTTTTATTGGCCAAGTGTGATTGGACACACAAGGAATTTGTCTTGGTGCATATGCTCTCAGTGTACATAAAAGAAAAGATACCTTCATCAAGGTACAACACTTACAACACTTAATGATAGTCATAGGCTACAATTAAGCAATCAGGAAACAATCAATTACAGTATAAATTGTAAGGATTTATTCAAGGGCTGGATCAACATTGTAGTTCTCCTTCACAGACTGACCGGGGGTGGGTGGGTGGGAGAGCCACAGGATTGATACCTCCTGCAGCATTCTGCCCCCCCATCCAGGAACCATTTTGGCTTCCAGAGGCACTGCAGGCTGGTCATTTGCTATTTCCAAACCAGCCTTGTGGGCCAGATTTAAACACCCCGCGGGTTGGATCTGGCCTGCGGGCCTTGAGTTTGACACCCCTGCCTGGACCTTCCATTCAGACTATCTACTTTTATGGCCTTCTAAAAGTTCTGTGAACTTTTGGTGGTTAGTCATGCCGTTCACATGACCATGGAGGCGTCTTTGCACAGCGTTGGCTCCGGCTCTTTGCAACGGAGAAGAGCACCACCCTCTAGAGTCGGGAACAAGTAGCACATATGTGCGAGGGGAACCTTTACCTTTACCTTTAAAAGTAATTAAAGAAGTAAACTAACAAAAGGAAAGAAACACCACCTTCTCTGTAGAATGAAACTGGCTTGCAGAATCAAGATTTCTCTCTTAGGGAGAGCACACTTTTTGACAAGCTAGAACAAATGCAATATACTGCTCAAAATAGGATTATGGTAAACTACCATTTTTTTGTGGGTCATTTATATGTCTTCCTATGTCTGGGCATTCAAGCAAGCCATGTGGCTTTCCATTGGGAATCGATGTTAAATTAGAATCAGAATGATTATGCCAAACAAGGGAAGTGCTTGCCTAGATGGTTCTTTGTGGATGCACTGACAAAAGCAAGGCCTCATTTCCATTATATCATTTGACCGGTCCCCATCTACTAATGTTTCTATCCCAGGTAGCCTTCTGGCTGCATTTCATGTCCTCATTTAGACGTATCAACAGTGCCGTCTCTCATTTTCAATCTGTCCCTGCGTAATTAATAATCAATGGGTCAATTTGGAGTTTACACAATAGATTGGAATCTCAGAGAGGTCCATTCACGTTTGGGCGAAATATTATAGACCCCCTTATTCATATTTTTCAATTGATTTCCTTTGCTGGAGTGGGTTGAGGCTTGTTCAGGGTTTGTAACTGAACACTGCAGCAACAGTGCCTGCCTGCATCTTTGATCAAGCCATATCCTCTTCTGACAGCAAGATTTATACCTCTAAACAGCATTAAGAAGATTGGTTTTTAATTCTCATTTGGTACTGTCTTTTAAGATTTAATTCAGTTCTTCCCGAAAGGACTGTCATTTGCTGGAAAACCATTTGAATGGGTTAAAAAAAAAGAATTATTTCTATCCAGTTGCACTTCATCAGTTCTAACCATTTCTAAGCTTCAATTTAAACATTTGCCCAAAATAGTTCTGGGGTGGGTTTTTTTTGGGGGGGGGGTCTTTTCCTTTTTGATGGTGGATATTAATAACACCACAGAGTGGTTTCGGCAACTGCAGAAGATACAGAGAAGAGCTAAACAGGGAATTTATTGAAAGATCTTTAATGCAACTGATATCTCTGGCAAACAGCACTGATTTAGAGCCAGAGTGAAAATTCTTTTATCCAGCATAAAGTGAGCAAAAATAGGAGGCAGGAACAGAAAGCAACTTAGATTTCTATTTCAAATGAGAAACTTCTCCTAGACAAGTAAACTCAGAGTGGAAATGCTTTCGATTTGCAAACAAACAAACAAACAAATGGTCTCAGATTCAGTACCTGACATTTCCAGGCAAGGACAGCTGCCTGAGGATTAGGGCTAAAACCTTAGAAAGATCAACTTTGTCACTGTGAACAATACTAAGGTAGATGAACCAATTACTTGCATGTGGTTTATTTCTTCTCCACCGTTTGCTTGTTGTTTGAATGAGAAGCAGCCTAAGCAAATGAAATAAAATGAGAAAGCGCCCATTTTGAGCTGAACAACAGCATGAAATCTTTGTATTTGGTATCTTGGTAGCCTTAATTGGTATCTTCACTGTGAGTGAGATAGGCAGGATCTAAATTTGGTAAGTAAACAAACAACAAATAAGTAAATAACATCTTTTTGCTTATCTTCCTCCTCCTCTTCCTCCTTCCTTCCTTCTTCTCTGTCTTAGAATAACAGAGTTGGAAGGGACCTTGAAGATCTTCTAAGGTTTCCTGCCTTCTTAGGCAGGAAACCCTACACCATTTCAGACAAATGGTTATCCACTTCAGTCAAATGGTTATCTTCTTAAAAATCTCCAATATTGGAGCATTCACAACTTCTGGAGGCAAGTGGTTTCTCTGATTTAATTGTTCTGTCTTCTCTTTCTCCTCCTCTTCTTTTTCACTATTCCTGCAGAGGTCAATGGTGTTCACCTGAGCAGATCCACCAATGGAGGAGCAGTTACATGAAGAGTTTCCCTTCCCTTCCCTTCTCAGAATCCTTACTCTAAAGGACAGAGACAGAGAAGATGGCAGTTAGCATCTCCCCTCTTCTGCTCATTGCTAATCACACACAGGTATTTCACATACAAACACTCTTTGGTGGTGGGCAAATCTCCAGAATTAGCTTCACAAATTCACAGAGTGAAGAAAATTGCCCCGCCCGTAGATTGACAAGTGACTTTAAAATATTGTATTATTTTTCTTTATAGATTTTTTTTTGCTTAAATATGCCTAAATTTCTCTTCTTTTCAAATAAAATTATATAAACATAAACAACAAGTCCTTAGAGAGTTTAACGGATATAAAGAACTGTATCAGGTTCTCTATTTGAGGATTCTGGATCATAGCGCCTCTTAAGGAGATAGCCATGAGCAGAAGACATTTTGCCCATTTTCAAATAGTGGTCAAGTTGTGGCATTTTTGGGGCGGGGTGTCCAGGAAACATTTATATGCTGAACACTTTGGAATTTATTATTTCAACAAGATTATTTCAACGAGAGGGACCTTGGGTCCTAATGGACATTCACTTAAATATGAGCCAGCAGTGTGCGGCAGCAGCCAAAAAAGCTAATATAATCCTTGGTTGTATAAACAGAGGCATAGAATCAAAGTCACGTGAAGTATTAGTACTGCTTTATAAAGCCTTAGTAAAACCACACCTGGAATACTGCATCCAGTTTTGGTTGCCACATTACAAAAGAGATGTTGAGGCTTTGGAAAAAGTGCAAAGAAGAGCAGCTATGATGACTGAAGGCATGGAGACAAAAACACATGAAGAATGGCTGCAAAAAAATGGGTATTGCTAGTCTAGAGAAAAGAAGGACTAAGGGTGACAAGATACCAGTAGTTCAGTTTTTGAGGGGCTGCCACAAAGAAGAAGGGGTCTACTTATTTTCCAAAGCATCAGAAGGCAAGGCAAGAAACAATGGATGGAAGCTAATCAAGGAGAGAAGCAACCTGGAATTAAAGAGAAACTTCCTAATGGTGAGAACAATTAACTAGCGGAACAGCTTGACTTCAGAAGTTGTGGGTGCTTCATCACTAGGTGTGTTTAAGAAAAGACTGACAGATATGTGACTGAAATGGTATAGGGTCTCCTCAAACTTGCTACCGGTTTGCTCGTGGGTGCGCGTGCACATGCGCAGAAGCATCTGGGCAGGTGGGCGGAGCCTCCTGCTGCCACCGCTACCACTTCGCCCAATCCAGGACTAGAAGACCTCCAAGGTCCTTTCCAGCTCTATTCTGATTGATTGACCTTTCTTGGGGATGCCTTTGAAGGAAACTTCTGCAGGCAAGTGTTGCTTCAGAAGGTTAACACCTGAGCTTTACAAGTACTGAATTAGTTGTCAATCTATTGTCAATCTATTTCCAGAAACAATTGAAATTGGCTTTGGTTCCTGACATCTTAGGACAATCTTCTCTGAGCCCAATCTACCAGTCCTGTGTGTGTAAATTGACAGGGAATTCTATACATCCCCATTCTTGGGAAGGGAATGAGATGAAACACAGAAAGCTAAACTATGAAACATCATGTTTTGTAACAAGAGGTTAAATTCCCTTTTTTATTATCTTTTAATAGGGTGGAGAAGACAGTGCTTCTCCACTGAACATAGGATGTCATTGGATTTGGGGAGTTATCAGTTTACCGTATATACTCGAGTATAAGCCGAGTTTTTCAGCACGTTTTTTGTGCTGAAAACGTCCTAAACTTATACTCGGTATATCTGACTTATCTCGAGTTTTTTTCTTCTTTTTTTCACATTATACCGGATGGCGGGCTTTTGCATTAGCGCGGGGAAGCCCTGCCGGTGCAGTGAGAGGGCGGGGCGGGGGAGCCGCCAGCCTTCTCGGCTGAGGGAGGGAGGGTTTCCCCGACCGGTAGCTGCCTCATTTCCCACCCTCGGCTTATACTCGAGTCCCCAGTTTACCCCAGTTTTTTGGGGTAAAATTGGGGACCTCGGCTTATACTCGGATCGGCTTATATTCGAGTATATACGGTAATTTTAATTTTAGACTACTTGTGAAAGAGCAAAAAAAAATATTATTGGATACAAACACATATGGTGACACAAAATAATTTTAAAGATCAGAAAACCAGAACTTTTAAAACTGAGACTGATTTTCTTATTAGAAAAGATTTAAGGAAGATTAGTTTTGTATATGCATGTGATAACTGCAGCAAGACTATTATATGCTCAAGAAGTTCTGAAATACTCACAATGGAGGATTGGATTCTGAAGATAGCAGAAGTTACAGAAATGGCAAAATTGACCTGTTTATCAGGGATAAAACAATAAATACTTTTACAAAAGACTGGAAATATTTTGTGGATGTTAGCTGAAAATGGGGAAAAAATGAAATGGTTATTTCTGGATTTGCTGATTACAAAGGATTGAATATGGGATAGGAAAGAATTATATAATGTAATTTTAAAGAAGAAGAAGAAATAATATGGTTATTTGTAACTGCTGTAAAAAAATGGAAGTTGCTTTTTATTATCTTAATCTTTTTTCTCTTTCTGTCCTTTACTTTTATCTTTTTCTTAACTTTTCTTAACTGTTACGTCTATGAAATTTTCTCATAAAAATCCTAATAAAACTCCAATTCTAATAAATAATTTGAATTAAAATATATGAAGAATTAACTTAATGTTAAATTGATCTTAATTGAATTTAGAATCAATATAATTGTGTTTTTAAGGAAAGGTTGAGGATTTTTACGATTATGTGAGTCGTCCGTAGCTTTTTGAATGGTATAGCATATTTTTTTCAAATAAACACTCATCAAACATCTAGGAGATTTTTAAGCCTGTAGACCTCAAGAAAGTGGACAGGATCCTTTGTCTAGAAGATTCTCAGTCATCAGGGTCATGGTTGTCCCAAAGGTGCTTTTTCAAGAGACAACTGGACTTTCTTGCTTTTCTTTTGAAGATGTTTCTCATTCTGAGAGGCAAAACGTCTTCAAAGAATAACCAGAAAGTCCAGTTGCTTCTTGAAAAGGCACTTTTGGGATGACAGGATCCTTTGTGGTGTCAGCAATTCCATGTGTAGGCTTCATGCTTGCTCCATCCAATTGATCCAATCTTCTAGGTAGGGAATAAGGAGTTGGGTCCTGATCAATGCCTCTTCGCCAAAGTGGAAGCTATCAGCTGTCTTAGAAGATAACTGGTGGCATTCTGCAGAATAGACTACTCAGTAGAGGGCTCGTTTTCATTTAAACAGCACTTTGCAGCAGAAAGTATACAATATATAAATAAACTATTTGAAAACATTGGATGGGCCTTTTTTCTTACATGTTGAGATGCTCTGTTGCCTAAAACATGGTAATACAATGCAACAAACACTAGATGAGGGCAAGAAGACAACAGTGGTGATAGATGTAGTAGTGGCAAGTGATAGCAATATCAGGAAGAAGGAGAAACTGAGAAGCTGCAGAAATCCAAGAGCTGAAGGAGGAATTAGAGAGAATGTGGAAGGTAAAGGCCAACATGATCCCAGTGATGATAGGGGCACTCAGGGAAATACCCAGGGAGACAGGCTCCAACAGATCCCAGGAATTAGGTCAGAGCTCTTTGTCCAGATGAGTCCACTGTCAGGAACAGCTGTGCAGAACCATTTAACTCCCAGGCCTCCGGTAGAGGACCAAAGATTGATAAGACACATACTACCCATAGAGATGTGTACTGCATGTACAGTATGTATATGGTAGGTACAGCACTGATAGGGTTTCATCTAAAAATGCAGAAGCATAAATTGCTGATCCAGCCTTAGAACATTAATTTGTCTAGTCCAGGAGTTAAATGATAACACCACACATTCATCAGTAGAACAACTTGCTTCCAGAAGTTGTGAATGCTCCAACACTGGAAGTTTTTAAGAAGAGATTGGATAACCATTTGTCTGAGACCATATAGGGTTTCCTGCCTAAGCAGAGGGTTGGACTAGAAGACCTCCAAGATCCCTTCCAACTCTATTATTCTGCTCTGCTCTGCTCTGCTCTGCTCTGCTCTGCTCTGCTCTGCTCTGCTCTGCTCTGCTCTATTCTATTCTATTCTATTCTATTCTATTCTATTCTATTCTATTCTATTCTATTCTATTCTATTCTCTGTTCCATTCTATTCTACATCCCTTTCCAGTTTCCCTGGAAAAAAGAGGAAAGGATGTTCTTCAAACTGAATCCCATTGGTGAAGAGATTCCACTGTTCAATTGTTGAAACGGCTTTAATCTGTTCAGATATAGAGACAATTTAGTCCTAATGAAATTGTTTCCCAGTTCAAAATACATAATTAGAAAATAGGAGACCTGAATAAATTCTTTTCATCTCCCTTAACCCTCAAATCTGTTTTCAGCATATTTTAATCTTTGCTATGGTTTGTTCTTAAATAGCATTACTAAGGACCTGACAAAATAGGCTGTTCATTCATTGCCAATTTTCATTCGTAGCTGAAATGAATATTTTCCCCCAATCATATTTTTTAATCATTTTCAATCATTCTTCCCTATTCCATTTATATGAGAGAATATTAAGTCTTCAGAAAATTCCTGCTGAGTAATAAAAACTCAGATTGGATTAATAGCACACAGCCTAATCAGCCTTCCGTTATTACTTCAGTCACTCTTAACTTTCTTTTATACAATGTCACAGATGTTGATTTACGAGTAATGAAAGAGACAAACCCCATTTTGAAGATATACTTCGGAGAGGATATTAGTATCATACAGGCTAGAACATGCAAATCTTTTTTGAAAGAACTCTCCTTGATTTCATTTTAAATGTATCTAGTAATGCGTGTGTTGTGACCCAGGCCCCCGGACTCGGACTCCTGGAGGAGGATGATTCAGAGAGTGAGGAGGAGGAGCTGGCAAGGCCTGCTTCCCCTGGGCCCTCTTCCTCCCTGGCACTGACCCAGGAGGAGGAGGAGGGACTGGCAAGGCCTGATTCCCCCGGGCTTTCTTCTGATTTGGCAACGCCCCAAGACCAATCTTGGCTCGATGTGAGACTGCGAAGACGTGACCGACGTGCACAGCAGAGGAAACATTGGGGCAGGCCCAGGGAATGATGAGTCACGGAGCGACACCCACAGGGGATAAAAGCAGGAGGAGGAGCTTCTTGGCTTTTTGTGTTGGACAAAGCTGTGAATTTGCACAGGCAATCTGTTTCATGGATGAAAGAATCTCTTTGTGAATGACTCTTGCTTTATCTGTAATTTTCTAGTTACCTTGATAACAGACCATTTCAGAGATTTTGGCAGGCGCGTGGGGAGACGTGGCCAGAACATTTCTGTGCCAAAAGGAATCCAGCCAAGTGTAAATAAACTGTTGGCAGAAGGTCTTTGACTGACTTTTTGTTGGGAGTGTTTTTTTTGGGGGGGGAACAGAATAGCATGTTTCACAAGGGAAGTTTTTCTTCTTATTTAAATCTATTCTTAAATCAAGAATTATCTAGGGTTATATTTTCTACACCAGTTGAGAAAATGCTGAATGTTCAACATTCAAGCATCTGGACTCAGCTTCAGTTGTCCAAAGTTTTCTGTCTTTGCCAGGCTTCATGGACTGTTGAAACTTAGATACATATGCTAAATTGGCTCAAGTGAGCCAGATCTTTATGTTACACTAACAGTGTGGAAACCAAGAAACCTGGACCACTGTAACCTGTTTTAAGCTGGCTTGTTTGTATGATATACTTGAGCGGGTCAAAAATGAAGGTTCAGCGTGTCACTAGAACTCATTTAATTGATATAGCTCAGGGGTCTGCAAACTTGGCTCTTTTAAGACTTGTGGACTTCAACTCCCACAGTTCCTCAGCCAGCAAAGCTGGCTGAGGAACTGTGGGAGTTGAAGTCCACAAGTCTTAAAAGAGCCAAATTTGCAGACCCCATATAGCTGATTTTATTATTTTTATTATTTATTTATTATTTAGATTTTTATACTGATTTAGATTTGCTGTAAAGGAGTTCATTTAAAAAGATGTAGGCTTCCTTTATTAAATTAAATCTCAGGATCAACTTAATCCCCACTGTCTTATTTATTGGAGGGTTAATTGTTCACTTCACTACCTGTTGCCAGGACAAGATTCTAGAGCAGCCCCATGAAAACAGGACCTCTCTATGCATTCCATCTGTGGGGTTATTTTTATTTTCAGTCTGTCTTCATACTCAATGGACAGGGTGTGCGGAAGAGGGACAGAAATGGACAGATTCAGCCCCTATCCATGATTTTACATAGTCCAGTTGTAATACCAGTCCCCCCCCCAACCATTTGAATAATAATAAAAACATCTCCACAATATGGGAAAGGAAGTCTCATCTTACTTTCATTGATTTTTCTAGATTGTTAGTTTGGGTGAGATTTTAGACCAAAAGGGAAATGATTTCTGCAGCTCTGGCTAGGCCTCTTTTCATTTAATTGAAGATAGAAGAATCTAGAAGATTGCTATTGTTTAATGTTCGTCTCCTATTTATACCTATTCAGAATTGCAATGGAAATACTGTAACTTTCACCTAAGTATATACAGCAAGTGTAAAACTCTCAGAGCAGTAGATTTTTATAGCAGAGATTGAGACTTCTCCAGACAATGTACCAAGCCAAGGTGGTATGTAATCTTGCTAATTCTCTTGATCTTTTGAGTACCATCCAACTCCAGGATAGGGTGCCTGTCCTGCAAATTCAAGGTGATATGGTGCTGAAATTTGATTTCATTTACTACACATGTAATGAAAATAAAGTAATCAAATATAATTAATGCAATTATTCCCAATATACTTAATCATGTTGTTACTCTTTTATTACAACCGCAGTTAAATTCTTACATCAGCTTCCGAAGAGACTCAGTGACTCCACCCAACACTTAAGACATTTTAAGACAGCCTCGGTTATCTTCAGGTAGAGTCAGAAAAGTCCTCTCTGCAAATTTGCAGACAGCTATTGCCAAATGTGGCTGACAGTGACAAATTATATGAATCCCAGTGAGGTGGCTTAGTATGAAACAGAGTCCTTTATTCCTATAGTGCATTTGATGCAGTGTTACAATAGCAATAATTCTCATGAAGTAAGTCCAGGGGTGCTATTCAGCACGTTCTGACAGGTTCTGACAGGTTCTAGAGAACCGGTAGCGGAAATTTTGAGTAGTTCGGAGAACCGGCAAATACCACCCCTTGTTGGCTCCAGAGTGGGGTGGGAATGGAGATATTGCAATATCCTTCTCCCAGGAGGAGGGAGGGAATGGGGATTTTGCAGTATCTTTCCCCTGGATTGTGGAGGGAATGGAGATTTTACAGTATCCTTCCCCTGCCACGCCCACCAAGCCACACCCACAGAACCGGTCGTAAAAAAAAATTGAATTCCACCACTGACTAAATTTAAACAATCTGATTACTTCCTAAAATGGTCAAATGTAACTTTTTAAGTGTTAGGCAAAAA
This sequence comes from Ahaetulla prasina, assembly GCF_028640845.1. Taxonomy (NCBI): domain Eukaryota; kingdom Metazoa; phylum Chordata; class Lepidosauria; order Squamata; family Colubridae; genus Ahaetulla; species Ahaetulla prasina. The sequence continues at coordinate 216,763,006 of NC_080540.1, read as the reverse complement.
ATTTTAAACTGTTCTTGTTTTTTAAAGCACTGCTAGGAAATTAATTACTCAGAATTATGAATTTGGACCTTTGCGGTACAGAATAAATATTGATCCATGAACTCTTTCCATTTTGTTTTTGTAAACAATGTGAGTTTATGTTATTTATTTTTTTAAGGTGGATTTAAGAATGTACTCTGCAGAATTATCTCCTGGTGAAAGATTTTGCAGGTTAATACTTGAGCGGTTACCAATGAGAAGGATTATTGATAAGGGACTATTTTGTGCAAGATGCCAACAGAACCAATTAATCTTCTTAGTGGATTGCTCAATTTCACACATTTATCTTGTAATTCTTAATTCACATTAATTTCTGTAGCATATCCCAACAGATATGCAGGTTTTATTCTGATAGCCCCTTTCACAGAAATAAACAAAACTATTCCCTATTCTCAATGAAGCAGTTTTGAGATTACTTGACATATGCCAAGAAAAGCTACACGCATGAGCTTTCTACTTCTCAAACTGGTATTTGTGTGTGTGTTTGTGTGTGTGTACTTCTGTGTTCAAGTGTACAATTCACATGCACCCTTATGCTATGAGCGCCAGCAATGATGCTGATTCATCAGGTTTGCATTTTCTCAGTGGCAACGTATTAGGGTTGCATGTCAATCATGAATGGGAAGGAGTCGGGCAAGGTGACTCTGGAAAATGTTAACAACCACCCACTGTGTGCTGTATTTAATAGATACATATTTATTAGTACAATTAAAACAGAGCAAAATCAAAGCCTTTCAAAATTCTGCTATGTTACCTACTGTAATAAATAAATGTTCAAACTTTTGCGTTCAGACAGTAGAGTCACTTAGCTTGGATTCCTATCAGAATATTGAAGAGCAGATGAAAGGCAGATGACAGAGTGCTTCAATGGTACATCGTATTTCCCATACATCAGCAACATGCAAAGCGCTAGAGCATGCTACTTATCTACATACTTTCTTGGCTTCTTCAGAGGTTTTGCTAAAAAAAAAAAAAGACCATCATTGCTTATTATAATATTGAAACTTAGATACACTTCAGTGTCCAATCAAAATCAATCCTCTGCTGAAAACCTCTGTTATTTACCTCAGTTATAAGGTAGTCAAAAAGTATGTGAGCGTCCAGTTTTTCCCTATGTAAACATCAGTCCAATATACTACACTGGTGATTTCTCAAACTTAGCAGCTTTAAGATGTCTGGACTTCAACTCCCAGAATTAAATATGAGCCAACAGTGTGTGTCAGCAGCCAAAAAAGCCAATGCAATCCTAAATTGCATTAACAGAGGGCTACAATCAAGATCAAGGGAGGTACTAATACCACTCTATAAAGCCTTATAAGACCACATCTAAAGTACTGCATCCAATTTTGGTCACCACACTATAAAAAATATGTTGAGACTCTAGAAAGAGTGCAGAGAAGAGCAACCAAGATGATTAGGGGACTGGAGGCTAAAACATATGATGAATGGTTGCAGGAACTAGGCATGGCTAGTCTAGTGAAGAGAAGGACCAGATGAGACATGATAGCACTGTTCCAATACTTGAGGTGCTGCCACAGAGAGGAGGGGGGTCAAGCTATTTTCCAAAGCATCTGAAGGCCAGACAAGGAATAATGAATGGAAACTGAACAAGGAGAGATTCAACCTGGAAATAAAGAGAAAATTCCTGACAGCGAGAACAATCAACCAATGGAGCAGCTTGCCTTCAGAAGTCATGGGAGCTTCATCACTGGAAGTTTCAGGAAGAGACTGGACTGCCATCTGTCAAATATGGTGTAGGGTCTGCATGGGTGGGGGTTTGGACTAGACGACTTACAAGGTCTCTTCTGTATCTGTAATTCCCTAACCAGCATAAAGTATTTGGCATGTCTTCTCAGAATAGAGAGCTACAAAAAGTATATGCTTCTGAAGCATAGATCGATGGGGAATTCTGGGATTTGAAGTCCAAACATCTTGCTAGTTGCTAAGCTTGAAAAACACTACTCTACAGCAGGGGTCTCCAACCTTGGGAACTTTAAGACTTGTGGACTTCAACTCCCAGAGTTCCTCAGCCAGCAAAGCAAAGCTGGCTGAGGAATTCTGGGAATTGAAGTCCACAAGTCTTAAAGTTGTCAAGGTTGGAGACCCCTGCTCTACAGCCTGCATAGCTTCTCACTTCTGAGTGAGAAATTTTCTCTCACAGAAAATACCATGGCATGAGATTATTCTTCCAATGAGATTCTTAGATCAAGAAATATTGGCATTTAGGGAATAGATAGAACGATGGGGATATTTTTGGAAACCAGCACCCCTTGCAAGAATAAATAAGCTCAAAAATATTACCACAAAAACAATGTTATTGAAATTCCCATGCAAATTAAGGTGGAAGTGGGGAAAAAAACTGGTTTTTTTAAGGGGACAAAAGCTTTTAGTAAGAAAAACTTGCAGCATAACTTGAATCCAAACTCAGATGGAACTTTTCTTAATGGGGGGGAGTATTATTTTTGTTTGATCAGTTTAAATTGGCAGCATGAGGAAAACCCTAGGCTGACCTTGGTAATGCAGAGTTTGTCAATAGCATCAAACATACCAATTTCATTACATAAAGTAATGGTTATTACAGAGCTTTAATATAAAATATACGGTTCGGAAAGCTAACGTTGTGTGGTGAGCTTATCAAGCCGAATCAATTATCAGTGTAATGCAAAGAGTGATAACCCCAAGGATCTTCTTTGTGATGAGGTCATAAAATGTGACAAAAAGCCACTGCCGTTTTTACTGCTCCCATTGATTTTACCTTTCTACTTTTCCATCCAAAGATGACCATAGGGTTTGATCTTGCTGCAGCTGCTAACTGAAAAACGGAGGAAAAAAGCTGGCTGCAGCTTGGCAGCTCATCCATCTTGTCTTTAGCTCTCTAGGTTATTCAGGAGAATCTGAATTCGTCTAGGTGAATTCTGAAGGTACAGATTACATGAGCTGCAGTAATTCACTGAGTTCCCAGTCTGCAGCTTAAAACAAAGGGTGGAAAAAGAAAAAGAGAGAGAGAGAGAGAGAGAAAGAGAAAGAGAGAGAGAGAGAAAAGAAGGAAGGAAGGAAGGAAGGAAAGAAGGAAGGAAGGAAATAGTGGAAAAGAAAAGAGAGAGAGAGAAAGAGAAAGAGAGAGAGAGAGAAAAGAAGGAAGGAAGGAAGGAAGGAAAGAAGGAAGGAAGGAAATAGTGGAAAAAAGAAAGAAAGAAGGAAATAGTGGAAAATAAATGAAGAAGGAAGGAGGGAAGGAAGGAAGGAAGGCTTCTTACTGTATATTATATGTATATTATTCATTTATTACTTTTATTTATTAAATTTACTACGGTTATTCATTCCAGAAGTCTCTGTATGACTTACAATATCCTAGAATTAAAAATTCTTAAACATGAAAGTAGGCATGGCAGCCTGGATCAAAACCAGTCATAAATAAATAAAATAATGAAAGCAATAAAAACTGAACCGGAGTTTCCATGGGCACAGTATTCCTAGGCCTGGACACAGAGCCATTTTTCGTTCAGTAGCCCTCCCTCCAGCCCATCAACAACCCTTCCTTCTCCCATTTTTCCCCACAACAACCACAGTGTCAAAGTTGCCCAGTGAACTTTCACAGCTGATGGCAAACAGAAACCTAGGCAACATGCTATACAAAAACAGGCTCCTTGTGATCTACATTCATTCTGTGCTTCCCGATGGAAGGAAACAGAAGTCCTGAAGCAGTGAAAGTGCTGTGAAGGTAACTTGGAAAGGATGGACCAATGTAACCCAAGATCTAAATCCATTTTCTCACCCTGTTTCTGTTGGGCCTGCTTAGGCCAGGAGCTTCATAAGACAATCATATTCATATTCATAAGGCAACCATGAGCTTCATAAAACAACTTGGAACTATGCCACTTATGGTCTAATCTAAGCATAGTACACAAAATTGTCTGCTACAACATCCTACCTGTCAACAATTACTTCAGTTTCAAGTTCAATAATACTCGGGCAAACAATCCATACAAACTCAAGATAAACCGCTCCAAACTCGATTGCAGAAAATACGACTTCAGCAACAGAGTGGTCAACGCCTGGAATGCTCTACCTGACTCCATTGTTACATCCTCAAACCCCCACAGTTTCAACCTTAAACAGTCTACCGTGGATCTCACCCCATTCCTAAGAGGACCATAAAGGGGACGCGCATAAGCGCACCAACGTGCCTACCGTCCCTGTCCTACTGTCCCCATTTATTTGTACTCATTTCCTATGTTCATGTCCATGTTTATACTTATACCTATTACTTTTTATATGTTTGAATAAATAAATAAATAAATAAATAAATAAATAAATAAATAAATAAATAAATAAATAAATATCTAGGTGTCAACCTTGAAACTGTCTGGACGGTGGCCGTTTTCCTGTTCTACTGGGGTTTTTCTTTTGTCCAAAGCTTCAGTGCTGACACAGACTGGAGATGAGGGATAGGGAGGGGGGTTTAGAGATAGCTGGGGCACTATAAGCAAAACAACATTCTTTTCCCTAGGAACCAAGGTCATGTGTGCAGGAGGTTGGGGGGTTGGAGATGGAGATGGAGACCATCCCACATTTGGATTGTGTGCTGATTGGACCATGTGACTGATACCTCTGGGAAAGTGACAAACTTTTACTTTTAATTGGGGGGAAAACCGGTGGGAACATAGATCTGGTTATCACCAGCATTGTGCCAATATGACATGCCCTAATAAAATGTTCTTTGAGGAGACGACCTTGTGCCTTGGAGTTCTTTGGTTTGGAGTTGTGTTAGTTGGAACCCTGACACTAGGAAGTCCTCAACTTATGTCTACAACTGAGCCCAAAATGTCCATTGCTAAGCAAGACAGTTCTGAAGTGAGTTTTGTTCCATTTTATGAACCTTTCTTGCCACAGTCGTTAAGTGAATCACTGTAGCTGTTTTGTGACAGGGTTGTTAAGTGATTCTCGCTTCCCCATTGTCTTTGCTTGTCAGAAGTTCGCAAAAGGTGATCACGTGACCCTGGGATGCAGCAACTGTGATAAATACAAGTCAGTTGCCAAGAACCCAAATTTTGATCATGTGATCACACGGATGCTGCAACAATTGTAAGTGTGAAAAATGGTGAGAAATCACTGTTTTCAGTGCAATTGTAATTTCAAAGTAAACAAATGGGTTTAACAGTTCCAGACATTTTTTTAAAAAAAGAAATCTTGGAATTTTCTGATTAAATTCACTTGTTGCTATCAAAATGAGTAATTTCTAAATATAAAAAAGTCAATAACTTTATTTTTATTCTACTGTGTTTTTGTCCCACACTTCTCTTTTCCTTTCTTTCCCTCTTCTCTTTCCCTACTATCCTTATTTTCATTTATCTGTTATATTATAATCTAATTTTTTAAAAAAAATATTGCAGATCAGTTGCTACCCAGCAGCCAGAGGTTCTCATCTGTTAATAACTTTTCCAAAGCACTTATTATATTTTACATGATATAAAAGTAATTATGCATACAATTGCATTAATATTTACAGTATGTTTTTGAGTTCTGTTTTATAGTCTTATAATTAGTGAGTTATAATAAAATAATAGCTTTAGAAACCTCTCGTTGCTGGTTTTTTGCCTTCTTGAAGTTCTTGGTGGATGAATGTTTTAATCCCAAATGCATAACATGACACCCCAGGGGTATATGCATATTCCTCTCTAGATCTTATAAAGGTGATACCAGAGTGTTTTACTTAATGGGACAGAACAAGGAATGTCATGTTATAAGGCTACAAGTCACGGGTGCTATTCAGCAGGTTCTGCCAGGTTCTGCAGAACTGGTAGCGGAAATTTTGAGTAGTTCAGAGAACCGGCAAATGCCACCTCTGGCTGGTCCCAGAGTGGGGTGGGAATGGAGTTTTTGCAATATCGTTCCCCCAGGAGTGGGGTGGGAATAGAAATTTTGCAATATTTTCCCCCAGGAGTGGGGAGGGAGTGGGGATTTTGCAGTATCCTTCCCCTGCCATGCCCACCAAGCCACACCCACAGAACCGGTAGTAAAAAAATTTGAATTCCACCATCGCTACAAGTCAATTGAATAGAGTGAAAATGTGTTTTCATCTTGAGTCTGCCCAGGGTTCTTTTGCAGTTCATCCTCAAGCATGCTGACTGGAGGATAAGGTGCAGCCATCAGTCTGGAAAAAGTTGTGCCTTTTTCGTTTTACATCGATTAAAAAAATATATTGTGAAGAGAGAAAGGAAGGGGTAGCACAAGGACAGAACGAATAGACCCCAAATTCAGGACAATTTCAAACTGTTCAGATGGTGTCTGAACTGGGTCACACCACCAGTATTTTTTTTTATTTTTTATTTCCTCCATTGCCTGTTGAAATATCTAGAGGAAGAAAAAGGAGAAGAACAATTCAACTCAGTTTAATTGGATCTAACCTCAGATTCCTAGGAAGATTACTCACCTGGTAAATTAAATTCAACCAGTCCAACGCCTTTCAACACCATTGAGAGGATCATCAAAGCTCTTTTACCATGAAAGGACTGAGGTTCCTAATGAAAAGGACTAGGCACTTTTTTCTTTCTTTACTGAGCCAATGGCACTTTAGCAGCAACCTGCGTTATGGAAATGGCTCTAATGTGCAGGAAGCTGAAATCTCATTTTATATTAGAGAACTGGGTTTTTGACTCACTCTGTGGAACAGTAGTTCCTGTAAATTAGGACTTTTAACTTATGCAGAAAAATGAAAAGAGTGATAATTACAGGCTTTTATCACCAAAAAAAAAAGTTTTATTAAAATTATTAAAGGTCCCTATGGTAACTTTCATTTTTAATTTGATCTGTTTCACCCTTACTCTTTCCATCCAGAGGAACACCAAATGAGGAGTGTTGAGCCTGTCAAACAGATTCCTCCAAATTAAGAGTAAAATACAGATGGAAGGATGGACATAAAATGAGGCACAGAACATAGAATAATAGAGTTGGAAGCAGGGGTGAAATCCAAAATTTTTCCCTTCCAGTTCTCTGGGCGTGGCTTGGTGGGTGTGGTAGGGGAAGGATACTGCAAAATCTCCATTTCCTCCCCTCCTGGGAGAAGGATATTGCAAAATCTCCATTCCCACCTCACTCTGGGGCCAAACGATCCAGTTTCTTTTAGAAAGCCTTCAGTGATGGAGCAGCCACAACTTCTGAAGGCAAGCTGTTCCATTGGTTAATTGCTCTTACTGTTAGGAAATTTCTCCAGGTTGCTTCTCTCCTTAGTTAATTACCAACGATTGTTTCTTGTCTTGCCTATTGGTGCTTTGGAAAATAGATTGACCCACTCTCCTTTGTAGACGCCCCCGAATATTGGAACAGCGCTATCATGTCACCCCTAGTCCTTGTTTGCATTAGACATTCCCAATTCCTGTAACTGTTCTTCATACATTTTAGCCGGTAGTGGGATCCTACTGGTTTAACAAGTGATCCAATGATTGCACATGTGTGCAATTGAACAAAAAATACCTTCTGGATTAGTGCTAGGGAATTATAACAGCTGAAGTCCGGCAATGCCACACTAATCAGCTGCAAAAATAAAGGTAAGTAAAGTGCAGAGGTTGGTTGGCTGGCCCATCTGAATGTAGGAGCGAACCAGTTTGCTCTCAGTTGATTGTCGGAGCTACCAGTTCATCTGAACTGGTCCAAACCGATAGAATCCCACCCCTGACTTTAGCTTCCAACCCCCTAATCATTTTTGTTGCTCTTCTCTGACAGACTTTAAGTAATACATATATCTAAGTATATATATTTAGTGGGTAGTCCTTTCTGACTTTCTGACCTCAATTTGCCATTTTTAAAATATATAGCCATTCTGTAGGACAATGACCTACAGAATGGCTATGATATGAAATCATTCAAAATTAAACAAAAGTTTAGAAATCAAAAGCAGATTTCCATTGTGATTAATAATAACAAAGTTCACTTCTTATTATACCTATGGGACAGGAACTACATTTCAATCCACCTCAGCACTTGTCGTTTTTGACAGAGCTGCAACCATTAGGCGAATAGATAATCCTTGACATTATGACCTCAACTGGGACCTGAATTTCTTTCGCTAAGCAAGGTGGCTGTTAAATGATTCACATCCAATTTAATAATAATAATAATAATAATAATAATAATAACAACAACAACAACAACAACAACAACAATAATAATAATAATAATAGTAAAAAAATCAGAGTTGGAAGGGACCTTGGAGGTCTTCTAGTCCAACCCCCTGCCCAGGCAGGAAACCCTACACCATTTCAGACAAATGGTTATCCAACATTTTCTTAAAAATTTCCAGTGTTGGAGCATTTACAACTTCTGCAGGCAAGTTGTTCCACTGATTAATTGTTCTAACTGTCAGGAAATTTCTCCTTAGTTCTAGGTTGCTTCTCTCCTTGATTAGTTTCCACCCATTGCTTCTTGTTCTACCCTCAGGTGCTTTGGAGAACAGCCCGAATCCCTCCCTCCCTCTTATAAAGGATTTTATATCCTTTATTTTTTGCCATGGTTATCAAGTGAATCAGTTACGTGAATCATGCGGTTGTTAAATGAATCTGGCTTCCCTCACTGAATTTGCTTGACCTTCCCAGAGTCAGCCAAGAAGATCACAACTGGCAGTCATAAAACCCTGGGATCAGTGGTGGGATTCAAATAATTTAAGGTTCTCTGCCTTAATGACTGGCTAGGTGGGCACGGCCATGGCCTCCACCCCCCCCTGGGAGCAAAAAGGCCCACGGGGGTGGCCATCCATGCCCCATTTTGGGCCTAGTAGGCCTCCCTGAAGCCTCCTGGGAACAAAAACGCATCCCCCATGCCCCTTTTTGGGCTTAGTAGGTCTCCCTGCACTTACCTAGGAGCCAAAATGGGGTGCATGGGGACTCCTGGAAGGGGCGGGGCAAGAAGGAGCAGGGCAAGCCAGCAGATAAATAACTGGTTCGCCCGAACCCGCCTGAACAGGCTGAATCACACCACTGCCTGGGATGCTGCAACCATTGTAAATATATCCCATTTGCCAAATTCCCAAAGTATGGTCACGTAACCATGGGGTTGCTGTGACGATCATAAGTGCGATGATCAGTCATAACTCACTTTTTTCAATGTTTTTGTATATAGCTAAATGAATGTTGACTAATGGTCATTTTGGTCAGCCATTTTAGCACTAAATTCGTAAAGAGCAGTTGTGTTTGCCCCTTGTGTGTTTTCACTGATTCACTCCATCACAACACAACTTTATTAAGGAACAGGGTGTGGTTTGCTGAGAACGGAAGACCAGCAAGAAAGTCTCTATTATTCAAATTACTGATGAGTAATTGGAAATAATCTCAAAATGGAAACCTGAACACTAAGTCTGGACAGACTGGAGAGTTTGATATTGTGAAGTCAGCACAGTAAGAAGTCCAGGAACTCAAAGGCTAGAATGGTTTTCCTTTTATCTTTGAGCAATCAAAATAGCTCTGAACAAAATTGAGCTTTCCTATTGACTATCTGTTGGGCCCAGGTATTGTTATAATGAGAATATTCGCTGCTGTTCATCAAAGTCGACAATGTTTTTTGACCAACTTATGAAATTATTGCAGGATCATTTCTTCCCTGTGCCACCTGTCATCATACAGAGATTTAAATTTCACAGATGAGTTCAACAACTTGGAGCAGGCTTTGCTGCTTATTGCATCCAATTTTTCAGAGTGTTAAAAATTTGGGGGAGGGGGGGGACTTTTGAAAAGACTTATTAAGAGATTGCTTTGTATATATAGGAGATTGATGAATCTGAAATTCAATTCAGTTTGTAGAAATTGAACACATAAATAAATACAATGATAAAGAATTCCAACTGATGCTTGCAATGGGTCAAGAAAGGGCATTAGACAGTGAAACTCTACCATTATACGTTGTAGAAATCAAGCACACACCAAGTAATGTGAATGGTGTCCAGCGCGTTGAACACAGAATAATAAGGTTGAAAGGAACCTTGGAGGCCATCTTGTCCAACCCTCTGTTCAAGAAGGAGACCCTATATCATTCCAGACAAATGTTCGTCCAATCTTTTTTTGAAAACCGCTAGTGATGGAGCACTCACAAATTCTGGAGTCAAGCTGTTTTATTGTCCCAAAGGTGCTTTTTCAAAAGGCAAGTGAACTTTGTTTTGCCTTGAAGATGTTTCCTTTTTTAAAAAAAATATTTTTTATTAAACAGTTTGTCTTTAAAAACAACACAAAAAACAATCACATATATATAATAACTAAACACATCAAGACCAGTGGTGGGTTTCAATTTTTTTTACTAATTTTTGGGTGTGGCTTGGTGGGCGTGGCTTGGTGAGCATGGCAGGGGAAGGTTACTGCAAAATCCCCATTTCCTCCCAATCAGCTGGAACTTGAGAGGCACAGAATAGGTGGGGGCGGGCCAGTCAGAAATTTTACTACTGGTTCTCCAAATTACTCAAAATTTCTGCTACTGGTTCTCCAGAACTTGTCAGAACCTGCTGAAACCCCCTCTGGTCAGTCATAACATACTGAACATTACATAACATTAATGGTAATTTTACAGCATTCCGTATTGACATATGTATTTTGCTTTTGTAGTTCTCTATTCTATCATTTCTATTTACTACTCAATAGTAGGATAATCACATTACTCCAACATATATATTATATTATATTATATTATATTATATTATATTATATTATATTATATTATATTATATTATATTATATTCTCTTTAGCCTGAAGATGACGAATGAGACACGAAACGCTGCCAAGACATTTCCAATATTTCAGAGTGTTAAAAATTTGGGGGAGGGGGGGACTTTTGAAAAGACTTATTAAGAGATTGCTTTGTATATATAGGAGATTGATGAATCTGAAATTCAATTCAGTTTGTAGAAATTGAACACATAAATAAATACAATGATAAAGAATTCCAACTGATGCTTGCAATGGGTCAAGAAAGGGCATTAGACAGTGAAACTCTACCATTATACGTTGTAGAAATCAAGCACACACCAAGTAATGTGAATGGTGTCCAGCGCGTTGAACACAGAATAATAAGGTTGAAAGGAACCTTGGAGGCCATCTTGTCCAACCCTCTGTTCAAGAAGGAGACCCTATATCATTCCAGACAAATGTTCGTCCAATCTTTTTTTGAAAACCGCTAGTGATGGAGCACTCACAAATTCTGGAGTCAAGCTGTTTTATTGTCCCAAAGGTGCTTTTTCAAAAGGCAAGTGAACTTTGTTTTGCCTTGAAGATGTTTCCTTTTTTTAAAAAATATTTTTTATTAAACAGTTTGTCTTTAAAAACAACACAAAAACAATCACATATATATATATTATATTATAATATTCATTTTTCTTATCTACACATTTATATTCATTTATATTTACATCTCTTTATTTAATGTTGTTCAGTTACTTTAAGTTTCATCAGTATTAAGTTAAACATTTCTTGTTCTGGTTTCTCTTTTTGAGAAACTGTACATTTTATTCCATATTTCATAATATTGTGAATCCTCTCTCTCTTTCAACTCCATAGTCATTTTATCTATCTCTGCGCATTCTAGAATTTTCCTAATTACTGTTTCATCTGAGGTTATATTTTTGCTTTGTAATTTCTTCCAGCCATTTTTGAATATGGTTTTGCTGTAGTAAGTATGTACAGTATAATGTATTGAAGGTTTTTGTTCATTTTTGGGTCCAGTATTCCTAATAAAAACAATTCAGGTTTCAAATCTATTTTTTGCTTTGTAATTTCTTCCAGCCATTTTTGAATTTTACACCAATACTTCCTTGTGATGGGGCACGTCTACCATATATGGTAGAATGTTCCAGATTTATGGTTGCATCTCCAACAATTAGGTGATAAATTTGGATATTGTTTATTTGTTCAAAAATATTTTTATTAAACAGTTTGTCTTTAAAACAACAAATTTAAAAATAGAATTAAAACGAAATATTTAGTAGGCCAAATCAACTAAAACGGTCATGGACCGACATAAAACCTATTTAAAATTACAATTTAAAATTTCACTTAGGCCAGTCCCTCACAATGGAATAATAAGGTCTTAAGTTCACGTTTGAAAGTCCAATGTTGTTCAGTTACTTTAAGTTTCATCAGTATTAAGTTAAACATTTCTTGTTCTGGTTTCTCTTTTTGAGAAACTGTACATTTTATTCCATATTTCATAATATTGTGAATCCTCTCTCTCTTTCAACTCCATAGTCATTTTATCTATCTCTGCGCATTCTAGAATTTTCCTAATTACTGTTTCATCTGAGGTTATATTTTTGCTTTGTAATTTCTTCCAGCCATTTTTGAATATGGTTTTTGCTGCAGTAAGTATGTACAGTATAATGTATTGAAGGTTTTTGTTTATTTTCGGGTCCAATATTCCTAATAAAAACAATTCAGGTTTCAAATCTATTTTTTGCTTTGTAATTTCTTCCAGCCATTTTTGAATTTTACACCAATACTTCCTTGTGATGGGGCACGTCCACCACATATGATAGAATGTTCCAGATTTATGGTTGTATCTCCAACAATTGGGTGATAAATTTGGGTACATCTTGGCCAATCTTGCTGGTGGCAAATGTCATCTATAAAACATTTTATAGAGGTTTTCTTTGTAGGCAATTGCTATTGTAAGTTTGTAGTTCTCTATTCTATCATTTCTATTTACTACTCAATAGTAGGATAATTGCATTACTCCAACATATATATAATAACTAAACACATCAAGACCAGTGGTGGGTTTCAATTTTTACTACTGGTTCTCCAAATTACTCAAAATTTCGCTACTGGTTCTCAAGAACTTGTCAGAACCTGCTGAAACCACCTCTGGTCAGTCATAACGTATTGAACATTACATACTGTAACATTAATGGTAACTTTACAGCATTCCATATCAACATACACATTTTGCTTTTGTAGTTCTCTATCATTTCTATTTACTATTCAATAGTAGTAGGATAGTGGAATAATCGTATTACTCCAACATATATATATATATATATATATATATATATATTATATTATATATATATTATATATATTATATATATTATATTATATTATATTATATTATATTATATTATATTATATTATATTATATTAATTATATTATATTATATTATATTATATTATATTATATTATATTATATATATATTATAATATTCATTTTTCTTATTTACACATTTATATTCATTTATATTTACATCTCTTTATTTAATGTTGTTCAGTTACTTTAAGTTTCATCAGTATTAAGTTAAACATTTCTTGTTCTGGTTTCTCTTTTCGAGCCAACTGTACATTTTATTCCATATTTCATAATATTGTGAATCCTCTCTCTCTTTCAACTCCATAGTCATTTTATCCATCTCTGCGCAATCTAGAATTTTCCTAATTACTGTTTCATCTGAGGTTATATTTTTTTGTTTCCATTTTTTTGCGAATATGGTTTTTGCTGTAGTAAGTATGTGCAGTATAATGTATTGAAGGTTTTTGTTCATTTTCGGGTCCAATATTCCTAATAAAAACAATTCAGGTTTCAAATATATTTTTTGCTTTGTAATTTCTTCCAGCCATTTTTTAATTTTACACCAATACTTCCTTGTGATGGGGCACGTCTACCACATATGGTAGAATGTTCCAGATTTATGATTACATCTCCAACAATTAGGTGATAAATTTGGATACATCTTGGCCAATCTCGCTGGTGGCAAAAACATTTTATAGAGGTTTTCTTTGTAGGCAACTGCTGTTGTAAGTTTGTAGTTCCTTTCCCATAGTTTGTCCCACTGTTCTAATTCTATGCTGTGGCCGAAATTACTTCCTCAACTAATCATCATTTCTTTTACAACTTCCTCCTCTATTTTATATCTTAATACAAATTTGTATAATTTTGTAATTATTTTTTCTTTCTGTTCTTAGTAAAATTTTATCCAACTCCAATTGTTTTTCATATATGCCAAATTGTTCTTGATCCTTTTTTAGTCTTGTTTTGATTTGTAGGCAGGGCCACCATTCTATATTTATTCCTTGTGTTTTCAACATTTGCATTGATTTTAATTCTCCTTTCTCATCTAAAATTTCTGAGTATCTTACCATTTTACTGAGGTCTGTTGTATTTGGGTGTGTCATTGCCTCCATTGTTGATAACCAATTTGGGATTATCATATGGTGGTTTTTTTTTAATCTTTACCTAGACATTGCATAGAGAATTCCTTATTATATGTTATATATAAGTATGAATGTGTTCATTTTTACCTTCCCATAGAAGGTAAAAATCTGTGCCAACCTAGTTGCACAGATCCTAGATCATATCCTTCTAATGCTAATATTCTTTTGTTTTTGAGTTGAATCCAATCTCTTAACCATGTCTGCTGCCTGGTAGTAGAGCTCCCAGTCCGGGAGGCCGAAACCCCCATGGTTCCTAATGTCTTGTAACAGCTTAAATTTAATGAGAGGTTTTTTACCTGCCCATATAAATTTGGATATTGTTTATTTGTTCAAAAATATTTTTTTTCTAATTTTACCAGTATCAATTGAAAAAGGTATAGCAATTTGGGTAATATGTTCATTTTAATTGTTGAAATTCTGCCAATTAGTGATATCTGTAATTTGTTCCAATTTTCTAAATCTTTTTGTATTTGTTTTATCAGTGCATTATAATTATCCTCCTATCGTACTACATTTTGCTGATAGCCATATTCCCAGATATTTAAAAAAAATTTTGCTCTTAAAATTCCTATTCTCTCCTCTAGTTGCCAATTTGGCAAAGTGGCAGGACTCAAAATAAATAAAGAGAAAACTAAAATAATAACCAAAAATCTAACCAAAAGAAAAAACGAAGAGCCTTCAAGATGTTTCACTTCTCTTTCAAGAAACTTCTACAGTTCTGACTGAATGGTGGAAAATGGAAGGATTGCAGTCATCTCTCTCGTTATTAGCACTCTCTGTGAGAGTTGTTGAGGCCACTTGGAGTCTTATCTGGGCCCTCAGGGTCACCTGAATAGTGCAAATGGATGTGGAATCTTTTTGAAACTGCTGAAAGGACAGTGTTTACAACACAGGAAAAACAAAGGAAAACAAAAGAAAAACAAAGACCAGTTGCCTTTTGAAAAAGCACCTTTGGGGACAGCCACGATGTGGATGACTGAGAATCTTCATAGACATTTAGGTGTTCCATTGGTTAACTATTCTCACTGACAGGAAATTTCTCCTTAGTGCTAAGTTGGCTCTCTCTTTATTGATCTTACACCCATTATACTTGTTCTGCCTTGTCTTGTAGTTTCCAAGTTATTCATCCAGTTTCATTTTCAAAACATTTTGCATCCGAAAGCCTACCACACAGCTGAAGCCTTGAAAAGTCAATTCAGGAGGACACTGATCATTGCCTTCCACAACTACAAGTAAAGGCCAGAGACCATTCTGTCAAAACATTCTTCTTCCTCGTTGGACTGTGTTAATGAAATGGGGAAAGATATTGTATTGCACTGCAGGTGCGCAATCATACCTTTTTGGTCAACTGCAGCTTCTGTAGACATGAAAGAAACTGTAGCTCTTGTGAGGGATTTTTGTCAGCAATATTTAACAGCCCCATCATCCTTATCTGGATCCATGAATGTTGCTTTAATTCTTTCCATATGGCACAGCAATCACCTGTTTGGAAGGACTGTGTAAAATCCCCTGGATTCTCCAGTCCTGCTCAATAAAATATAACTTGCAGGAGTGTAAATAAATCTACATTCATTGCCTTAAATACATACATACATACATACATACATACATATTCCCTTCCCTTTCGCCTTTCAGCTCCAATTCAGGAGCCCTCAAGCAGTCGCATTCAGGACAAACCATTTTATACCAAATTTATATTTGCTGATAAAGAAAGAACTTGGGGCGCAGAGGTTAATACAACTGCCTAATATGCAGGCAGCCCAAGTTTGAGTAAGGGTATGGCTAGCTGATGAGAACTAAATAGCTCAAAATAGATCTATATTAGTCTCCCTTTATTTCTTTATCAGCAAATATAAATTTGATATATAGATAGATAGATATCCAAACAAAAAGAAAAAAAAAAGGAAGGAATCCAACAAAAACTCACACTGACACTAAAGATAGCTGCCCAGCACGGAGGTCATCATCTAATTAGTTTTGCTACATTGCCACAATAATTTTGCCTGACAGGACACTGAATTGAGGCTCAGAAAGCAATCAGCAACTAACAAGCATGATGGGCATTAGTTACAGCTAGTGACAGAGTAATTAGCAACTGACTGCGCCACTTTACATGAAAGACCCACAGTTTCCCATAGCTGAAAAACCACTGATTAGAATGCTCATGCTTACAATAACATAAGAATCTTTGATTCTCCCCACTCCAGATGTGGACATTTCGAGTTCCACTCTTTGCATGTCACCCCAGGTCTTTTGAAAGACTTACACAAACTTGCTAATCATAAATACAAGGGAGATGGGAGATGGCACAGTCAAGAGATTCCACTAGCTTTATTTATACACAGGCTAAAAACAGAGAGAGTCACTTCCTGGCTCTAATGGCCTCAAGGCAGCTTACAGCATTCAAATAATTTAAAATACACATACCGGCAATGCCAAAAATAATAATAATCTGGAATGTAACAGAACTACAGTTTACGGAATGAAAAGCAAAGTAGGGGAGCACGGAAACGGTCCTAAACTTTCCAGATATCACCAAAGTCAGACCAGCCAGCATAAACTTCAGCCAATAACACCAAATAGCTCCTGGAATTCCAGCTTCAGGGAAAAATGCTCAGAGACTCAATGTCTAAAGAACATTTGGATATTTATCATCCAGAAAGAATCTTCAGGTGAGTTTGCAAGTGGGCCGAGGAAAGGAACAGAAAGTATATTGGAAAATATACTGAATGGAACATACCCTGTTTTCCCGAAAATAAGACCCAACCAGAAAACAAGCCATAGCATGATTTTTCAGGATGCTCGTAATATAAGCCCTACCCAAAAATAAGCTAGTTAAGATCATCAGCCAGATGGACGCAATTACTACCGTATTTCCCCCCAAAATAAGATCTAACCAGAAAATAAGCCCTAATGCATCTTTTGGAGCAAAAATTAATATAAGACCTGGTCTTATTTTCAGGAAAACACAATACTTCAACTCACCTCAACATCAAGTAATTTGGTTGATAGCATCATGGAATGAGTTTGCTGCATGGATAGCAATAGCACTTAGACTTATATACCACTTCACAGTGCTTTACAGCCCTCTCTAAGCAGTTTACAGAGTCAGCATATTTCCCCCAACAATCTGGGTCCTCATTTTACCGACCTCAGAAGGATGGAAGGCTGAGTCAACCTTGAGCCGGTGAGATTTGAACTGCCAAACATCTGGCAACTGGCTACTTCAACAGAAGCAGCCTGCAGTACTTCATTCTAACCACTGCACCACCATGGCTCTTGATGTTGTAGGATGCCCTTCGAAAACACTTCATGTCTACAAGAAAACCACCAAGCTCACAGAGTACCAAGGATCTCACAGTTCAACCCTGAGCTACCAATATTCCCTTCTGTTAAGTGCTGGTGTGTTGTAATGATCGAAGTGTTGAATTAGGATTGTGGAGAACCTGGTTCAGATCCACACTCAGCTATGAAAGTTGACTGGGTGACTTTGACTTAGCTGCTGTCACACCATCTATCTGATCTCCCAGATTTCTTGCAATGGGGAAAAATCGGAGGAATTCCTAAAGGATAGACAATGTTTATAAACATAAGTCACAAATACATATTATCTGAGAAATATTTTGCAATGGGGTCTCAATAATGGAAGTTGCATGAAAAATACACATTTATTTTTGAACAAGACCATAGAGATCTCTTCCAACTTTATACTTCAGCATTCTTCTTTGCTGTTAAGAAGTAACCTTACTTTGATTCACTCACCTGGGACTTCATAACTGCCTGACTGTAATAGCTCATTGTTATTATGGGACTCTACCTTTACTCTGGCAAAGTTTGCACATTGATTCCTCTGTGTCCATCTCTTTCTCTCAGGAGAAGGAAAAAAATTGCAACACTACAGCACAGCCTGCAGTCATACATTTTGTTTGGTATTTTTGCTATGGTAAATACTTTGTATTGCATTACACTTAACAGCTGTTCTATCATTGATTAAAATTAGGGCAAATAAATTACAGTGTGTTACATTTCAAAAATCCTAAATGCTATAATGGGATTAATTTGTTTCATACATTCAGCCTTAATTGGGTGTTTGAAGGTATAATTTCACTTTATATTTTGCATTTCCTGCTGATACTAATTTTCTGTTTGAATTGCAGTGCAACCAAGTTTCTCAAGTACTAATAGTATTGAGCTAAGAGCTCTGATACCATCATTTACATACATATGACCCTTATGGCAGGTGTCCTGTAGTGATTGTATTAGTTACTGGTTCCAGTTGTTAACTTTATTGTGCAGAAAAGTCCCATCTACAACTTACTGGAGGTTTAGGCTGCTATTTCTGAAACATGTTGAAATATCAGCAATTATGTTCAAAGAGTCTAGCAAATATCAAGTATTATAGCTTTTTTTAAAGTCAGCATGTAACCCATGGCAAATAGTCCAATAAAAATATTTTGGGCCTGACAGCATGCAAATGCCATACTGTTTTAAAATGCAAAATATATCATTTTGCATAACCTACCTTCCTTCCTTCCTTCCTTCCTTCCTTCCTTCCTTCCTTCCTTCCTTCCTTCCTTCCTTCCTTCCTTCCTTCTACTTTAAGGAAGGACTTGTTTTATTTTTTGAAGGAATTACTCTATTTTTTTTGTAAAAGCAAGTTTATTATATACATATATCATTCACTTTGCTTATATCTAAGCTTCAGTGACCTCTTGATATTTCTTCTAATAATGAGGAAATAATTTCACTGATTTTTTTTCCAGGAGAAATTACAGTATAGTTTTTCAAGGCTGAGGCTCCCTATTAGCAATTGAAATAATTGATTGAAATAATTGAAATAACATCTGCTATTTTATTTATATTTTCACCCAAAGTTTGTTTTCCTTGTTTCATGCTTCTTGCAAAGTCATCTGTTAGATGTTATCATTAGTGAACTCTCTCCTTGACCTGCCTATACTAAGGGTTTATTTTAGTAACTACATAAAACTTACAAAATCCGGACATGCATACAGACATGAATAAACATCATTGAGAACCACAATTTTAACGTACTCTGGGAGGTTTTTAGCATTTTATATTTCTTGTTTTACAGATGATTACAATATTTTTATTGTATTAATAAGTCACCCAGAGCTGTTAAATGATTAGCTTTTAGCTTATGTATATACTTTATATATTTAATCGCAATCTACACACCATATTTATTTTTATGTAAAAGATGGATAAGGCAGTTTTCCAGGTACAAAGTAAATTATTGAATGGACTTGCAGCTCTGAAAGTAAACTATTGATTGGACTTGCAGCTCCAGACTCTATAGCCCATGAAGAGGGCTTAGATTTAGCTGTACAGTCACCTTTAGGGGTCTTGCCTGTGTTTTAAGATGAGCCATGCATAAAGTTGGCTTGGTGACGGCGGTTTTGTGTCAAAGTATGTTTGCTCTGAGACCAATTTTTGAACCAAGGGATAAAATAATTGGCTATATGAAAACTCTTATTTTTCAGATGACACTGAGCAGCAGCAGAATTTCCTTAAATTTGATTCTAACCAAGACTTATTTCAGAACTTTCAAAGTCTAAGCTGTTAAATTATTGTTATGAATCATACAGTGGCCCAGGCGTTACTGACGGGACTATGCATATTGGAATTCACAAAGGTTAAATTTAATAAAAATTCTTCTTTGATTCTTCCACTATGGATAAATGCAAACCAGACAATCACTATAGAATTTTTGAGATGCTTATTAAACATGTGCACATGCACATGTTTAATAAGCATCTCAAAAATTCTATAGTGTGAGTGGACTATTGTCCAAATAATAGACTCCTTTAATGCCTTATTAATTGATTGATTGTGTTCCATAAACACTCTTAGCAACTAGTTACATAGATTTTCTCCATGATTATCTGCCCCTAAGCTGGTCTTTTCCAAAGGTAGACTCATCATCACTGCCTCTCTCCATCTTACTATTGGTTGTCCTCTTCCTCTCTTTCCTTCTAAACCTTTCTCATCATTAGGCCCATCTCTAGAGACTAGGTATTCAGATAATATGTCAAAATCTTATCAAACAAGTGCAAATTATGTCTCTGTATGCTATGAGATTGCATTATGTTGCACTGCTTTATTAACTAACATTCATCAAAATGGCATGCAAAATCCAGTCAAGAATGGATCTGACATTTTTATATTTTGCAAATTGTGCACATTTGCACAATTTATCTGATTTTGCATAGTGTGTGTGTATGTGTTTCTGTGTGTGCCAAATAATTACACTTCCAACATTCCCTGCCATTTGCATCCTCATGTCTACTGGTTTCATTCCCGATAAAAAGACGAAAAATGTATCAACAAAATGTTCGGACAGTTAAAGTGGGGAAATGTTCAACTAGTATTTTTTTTTCTCAATTTAAATATGGCAAAAAGTATTTGTGCCCCTCATACATGCAAATAAAAAGCCAAAGATTTTATACAGAGTAATCTAAACTGAAACAAAACACAACAGATTGTATATTCCTTGTCTTAAAATATATTAGGTAAAGGTAAAGGTTCCCTTCGCACATATGTGCTAGTCATTCCTGATTCTAGGGGACAGTGGTCATCTCTGTTTCAAAGCCAAAGAGCCAGCACTGTCTGAAGACCCCTCTGTGGTCATGTGGCCGGCATGACTAAACGCCAAAGGCACACGGAATTCAGTTACCTTCCCACCAAAGGTGGTCTCTACTTTTCTACTTGCATTTTTTACGTGCTTTCGAACTGTTAGGTTGGCAGAAGCTGGGACAAGTAATGGGAGCTCACCCCATTATGCAGCACTAGCGATTCGAACCGCTGAATTGCTGACCTTTCGATCGACAAGCTCAGCATCTTAGCCACTGAGCCACTGCATCCCCTTGAAATAATAAAATATATTACAAAGCTACAAATAATTTTTCAGATCTTTAAGAAGAATTAAAAGTTTATGCTCAGTGCTGATAATATTAAAAATTTATTAATTCCACCTCTAACCCTTTCTGAATTATAGAAATGTGCAAAAGATCTTCCAGTATATATTAGCAGTAAAACATCCCTCTTGTAAGGAGATAACTGTAGACAATGAAGGACAAAAGAGAACTGGATTAAAATGAGAGAGAAATCCAAAACCAAGAATATATGGCCATTCTTCCAAGCTGAGTTGTTTATTGTTTCACACCTACAGACAGAATCTTACCAGACTGAGCATTCTACTTTCTGCATCTAGGTTATACATTGTGAACTATAGGGAGCGTCTGTCTTATCTCTCTGTCTCTCATACGTAATATCTGGGCTGAGTTACTTCTTATTCCTCTGGAAAGCACCCCGTTCCTTTTGTGAACTCACCTCCTCACTAGATTCCATCACATTTTCTTCCCTCAGAATAGGGAAAGCAAAACTTTTCAGATAACAATCCTATCTGATTTAATTCACTATAAATATATTTCTTTTTGTCTTCTCAGTTGAAGCTATTAAAAGGCAGTTTACTAAATGTGAATAATTAATTCAAAATATAAGTAAGTCAGCCGAAGCAAAATTTTGACTACTTTGTGAATTAAAATCAGTTTGGAGAAATGATCTCCAAGCAGAGACTGAAAATGGAATAATATTTGAGTCTGCAGCCCATATTGTCATCCTCAGTTATAATTAGAGAAAATTGTTTCAAAACAATTTAGAATTGGTATATGACTTTGAGGAAACTGGGCTCTATAACTAAAGATATATCTGTGCTTTGGGATAACTTTAATGAGAAAGAGAAATATGCTTATCTGAATATGCCCAAATCATCACTAACAAACTTAGAATAAACCCACAGTCAACTTTTGAGTTTGGGACAGTCAATTATGCATTGAATGTCAACTTCAAAATGACTTCAGCCAAAGCCATATTTACTTTCACTTTGTTTCTTAGTTGTCACTCTTTTGGGGGAGGGGGGAAGTTGGAAAGAACCAGAATGCGGTGCCTGACTCCACTAGACAAAATCCATCAGACGCAGCGGGTGAACCAAGGTCATGGCAACGAACATCTGCTGAGATCGAGGGGGAAGCTACCGCTGGAGTGATTGGTTAATGTCACCCAAGATACCTGAGGGGGGTGGGAAATTTCTATTCTTTTTATTACTCTGAAGCATGGGAATTACTTAGAGCTAGCTTCAACTTTCTGAGTGCTGATATGATGTCCTCAATAACAGGTCTTTCAAGCCTGAATGAAGCTTCTGATTCATTTGGGCTAATTGCTCCGAACTACCCTGTTTCCCCCCAAATAAGACATCCCCTGATAATAAGCCCAATCGGGCTTTTGTGTGCATGGCAATAAGGCCAAGCACTTTTTTATTTTTTATTTATTTATTTATTTGTCATAACAGCATACATAAGCATAAGCATGAAGCAACAGTAGGAGAGGAACAGTAGGCACGTTTGTGCTCTTATGAACGTCCCTTATAGACCTCTTAGGAAAAGGGTGAGGTCAATAGTAGACAGTTTTTGGTTGAAGCTTTGGGGACTTTGAGAAGAGGCCACAGAGTCAGGTAGTGTATTCCAAGCATTAACAACTCTGTTGCTGAAGTCATATTTTCTGCAATCAAGATTGGAGCGGTTAACATTAAGTTTAAATCTATTGTTTGCTCTTGTATTGTTCTGATTGAAGCTGAAGTAGTCTTCAACAGGAAGGACATTGTAATAGATGATTCTATGAGTTAAATACAGGTCCTGTTGGAGCTTATTTTGCTTATTTCAGGGTTCAAAAAAATATAAGACAGGGACTTATTTTTTGGGGAAACATTGTATTATTGACATTGAAGACAATAAGAAAATGAAATATAAAGAGTTAATTTGTAATAAAAAAAATGGAAGGGTTTTAAATTTACATTTCTAGCGAACATAACTACTGCATTGCAGCAGCAGAAAATTAACCCATTTCTAACATTTTCCAACAGAACAACCCAAACCATATTCTTTTCTTGAGAGATGGCAAGGTTTGATATTTTTCATCAACCAAAACAAAACTGTGGGAAAGAACTGCTGGCTTATTTACATTCAGACATGGAAAGACATTAAAATTCTAAAAACTGGACATAACCGTTAGAGGTATTCGTAATTCTAAGCAAGAGTTTGATATTAATGACATTCATAATGTATTAATGTTATGTCTCTGTATGCTATGAGACTGTTTTACGTTATACTGTTTTATTAACTAAGAATCATCGAAATGGCATGCAAAATCCAAAGTCAAGAATGGATCTGACCTTTTTATATTTTGCAAATTGTGCACATTTGCACAACTTATCCGATTTTGCATAATTTATGATATCATTTGGATTTTGCTTCCTTTCAGTTATTGGAAGAAAGCAAGTATAAACAGGGAGATGCCTTCTGGCTTTAGTAAATCTTATTCATTAATTCATTAAACTTTGGGGATTTCAACATACTTTGCTCAAATACTTCTGGTCACTTCACATCCATAATGGCTAACTATGACTGATTTTCCTTAAAAAAAAAAAGTATGATTTTTTAAAAGTGGAACTTTAGCTGCTGTTTAAATCTTTTTTTTTATTTTTGAGGTGCTTCCAGAGTATTGTGTCGTGTATCCAGCATAGTCAAAGGGCCCCTTGCAGTTATATTTCAGCAACAAGATGACCTTGCATTTTAGAGGCAGGATTAATGGCAGAACATTATCTGGGTACATAACCCTTCCAAATTAGTGTGGCGAAAGTGAAAAGAAAGCATTTTTTTCCTATCCACTGATGGATTAACAGTCAATTCAGTGGCGGTATTCAGTTGGTTCTTGTTGTGGTCCTTCAGCAGCCTACGGATCTGGCAACGGAGTCAGAGAGCGATGAGGCTGAGGTGATGCCAGGGCCATTGGGAAGTGAGGTGCGAACTCCAGAACTTCCAGAGACTGATAGTAATGAGGCAGAGGAACAGGAGGAGCCTGTTCCTAATGCACGCATGAGAAGAGCTGCCAGAAGGCAAGAGCAGCTCAAGCAGAGAGAACAACTCGGGAGTAGGGCCAAGAGATGATTGGCCCCTTCCATAAGGCTTAAAACAGACCAGCAATGGCGTTTGGGCTTTGCCGGAAAACAACGTTGGTAGCTTCATCTTCTGCTTCGTCTACATCTTGCATTTATTTTTGTGACTTCTGAACATTTGCCAAGAAAGGCCTTTGGCAGTTTGCCTAATTGGACCAAGGTTTGCGATAGGACTGAGAAATTTGTGTTGGGAGGAATTTGTTTTAATTTGAGTTGAACGACGCTGGGAATGAAGTAATTCTCAGCTGTTCGAATAAAGTTTTTTTTTTTTCATGGACTGAGTTTCCTACTACCTACTCGGGCCTGGGTCACAACAGTTCTATCCGATTCGGGCAAACCGGTAGTGGAGGCTGTGGGATGCTCCACCCACCCACCCAGACATCATCACGTCCCAATTATCCACATTTTTGATACTCTGTGCTTGTGTGGGAGGCACGCGCGGTAGAAGGTGCTGTGTGTGAGTGAAGCAAGCGTACAGAGGCACATGCTCACGTTTGCGAACAGGTAGAGAAGATAAGTGAACACCATCCCTGATTCAGTTATTCCAAGATAATGGGATGCAAAGTGGTACCTTCTACTGTGGAAAACCTTGGAGTGATTCTTTTTATAATTTATAATTAGGATTAGACTGTAATTTAGGACTAGGATTAGACTTTAGTTCACTTCTACTTCAGGCATTATAGAATTATGACTATATTCTTTAAATTCATAAATAAAGAAGAACTTTATGTGTAGGACACCTAACAGACATATTCAGATGATGATTTAGATATAAACTTATGATCAACTTTTGTATGGAGCAAATGGCTTTATGACTATAGGCCTGCTGTATCCAACTGGCCTCTGGTGGCTTAACAGACTAAGTCTGTCTGTTATTAACACAGCTGCTTGCAATTACTGCAGGTTCAAGCCCCACCAGGCCCAAGGTTGACTCAGCCTTCCATCCTTTATAAGGTAGGTAAAATGAGGACCCAGATTGTTGGGGGCAATAAGTTGACTTTGTATATAATATACAAATGGATGAAGACTATTGTTTAACACATTGTAAGCCGCCCTGAGTCCTCGGAGAAGGGCGGGGTATAAATTCAAACAAACAAACAAAAAAACTGCTTTGGAAATAATAATATATACCCCAATATTAAAAATAAATGGTAAGGTAATAAGTACCAGAAACCTGACTGACTTTCAAGATAGTTGCAGTATATTCTCCCTCCCCCGGCAAACAAGATCCATCTGAGCAAGAAATTGGGTATTAAGTCCAGTGCCTTTCAACACTGAGCAAGGGTATTTTTTCCAGCTGCCGTGGACGGTAAAGTACATTGACAGAAAGCAGTTATGAAGCTCTGTGCAATCTCTAATTCATCCTTTTCGCCCTTCTGTCCTTTGGAGTTCATGGGGGCGAGGACCTTTTAGTCTGAATCTGAGTGTCATCTATAGAACTGAAGGTTCCAAGAATCTTTTTTTTAAAAAAAGTATGCATTTTCATGATGAATATCTCTCTCTAGTTGTGGAGATCCAGCTCATCTGAGCAATGAAAAAAGAAGCAAGACATAATTAAATGCCATTTCCAATTCTGAGAACATGCCAAGTTCTTCCAGGTCAACCTGAATAAAGTAGCACTCATAGGCAATCACTTATGGAGAAATTCATTGTCTTTTTAAATGTAGATCATGCTTAAATTCATGTGGCCATTAACAATATTTCTTAGGCATTCTTGGAAGCTATAGTGATAACTCACATTTTTCTTAGTTGTGATACAGATACCAAAGAATTTACCACTGCTATTTAAAAGGGAAGAATAAGTTGCTTATTGTCACAATGAAGTTCTCACTCTTTCCTGTTCTATGGATTCCTTCAAAATAGATATTTCTGGTCAAAGTTTTATCCATTTAACAAATATCTTCAATAATCTAAGAATTTCCCATATCTTTTCTTTAGGATATTATGTTCTCTTTATTGCAACTTTTTATATTTTGAGTCTCTCTTTCCTTCTCATTTTTCTTTTAAGAGAAAAAGAGAGGAACAAAATGGGTGAAATCAATTGTATCCAGATTTTGCAGGTTATGAATAGAATAGAATAGAATAGAATAGAATAGAATAGAATAGAATAGAATAGAATTCTTTATTGGCCAAGTTTGAGGACACCAGGAATTTGTCTCTGGTGAATAAACTCTCAGTGTACATACAAGTGATAATCATGAACATAATCATAAAAGACAATCATCATAAATCATAAGATACAACACTCAGTAATAGTCATAGGATACTAAATAAAAGCAATCAACATAATCATAATAGGATACTAATAGAAGCAATAAACATGAATAATAAGATACAAACAACAAAGTTATAGTCGTGATGACGAATTGAATGAATATGAATCAATTCATATATTGATGGTGGACATTATAGTTCTGATTGTAGAAAAGAAAAGCTTTGCAGGAAGGCCTATGAAAATTCTCATCGAATTTCTCCCTGGATGTTGGCATTTTGAATTATTGGGAACGGTTTGGTAAAGCAGAATTGTAATTATCCATGACTCTTTTTTATTTCAGTACTTTGTACACGGCATGGCATGCATCCAGTTCACTGTACAGATCGCTTTCTTTCATTCCATCATGTCTTTTCCCTTTGACACATTGCCAGACTTGCTTTTAGAAATTCTGGAGGTTGGCAATTTTTCTAGGAAGATATACATCTGGAATTTTGAGAGCATGCAATGAATTCACTCACAAATGGCTGCCATGCAAGATTTGCTACTTTGCAAATGGTTCCAATAATGGTCCTGGCTGGCACTAAATACTGATTTAATAGAAAGTGGTCTAGCTACCAGGAAGTTTTATGTTATTTTAGTAGAACAGTTGTGGGGCGCAAAGACAGACATAAGACAGATGCACACAAATATCTGTAATAGTGAATGGAGAGAGAGGCAGAGAGAGGCAGAGAGACAGAATTGATACTGGAACTGGAAGTGGAACTGGAACCAGGACTAGAATTAGAACTGGAACTAAACTGGAACCGGAACCAGACTGGGACCGGAACCAGAACTGGAACTGAAAGTGAAACCAGAATCAAATCCAGAACCAGAATTGGAACTGGAACTAGAACTGGAACTGGAAGCAGGACCAGGACTAGGAACCGGAACCAGAAGTGAAACCAGAAATCACTGGTTTCACTTCACCAGAAGTGAAATCAGATCCAGAACCAGGATCAAACAGGAACTGGAACCAGGACCAGAACAAGAAGTAGAATTAGAACCAGGACCAGAACCAGAACTGGAACTGGAACCAGAACCAGAACTGGAACCAGAACTGGAACCGGAACCGGAACCGGAACCAGAACTAGAACCAGGATTAAATGCAATGCAAGAAAAATTGATACAAATAATAAAGGCTCAGATTCAGAAAAAATCTTATTTTGTGGGATGGGCCAATAATAAAAGTGTAGCATAACATCATTACACCAAAGCCATGACTTCCTTACTTGAACCAAGACACAAGTATGAAAGTCAGGGATTTGCATCACAAGGTCATTGTGTATTTGTTGTCATTCTGATGTAGTTTTAATTTGCCCTAGTTGATTTCTGTCAACAGCTTTCACATATTTGTGAAGAAAGAATTTTAGCCGAGATACTGTGTTGTTAGTCAATACAGAAATATCGAATGAGATATATCAATAATATCAATTATTTATATATCTTGTATATTTCATGTGTGTGAGGCCAGTTCAAGGCATCAGACATACCTAAACTGCTTCCCTTCCTATATTTCCCCACAAGAAAAAGGCTGTGAGACGCATTGGACTGCAGATATTTCTTTCTTCTCTTGTCTGTTGCCTTCCTTTGTCCTATACAATCTAGTCTCCCCTAACTTTTTAATTACTAGGGCTGTGGATATATACGGGAACCCAATTCAAATCCCTGCTTCGATTCAGGAGATCAATTCCATTGGATTATCCAAATCAGTTTAGAAAATTGATTCAGTTTGGCTATCGGAATCATGGGTTGGGTTTATCTGGAACCCTTCCTTGAGGGTCTTAAAGTTGATTCAGGAGCTTTAACCCAGGAATGGGCAATTCATTTCACCAAGAGGCCACATGAAAACTGAAATTATTGTGGAGGGCCAAACCTATAGGGGCTTATACGGTTCATAGGCATGCCTACATACACTCGCAAAAGTAAATTGGGGGGAAAAAATAGCCATCATCTTAAAAATAAAAGCAATCCACATAGGGACAGCCAAAGGGCTGGAGGTGGCCTGGGGACCATAAAATTCCCAGAGTTGCTTTAGCTCATTCTTTAGTTATCATGGCATATTGGAGCATGGTCCATAGAAAAACGGATTGCATGAACCAAATATTCCTCAAGTGGTATGGAAATTGAGTTAGTAGTTTATTGAATTGCCAAGATCGTGCAAGTATTGAAATGCTAGTAAGTTCATGTACCCTGTGGGCTTAAGAAAAGAAAAGAAAAGAAAGAAACATCAAATATGTGAAATTGGTCATAATTTTCTCTCTTGGTAGAAAATTTAAATTTAAATTGCTTCACTTAATTATGTAAAAGCTTAGCCCCTGAATGATCATTCTATAAATTTTTAAGAGGCAAATTAGCTACATGTTCATTCAGGATTTCAATATTTACCTAATGCATTTAGTACAGCCTTTCTTTTTACAATATAATCATTTTTTTTTCATTTCTTCCTTTTCTCATTTTCTTCCCATTCATTCAACACTAAGGGACCCACACTGAGGAAAAGAACACGAGCCCTCAAATAAATTAATGTAATCCAATTTAATTTAATAGATTTGTTATGGATTCCCATTCCTGAAGACTATGGGCAGCTTATAAAATCCCATCAAAAAACCTAGTAAAAATAATTAAAACCATTAAACCCATGTAAACAGGTGGCCTGGACTAAAACAGGTAGAATAATAAACAGTACAAAACACATAATAATGGCCCTACCAATATATAACAATCACAATTAACCCCAAGGTTGAGAAAGAGGGATCTTATAGGATGTTTGGAACCTCAGGAGATTAGATGCTGTCTCTATCTCTGGGGGAAGATATTCGGGAGCATTGAGACCATGACAGACAGAGAAGGCACACTTCCTTTGACCTACAAGAGAGTACTGTGTAATTGAAGGAACTTGGAGCACACCCACTCTACCTGAACAAATTCAGGCGGGCATGCCTCATTGAATAATAATAACCATCACTGTGCACCACTTGAAAACCAACAGAACTGACAAAAATCACCACCGGTCAATTGCAAAAGGCAGCTTCCCTTGGAACAGTTTACATCCTGCGGCAATACCTTTCACACCATCAAACAACATTTGTCCACCCCAGATCCCTGGGAAGGATTTGATAGGTCGATTAAAAAATGGCCAAATCCAGCTTAAGCATCTGGATGACTGTGTGACCATCATCATCTTCATCATCACCTTGATGAACGTATCTTTTCTTTTATGTACACCGAGAGCATATGCACCAAAGACAAATTCCTTGTGTGTCCAATCACATTTGGCCAATAAAAAATTCTATTCTATTCTATTCTGTTCTATCATCATCATCATCATCTGCTTGATATATATTTGTAATACCAGCAAATATTACATAGGATTACAATAAAAAAGCCAGTTTCAATAGGAAATTGGGAATAATGCAAATGTGGGGATGCTGGCAAGCATTCCTTCAGTTTAATTTTGCTTCCAGCTCTGCTACAAGTTTAAGACAAAACTATTATTTGGAGTAATTGCCATAAGCAATCAATCAAAACTGCAATTGGGTACCATTGTCTTGTCCTGATCTCCAATCTGCTCCTGAATGCGATAAACAGAAATAGCAATACAGCAACATTTTCCAAGTCATTCAGAAGAAACTGTTTTATTACCTAGGCTAAGGTCCATTTCACAAAGAAATAGCTATATATAAAAAATAATGGTTGTAACAGAAAGTTAGATGCCAGCCTCTTTCTACTTTCTTCTATAAACTTTTCTCTATCTCACTCTCCTTTGACTCTTTTAATGAACTTAACCACATTTTCAATAAAAGGTATTCTTACCAATCTGGTCTAGCTTTGGGGAGGACGAGTTTCAACTGCTGAACTAGAAAGTAACTTCTGATTCCAGATATGCCATCTGCTGTCTCTCTTAAAGGAGGCAAATATAAAGAAACAAGGAACTGGACAATTGAGGCAATTTGAGATTTTGATTTGGGATGGAGGCCTTTACAGAAAGGCTTGGCATGCAAAATGCATCTGCTTCTGACAGCAAAATATTTGAATGACTTGGAATCTCCCAAAGTTTGGAAAGCTGAACAATATGAAACAATAGAGGTAGAACAATGAAAGAAAACCTTTAATCCACTCAGATCTGTATCCTCCCCCACTTTTTTTTAAAAGGAAATATCCCTGATGATAACTCATAGGAGAATTACTTATTTAAAAAAGCATACATCCCTGTTGGAAGAACTGTTTGATCTTATGTCGATCATGTAGGTAGCATGGCGATGGACTTAGGTGCCATCTTTTTGGAGTTATGTTGTAAAAGGAAACTATTGCTACTGTCTCTCTCCTGTCTGGTTGTTTCCTAAGCAGCATCTATTCCTCTTGTTCCCCAAGATCATCCATGCATTCCATCACAACTTCCAAGAACTTACATACAAGGGTCGGTTGCTCGGGGTTTTCAGGGGTTCGGGAGAACCTCTAGCTAAGATTCTGTGCAGTTTGGAGAACCCCCAAATCTGACTCCTGGCTGGCCCCTCCACCCCTTCCCTCCCCTTCCAGGAGTCCCCACACGACCCGTTTTGGATGCAGGTAAGTGCAGGCCTCTTTCCATCCTCCAGAGAGCCTCCGGAGCATGGGGAGGGCAAAAACACACACGCACACCCGTGGTGCAGGAGGCCGACTAGGCCACGCTCACCCAGCAACCAGGCACAAAACCACTTGCTAAAATTTTTGAGGCCCACCCCTGCTTACATATAGACAAACACATACATAAACAGGAAGGGAGCCATGGAGATGATCTTGAAGATGGCTGCCAGAAGCCATTAGAAAAACTGGCTCATTCTGGATTTTAACTGCTGTTTCTCTATAAATACTGGTGGTGGGGGGGTGTTTTTTGAATTGCAAGCTGATTGGTTGGCTGTGTTGCTAATTGGTTAATGGGGTTGATGTTTGTATGGGGAGTAGTATTTTGGGGCCTGGTCTGGTTCCGAGTTCAAGGTCTTGTCATGTGTGGATGTTTGTGTGGGAAGTAGCATTTTGGGCTCTGGTCTGGTTCCGAGTTCGAGGTCCTGTCGTGTGTTGGTGTCAATTTTATATGTTTATATAATTTTATATATATATATATATATATATATATATATATATATATATATATATATATATATATATATATGTAGGTCTTTGGTTATTCGGGTTTTCTCGCGCGTAAAATTGGAAGTGTCTTGGCGACGTTTCGACGAAGTCTCATTCGTCATCTTCAGGCTTCAGCTTCGTGCTTCTGGGAGCAATGTGTGACTGCAGCTGTTTCTTCCTTTTAACTGCTAGTGGGGTTTGAACTGATTGGGTGGGAGCTTGGCTGTGATCTGATTGGATGGGGTTTTTGTTTTGTGCTCTGATTGGCTGGGGGTGTGTCCTGTTTGGGTGGGGGCGGGGGTTGGGTGGGGGACACACCCCCAGCCAATCAGAGCACAAAAAAACAAAAAACCCCATCCAATCAGATCACAGCCAAGCTCCCATCCAATCAGTTCAAACCCCCACTAGCAGTTAAAAAGGAAGAAACAGCTGCAGTCACACATTGCTCCCAGAAGCACGAAGCTGAAGCCTGAAGATGACGAATGAGACTTTGTCGAAACGTCGCCAAGACACTTCCAATTTTACGCGGGAGAAAACCCGAATAACCAAAGACCTACATACAAACACTCGCGAAAACCTCAGAATATATATATATATATATATATTTGTTTTCTGAGGTTTTCACGGGTGTTTGTATATAGGTCTTTGGTTGTTCGGGTTTTCTCCCGTGTAAGATTGGAAGTGTCTTGGCGACGTTTCGACGAAGTCTCATTCGTCATCTTCAGGCTTCAGCTTCGTGCTTCTGGGAGCAATGTGTGATCGCAGCTGTTTCTTCCTTTTAACTGCTAGTGGGAGTTTGAACTGATTGGGTGGGAGCTTGGCTGTGCTCTGATTGGTTGGGGGGTTTTCTGGGCTCTCGTAGGCTGGTGGTGTGTCATGTGTTGGTGGGGGCTTGGTTGTGCTCAGTCTAGTCTGTGCTGCAGGGGGATTTGAGCTGGTGAGCTGCATAGCTGTTGTTTGGCTTTGTGGTCGTGCTACATCTTCATAGTGGGTGTCAGTCTGCTGCATGAATGGATTGGAGGGGTTTGAAATGGCTAATGTTGCAGCTGCGGTCTGGCTTCTGGTCCTTGGTCGTGCTTCATGATCAGTGTGGGTTTGGGTCTGCTTTCTGGGTGGATGTGCGGTGGTGACATCCTGTGTGGACCTTGTGAGTGTGGGTCTGGTGTCATTCCTCGTGTTAGGGACTCGTTTGTCAATAAGGGCATGCATTGAAGAACACAAGAACTCATTCAAAAAAGAGGAACCAACTTCTTCCCTGGTCCAACACTTTAAAGTCACAGGACATGATATTGACTTTAAAAAGACCAGAACTATTGCCAAAACTGAACACTTTAACAACAGAATAATCAGAGAAGCCATTGAGATAGAAAAACGCCCACACAGCATGAACAAACGAGATGACACCTCCCGCCTACCAGCCATTTGGAAACCCGCCCTTATTGACAAACGAGTCCCTAACACGAGGAATGACACCAGACCCACACTCACAAGGTCCACACAGGATGTCACCACCGCACATCCACCCAGAAAGCAGACCCAAACCCACACTGATCATGAAGCACGACCAAGGACCAGAAGCCAGACCGCAGCTGCAACATTAGCCATTTCAAACCCCTCCAATCCATTCATGCAGCAGACTGACACCCACTATGAAGATGTAGCACGACCACAAAGCCAAACAACAGCTATGCAGCTCACCAGCTCAAATCCCCCTGCAGCACAGACTAGACTGAGCACAACCAAGCCCCCACCAACACATGACACACCCCCAGCCAACCAGAGCACAGAAAACCCCCCATCCAATCAGAGCACAGCCAAGCTCCCACCCAATCAGTTCAAACCCCCACTAGCAGTTAAAAGGAAGAAACAGCTGCGATCACACATTGCTCCCAGAAGCACGGCTGAAGCCTGAAGATGACGAATGAGACTTCGTCGAAGCGTCGCCAAGACACTTCCAATCTTACACGGAGAAAACCCGAACAACCAAAGACCTATATACAAACACCGTGAAAACCTCATATATATATATATATATATATATATATATATATATATATATATATATATATATATATATATATATATATATATATATATAAAATCTTTCTCTGGTTTCTATGTCTGATTCATCTCATAGGGATGACACCCTTGCAACATAAAAGGAAA
The DNA here is from genome assembly GCF_028640845.1 of Ahaetulla prasina. NCBI lineage: Eukaryota > Metazoa > Chordata > Lepidosauria > Squamata > Colubridae > Ahaetulla > Ahaetulla prasina. Next base: position 216,729,232 of record NC_080540.1, on the reverse strand, counting down.
GCAGAAACCCCTTCCCACAGAAGCAACCTAGAAACACCTATAAAGGAGAATATATGTAGCCTCAGGGTTGAAATGAGAGGTCCTTGGTGTTCTCTGAGCTTTACTGTTTTCTTGCATACGTTTCATTACCCAAACTAGGTAACATCATCAGTGCTGAACACTGAATGCTGAGTAAGTGCTGAGCACTGATGATGTTACCTAGTTTGGGTAATGAAAAGTCTACAGTGTCTGCAAGAAAACAAGCAAGCTCAGAGACCACCAAGGACCCCTCATCGATACAACTTCACATATACATACTCACAGACAACACCTACCCTTATTAGTTCCCTGTCCAAAAGTACACACGCCAGTGGTAGAATTCATTTTTTTTAAATTAGTGGTTCTGTGGGCATGGCTTGGTGGGCGTGGCGTGGCTTGGTGGGCATGGTTTTGTGAGTGTGGCTTGGTGGGCATGGCAGGGGAAGGATACTGCAAAATTATCATTCCCACCTGACTCCAGGGGAAGGATACTGCAAAATCCCCATTCCCACCCCACTCTGGGGCTAGCCAGAGATGGTATTTGCCAGTTCTCCGAACTACTCCAAATTTCCACTACCGGTCCTCCAGAACCTGTCAGAACCTGCTGAATAGCATCCCTGGCACACACATAACTGTATGCAAATGCAACAGTGAAGAATTCAATAAATAAATAAATAAATAATAAATAAATAAATAAAGAAGTAAATGCAGCGGTCTCTTACTACTAATAGTAAGATTGGAAGGAATTCCAGATACCACGTTCTGCAGGCATTCCCGGATTTCTTATTCCTTCCAGTCAAATGAAATTTTGGGGAAACAATTAAGAAACAGGCTCAGGTCTTCACCAATTCAGCATGGATGGTGAAGATGATGGCGCTTGCTGAGTTGGCTAAATTGACTGCTTTAATTAAAGACAGGACATTGTCTAAATTTCATGATGGTTAGAAGCCCCTTATTGACTTTTTGCAGATAACAAAGCAAAACAAAAGAAGTTTGAGAATTAGAATTCAAATAATAGTCTATAGAAAAATGTGGACAATACTGTATTGTAACCATAAAGTAAGTGATTAACTTATATTTATACTTATAATTACTGTAAAGGAAAATCAGAAATCACTTCTTTATCATCTTTTTTCCTCCTTTTCTTTGATTTCTGCATTTTTATTTTTGCTCTTTTCTTCTTTTCATTCTTTTCCCTCTTTCCTCATTCTAAATATTAGTGTTGGGTAATTTTTATTCTGTATCCAAAATTCTAATAAAGTTTATTTAAAAAACAACAACAACCCACAAAAGCTTAACAGTGGCAATCTTTCTGTAGCAATTCAACAGCAAAGTATGAACCCACCCACAAATAAGACAAAAATACAACAGTCACCTTAATAATTTGGACTAGTGCCAACAGCAACAATAATCAATAGACAACCCATGTAGACATTAGGAAGCACTTCTTTTTTTGTGTGTGTGGGTGGATTAAACTTGGTAAGAAGAAAGTGGTTTGCTAGATTTGCCAGATCCCATGGCTATTGCTTTCTTTAAAAATGTATGAATTTGGTTTTGAGTATAATGGAGCATTAAGCTTACTGAGCTTACTCTGCTGGGTTCTTTTTTTTCCCCAGTGTAGTTTCAAACCACCATACTTGAAAATAAAGATCTCCATATTTGCTACCTGCTTGTGAAAAAAATATATGGAAGAGTTGACGGAGAAAAGGGCAGGTTTTATAGTGTGTTTCTAGCTAATGAGGAAAGCAAACCACGGGAGAAGGGGAATTATTTCCTATCTACATTCGGAATGTAAACTGAATGCAATAACTGGAAGAATTTTCTTTACCATCTCCTTCAAAAACGGACATGAGCTATAATTTCCCCAAATGCACACTATCAGTCTGATGCAACAATGCTACAGAATAGAATAATGCTATGGTGAAAACAAATATTCCGATCCTTGATGCAAAATAAGAAATCTGTGATTAGATTCCTGTTATGTTTACTCATTTACTCAGAATCCTAGAAGGGGATTGTCGAGCGGTTTGCAAAGAGAGCTTCTGTTTGAGGATTCAAACTTATTTTATTTATATATTTATTTATTTTATTTATTTTGTCAAACATGCACAAGATAACAGGTATAAGTATAAACATGGACATGAACACAGGAAATGAGTACAAATAAATGGTGACAGTAGGACAGGAACGGTAGGCATGCTGGTGCGCTTATGCATGCCCCCTTTACGGTCCTCTTAGGAATGGGGTGAGGTCCATGGCAGACAGTTTAAGATTGAAGCTGTGAGGGTTTGAGGATGTAACAATGGAGTTGGGTAGAGCATTCTAGGCGTTGGCCAGTCTGTTGCTGAAGTCGTATTTTCTTTAATTGAGTTTGGAGCGGTTTACCTTGAGTTTGTATCTATTGTTTGCCCATGTATTATTGAAGCTGAAGTAATCGTTGACAGGTAGGATGTTGTAGCAGACAATTTTGTGTACTATACTTAGGTCAGACTGCAGGCAGCGTACTTCCAGGTTGTCCAAGCTGGTGACATAATTCTGGTGATGGCCACCACGCCATACCCTATTCTGTCACTCAGCTCTACTTGGGTTAGAGAAACTCTCAATTGATATGAAGGATGGAAGCTTTTTTTCTTTTTCTTTTTTTGCTGGAACTGTATGACTGTTGCTGAAATTTTCACTTTGCAACTCCTTCATTTTTAAATTTACAAGGACAAACCTTAAAGTGGGATGTTCTCTGAACATTCAGAATATTCACATATTTTTAGTTCACATATTTTTTTTTGTTAATGCATCAGTTGTTCTCTGGAAACAAGGTGGTTAAATTTGGCACTCAACCATTGACTGTGGTATTTGGTGCTTTTTACTGAACTGTTGTATAACGTATGAAGAATAATGCCTTTGCCTCTTCTTCAGTCCTCCAATTGAATAATTGCAGATACCCCGAGGTACACTAATTTTAATCCATTTCCCTTGATGGGTTTTCTTTTTAATGGATTTCATGCAATTTAATTTATCCTCTTTTTTAAAAAAAAATCTAGTCGCATTTATTTTTATTTATTTTGTGCTTATTACAGTGAACTGCCTTGGGCGACAGGATTGTCGGCTGGAACAGAGATGTTGGTTTTTGTGTGTGTGGGTGGATTAAACTTGGTAAGAAGAAAGTGGTTTGCTAGATTTGCCAGATCCCATGGCTATTGCTTTCTTTAAAAATGTATGAATTTGGTTTTGAGTATAATGGAGCATTAAGCTTACTGAGCTTACTCTGCTGGGTTCTTTTTTTTCCCCAGTGTAGTTTCAAACCACCATACTTGAAAATAAAGATCTCCATATTTGCTACCTGCTTGTGAAAAAAATATATGGAAGAGTTGACGGAGAAAAGGGCAGGTTTTATAGTGTGTTTCTAGCTAATGAGGAAAGCAAACCACGGGAGAAGGGAATTATTTCCTATCTACATTCGGAATGTAAACTGAATGCAATAACTGGAAGAATTTTCTTTACCATCTCCTTCAAAAACGGACATGAGCTATAATTTCCCCAAATGCACACTATCAGTCTGATGCAACAATGCTACAGAATAGAATAATGCTATGGTGAAAACAAATATTCCGATCCTTGATGCAAAATAAGAAATCTGTGATTAGATTCCTGTTATGTTTACTCATTTACTCAGAATCCTAGAAGGGGATTGTCGAGCGGTTTGCAAAGAGAGCTTCTGTTTGAGGATTCAAACTTATTTTTATTTATATATTTATTTATTTTTATTTATTTTGTCAAACATGCACAAGATAACAGGTATAAGTATAAACATGGACATGAACACAGGAAATGAGTACAAATAAATGGTGACAGTAGGACAGGAACGGTAGGCATGCTGGTGCGCTTATGCATGCCCCCTTTACGGTCCTCTTAGGAATGGGGTGAGGTCCATGGCAGACAGTTTAAGATTGAAGCTGTGAGGGTTTGAGGATGTAACAATGGAGTTGGGTAGAGCATTCTAGGCGTTGGCCAGTCTGTTGCTGAAGTCGTATTTTCTTTTAATTGAGTTTGGAGCGGTTTACCTTGAGTTTGTATCTATTGTTTGCCCATGTATTATTGAAGCTGAAGTAATCGTTGACAGGTAGGATGTTGTAGCAGACAATTTTGTGTACTATACTTAGGTCAGACTGCAGGCAGCGTACTTCCAGGTTGTCCAAGCTGGTGACATAATTCTGGTGATGGCCACCACGCCATACCCTATTCTGTCACTCAGCTCTACTTGGGTTAGAGAAACTCTCAATTGATATGAAGGATGGAAGCTTTTTTTCTTTTTCTTTTTTTGGTGGAACTGTATGACTGTTGCTGAAATTTTCACTTTGCAACTCCTTCATTTTTAAATTTACAAGGACAAACCTTAAAGTGGGATGTTCTCTGAACATTCAGAATATTCACATATTTTTAGTTCACATATTTTTTTTTGTTAATGCATCAGTTGTTCTCTGGAAACAAGGTGGTTAAATTTGGCACTCAACCATTGACTGTGGTATTTGGTGCTTTTTACTGAACTGTTGTATAACGTATGAAGAATAATGCCTTTGCCTCTTCTTCAGTCCTCCAATTGAATAATTGCAGATACCCCGAGGTACACTAATTTTAATCCATTTCCCTTGATGGGTTTTCTTTTTAATGGATTTCATGCAATTTAATTTATCCTCTTTTTTTAAAAAAAATCTAGTCGCATTTATTTTTATTTATTTTGTGCTTATTACAGTGAACTGCCTTGGGCGACAGGATTGTGCGGCTGGAACAGAGATGTTTGGTTTTTGTGTGTGTTTTTTTAAAAAAAGGAGAAACGTAAACAAATGACAGTCTTATTGAATGGCATGGGCCTTTTACGGTAATACCATCGTCTTCTGCATTAAGCACTGAGCAACCATGGAAACTGACACAGTTGCTCATTTCAAACAGATTGTCCAACGTCTGCTCTTTCATCACAGCAAAAGGAGACGATCAGACATATTCATTTCACATGGGAAGTGCACTCATGTCCTCCTTCTGTTCATATAATGGGATGGGTTAAGGGAAGAAGAGAAAAGCAATCTGTAAACTGTGACGTTCCCAGTTAAAAGTCTTTGTGTCATCATGAACTTCCCGGTTGAATATAAGCAAAACTTTTCTTTTCTCTCTCTTTAATTAGAGAATGTTTATCACTCTTCACTCCTGGCTCCAACTGCCATAAAAGAAATAACGATATCGGGTTCTTATGAAGTATTTTCATCAGAATTTGTTATTGGTTCCTTGTCTTACCTGATGTGATTATTTTGAAGCATTTTTGAATGAAATGATATTAAATTGATGTTGGTTTATTACATATTAAGGTTCTGCCCTCGAATATCATCCTTATTTATAAGAATAACTATAGATCCCACTTTAATTATTCTTCAGCATAAAAATACTGACAATATACTATCCAGAAGGTGATTTTCCAAAAGTCAACTTGCCTGTCTTGTTTTTTTTTTTCTTCTTGAAAACATTTTGCTTCTCATCTAAAAAACTTCTTCTGTTCTTCACTGAAGAAAAACCCCTTTGGGACAACCTTGATTGAGAATCTCCAAAGACATACTGTCCAGAACTTTATAAAGAAGTGCCTATCTGCCCAGAGAAAAACATTGGTAAAATATATCTAGACAAGGTCAGCGATAGTGAATAATCAAAATAGTCAAATGGGTTGGATTTTTTTAAAAAAATCACATCTAGTATGGAAGACATCATGTGACTTAGGAAACCTTTTCTTAGCAACTGTAAACACACTTTCAGAATTCCAAAGGGACAACTTTCTAATCTAGAAAGATACTCCTACTGAATTTAAGGAATCATTAAAACTACAAGGATATCCGTGTCTTCTGTGAATCTATCTTGTAAAAGTAACAATGAGATGACGGGACATAACAAAATTAGAGAAAAATATTTATGCAAGGTAAGAGATGAGAAGTTGGAGAAACTGCCGAGGTTGCTAGTTTTTATATGAAAACTAAGAGGGGATTACGTTGTACCTAAGAAAGTTCACAAGAAGTTATTTCTTAAAGCTCAAATTAGCAGATAAAATTAAAATGCAGGATCATTATAATGATTAGTAATTATATTATAGTATGGATCCAGAAATAATTCATTCTTACACTGCAAGATCAACCATGATTATAGAAAATTTTACTTTCTGTACAACCTTGAGAACAAATTCAATCATTTAATTATAATTTATTTATTAAGCAGATTTGGGCATATACTGATACATTATCTATCCACTCAGAATCAGCCTACTTTTCATGAAACCTTATCCTTATCAGAAGTCATTTTACAAAAACAGAGCTTCGAACCTTTTGTTCCATTAAAACAGAGATGATGGGGGGGGGAAATTGTGACTGTTGTTGTAATTACTCCTTTGTAACCATGATCAGACTCCATGGAATCTGATTAGAATCACTTCAAGAATGTAAAAAGAATCAAGCCAGAACAGTTTTTATAGCAGCTACATTGTGCGTCCATTATCCAGTCAGTAAATATTCAGTTTTAATCTTCACCTGTAGTCCACTTAGCAGAAGATATGTGAACCTATGACACATTTTCATTTCCAAGTCTGCTTGGGAATTCTCTGAATATTGTTCTACATCACTTCTTTTGACTATATCACTTGGCGCCAGCTACATTTAGTATTAGAACCATCGAAGCGTTGCTTTTCAATAAACAGCTAGTGGTGAAATTAAAATAAGGGTTCCACGAAGCCCTTTATATAACATCATATTAACTGTGAACCTCTTTCCCAAGGCCAGATATCTTATTATCTCTCTGAGACGTAGCTAGGAGTTCACTGTTCCCATGTGTTTAGGTACTCATAGGCTCAATCAGAGATGGTATTTAGCCTGTTCGGACTGGTTCGCCCGAACTGGTAGCAGAAATCATAGGTGGGCCTGCTCACCCTGGCTCTATGCCATCCTATTTAGGCATGTTTTTGAGGCTGAGCGCAGGTGCAGAAGTCACATGGGCCAAGAAAATGCATGCACGGAAGGCATGATCTGGTAGGGAAAGTAAATGAATATTACCCCTGGGTGCAATGGAAACTTTTCACAAAAGTCTGACACATAAACAGCAGATTTATGTTTTGGTGTACACTAATTGAGAGCCACTATTTCTGATGAACCAATAGCCATTCATTCAAATCCAGCATTTCAATTCACCAACTGGGGAGGATTTTTGTCAAATAAGAATTTCCACCTATATCCAGTGTACATAATCCAAAAGACCACTTAAATTCAAAAGCTTTATTAGTTTATTTTAAACAGAGTTTCACATAATTACACATGCTTCTAGGAGCAGGAAATAACATTCACATATGTCTATGGAGAGTCTCAGTCATCTAGGTCATGGTTGTCCTAAAGTTGCTTTTTTCAAAAGGCAATTGGATTTTGTGTTTCCTTGAAGATGTTTTGCTTCTTATCCAAGAAATTTCTTCAGTTCTGGACAAACAAAATTGAAAAAAAGCAACTTTGGGATAACAGTTTCGTACATGTTCATTCCTAATGACCATGTATGTTCATTCCTACATGCTATTTTTCATTTATCTTGGAATTGGGGAAAAAGAAAATGTTTATCAGATAAGAAGTAGATTAATTTATTAGGAAACTATCAAGCTGGGAAGCTAAGAGGATTAGGGGAAATGTAGCTGCTTGTGGAAGTAGGAATAAAATTGGAAGAATTAAAGAAGAAACGTAGAAGGAAAAAGTATGATTTAAAATGGGTTGTCCTAAGGAAGATGGAACACAAAACATCTGCTTTTGAGTTGATTATCAAGGAATTGATGACTTTCCTTTCCTTTCTTTTATATAATATTTTTGTTGAAAGCATCAGATTCACGTTAATACTTTTTTAGTTCTTTGATTTTTCAATGTGATATGGATGTAGACTTGTAGTCTGGGAAAGAAATTAGCAATTAGTAAGAATAGAGCTCCTAGACTAGACTTATACATTTCTAGATCTATAAAAATCAGAAATATAGGTAAATTCAGAAATTACTGCTTCAAAACAATGGCTTATTAAAGTTCTTAAAATTTAAATTTAAATTTAAAAATTTAAAGTTTTAAAAAGTGTTTACAGATCAGCTGGGAATTTCAACTATTCTGAACATCAAACTGATGAGCAATGACTGATGCAACAAAAACTGAATCTGATGCAAAAAGATGATAAAATGCATTTACAAGAATAATTCACAAAATTGTAGGTATCGTTGATTTAGCCATCTCATAATGCATGGGGTTCTCCTTTTGAGTTACTACTTTAGTAAAATCTAATGCAGATATTAGTTTTTGTAGAATGTAGAATGCAGAGCATTAGTCAAGTTATCAGGTTTGACAGTTAACCCTTTCCAAGGATGGACAGTCTGCTAGATAAACTAGATTGAACCATTATATTTATCCATGTTTACCCTTCCTAAATTTGATGCAAAGATATTCACAAATTCCTCTTTAAGGAAGGAAGAGTTCAAAGGATCCTTCAGTTTACCAAATGCTTTCCAGTTTAAATTTAGAGGAAACTTTTCAGTGGATATAACTGGTTGTAGAAGGCAGAGCGGTGTGGTGGCCTAGTGGTGAAGATGCCTTCTTCCCACCCAGAAGGTTGAGAGTTCAATCCTAGATAATGGCAGATGTGTCTCTCCTAGAGCACAAAGATTTTTTTTTTTGGCTGCGAACTCCTTGTAGACATCAGGAAGGGCATCTGGCCAATAAGCTCCATCCAATTGCCTTGACTCTACATTGAATTGAGGGATTATGGACTCATAAAAAAGGAAGTTTTTTAACTAGTTATAGAAGGCAGTATGAAGTACTATAATAGTCTCTAGTGTGATTCGAGAGCAACACTTAGAACATCTACACAAAGTAGTAGCTACTTGAAGGACATGGTCTGTGTATAAATCCAGTGAAATGCCACTCAGCATTTCAAGAATTCAATTCTTTGAATCAGGCAGCGAAAGTTGTAAGGGATAAAGTAGAGACGATTCAAGGTTTAGCTCTCCAAGTATAAAGAAAGAAGTGATATCTTTCTTAGGGGTCTGTAGAAGTATAGCATGGTAATTTTGTTCATAACAGTTTTTCAATCAGAGTGCAACTTCTTAGATGCAGTGAAAAAGTCTGAGCCAAATAGGATAAGATAAACAAAGCCGTCTCCAGAGGCATTTGAGAAATAAAAGAAATGGGGGGAAAAGCTATTTGCAACAGCCAATCCTGAGAAGACCTGATTTTAGTCAACACGTTATCTTCCCAGATGGATGCCTCTGATGTAAGTCTAGGGGCAATATTGTTACAGGAGTCTAGTGATAGAAACTATCCAAAAATGCTTAAGTTATTATATAGTTGGGAAGAAGGCCTATTCTCTAAAATGAGCAGTAGGATGTATTTATTGTGAAGAAAATGTACAGTAATTTTCTGTCAACCACATGAACCATAACTGTTAATGTGATTAGAAAGAATGAAACGTACCAACTATCATCTCTTCCAATTGTATCCATTTGTATCACAGATTATATAAGGTTGCAATTGTACACAAGCTAGGATAGCAACACATTTTTTTAAAATCAAGACCTGGTAAAGATTCTGCACTAGTCACCACAGATGGGTAGATGGATGAGATAAAGAAGCAGAGTCTTCTAAATTCAATGTGGTTCAATTCAAATCTTTATTGTCAGTGCACAACATATGTATTTATTTTGTCACAACATCATATAAAAAGATTATATAGTATATAAACATATATATGAGTAAATATTGGGAGGTATAAGCATCTATATATATATATAGGAAGAAGAAAAGAAAAAAGAAAAGAATATATAGGACAGGAACGGTAGGCACATTTGTGCGCTTATGCATGCCCCTTATGGTCCTCTTAGGAATGGGGTGAGGTCAATAGTAGAAAGTTTTTGGTTAAAGCTTTTAGGATTATGGGAAGAGACCACAGAGTCAGGTAAAGTATTCCAAGCACTGATGATTCTGTTACAGAAGTCATATTTTCTGCAATCTAGATTAAAGCGGTTAACATTAAGTTTAAATCTGTTGGTTGCTCTTGTACTATTGCAGTTAAAGCTGAAGTAGTCTTTAACAGGAAGGACATTACAATAGATGATTCTATGAGTTAAACTTAGGTCTTGTCGAAGGCGACGGAGTTCCAAGTTTTCTAAGCCTAGGATTTCAAGTCTGGTGGGATAAGGTATTTTGTTGTTTTCAGAGGAATGGAGAACTCTTCTTGTGAAATATTTCTGGACTCGTTCAATTGTATTGATGTCAGAGATGTGGTGAGGGTTCCAAACAGGGGAGCTATATTCTAGAATTGGTCTAGCAAATGTTTTGTATGCTCTGGTTAGTAGTGTAGTGTTTTTGGAAAAGAAGCTACGCAAGATTAGGTTTACAACTCTTAGAGCCTTTTTTGCTATGTAGTTACAGTGGGCTTTGGCACTTAGATAATTTGACATGAAAACTCCAAGGTCTTTAACGGGGTGGGGGTCATCTGTAAGGTAATGTCCATCAAGTATGTACTTAGTGTTTGGGTTCTTTTTTCCAATATGTAAGACTGAGCATTTGCTGGTTGAAATTTGGAGTTGCCAAGTTTTAGACCAAGTGGTTAGATGATCAAGGTCTTTTTGGATGATAGATGCATCGTCTGTGGTGTTAAATAGTTTGACATCGTCAGCAAAGAGAACACAATTACTTGTGATATGGTCACAAAGATCATTTATGTATAGTATGAAGAGTGTTGGTCCAAGGACACTGCCTTGAGGAACGCCACTCTTGACAGCAACAGGATTTGATAGAGCATTGCCAATTTTGACCACTTGTTGTCTGTTAGACAGAAAAGCAGATATCCATTTGTGGAGGGGTCCTGAAATGCCATAGGATTTTAGTTTTAGGAGAAGTTTATCGTGTACTACTGAGTCAAAAGCTTTGCAGAAGTCTATGTAGATTGCATCTATTGTTTTGCCTTGATCAAGATTTGTAGTCCATATGTTTTTACAGTGAAGAAGTTGTAAGTTGCATGATAATTTTTTCCTGAAACCAAATTGTTTGTTGGAGAGTAGGTTGTTAGTTTCTAAGTGTGAGGTAATGGATTGGTTGATGATTGATTCCATGACTTTGCAGGTGATGCAGCACAGAGAGATCGGTCTGTAATTTTCAACTAAGCTGGGGTCTCCTTTCTTGAAGATAGGGATGACTGTGGCTAGTGACCAAAGTTTGGGAAGGGAACTGATTGTGAAAGCTTTGTCAAAGATTATGCTTAGGGATTCTGCTATATTAGTGGAAAGTTTTTTTGAGAAGTATGTGCATGGTCCAATAGATAGCGATGGTTTCAAGTTATGAAGAGCTTTTTCAATGTTATCTTCTGTGAAATCTATATGGGTTAAGTCATCATATTCAATGCTGGTGCGTTTGTGGAATGTCGGATATGTGTTATTGCTGTTAACAAAAACTGAGCCAAAGAAAATGTTGAAGAGGTTAGCTTTAACTGTTTCATCATTGTATTCTTTGTTGTTAGAATCTTTTAGTGGTGGGATGGATCTTGAGTTTTTAAGTTTATTGTTAACAAAATTATAAAAGGCACGATTGGAATTTGTGCGCAGAAGGTCCTCTTCTTGCTTGGTGTGGTAATTTGTGCATTCAGTTTTTATTTGGTTGCATATATTTTTGTAGCAGTTTTTGAAATTTGCTACATAGCCTTTTTTGTTTCTTTTCCAGAGGGATTTATTTTTTGATTGAAGCTTTTTTATTGATATGGGTAGTTTGCTTTTCCTGGTCATGGTGGTCATTTGTGGTACATATAGTTTAATGACTTTATTGATTTCAAGTAGGAAAACTCTATAGTGGTCTTCAGCGGTTGTGCAGGTTGCAAACAGATTTTGCCAGTCTAGAAATGAAAGATCGTTGTTTATAAGATCGTAGTTGGCTTTTTTGAAGTTGTAGCTGGGAATACTATTGTTATTGCGATCTAAGTATGGACGTATATCGAGACGAAAATCAATCATGCAGTGGTCACTGTTGGAAAAAGGTTCTTTAATTTATAGTCCATAAATTGAGTTGGAGTTGTTGCAGAAGATGAGATCAAGGCAGTTGTTGAGTCTTGTATTGTTAGTTACAAGTTGTTCAAGACCTAGGCTTGTAACAGCATTGTATAGTGTAGTATGGATTGGATCAGTTGTACATTCATTAGTTATCCAGTTTATGAGAGGTAGATTTAGGTCACCCAGGAAGATGAGAGGATATGGGCAAGTGGTAGCCCATGTTAGCAGTAAGGTTAGCATATTTGCATGGGTAATGTCATAGTCAGGGGCTCTGTAGCATAGTAAGAATCGAAGAGTAGTGTTAAGGGATAGGTCGCATACAATAGTTTCAGGAAGAGAAAGTTTTTGTGCAACTTGGATATTTTTTAGATTCAGTGACTTTTTGTAAAAGATAGCCACTCCACCACCTCTTCGGTTTTCACGATCTGATCTATAAACTTGATATTCTTTGTTTGAGATAATGGTTGAGCTCTAAAGAAGAAGGAAATGCTTTGTTTTGTTTTTAAGGGAAGAAAGCTCTACATATAAATAGAGAGAAGCATGGGTATAGCTCAGGGGGCTCCAACCCTGGCAACTTTATGACTTGTGGACTTCAGCTCCCAGAATTCCCTAGCTAGCATGGCTGACTGGGGAATTCTGGGAGTTGATGTCCGTAAGTCTTAAAGTTGATAAGGTTGGAGACCTCTGGTACAGTATAGCAGACTGGTGCCTACCACCTGTTGTTGTAGAATCATAGAGTGATTGGAAGGGAACTTGGAGTTCTTCTAGTCCAACCACCTGCCCAAGGAGTAAAGGAAGCTTTTGGAAGATACAAATTCTTCTCGATGACAGTTAATCTAGAACTGCTCTAGAATAACTACTCTACATTCTCTGCTTACTTGCCAGCTGCTAATTGATCAATAGAATTCAGATAGGGAAAAAAAGGTGGGCTGAATTCCTAGCTACTGAGAGGCTGGTACCATGAGAGGGTAGAATGTGTTGGAGAAAGGGACAGTGTATTTGAGCCTAAAAGATGAAACAGGTTATCTAAAGAAAATCTAAAGAAATCTAAAAAGAGAACAATATTGCACAGCCAGAAAAAAACACCTGAATTGTTGTTGGCCTTAACAAAAAGAAAAGAAAAGAAAAGAAAAGTAAAAAAAAAGGAGTAGAATCAACTGAGAGTTGAAAGTTACCTGCAAGCAGTAATAGTCAACAATCTGAGATAAAAGATGAAATTTACTTCAAAGTGACTCACCATTCCAAATCTCCAAGAGAGGGGAAAAAACAGAAGTCCTACAGTGTGAGTGATAGGCTAACAAAACAGTGTGAAAATGGAAGACTGTTAGAAAGGAAGATGGAGAAATAGTTTTATGACACTTAAAGGAGGAGGAGAGCCAGAAATAAAAATAAAGATTGTATGTTACTTGAACTCAGTGCATAAAGCTACTTCCCTAAGAACACAGAAAACTCTGTAAATAAGTTAATAGGCTTAGAGGAAGCTACCCAGGGTTTATGTGGTCAGAGAAAGAATAGGATTAAGACTTTACATTCATAAAACTTCATGAACCAATAATAGAATCTATACCCCTTTGTCTACCATTCCTGGGAAGCATCCTAAATGAATGAGCCACAGTGCTGAAGTTTGAAGCATTGCATTTGTAACTATCAAACACTTATGCCTGATCCTAAATATATTCCTACATTTTTCATTTTCAAAAAGACTGGCTTCACTTTTTCATATGGAAAATATTACTTGCCATGAAAAGATACATGCTTGGCATTATAAGACAAAATAGAAAGACCTGCACAGAGATTAGAGAACAAATCAAAGTATAGGATATCATCAAGAGAGTAAAAGAATTGAAATGGGAATGGTCGCATAGCAAGAAGAACTGATGGCAGTTGGACCAAAGCAGTCATAAAATGGATCCCTCTTGATTAAAAAGTGTCCACGAAAGAAACCAAAACAAGATGGATTGATGTATTGCGGGCCCAACTGGCAAAAGAAAGCTCAGGACCATATTGGCTGGAAACAGGCCTTCATCCTGTAGTGGATAGACAGTGGCTAAAACAATATTCAGAACCATCAAGATAAAGTTTATTTTGGAAGAATATTATTTCAAACAAAAAGCAAAGAATGCTGGACAATATACGGTAATCTGTGAATATAACCATTTAGCTGAATGAAAAAGCTGAAATGAAGTTTTATAGTATTAGTATATCAAGATTGCTTTGTATATTGATATGTGGCATACTGAAGGAAGGTTGCAATTTAATAATGAATAAAATATGTTATTAGAAGTAAAGACTATATTTTACTATTTCACTTGGCTCTCCCTGAAATAATAACAAAATAAGAAATATAATAGCCACCTAAGTAAACCTGCTTTTGATTTAGACTTTCACTGATTAAAAAAGAAACATTCAAAACCACAAATGTTGGTTTACATAAATCAATCAACAAATTTGACTCTGTTAAACTACTGATTAAACTGTACTACAAACGTACCTAAAATGAAATTCATGGTGATCCCAGCTAAAATTTGATGTATTGCATGAGAATTTAAAAAAAATGTTTATTCAGAATTGGTTGTACTGGGATGAAGCTCACTTTGAGTTTGCTCAGCATATGTTTCCGATGAAATTTATTTTTATTTATTTATTTTTGTCACACAGTATATATAAGCATAAGCATGTAATAACTATACAATATATAAGCATATATATAAGTATGAGTATGTAATAACTATATTAATTGGATATAATGAAAGGAAACAATAGGACAGGAACGGTAGGCACGCTTGTGCTCTTATGCACGCCCCTTACAGATCCCATTGGATCCCATTTACCTCATGATTTACCACATGATGTTCCTGTGTACCTGACTATTTTGCTTGTTGTAAATATAAATGTTAAATATATTTATTTATATAAAACTGCAAGTTTGTGTCAGCGCCTCCCACTTCGCTGCACAATTCCCTGACAGTAAGAGAGGGATTTATTTATGTTGTATCACTCCCAAACAATGAAATAAATGTCCTTAAAGTAGCTTTAATCTGTCGGCCTTTCTAATTCTGAAAAGAAGTTCAGATTTTCCTTTTTTAGTCAGATTTATATCTGCTGGATTTTAAAGATTGTATTATTTATTTAAGACAGCTGCCTTCTGGATAGAAATATCTGGATAAATTAAAATAAAAACAATGAATGAGCCTTATGATATGTTTTAGAGAACCCTGTAATGTTTGCACTTTTACCCTGAAAACTTTCTCTATCAGTAATTTTTTATATGCACAGAAGAGTTATAACATAGCTTTCAGTGCAAGTATACACTTTCTAAAAAGTTAATCTTCCTAGCCAGGAGCAATAAACATAGCAAACTCCATTCACTACATTTGTTTATCATGTCCTGGAACTTTTTTTTTTTTTTTTTTTAAGGAGCATGCCATTTTGAGGGCAAATATATCCCAGACAGATTTTTTTTTAAAAAAAATTCATAATGACAAACATAAGAGAGAAAAAAAAAGGAAAAAAGAAAACCGTCTTAAGCGCATGGGTTAAAACTACTGATAGAAACTCAAAACTTCATTTATTTAAACAAACTTGGGGACTTAGGTAGTGTATAATGTCAGATGGTGAGCCTTACCCTTTGGGGAAACTGCCTTTGAAATGCCATCTGTTTGGCTCACAAGATTTTCGAAGGCACGGAGTCATCAAGGTCAAACATGGGCATTTCTACTCAGATCACAAGTGGGATTGATTAAAAAAAGTGATATTAAAAGTTGTATTTCTTTTAATAATGGTTCTTGAAACTTCACCCTATGCCATATGAGGCTCATTTGATTTAAGTGGCTAGGGGCATTACCTATGGATAGGCCTGCAGTCAGTTAACTTCATTAAAATCTTTGATGCATGCTGGGTCAAAAACATCTCAGAAATGTTACAATAATGTCCTTGACAATTATGCTTCCTTTTTTATTTATACAGATGTGAACCATTTTGCACACGGCAACATGTGCTAAATAATGAAACAAGTTTGGATAAGAATGTCATACGCTTTTCATGTAGGGTTAAAGGTAATGGTAAAGGTTTCCCCCGTCCAGTCCAGAGGTAGTATTCAGCAGGTTCTGACCAGTTCTGGAGAACCGGTAGTGGAAATTTTGAGTAGTTCGGAGAACCAGAAATACCACATCTGACAGGCCCCACCCCCATCTATTCTCTGCCTCCCGCGTTCCAGCTGATCAGGAGGAAATGGGGATTTTGCAGTAACCTTCCCCTGGAGTGGGGAGGGAATAGAGATTTTACGGTATCCTTCCCCTATACACTCACCAAGCCATGTCCACAGAACTGGTAGTAAAAAATTTTGAATCCCACCACTGGTCCAGTCATATCGACTCTAGAGAGTAGTGCTCATCTAAGAGAGCCAGCATTGTCGGAGGACATTTCTGTGGTCATGTGGCCAACATGATTATATGCTAAGGAGATGGAACGCTGTTATCTTCTCACCGAAGTAGTACCTATTTATCTACTCACATTTGCATGCTTTCGAACTGCTAGGTGGACATGAGCTGGGGCAAGTAACCCATCACATAGGTCTCAAACCTTTCCAGCTGAGAAGCTCAGCGTCTTTTAACCACTGAACCATTGCTTCTCTCACGTAGGCTTATGAAGAGGTATTTTGTTGCAATCAAAATGCTTCTTGGCAAAAGTTCTACTTCTGCAGATCTGCAGATCTGCAGATCTGAGTAGCAAATTTCCCTTCCATTAGAAGCATCATAGTGACTTGATGTTATGAGGCGAGACACAATGTTGATGCAGATCTCAGGTGATCCAAGCAACCTGAAGTTCATATATATCGACACACTGACCAGAGTTACACATATTATTTTTGTGTGCTACAGTATATGTTGAGTGCTGGTTTTGCTTTATACTCATAATAATGTACTAAATTGCAACATGAATGTAAATAATTCCTGGTTCCAAACTTAACCGTTTTGAACATATTTGATTTAATTCTTTCTTAAATTGTTATTGGCTTTTAACTAAATTATTTTTCCCCTCATTTTTTAATGGAATTATATTCCACTTTGGGATTAGCATTAAATATGGAAATTTGGGATATAAATTTGGTAAATAAATAGTTAAAAGGATGTAGTTGGAGGCTTACAGGATTGTGTAAATGCATCAGGCCGACTTGTTTTATAATCCATGATAAAACAATTATGGTTAAATGTAAAGCTTGAGCCTAGCCATTAGTTGCATTCGGATCCTTGATGGGTAAATTGAAATCATTTCTAACCATGTGATTTGCTTTTAGATACATATTTTTTTACTTCCTCTATACAGCCTTCCTTCTCCTCCCCCCATCTAGCCCAGTTTCATTTGAGTTTCTGATTACTAGGGATATGGATACCTTGCAAAACCCAATTCAAATTATTGATTCAATTCAAAAAATCGATCCCATTCAACAATTGAAATCAGTTGAGAAAATTGACTCAAATTAGACCTTTGAATGATTAATTTAGATTGGATCAATTTTGATTTCCAAACTGACTTGGAGGAAACTGTATATGTGCAGAATCATTCAACATGCCCAATTTGATGATCTGAATCCATTTTTCAATTCAATTAGGAAAGCTGATTTAATTTGGAGACAGAATCAAATTGCCTCTGAATCAAATCTCCAAGCTGTGAATTTACAAATTAATGCAGGCAATAGTGTTCCCTATTACACCGCATGGATGTGAAAGTTGGACTTTCAAGAAGCAGGGCAGAAAAAAGTATTGAAAGTTTTGAACTTTGGTATTGGAGGAGACTTCTGATAATTCCAAGGATACCTAAGAAAACAAGCAAATGGTTCATAGAACAAATCAATTCCGAATTCTCACTTGAGATCCAAATGCCCAGGCTCAAATTATGTTATATTGGATAGTTTCACGTTCACATGTAATAACGTAGTTCTCTTGAGTAATCAATAATTTTGGGAAAGCTAAAAGGAAAAAGAAGATAGGGATGACCAATAGTAAAATGGATGGATTTGACTGTAGTTGTAATGGGTATGTCATTAAACTGAAAGCCAAGGTTGGGGATAGATAATTGACACTGACTTGAGATCACATGGTCAATCAATTAGATAAGAACTGAGAGAAAACTAAAAATCTTGTTTTTTAAGTCTTGAAATATCACTTAAATGGTAAAATAAAAGTTATAAAACAACTTCATGGCATAATTTATTATTGTGAGCACTAAGTTTTACATGTTTTCTCCCCCTCCTTCCTCTCTGGTGAAGTTGAAATGATGAAATTCAGTTTATGATTAACCACAGTTTATTCTCTAATGTGGCACATTATATCTATAATATATAATATATCCAACAATATATATTACAACGATCTAACACAAATAGATTTCACAGAAGATAATGTTGAAAAGGCCTTTCACAGACTAAAACCATCTCTATCTATTGGACCTGATGGTCTATGTGCATACTTCTTAAAAAAGCTTTCCACTGTTATAGCAAAACCCCTAAGCATAATCTTTGAAAAATCTTTCAGGACCAGCTCCCTTCCCAAACTATGGTCACTAGCCACAGTCATCCCTATCTTCAAAAAAGAAGACCCCAGCCTAGCTGAAAATTACAGACCAATTTCTTTATGCTGCGTCACCTGCAAAGTAATGGAATCAATCATCAACCAAATCCATCATCCTCCACCTTGAAACAACCAACCTACTCTCTAATAAACAATTTGGTTTCAGAAAAAGATTACCCTGTAATTTACAATTTCTTCCCTGCAAAAACATATGGACTATAAATCGTGATCAGGGCAAAGCAATACATGCAATTTACATAGACTTTTGTAAAGCTTTTGACTCAGTGGTACATGACAAACTTCTTCTAAAACTAAAATCCTATGGCATAACAGCATTCCTGTCAAACAGACAACAAGTGGTCAAAATAGGCAGTGCCCTATCAAATCCCGCTCCTGTCAATAGCGATGTCCCCCAAGGCAGCATTCTAGGACCAACACTCTTCATATTATACATTAACGACCTCTGTGACCATATTATAAGTAATTGTGTTCTCTTCGCCGATGATGTTAAACTATTTAACACTACCAACAATGCGGCTACCCTTCAAAAAGACCTTGACTTTGTGTCGGAATGGTCAAAAATTTGGCAACTCCAAATCTCAACCAGCAAATGCTCTGTCTTACACATTGGAAAAAAGAATCAGAACACTAAACACAAGCTTGATGGACATTACCTTGTAGATGACCCTCACCCCATCAAAGACCTTGGAGTTTTCATATCAAACGATCTAAGTGCCAAAGCCCACTGCAACTACATCACAAAAAAGGCTTTAAGAGTTATGGGTTCCAGACAGTTGAGCTGTATTCAAGAATTGGTCTTTCTCCAGAAAGATTACACTCCTAACCAGAGCATACAAAACATTTGCTAGACCAATTCTCGAATACAGCTTGCCTGTCTGGAACCCACACCTCATTTCGGACATTAATACAATTGAGCGTGTCCAGAAATATTTACAAGAAGAGTTCTCCACTCCTCTGATCACAACAAAATACCTTATGCCACCAGACTTGAAATCCTGGGTTTAAAAAATTTAGAACTCCGCCGCTTTTGGCATGACCTGAGTATAACTTATAAAATCATCTGCTACAATGTCCTTCCTGTCGAAGACTACTTTAGCTTCAATCGCAAAAATACACGAGCACACAATAGATTTAAACTTAATGTGAACTGCTCCAATCTTGATTGTAGAAAATATGACTTCAGTAACAGAATTGTTAATGCCTGGAATGCACTACTGACTCTGTGGTCTCTTCCCAAAATCCCCAAAGCTTTAACCAAAGACTATCTACTATTGACCTCACCCCATTCCTAAGAGGTCTGTAAGGGGCATGCATAAGAGCACCAATGTGCCTACCGTTCCTGTCCTAATATTCCCTTTGATTGTATCCAATTTGTATGGTTATTTCATGCTTATACTTATATATACTGTTATGTTTGACAAATAACATAAATAAAAATAAAACATTTAATTGTGGCCTTTGAAACAAGTCTTCTTTTTTAAACCAAGCTCTATGGTTGGCTTATTTTAGTAATCCAGGTTTAACGACATTTTTCCTGAATTTAATAATATATATATAACTCTGAAATACAGACATTCCCCTTCCCTCCCTTCCTTCCTTCCTTCCTGAGTTGTGTGAAGACCTTCCAATCTCTCATTATAATTCTACAAAACTTATTTCCATGGGTTCTTAGACTTAGAACAATATTGTCATTTATTTTTATACTAGATTTCATATATATTTGATTGGAATTGCAGGTTTCTGAGAAAATTTAACACGGCAATAATAAAAATCAAGGCATCTATGATCATTTTATTCCCTGCCTACCTGGAAATATAGCAATACATATGGAATTCTCGGAAACGCCTGGTAACTCATTCATGATGCTACCTTCTAGGTGTTCTTCTAATCTATTTATGTCTTCAATTTGCAAGAGCTTTCCGTACAAGTAAAGTGAAAAGTCATTTTGGGCAATCTGGATTTTGAAAATAATTATCTTTTAGGGGTTCCTCTCCCCATGAAAACAGAAACGGACTGTCCGAAAGTTAGCTCTTCATCTACTGATAAGATGAACGCACTGATTAACACCTTTTTCAAGCTGGACTGGAGGTGAAAGCAATCTCATTTGGCAAAACCTCATCCCATTTGCTGACATCTTCATTAACCTCACTGATAAGGAAACCATTTCACAATTTTTTTTTTGTTCAAGGCTGGAGATGGTATCTTCATACTTTCACCTAACAATGCTAATTCTCTGTGTGAAACATGCAGGTTGAATTGCCTTGATAATTTCGCAGAGCTCTATACCTTTTTGTGTTTCTCCCTTTAGTTTAAAAGGCTGACACGGAAAGAAACCAATTATTTCAAGCTCACTGCAGAAGGCTGGCTATCGGAGGGACATTTCATTTTTTTTTCAGCAAAACAAAATGCACCAGGATAAAGATCCAGAAACGTAGCTGAAAGTGGTCATCAGATAATATTGGTTAGACTCATACATCACACAAATCTATGGTTTGTTTTAACCATGAATAAGGAACAATGTCTTGCTTTGCAAAATATATAAAGCTATAAACCATGCATTACAATCTACAATGACTATTCTCCTTAATACTACTCTGGGAAGCCTAACAAGTGGCTTTTTTTTGATAAAGAAGCAGCTAAGAAAGGAGATGATTAAGAAACACGCATAGCATACTTTTATCTTTGGTTTCTCCTAAAAAGGATCAGATAGATTGGTTTTAAAAATCAAAGGAACCACTGTCAGCCATATGGAAAAACTTGGGTAAGTATATGCTGACTTCAACACCACACCCTAATTTTCATAATGGCACGGGTACTTTGAAATATTCAATCTACAGTTTGAAACTTACTTAGTATCATCTTAATTAGGTTGATCTTGGTGACTGAGGTAAAATAATCTTACCGGCTTGGTCAAAATGCACAGAATGGTCACATCACCAATATCCAGAATGCTTGTGAGATCCACCGAAAAGAAATTGGTTTAATGGAATACATAGTTTAATATATAATCAATAGAACACTAAGGCAAGGGGTGTCCTTGTCTGGGGAAAATCTATTTTAACTCCCAGTAAGAGTAATGTATACATTGTGAATATGAGAATATAACTATTTTTATTTTTCTTCAATATATATAGTGGGTGTCCAGATATTGTAAACATGAAATATTGGGTACACTAGGTAGAGTTGCTTATAGTTTCAGAAGATATCTTGGCACGAAATGAGAAAGCTGGTTTGGTCTACTGGCTAAGGTTAGGAGACAGTGAGTTATAATCCCACCTCAGACATGAAACCTAAATGGGTAACCCATCACCATTAATCGATCAACACTTGGTTGATCAAAAAACAATTAAACCAAAAAAGCACAACCTGAACTTGAGGGAAAAATGCTAGGAAGGAAAAAACATTTTGTTATTAAATGAAATTATTTTAGTCTGTCAGGAAAAATGTAGAATAAAATGAGGCAAAATAAAGAAAAGATTCTACATGGTTTGTTCTTTTATGTTTTTTTTTGGGGGGGGGAAAGATCTCTCCAAGATTTATTCTCAGGATATGATTTTTTTATATTTTTTAGAAAAGTCAACATGACAGCTACAACATTGCAATCAAAGTTCTGCCTGTTTTTTTTTTTATCAATCACATCATTGTGGCCAACATTTTGACTTTTTTGACCATAGCCTGAGGATATCCCTGTTGAACCAAATAACAGTTCATGGGTGCAATGATGCAGAAAAAGAATTACTTCTGAAAATGATAGCAAGATGAAAGAGGAAATAATAGAACAGAGTCTGGAGGCCTACAAATATGAGAAAATAAAACTTCTTTGAAGGCACATCCTAAATTCATTAATCGTGAATATTTGTTAAAAAAAGGTGGGGGTCAAGCTACCATAAAAATTAGTGAAAGTATTGACAGCCTTGAATTGTATAGTTACCTCCACTGTGATCTTCTGTCTTTCCATCCAGGCATGTCTGGACCTAATTTTGTTTTTCTCTAACCTTCAAATTTTACAAGGCAATTCTCCAACCTCAAAGAAAGAAAGAAAGAAAGAAAGAAAGAAAGAAAGAAAGAAAGAAAGAAAGAAAGAAAGAAAGAAAGAAAGAAAGAATTTTTTTTTTAAAGAATGCACATGACAGTACACAGAGAAAGACATCTGTGGAAGGGATGAATTCATTAAAATAATATATCCCAATGTTTATGTGAGATAAAACTCACAATAAAATGTATGTTTTGCTAAAACTGAATTCTCATATGGAAGTGGAAAAATGGTGAAGCAATCTCAAATTTAGAAAAGGATGAAGGAAGAGGGGAAAAAAAGCTTGGGGGTGATTTCAGATCATGCAAATGGGAGAAGATAAATAGGTACCACTTTGGTGGGAAGGTAACAGTGTTTCCATGCACCTCAGCATACAGTCATGCCAGTCACATGGCTATGGTAGTGTCTTCAGACAATCCGGCTCCCTGTTGTGGCTAGGTTTAGTTTAGGATTCTATCAGACTACCACAAGGGCCATTTTGACTTTTTTGAAGCCCCTTGCCCCTTGCATCTCTGAGGTTGCTGCTGACCTGGCTCATGAAGCAGATCAAGTGATCTGTATAACCAGGAGTGAGTTCTACTTACCTTTACTACCGATTTGCAGCGGGATCACGCATGTGCAGAAACTTCTTGATGACATCGGGGTCGGTGGGCAGAGCCTCCCCCCTGGTTTTACTATCAGTTCCCAAGAACTGGTCTGAACTGGAGGCAACCCACCACTGTGTATAACACTCAGAAATCTTACAATTATGTTATATGCTTTGATCCAAATTACTGCATTATGAACTGGGGAAAGAAACATAACTCTTTAACCCGCGCCTCAAAAGAATTTAATTCAGCAATTCCAATGTGACAAATGTTTAACACATCATTTCCCCTTCTTTTTTGGGTGTGGGCGTGTAGAGAACAGCCTCAGTAAATCTTAATAAATGAATCTCAGCTAAACATAAAAGGGCTTGATGACCTAAAACACTCACAAGTTAATTCTCTCTTCCTCTCTAGCTAATTTTCCTGAAATACAACTTGCCAACTTTGAAACGTGCAACTCGGAGGAACACAAAAAAGATTCGCAGCCAAGAACGGCATGAGGATTCAGAGTGATTGGTGTCAGTTATTTCTCTAAGCCTTTGAGTGATTTAATTTGTGGAAGTAATTCCAAGAGTAATATCCCATTTGAAGTTAATGGTAGCTGTGCACTTAAGCACATTGACTGATAGCTACTTTACAGTTTGAGCTTGTTAGCCGATCAGGAAATCACTACAGCTCATCAAGTGAGGTATCACCTAAAAAGAATGCAGACAGAGCAGCTCATTCTTGGAGCAAATTATAACTTTCAGTAAAATTACAGGCTTTGGCTATAGCTTTATATTATTACTAATATTATTACTGGTAATCTACAATGAATAGAATAGAATAGAATAGAATAGAATAGAATAGAATAGAATAGAATAGAATAGAATAGAATAACAGAGTTGGAAAGGACCTTGGAGGTCTTCTAGTCCAACCCTTAGGCAGGAAACCCTACACCACTTCAGACAAATGGTTGTCCAATCTCTTCTTAAAAACATCCAGTGTTGGAGCATCCACAACTTCTGGAGGCAAGTTGTTCCACTGATTAATTGTTCTAACTGTCAGGAAATTTCTCCTTAGTTCTAGATTGCTTCTCTCCTTGATTAGTTTCTATCCATTGCTTCTTCCGAGACTGGCAGGAGCCTAAAAATTTGAGTCCTAATCAAGAACATGGGCAATTCCTAGCAGGATGGTGGGTTTTTTTTCTTTTGTAAAATTAGCCTGTTCAGTTGTGAAAAATTTAAAAATGTCCAAGTATTGAAGAAATCCCTAAAGTATTTCTCCAAGGGCTCCAATCATGGTTGGCATCGCATCAAACTCATGTCAGAAGCACCGAGATGCTTCTGGGATGAAAGGATTAGCCAGTGACATCACCATTGCCGGGGGATGCCCAGTTGGGGGGCTCTTTTCATGTCCCTGGCAGGATGGGAGCTCACCCTGCCTGCCCCACAGCAGCAATCGGGTCTTGAAAGCGGGCTTGCTAACCTCCAACCTGGCATCCTAACCACACAAACCATAAATAGCAGCAGCAGTAGCAATAATAGTAGTTGTCAACAATAAGGCGACCAATCGTCCTCCTTTAGGGACGACAGTCCTTTTGTAAGTTCTGTCCTGTCTCGAAAAGTGTCCTCCTACATGTCCTCCTTTTCGATATTTGAAGACTAATCTGTAAATATCCGTATTCGATCAATGCCGATCCGATCGGATCCATTGTGTGTGATGTGATGTATTTGTATTTGACATGACGATTCATCAAGGATCGGTACAGTGCGGCAAGATGTAATTATGAGACACATGCGCTCTGCACAGAAGAATTGTTTTGAGAGAGTGCGCCGTGTGCAAATGGCTTTGTTTACTTCTTACCGAAGCACAACATGTCACACACGCACACTTCTTTCTCAGTGAATATTCAATCATACACAGGTGAGCACAATAATTCACGTTTTATTAATTCGTTATCTGTTTAATAATTTCCAAATATGTATAATTTTATTTACAAGTTTATTTGCTTATGTTATTGTTTCAGTTTTAATAATTAATTTTATTTATTCAATTGCTAATGATTTTTGGAAAAGTGAGAAATCGAGATTGAATGTTGATACTATAGAATAAAATAGAATAGAATAGAATAGAATAGAAAAGAATAGAATAGAATAGAATAGAATAGAATAGAATTTTTTATTGGCCAAGTGTGATTGGACACACAAGGAATTTGTCTTGGTGCATATGCTCTCAGTGTACATAAAAGAAAAAAATACCTTCATCAAGGTACAACATTTACGACACTAATGCTGGTCATAGGGTACAAATTTAACACTTAATGATACTGTAGCACTTGCCGTAAAATTCAATATGAAGGATATTTCTTGTTCAGATATTTCCAATATATTGTTAGAAGATGATACATTGACAAAAAATATTCATTCAATAGAAAAATACTCATTTAAATAATAATAAATAGGCATGTAAGCATAATTACAATATAAAATGTTATTGTTACAAATGTTTTTTATTATGCATTTATCATATTATAGTGTATTCTATATTATTGTTGCAATGAATAAAATGTTTCTTTTATTTACGATATTTTTTTTCTTCAATTTATTTGTCCTTCTCATTGTAAAAAAGTTGGTCACCTTATCAACAACCACTCATTCAGTGACTCTGGAAGCAAAGCCTGACTAGGCTAAAACATTTTTTTCACTTTTAAAATGGGCCCTTAAATTCCTCCAAATGAAGAAAAAAGTTTTTTTTTTTGGTTTTGTTTGGCTTTACACCCACATGAGCCAGTCTATTGAAGGAACATTGGCAGGCAACAAATGGCCTTTTGCTCTTTTTTAGTTCTGTACAGGCAGCACAATAGGCTGGTTGCCATGCTGTACCAGGCTGCATGGCACTTTTTTAGTTCTGTACAGGCTCCTCTCTTCTTTTTCCCACTTGATTAAAAAGCAAGCAAGCAAGCACACCCTACCCCAAAAGTGTCATCCGTTCATGTATAACCACCTTATTAATCTCCTAATGTTGTCTGATGAGTCATGAGCTCTATTCTCTTCCCTTTATCTAAGGAAGCCTGGAGCACTATCTCTGCCAGAAACTTCAGCTGTAATCTATACACCTTACGATACACACTATATTACAGTGTAAAATTACATCTTCTTCTTGGAGGAAAGGGAGAGCCTGGCACATTCCTGTGTTTGCTGTCTCTCTTCATCAACAAAAGCTCTTTACTAATCTGAAGCAATATTGCTGCCTTGAAACTGCACCTTCAGAACGCTTCCTATTAGCAAACAGCATGTAACATCACTTTTACAAGCTACCCTACGGTACTATAAAGCCATGATCCGCTCTACAGTGACTTCATCATAGCACCTACTCACCCAAAGCCAATAAAGAATGACTAAGCCAGCTATCAATAGAAAAGAGGAACCACTGCGGCAGCCTTCAGACCAGCTAGTCAGCGGTCTGCAATGGTTCTGTTCCCAAAAATGATCTCAGCTATGCATGACTAGAAAGGCTCAATGCAATGGGCCTTAATGAGAAGACTATATTTATGCAACGAATAGGGCCATTGCGGTGAGTTTGAGCCTGTTGTTATCATGTCTCACTGGTCCCCAATAGCAAAGTTGTCCTCTATAATAGCAGTCCCCTTTTTGGCTCTGCCATGTGGCATCGTTGGTGGCGTTGGTTGGGTGGGAGGGGATAGTTTTGCATGTACACCCTAATCAGTAGTGGGTTCCACTTATCTTCGCTACTGGTTCGGAATCGGGAGTGCACGCCTGTGCGCACATGCTTTGAACTGGGGCGAACCGGTAGAAACCCACTGCTGAACCTAATCCCACACATGAGCAAATAATGCTTCCCATGCTTGCCCACTGCTTATGCTGCTCAATTCCAAACAGGGCTTGGACCAGTATCAGTCTGTAGCCCAGGGTTGGGGACCTCTGCTCTATATCAAAGTAATCCTCTCATCTTTATTGATATCTTTATAGCACCAAGTTAAGTTATTTTTCCTATCCCGGGCATGTATAATATTCTTCATGTGCCTATATTATACTTAAATAATAGTTCTTCTACTGATAATAGAATGTAATAGATTTTGCTATTGTATTGACTTCACTGCTTTAATGTTCTAAATAATGTTATGATCTGTCCAGAGAATTTTAAATATTGGATGGAATGATGATGATGACGATGAACTCTTTTATTCAGTAAACATGAAATTTAGTCAACTGAACATTTAAAAATGTATCATAAATATCATTGACTGGCGCTGATGGCTGATGCTGGTTGCTGCCAGCATCCTAGGTGTCGTGTCCCACTCCTCCGCTGACGGCTGGGTCCGGGAAATCCGAATCAGGCTTGCCTCTGCAGCTCTGCCCAAAGTCCTAGCAAAGTCCTCAGAGCAGGCAGGAGACCAGTAAGTGACTTCAGCAAGATAAGTTTGACTTTTGCCTGACTCAGAGACTGCCAGAAAGTAGCTCCTTTATATAGGCCATGGGGTGTGGCTCCATGACTCAGCACTCATTAAGGCCTGCCCCTCCCTTCCCTCTGTTGCCTCCGCCTCTCCAATCTTCTGATGCGAGGGTCACTCCAATCAGCTGTTCTTGGGAGTAAACCCTCCTCAGGCTCACCTGCTGTGGATGAGGGGGAGGGGTCTAGCTGCTCCGTTTGCCTGGGCATGGAGTCAGGGCTGGGGCAGGGAGATGCTCCTTCTTCTGCAGTTTGTGGGGGCATGGAGCCAGGACTTGGGCCGGAAGGCATACATTCCTCAGTGTTGGGGAGCAGGTAAGAAGGCCCCGGCTGCTCTGAGGGCGGGCAAGACACAACACTAGGTCTCTGATGGCGAACCTATGGTACACGTGCCACAGGTGGCATGTGGAGCCATATCTGTGAGCATGAGAGCCGTTGCCCTAACTCAGTTCCAGTGCACATATGTATGCCTCCCACTCCACCCCTCCCCTCCCAGGAGTCTCCACGTGGCCCGTTTTGGATACTAGGTAAGTACAGGGCTCAAGTGAAGGCTCTGGGAGGGTGCTTTTGGCCTCCACAGCAGGGATCTCCAACCTTGGTCCCTTTAAGACTTGTGGACTTCAACTCCCAGCTGGCTGGCTGAGGAACTCTGGGAGTTGAAGTCCACAAGTCTTAAAGGGACCAAGGTTGGAGACCCCTGCTCCAGAGGGCCTCCAGAGGGGTGAGGGAGGCCATTTTTGCCCTCTCCAGGCTCCAAGAAAGCAGGCCTCCTGGGCCCATCAGAAGTCAGGAAACAGACCGTTTCCGGTCTCCAGAGGCTTCATGGAGGCCTGCTAGGCCCAAAATGGGGCATAGGGGGTGTCGTGCGCACATGCACGGGAGAGCATGAGGGTGCACGCTTGCGTAGGGGGGGGGTGAGGCACAGGGGGCATTGAATTATGGGTGTGGGCACGCGCTTTTGGCACCCAAGAAAAAAAAGGTTCGCCATCACTGTCCTAGGTGAGGATGATGATGATGATGATTTCATATTCAGAGGAGATCTTCTAGGTTGGCCAATACTGATGCTGCTACATCCATATTTGACTTTGGATGGGGTTCCACTTCCTCATTCAAGGATACTATACAATTTGAGGGCGTTTATGGACTCACAGCTCTTGCTCAATGAATAGGGGGGCAGTTTTGGCCAGGAAGGTTTTTGTCCAGCTTCATCTGATTCACCAGTTGCACTCTTTCGTAGATCAGGGAGGCCCTTCAGACCAGTCACCTCATGGCTTGATTACTGCAATATGTTTACATGGAGCTGCTCCTGAAGTCCACCTAAAAACTCCTGCTGCTCTGTAATGGAGCAGCAATGATGTGCAGCAACATACTTGGTATTCCCATGTAACAATTCAGCTTCCTGAGTTTCACGACTTGCCAGTTTCCTTCTAATTGCAATTCAAGGTGCTAGTTGTTGCTGTCGTGTCCCACTCCTCCGCTGACGGCCGGGTCAGGGAAATCCGAATCAGGTGTGCCTCTGCTGCTCTGCCAAAGTCCTAGCAAAGTCCTCAGGGCAGGCAGGAGACCAGAAAGTGACTTCAGCAAGATATGTTAGACTTTGCCTGACTCAGAGAATGCCAGAAAGCAGATCCTTTATATAGGCCATGGGGTGTGGCTCCATGACTCAGCACTTATCCAGGCCTGCCCCTCCCTTCCTTCTGTTGCTTCCGCCTATCAAGTCTTCTGACGTGAGGGTCACTCCAGTCGGCAGCTGTTGGTAATAGACCTCCCTCAGGCTCACATGCTGTGGAGGAGGGGGAGGGGTCTAGTTGCTCCGTTTGCCTGGGCATGGAGCCAGAGCTGGGGGCTGGAGGTATTTCTTCCTCTTCAGCCTGTCTGGGCATGGAGCCAGGGCTGGGGCTGGGAGGCATACTAGAACATTCCTCCGTGTTCGGAAGCAGATAAGAAGACCCCAGCTGAGGTGAGATTGGACGAGACACAACAGTTGCTACCTATAGAGCCCTCTATGGCATAAAGCCTGGTTATTTGAGTGACCGCCTGTCTCCCATAGTATCTGCTCAGCTGGGTTAATCAGCTGGTTTAATCTGGTAGGGTTGGTGCACTCCAGGTTCTATCATTTAGGCAATGCCATCTGTCTGCACCCTGGAAGCATGTTTTTTTGGATATAGTCCATCTCACTTTCCAAACATTTAATTGCAATTATTATTATTTTTCTGTAGGGGAAGTTAAAGAGGTTAAGACTTAAGTGGGGGGGGGGAGACAATGAAGAAAGAAGGAGACACAAAAACTAAAATAAATTACATAAAAGTGTAATTTATTTATTATTTATTTGTTAACAAGTATAAGGAAACAAGTAACACAATAGACATAGACATGGACTCATGAAAAAAATTGGCACACAAAAAAGGATATAAATAGGCAAAACATAGCCATAAATTCATAGAATGATTACATATAAATGGGGACAGTAGGACAGGGATGATAGGCACGCTGATGGGCTTATGCATGCCCCCTTAGGGACCTTATGCATGCCCCCTTAGGGACCTTAAGAAACACAAAAGGTCCACGGTGGACAGTTTACGGTGAAAGGTATGGGGATTAGAGAGGCTAACAATAGGATCAGGTAGAGTGTTCCAGACATTTACGGAAATCATATTTCCTACAATCAAGATTAGAGCGATTTACATTGAGTTTGAATCTATTGATAGCCCTTGGGTTATTACGGTTGAAATTAAAGTACTCATTTACAGGTAGAATGTTTTGGTAAATAATCTTATGAACTAAGCGTAGGTCAGAAGGTAGATGGCATAGTTCGTAATTAACAGACTAGATCTACTTTGATGTGTTTTATGCAGGAGTACTTGAAAAAAAATCAAAGGTACAAAATGATGGCTGTTATTGTCTATTAAGCCCAGGAAATATCAGACTAATGGCTTACATGTAGTTATTTTGCATTACATGTCGTTATTTCTATGAAAACAGATGCACCCATAATTTATTGCTCTTCCTAAAAATATATCTTGCTATTGAGAATCAGCAAGATAAGATAACATCAGGCTCAAACCCAGAACAATGGTCCCATTTGTTGCATAAATTTAGTCTACTAGTGGGAGGAAGACTCATGTCCATTGTAGGGAGCTACTTACCATGTCTGTCTGTCTGTCATCTGATTTTTAAACATATGTATGTATATTATACCCCTCCAAAAAAGTCAGAATTTACATAAAAATTGGGAGGGGTGGGTTGAAGGTTTCAAATAAAGCCTTTCTTTCTTTCTTTCTTTCTTTCTTTCTTTCTTTCTTTCTTTCTTTCTTTCTTTCTTTCTTTCTTTCTTTCTTTCTTTCTCTTTCTTTCTTTCTTTCTTTTCTTCCTTCCTTCCTTCCTTCCTTCCTTTCTAAAAAATAAAACTTCACTATTAAGTAAACAAACTTTTGCTCATGCAGTGGGACTTCACATCCCTTTCCTCTCTGTCTCTGCTCTGGTTTGGTTCTGGCCATGGACAGTAAGTCTGCTCTTAACCTGCTTAAGAATTAAGGATGATATAATCTTGGGATAAGGCCAGGAAATAGTTAAAATTACAAGTTAAAAAAAACGTCAGGTTAGATGTCAGGTGGAACCTCCTGGTTTATGAGCTTATAGCAAGGCTATCAAGTGCAGTGGTCTTCAAACAGAGGTGGTCATCTGTCAGAGATGATACCCTGAGCAAAGTGTTGGGCTAGATAAGTGTATCTCAATAATGGCAACTCTGAGAAAGTTGGACTCTCAGAATTCCCTACCCACTTGAAAAACAGTGGATCAGGGATCTCAGAGCTTGGCAAGACTTATTTATTTATTTTATTTATTAATCATATTTATATACCGCCCTATCTCCCGAAGGACTCAGGGCGGTTTACAGGCACTTAAAAAACACAGACACCGTCGATGACAAGCCGGAAGATGGCAAGTTAAAATCCCCCATGACTAAAAGTCTGGGGGTCTCAACTTCCACCCCAGCCAGCACCTCCAGGAGCTCGGGCAGGGCGGCTGTCACGCAGCAAGGAGCCAGGTACGTGACCAGCAAGCCCATCTGACACCTATGACCCCACCTCACAAAGAGGGATTCACACCCGGCAATCTGAGGTACAGTGGTCTCCCTCGGCTCTAGACTCTCTTTAATAACAACCGCCACCCCCCCACCCCTACCCTGGGCCCTCGGCTGATGGAATGCACGGAAACCCGGCGGGCACATCTCGACCAGGGGCACGCCCCCTTCAGTGCCCAACCAGGTCTCCGTAACGCCTATAATATCCGCGGCACCCCCCTGAATCAGATCATGTATTAGGGGGGCCTTATTGGCCACGGACCGTGCATTGCATAACATCAGACGAAGGCCCA
This sequence comes from Ahaetulla prasina, assembly GCF_028640845.1. Lineage (NCBI taxonomy): Eukaryota > Metazoa > Chordata > Lepidosauria > Squamata > Colubridae > Ahaetulla > Ahaetulla prasina. Next base: position 216,697,108 of record NC_080540.1, on the reverse strand, counting down.
GGCTCTGAGGGTCTTGACCATCCAGGGAACCGGAGAAGGAGGGGATCGGGCGCGATCGCCTGCAGACATCGAGCGCCCCCAGAACGATACGGTCCCCCTTCCGCCATATCTGCCCCTCCCACTTACCGTGCAAATGGAACCACCCTCACCAAAAGGAACGCAATCCCCCCCTATAACCTCCGAACCCATTACTGAACCGCCACGAGCACGCGCAAGGACTGGCTCCCCACCCGGCGGGCTATTCCCAATACCCGCCCTAACCCTCCCACCCCTCCCGACGGGTTCTCTCCCTACCCGTCAATCCCTCCCCTCCCAACCCTTAAAATCCCCATTAAAAGTCCCCTTAAAAAATCTCTTAAAACAACTAATTAAAAAGCCCCTAAGCCTCCTATTTTTAGCATGCCACCTCTCGGGGCTCCAAAGCCCGTCCTCAAGGTGGGCCCTCGATAGTATGGAGGGCCAAACCCGCGAGAGAGGGGCATCTCGCAGGGCAAGAAGGTCAGCCGCCGTAAACGTTCACATCACCAAGAAAGTCCGGCAGGAGGCCCATTCTGGGCCGGTCGAGATGGTAACAGATGATACAGTGACCACAACCAGTCTGTCAGTCAATCCTGATGGGAAGCAGTCAATAGTGATCCTCGTGGGGTAGAAGACAAAACCACTCATTCAGTCAGTTCATCACCCCCCAGAAATAGTCAGGGGTGGACTAAGGAAGAAGGAGGGGGGGGGGGCGGACCGATGGGAAAGATGTTAACAGGCCGTCCGCCGCCTTGAAGCGCCGAGGCAGGCCGCCGCCACCGGCCACCTCCGCCCGGCCGTCGCCACCAAAAGCGTCCCGTCGCCGCCGCATGAGGCCACCGACATCCCCCCCATCTAGGAAGGGACGCCAGTCACTCCACCAACGGCAGCGCCAGACGAAGAAGCCAGGCCGCCACCGCCGCCAGAAAGCCAACAAGGCCGACGGAGGCCCGGTAGGCCCTCCAGATCTTATGGACTTCAACTTCCCCTGCTGACTGGGGAATTCTGGGAGTTGAAGTCCCCTAGTCTTAAAGTTGCCAAGTTTGGAGGCCCCTGTTCTAGATGACTTTCAAGAGCCCTTCCAATCCTATAAATTTATGAAGCCATTTCAGTTCCATGGAAGAAGAATCAGGGCTCGTCAAGCTTTCTGAACAGCACAGGTAATTCTCTGATTTTTATTTTTTTAAAAAAGGCCCTCATTTTGCCCTGCAAGTAAATATGACACATTCTATCTACAGGTTTTTCTTTCTTCTAAAAAAAAAATGAAGACCTAATTCATTAATGCAATCAAGACAGTAAAGAACATTATTACCATGGTCAAAATGTATCTCTTTCTCTGTACCTAAAAATAAAAAAAGAGAAGCTGTGATGGAAATGCTTTATTATTTGTATGAATTCTGATGGGGCAGTCTAAATTCAATGGGATTAGATTCCTCTCATTTTCTGTCCCTCCCCCGTCTAGGCTTGGTACCTGCCAACTTCATAAACAGACATTATAATCTTGTCACTCACCCAGATATGCAGTCTGGAGCTGTCATATCCCCTCAAATACATCACCCTCCCCTCTAATGTCATCATAATGAAAAGTAAAGAAAACTTAAGCAGGCAGCAATATTACTTCTCTCTTTTTAGAATAAAAGTAATTTGGGTGGTGGTATTGTGTGTGTGTATATATATATATATATATATATATATAAAGAGAAATACTGTTTTCTCCCCTGTTGAAGGTGTATATAAAATTGGTTTTAAAACAAGAAAGAATGTAAGTGTATTGAGATCTGTCAGGAACAATGCAAATCATTTCTCTAGGAGGAGGGAAGAATTTTTTCTGGGCAGACACAGCAGTATTTGCAATCTCTCCTGTTTTTACTATTGATTACTATTGTAATTACAACTGCAATGATTCCTCCCATCATGCACTATGCAAGAACTACGTTTAGACCAGCTTTTCTAGTGGGTCTAAATTTCCTTGACCTTTAGAGGCCTGGGAGAAGGTCAAAAAGAAATGATTAGGATTCAGCTGAAACTCCTGAAAGATGGGAAAGTCAAAATTAGACGTATCTTTCTTTTGCTGTCAGACCATAAAGAGCCTTCTCTGGGCCAGTCCCCTATTTCCATTGACTCTGAACTGCTAACTTAATCATAAAATGAGGTGGAGTTCAAACTTCAAGGGGAAGTTCAGGTAAAATTGCATAATAACTTCTAAAAGTTTGTAGGTGGAGCAACTCTCATAGTTCTTCCCAAAAATGCCAACTAATTATAGCTTTTAATGTGATCAAATAAGGAAATGAAATCTTCGGAGCGTCCTTTTTCTTAAAAAGTAAATTTAAATGTCATAAATTTATTTATTTATTTATTTATTTATTTATTTATTTATTTATTTATCAAACTTCTATACCGCCCTTTTCCCGAAGGACTCAGGGCGGTGTACAGCCTCCATTTAAAACAATTAATATACATATTAAAATAACAATTAAAAAACTTATTCAATAAAAGGCCAAATTAAAACCGTCAATTGACCATAAAAATACCCAATAAAATTACCATTAAAATCACTTAGGTTTTCAATCCTGGACTCATCCCTTTCTCTGAGTTTAGTCTCTGGGAGGTTCTCACAGAACAAAAACAGCCCTTAAGCCTCCAAAAGTAGTCGACATGCCCCTAAAGTCTTAATTCATTATTTCCTGAGTAGCAAATATTATTTGGTCATTGCAGGGGTGAAATCTACTTACTTTCTCTACCAGTTCGGAAGAGCGTGCTTTGCGCACGTCACATGCGATTTTGGATCCTCTGTGCATGCACAAAGCCTTCTGTGCATGCACAGAAGGTCAAAAACAGGTTACTTCCTAGTTAAAACTAGGAAATAACAACATCCAGACGGGTGGATGGAGCTTCGCACTGCCGCCGTTACCGGTTCACCAAACCATGCACCACCGCTAAAGGAAAGGAAAGGAAAGGAAAGGAAAGGAAAGGAAAGGAAAGGAAAGGAAAGGAAAGGAAAGGAAAGGAAAGGAAAGGAAAGGAAAGGAAAGGAGGCATAATTTCCAGCATATGGTTGCAGCCACCATCTTAACTTTTCTTAAGGATGGGAGCAGAGCACATCTTGGGAAATACATGTTGTTGCCTGGGAATGCAACAGCGGAAGACTCTTTTGTAGACCATATAGCTAAGTGTCTGACATGGATAGGTGGGTGAATAATGACCTTCATCAAAAGGCTTCTTCAGATGATCAAAGTTACTAGGAAGTTCATTGCAGCAGAGGTGCTCCTTCAGATAAGCAGGCCGTAAGCTATTTGGAACTTTAACTGTCAACATTAGTAGTGTAAATTGTGCCTGGCAGGCAACTAGCAGCTAATAACACTTTTCAGTACAGGCAACACATGATTAATGTCTCTTCTAGCAGTTAACACCCTGTTAAGTGACAATGAATCTTATTGCTTTTTTACAAGCTTAAAAAAAGATATTTGTATGATGCAGAATCTATAGTTAGGATTCAAATGGGAATCATATCTGAAGATATTGATTGACTATGTGCCTTTCAGTTAGTGCTGAGTCTTAGCAACCAGATGAATGGATGTTTTCCAGGATGATGTACCTCCAACCTGGCCCTCTGGGTCTCTCAGTGGTGTACCCATTGCTGCTGTAACTAAGTCCATCCACCTTGCTGTTGTTTCCTTTTCTTCTCTTTCCTTCCATTTTTCTTGGCATTAGAACCTTTTCCAGAGAGCCGTCTTTGCATAATGTGTAAGGTAAACACCCTCACAAATGCGTGCTAATTGTTCCCAACTCTAGGGGGCATTGCTCATCTCTGTTTCAAAGCCGAAGAGCCAGTACTGTCCAAAGAGCCAGTACTGTCCAGTCATGTGGCTGGCATGACTAAATGCCAAAAGTGCACGGAGCGCTGTTACCTTCCCACCAAAATGGTCCCCATTTTTCTACTTGCATTTTTTACGTGCTTTCGAACTACTAAGTTGGCAGAAGTTGGGACAAATAATGGGAGCTCACTCCATTATGCAGCACTAGGGATTCGAACCGCTGAACTGCCGACTTTCTTATCGACAAGCTCAGCATCTTAGCCACTGAGCCATTGTGCCATAATGTGTACAAAATACAAAACAAATTTGAACCTGATCATTTGTGCCTCATGAAAATTGCGGATTGGTTTATTCTATGATCCATTGTTTTTTTTCTTTATTGACCATGGTATTCTATGTTTTAAGACTAAAGTTCAAAAACTTCAACACTCTTCCTATCCCGATTCTTCAAAATCCAATATTCGCATGTATCAAATAGCACTGGAAAAAACACTGCCTGTGCCCTTCTGCTCACCACTGTAGCATCTGATTATCTAAGTCCACTGGAGTTGGTAGCCAATACGTTTAGCAGCATAGTTTTTGACTTCTGGTTGCTTTACTGTTGATAGTTTATCTTAAAAGGAAGCAGCTATCCACCAAATCTTCAATCTCAATTCTAATGCTGATTGGTGGACTTGTTGTCATTCTGCCCTGTCTTTTCAGTCTCATTTCCCCCCCCCCCCACTGTACTTTCATTGGTAGAGCTTCCAAATAATTTGCAATTGCAGCCATCAGAGTAGTGTCAGCATAATACATTACTCATTGTACATTATTTAAGTTTTGTCCTCCAGTTTTAAAAACATGTTCATCTTCTCCTTCAGTACATATTTAACATATAGGTGGAATAAATTAATAATTCTAATATATCTCCATCGCTGTATTAATCTCTATTTTCATCCCCATCTCTATCTCCTCTTTGTAGTCAAATCTCTCTCTCTCTCTCTCTCTCTCTCTCTCTCTCTCTCTCCCTCCCTCCCTCCCTTCCCCCCTCTCTCTCACACACATGAATATTAATTGCAAAGTCCTCACTTAACAATGATGACTGGAAATGGCAGCTCTATTGTTAATCAAATCAATAGTGTTAGATTCGGGCAATAACGAGGCAGGAGACCAGGGTAGTGACAACAGCTCTTTACTATATGGTGAACCCAGCAACCGGGCTGGGGAAAAACCTCTCCTTATATACAGTTTAACCGGCGGCTTCAACCAATCAGCAACGTGCTTGTTTCCCGCCTAAATATTTAAAGATACATTACACTCCTTCCCTCCCAGAAAACACTTTACCTATATATTTACATTATATTTACATATCACTTCTCGACGTAATCACGTAAATAGACTGGGCGTCTCCTGACTCTTTCGGACCTGCGCAGTACAGTCTCTGGGAGCGGTTTGAGTTGACTGGAGGGGCTGTTTGCTCCTCTCAGCTCCTCCTCTAGGCCATCCGGCCCTGGATTATTTTCCGAGTTGTCCCTGCTGTTGTCTACAGGAACCTGAGGGCGTCGCTGGACCTCCGGGAGTTCAGTTAAGTCCTGCGCTTTTCCCGGGTTTGAGTCAGCTGTTGGTTCAAGCATGGAATAGTCAGGGCCTATTTCGTCTGACTCGGGTTGTCCGTCTAACCGTTTCCTCAATTGGTCTATATGTCGCCTCCATACTCGGCCATCCGTTAATTCTACCAAGTATGATTTGGGACCTGTTATGTTTAGAATTTTTCCTTTTACCCAGGTCGGGCCCTCACCATAGTTGTGTGCCCATACCCGGTCGCCTATATCCATTCCTCTTGTCTTATCAAGTTCCCCCTTGTATCCCTCCGGTGTATAGTTGGGATTTAAACGATCGAGTGGGCACCTAAGTTTGCGACCCATTAGTAATTCGGCAGGGCTTCTGCCGGTGGTGGCACAGGGGGTTCGGTGTTGGACGGCTAGGAAAAGATCTATTTTGGATTGCCAGTCGCCTGGCTTGAGTCTGGATAATGCCTCTTTCGCGCTTCGGACGAAACGCTCTGCAAGGCCATTCGTCGCAGGGTGGAAAGGCGCCGAGAGGGCATGGCGGATGCCCTCTTCTGCCAAGTATTCCTCAAACTGTGTTGCCGTGAATTGCGGGCCGTTATCAGAAACCAATGTGTCAGGCAACCCGTGTGTTGCAAATAGGTGCCGTAGGACTGAGATCACGACTTCGGCTGTCATGGATCTCATGAGAATGATTTCCAGCCATTTGGAGTAGGCATCGACTACTACCAGGAAGGTTTGGCCGTGGAAGGGGCCGGCAAAGTCAATGTGGATTCTCGACCAGGGCCCTTGGGGTCTTTCCCATTCCCTAACCGGGGCCGTTGGGGGTAGAGGTCTGGATTCTTGGCAGGCCTGGCATTTCCCTACCCTTTCAGCAATTTCTGAGTCCATTAAGGGCCACCACACATAGCTTCTCGCTAGACCCTTCATCCTAACGATCCCCGGGTGACCCTCGTGCAGGAGATCCAATACCCTCTTTCTTAATTTTTCTGGGATCACCACTCTATCTCCCCATAGCAGGCACCCCCCTTGAGCCGACAGTTCCCCACGTTTTTTTTCAAATTCTTTAAAACGCTCGCCCGGCGCAGCGGGCCACCCTCTTTGTACCCAACCGAGTACAGTCCTCAAAATAATGTCCCGGTATGATGCCCGAGCCACCTCCTTAGATGTGACTGGGCCAGAGTCCAAAGAGTCAATTAGCAGGATGGGCGTCCCCGGAGTGGGGTCTTCGATCGCCCCTGGTAGTGGGCATCTGCTTAAGGCGTCCGCATGCCCCAATTCTTTTCCGGGTCGATGCTGCAGCTTGTAGGAATAAGCGGCTAAGAAGATAGTCCATCGGGTCAATCGTGGCGAAAGTGCCACAGGCGTTGGGCGGTCGCCAGCCAGTATCCCTAGCAGCGGTCTATGGTCAGTAACAATTTCAAAGTCTCTACCAAAAACGTATTCGTGAAACTTTTTTACCCCTGACACAATTGCTAGCGCTTCCTTATCCAACTGGCTATAGTTCCTCTCTGTCGAGGACATCGTTCTGGAGTAGAAGGCTATTGGGGCTTCTGTGCCATTTGGAAGTCTGTGGCTGAGCACAGCCCCCACCCCGTAAGGGGAGGCATCGCAAACCAGTAATAATGGCAATGAGCTATGATACTGGATCAGTAAGCTATCGCTCGAGAGTAGGTTTTTTACTGCTTCGAAAGCCCTAGCCTCCGATTTTCCCCAAGACCAAACAGTATTCTTTCCCAGAAGCTTATGCAGCGGCTCAGCAATGGTTGCCTTGTTTTTTAAAAAGACCGCGTAAAAATTCACTAGCCCCAGGAATGCCTGTAGCTCTGTTTTGTTTTTGGGCGCTGGAGCCTTTCTTATCGCCTTGACCTTGCTTTCAGTGGGGTGAATTCCCTTCTTGTCTATTCTGTAGCCCAAGAACTCTACGGATTCTACCCCTATCTGGCATTTGTTCACTTTAACCTTTAGTCCGGCTGACCGGAAAATGCCCAGAACTTTTCTCAACCGCTCCCCCAATTCCTCTAAATTTTCGGCTGATATCAATACATCATCGAAATAGGGGACTACCCCTGGGAGCCCTTGCAGAAGTCGTTCCATTAAATTTTGGAATAGCCCCGGTGCCACACTCACCCCAAATTGTAAACGGGTACACTTGAATGCACCTCTGTGAGTTACAATCGTTTGGGCTTCGGCTGTGTTGGCGCTCACGGGCAGTTGTTGATAGGCTTGAGCCAAGTCTAACTTTGCAAAGACTTGCCCTTGCCCCAACGAGTGCAGCAAGTGTTGCACGACGGAACCGGTAAGCGCTTTTCTGTAAGGCTTTGTTTAACGTCGCCTTGTAGTCAGCGCAGATTCTAACTGACCCATCTGGTTTCACTGGGGTGATGATTGGCGTCTTCCACTTTGCGTGATCGACTGGCACCAGAATCCCCTGATTTATGAGCTTGTCTATCTCCTTGTCAATCTTAGGTTTAAGGGCAAAAGGGACTCTCCTTGCCTTTAACCTAATGGGGGCTACCTGGGGGTCTAAGTTGAAGGAAATAGGGGTCCCCTTGTACTTGCCCAGGCAGTCCTTGAAGACATCTTCGAACTCGTTCATGAGTGTGTCTTTCAGGTTACAGTCACTTCTGTAGATGCCAGTCACTCCCATGCCCAATGCACGGAACCAGTCTAGTCCCAACAGACTTGGCAGGGTCCCCTCGACTATCGTGATGGGCAGGGTCTTCTTGTGTGGTCCGTACTCGACGCGGACGGAGGTGGTCCCTCGAACAGGGATGCGATTCCCTTGGTAGTCGTGCACTCGTAGCCGTTGTGTTTGCAGTTTGCGTTTGGCGGTTTTCGGCAAAGCTTTTGCAAAAGTGTCCCAGGACATGATTGTGATCGCTGACCCTGTGTCCACTTCTAGTCGGCACGGCACTCCTTCTATCTTCGGTATGGTGAAGATTTTCTTCTCGACGCGGGTTGCTGCACGGCCTATTACAACGGTCGTGCGATTTGAATTCGCGCCCTTTCTGTTCTGACCAATCGCGGGTCGCCTTGCCGATCCTGCGCTCTGATTGGTCGATTTGAATTTTCGACGGGAAGGTTGGGGTGCTCGACAGACTTGAGCCAGGTGCCCCTTCTTCTCGCACCGCCGACATGTAGCGTCCTTGAACTTGCATCGTTGATGCTGATGTTGCCCTCCGCAACTTCCGCATTCATCCTGGTCTTCTTTGCCCCTTCTCTCAGTGAGGCAAACTCCTTCCTCATCCTCGCCGTCTGATTCGGTCTGGATTTCTTCGTGATGCACCGGGTTTTCTTTTGCACTCGCCGTTGGCGTGAGTGGCTTTTGTATGGTTTCCGCCGCTTGGGTGGACATCTCATGAGCTCTGGCTTCGTCCAGAGCGTTTGCCAGCGTTAGATTGCTCTTCGATAGCAGCCGCCTCCGCAAACGCATGTCTCTGACCCCACGGATGAGTTGCTCAAGTAGCTCCTCGTCCAAGTCTCGGTACCCACAGTCTTTGGAGGCTTTTCTCAGGGCGGCCATGTACTCGCTGATGGATTCGCCCTCTTGCTGTCTGCGCTCTCCAAATTCAAAACGCCGTACGTACTTGGACGGTGTTGGCGCGAAGTGGTTCTTTAGAAGATTTTGCAGAGTTTGCCACGATACCGATTGTACCGGCGTTGGCTCTGCCAGGGCTTCCGCGATGTCGATGACCTCGGGACCGCAGTGGCTCAGAAAATATGCCCTTTTGCGGTTGTCTGGAACTCCTTGCAGCTCATTCGCCTCCAGGAAGCTCTCGAAACGGGTCATGTACGTTCCCCATTTCTCCCTGGATGGGTCAAACGGCGCGGGCGGAGTGTAGCTGGCCATCGCTGCGATTCTGCCCTGATCCTTGCTGGGTTCGGTTCTTTCGTGTGTTCAGCTCGTTCCTGGTGCTCTTAACCTCGATATCCCACCTTCGTCGCCAGTGTTAGATTCGGGCAATAACGAGGCAGGAGACCAGGGTAGTGACAACAGCTCTTTACTATATGGTGAACCCAGCAACCGGGCTGGGGAAAAACCTCTCCTTATATACAGTTTAACCGGCGGCTTCAACCAATCAGCAACGTGCTTGTTTCCCGCCTAAATATTTAAAGATACATTACAAATAGGATTGTAAAGTGTGACATCATGTGATCAGCTGACTTAAGATAGAACTTGTGGCAGTCTTAGCTATTGTTGTTTTTTTCATAATTTATTTATATATTTTCTCTTAACATACAATAAGTACTTAGTGAACAGAATACTTGTCTGAGTCAGTTTGCTTACATAACAATATTAAGCTCCTAGTTTCTACATCTATTATCCAATCATTGATAAAACAAGTCCCAAGTTGGAAAAAATTATGTGTCTTCTTTTTCTTTTATCTTCGGGGTTAGTTTATCCATTTCTGTACAGTCTAATATTTTTTAAATTATTTCTTCTTCTGTAGATGTTTCCTCATTTTTCCAGTATTGTGCAAATGCAGTTCTTGCTGCTGTCAAAACATGTAATATTAAATATAATTTCCTTGATCATATTTTTCTGGTATTACACATAACAAAAATAATTCTGGCTTATAGTCTATATGCTGCCTTAACATTTTTCTAACCACTTTCATCCAGTTTTTTAATTTTTTTTGCTTTTGGACATGTCCACCACATATGATAATATGTGCCTAGAGTTTGATTACAGTTCCAACATTTGGCGGACATGTTTTTAAACATTGTGGCTAATCTTGCCAGTGGTAAATGTCACCTATAGAACATTTTGTATAATTTTTCCTTATGCGTAGTTGCCATCGTCAATTTATAGATTCTTTCTCAAAGCTTTTGCCAAGCACCCTACAATCATGTGGTCACCATTTGTAATTTCCCACTGGCTTCCCCATTGACTTTGCTTGTTGGAAGCCAGAAGCTCACAAATGACAACCTTGCGGTTACAGAATGTTGTGACATCATAATTGTGATCCAATTGCCAAGCACCAGCATTGCAGTTATATAACGGCAGGGATGCTGCAATAGCCACAACCTGAGGACGCCTCAAAAGTCTCACTCATTGTAATTTTGAACAGTCACTGAGTGGACATTAAACAAGAATTACGTGTATATTTAAACATATCATATTTAACCCCCAATTGATCAGTTTCAAATGATAGCTTCTAGATTTCAGCTAAAGTGGTCTCCATTCTTTTCCCAAACATGTTTGAAAGTTTTACGAATAAAGGTGAATATACATGTCCCAAAGACAGGGGTGAAATCCAGCAGGTTCTGATAGCTCTGGAAAACCAATAGCGGAAATTTTGAGCAATTCGGAGAACTGGTAGTGAAATTTTAAGTAGTTTGGAGAACTGGCAAATATCACCTCTGGCTTGCCCCAGAATGGGGTGGGAATGGAGATTTTGCAATATCCTTCCCCCAGGAGTGGGGAGGGAATGGGGATTTTGCAGTATCCTTCCCCTCCCATGCCCACCAAGCCACGCCACGCCCACTAAGCCATGCCCACAGAACTGGTAGTAAAAAATTTGGATTTTATCACTGCCCAAAGATAATGTTGCCGGATCCAATCTGGGTCAGTTACCGGGATCCAGAGGTTTTTTCTTCCAAGCTTTTGGACTCATGCTGGAGCCCATCTTCATGGAACTTCTCTCTAGCCTTCTCTCTATGTTTGAAAGTTTTCTCCTTTTTCAATATTTTGGCACTCTGAGAAAATGCTTCCGGAATTGTTTACCATCACTCTGAATTACCTTCATTCACTACATCAAGCAGCCCTTCTGATTGACTATAATGCCACGTGACTTCCTTTGCTAATCCCTAATTGGATAAACTGACCAATAGAATTAATCTAGGAAGAAAAACAAGTTAGGTAAAATATCTGTCGTGTCCCACTCCTCCGCTGACGGCCGGGTCAGGGAAATCCGAATCAGGCTTGCCTCTGCAGCTCTGCCCAAAGTCCTAGCAAAGTCCTTAGAGCAGGCAGGAGACCAGTAAGTGACTTCAGCAAGATAAGTTCGACTTTGCCTGACTCAGAGACTGCCAGAAAGCAGATCCTTTATATAGGCCATGGGGTGTGGCTCCATGACTCAGCACTCATTAAGGCCTGCCCCTCCCTTCCTTCTGTTGCCTCCGCCTATCCAGTCTTCTGATGCGAGGGTCACTCCAATCAGCTGTTGGAAGTAAACTTTCCTCAGGCTCACATGCTGTGGAGGAGGGGGAGGGGTCTAGCTGCTCGGTTTGCCTGGGCATGGAGCCAGGGCTGGGACCGGGAGGTGCCCCCTCCTCTGCAGCTTGTCTGGGCATGGAGCCAGGACTGGGGCCGGGAGGCATACATTCCTCCGTGTTCGGGAGCAGATAAGCAGACCCCGGCTGCGGTGAGAGCGGACAAGACACAACAATATCTCTGAAGCTGTGGTGGATATTGATGCCCTAAGCTGGTGCCTGGAATTTTAAAGTTGTCACGTTGCATGCTGCTTTCCATCTTATGTCTTTTGCAGCAAGGAAATACAGTAACAATGCAGAGGAGATACTGTGGTAACATAGCAACAGCCCTAATAACTCTTCACCCACATTCTACTGCCCCCATCCCCAAAAGAATGGGAAGTAGTAGCTAAGAATTCATAATGGAGTATTCAAAAGGAAAGATGTTTTTTAATGACTAACCGGAAGATGACTATTTACATGAAAACGAAAATAGAGGAATATTCAACCAAGTTCTACTTAATCTAAAAAGGAAAAATAATTATACAAAATAAGCTGTTTTTCCCCAGCTGTATATACTTAGGATATTTCTCTTTTAAAAAAATATATATCTGAATTTTAGCATGCTGAAATTCAAGCAACACCACCTGGAAAAATTAAGTGAATTTATTACAGAGAAAAAAAGAGGCTATATTTCAAGGAAATAAGTAACTCTAAAATAAACATTGTCATTAGTGTAAACCTTGTTAGTGATTTCCAGCATCCAAATAATGGACTTTCTGATGCAATTTCAGGCATTCCTACTCTAAACTAAGTTTCACTGGGATCATTTAGTTTTTCTTCTAGGAAAGAGTAGCCTCATAATACCTTTCAAGGGCATTATTTGTACGGTGATAAGGAATTACTTGAAGGGTTTTCTTTTCAAAAACGAATGAAAGAAGACAAATTTTGGAAGGTAAACACTTGATCTCAGTAATAAGTGTTTAGCACATCCTTAACTGCAGATGTTGCCTACAAAAGCACACCACAGTAGGGGAAGATTTGAAATGGCACAGCACAAATTATGATATTTTATGTGTGAAGATGAGAGAACAAAATTAGAATGCGCCAGGTTGCTTTGAGGAAAAAAAAAATAAGAGAGGGATTTTTTTTTTTTTGAATCAGGAATCCTATCTTCATAGGATGCTAAAATCGGTTTGCTTTAATGCCATTGTGGAATTACAATATCTGCAAATCTCCCAGTTAAGAGCTCTCGTTGAAAATAATGGTCCTTCCTCCAGGGTTGCTATTTAAAATAGTTAAGTGGGTTGGTGGAAGGCTATAAAAGTAGGCCTATTTTTCATTGCCACCTTGACATGATATAATTTGAGGAGGGGGCTGATTCAGGGGGAATGCTGCTTAGTGCTGATACAACATTAATTTGGCACTAATATAAAATAATGCTGCCTCCGTTTCCTTTCTCATGAAATCCTGATTCTCACAGAAAAATAGAGCCATTCCTTGTTTACGAGCAGTGGGAAGTTGCTGGGCCTTACGAGCTCAGTGATTCTACCAGTAGAACTCTTTTGTCAGCAAGCTCCCTGATATGACAGAAATTTCTTTTTAATAAGAGAGAAATAGGCCCTATAGTCCATTGTGATTTATACATTATTACACAGTCATACGCAGGCTTAAATGCATCACCGTGGTGCTGAATGAAATGAGTGGAATTATAAAAAGAACATTCTTACGCTGTCAGGAAAACAGGAGCAAAATGCCCTTTGTGAAATGCAAACCTGAAAAAAGACTTTTTATACCACTTCACTCAGGAGTTGCTACTGCGATCGGGAGAGCGTACAAGTTTATATATAGTCACATAATTATAAATAAATAAATAAAATAAAACACCACTAAGGTTTTTATTCCTAAAGAAAAAAAGATATCTCCTGAATTTCCTGCACGAAATAATATTAGATTAGGTAGCTTGGAAAGGCCATGCCAGTTCTTAATTCTAAGACATTAATTATTTTTAGCAGGGTTTTAAAGAATTATTTTAGGCCTCCGTTGCATTCAGAAAGATCTCTTAAGCTGAACCTTGCAGAATCACTGAAAAATTAAGATTCCCACATTAGCCCTCAGCTTTAACAATAACCCCTTTCTTTGCAATGTGGGTATAGAAACTGTCTTTCATTTTACTTCCTTAAAGCAATGATGGTGAACCAAGGGTGAAATCCAGCAGGTTCTGACAGGTTCTGGAAAACTGGTAGCGGAAATTTTGAGTAGTTCAGAGAACTGGCAAATACCACCTCTGGCTGGCCCCAGAGTGGGGTGGGAATGGAGGTTTTGCAATATCTTTCCCCCAGGAGTGGGGAGGGAATGGGGATTTTGCAGTATCCTTCCCCTGCCACGCCCACCAAGCCACACCGTGCCCAGCAAGCCACGCCCACACCTTGCAAACGACCACTCCATGGGGCGGTTGGAAGACAATAGTGCAACACCCATGTTCCTAATGCATTTTGCAAGTTGCTCTTGCTTTCATGTCACCATCCATTACAATTCTGGATGTAACCAGATCACGCACTGATATAGATAGTAAGAATCCATTTTAAGCCTCTGTTGGTCCAAGGTCTCACATTTCTTGTTTTTGTGTCCATTCAGTTTCTTTGATAAAACAGGGAGAATAGGTGTTCGTGACTGCTGTCGTGTCACCCAAAACATTTTAATGTGTCACCTTTGACATGTGTGTTATAGGTTTGTCATCACTACATCAAAGAGTGTTCATTCAGGGAAAGGACTACTAATGTTTGAGATATTGTCTAGCTTTTGCTATAGAAAAATCACCCATGTCTGGAACTTTTTCATTAGAATGTGAGCTATGAAGTTATGATGAGAACTTATATATGTAGAAGTTTGAATAGTGGAAGAGGCTGAGTCAATACATTTTATAGACAATTCCTTCAGGAAATGAGTAACTTTCTGACTAAGCAACTTCCATTCCTTTCCCATAAAAAGAGTTATTTAGTATAGCCTTATCATAGCAAAGGATTTTTAGCAAAAGATAAATCTGCTTCATAATTAACTTAAAAAAATTAAATAGCATAACTGGTGTTGAAGGTAGAGAAAACTTGAAACTTCACAGGGTCAAATATTTAAGAATTCATAAAATATGAACCAATGAAGTGAAGCATGTTTAGCTTCTTTTAAATATATGTCATCTTTCTATTGGAAGAAAAGGACACTTCAAGCATATCTTCTCTCAAAACTTTAAAATTCTGGTTACAATGCCAGATGTTCTTTGGAAGGCTTTATTTAGACCTTTCTGAGTCTCATTTTGAATGTAGAGACAAGTTCACTCAAAAGTTGCTTAGGAAACAGTTTTTCAGATCATCATTACCAGATTTCATTTAAGTGTCTCTACTTAGACTATGGAAAGCCATTTTGGTATAGTGGTTAATGCATCAGGCTCGAAACCAGGAGACTATGAATTCTAGTCCCCCTTAGGCACAAAGCCAGTTGGGTGACTTTGGGCTAGTCATTCCTCTCAGACCTAGGAAGGTAAGGGCCAGGGGTGAAATGCTTCGGGTTCGGACCGGATTGCACAATCCGGTAGCGATGAGGCCGGGTAGTTCGGAGAACCAGTAGCAAAAATCCCTCCCCCCCCCGCCCATCCCTACCCAATCGCCCGGTCCCCACTTGCCTACTTGGCAGCTTCCTGCTTCTTTTGGTCTCTCTCGCTATTCCGGCCTTGCTTCGGCTGCTGCAATCAATTGCATCAGCTAGCAATTGAATCTGCCTGCCTGCAATCCATCTCATCGGGGAGCAACTCAATCTGCTTGCCTTTTCCCTTGAATTGAGTTTAAAAAAAATAGTTAATTGGGGGTTTTTAAGGAGTTTTATTTTTTTTTAGACATAGCAATTTAAAGTTAAGGAAGTTTTAAATTTAGCTGCTTTTATCTAAAAGTATAAATAAAATAAAATAATAAAATAAAATAAAATATTTGTGCAGCTTTCTGAGATTTGGTGTGTTTCTGTAGTGTTTCACTCTAACTACACAAACACAAAAAATCTCACAAAGCTGTATGTGGCATTTTGTGTGTGTAAGAGTCAGTTGTGTTGTGTTGTGTGTGTGTGTGTGTGTGTGTGTGTAAAGTGTGAAAGTTGATTTTTGGGCTTTTTGTGGCTGTGTGAGGTTTCTGCTTATTGCAGGGGCCATTTTGGGTGAAGTGCAGCTGCTTTTACATTGTGTGTGAGTCAGTTGTGTTGTGTTGTGTGTGTGTAAAGTGTGAAAATTGGTTTTTGGTACCTCTTGTTTTATGTACTTTATTATTTTTATTATTCATTGTTATTGGCCATGCCCACCCAGTCACCTGACCACCAAGCCACGCCCACCAATTAAGCCACACCCACATAACCGGTAGGGAAAATTTTTAGATTTCACCCCTGGTAAGGGCAAACCCTTTATGAAAAACCTTGTCAAGAAAACTTCAGGGACTTGTCCAGGCAGTGTCCAAAAATCAGACATGATTGAATGGAAGGGGGTGGAAAAGGATATAATAATCTTAGAATTATTTATTTAAAAATAATAATTGAGGGTCTGAGAATGAGTTTTCTTACCTGTGACTTCATATAAGGAGACAAAAGATGAAGAAACAAGGGTTGAGTGTTGGTTCAAGTGATTTAGTTTGCTCTAAATCAGTTCAGAGCTTTCCCAATCTGATTTTTAGCATCTTAATATCAATCCTAGTTCAGAAATCCAGACCTTTGAATCACTAGCCTTAGAGCGGGAACTATTTATCCCATTGAGTTCAGGATAGAAATCTAAATTAAAATACCACCCAACCAAGGTCTGTGGAGCTTCTGCTTGAAGGCAACCATCAAAGAAACCTTTGTACCTTTGTAACAGTTCCACTGTTGAATTGTTGCTATCATTAGAATCTGCTTTCTTGTATTTAAGGTTATTCTTCCGCATCCTGTGCTAGGAGAGGTGTCCTTTTGTGCAGAAGTCTTTCAAATACTTCAACAATGCAATCATGTCAGCCTTGCAATAGCTCTTGTTGGAAATCGGCCCATGGATATAACTTTCTATATGCCATAATTTACAGATATAGGAAAGCATGAGCAAGTTTCACATGTTATTTTGTGCCAGAATCTTTGAAAAGGAATAACCTGCCCCTTTTACATATTGTGGCATCTGTAGCCATTTTTTCCCCCTCTATAAGAACAGGGACAGAGGGTTTTCTGAAAAGCTGCCTTTTTAAAAAAAAGGCATAAACCCTCAAATCAATCAAAAGATAGGAAATTTATGTCGCCTATGTCATTCTTCCCTTATGTTCTATAGCAAGAATGGAATCTTCCTATGGATTTGTTATGAAAATAATATGTATGCTAGCTTAGAAACCTACATTTCAAAGGTATAAATAAGTGCAAACCGGAATATGCACATTCATGAAAATAGCATTCACAGTAGCATATTAAAGGAAATTGCTCCCCTAAAATATGTAAATTATTCAAAATGCCTGAAAACTCATATCTATTGAATAGGTAAAATTCACATGGAAATGAATGCTTCTTTTCTGTAAACATTTTAAAAATACATGCAATCAAATTGGTGCTCAAATAGAAAAAAGAGTCTTATGACTAGAAAACGAGAGAGCTGAGAAAAAAACTAGAACTGACTGATGCTTCCATCATTATGTCTTAACTGTGCCATTCCATTGTTTTCAAACATGCATACCAACTGACTCCCGTAAGCATTATTTGAAGCTCGGTTTTAATAGGGTTAGGAAGAGAAAAGCTCCTAAAAAAATGTTGAGAGATTTTCAAGAAGTTAATCAAGGACAGCCTTAGTTAATACTTGAAAAAGGCCACCAGGACACAACAAAGTTGTAGAGTAGCCCAGAAGACAGAAACAAAACACTACCAAGAAAACTACTCAAAGGTTTCAGTGTTGACACTAAGAGACAACATTACTGTTTTAAAGTGATACCCGAGTCCTTTTACACATCTGTTAATGTTGTCTTGAACTTCTTTAGCATTTATAATCTCATTGTGCACACAATATACTTGTTGCATATTGCCTCAAGTACTTCTTTGGAACCAAGGCAAGCTTGACATTTTAAATATCAAGACATATCCTATTAAACCTTGGCCTTGGCAGGGGGAAAAAAATAGAAGGGAATATTGCAAGCATGAAAGGTACATTTGAGCCAAACTAATGGGACAAAATAGATATGCTGATTAATTTATCACTGTGAGTTTCAAGCTTATTTTGTCTGGCGAGGCACCCTTTGACTTTGGCACCCGTTGGCATCCCAAAACAAACAAACTAACAAAAAAACCAAAGCAACAACAATATGTACTATAAAATTTGGACCATAGCCTAAGATGTACCCTCGGATTATGCAGTATGCTGTTTGTTTGTTTGTTAATGTTTCAAATAACACATTTTCAAAGTCACTGACATGAATATAAATACAAATAACATCACAAAGCATAAAAGCCTATAAGAAACAACAGGAAATGTAGGGCCAGTGTAGGTGTGAAAAAGTTGCCAATTGTAGAATTGTTTTAAAGGATAAACAGGTCTTCACCTGGTTATGAGACACTAGAAATTTTCCTGGAAATGACACTCTGTAATCGAAAATGTCACCTTCAAGAGTCCCTCTTGCTTTTTCCATTCTGTCAGGGGACTCAAAGAAGAACATTCAGAGATCAACACAGTGTGTGTGAAGATTGTGTAGAGAACAAAAATGAATCATTGGGGGCCTCATAATGTCTGTTAGAACAGATGCAACAACCTGCACAATGAGGGAAGACAATATTACTGTGTTGGATAACCGAAGCAGTATACTGAAATTGGTTGCATTTAAAGAATTCATGGATAATTGGCCCCCCTACTTGCCATGAGTCTATTCAAGGTAGCATTAAATCTGGATCCAATACACAATTGTTATCTGTTGATAGAAAATAACCAGGAGGCTCTGGCACTTTGCATATTGAGAGATAGATGGGTCTCTGCTCTGAGGAACTTGTTAAAATTGTTGCAAATTTGGTGAAGCCTGGTCTGCTGCTACTATTATCCTCTTGAGGAACTGAGAAGCCCCTGATAAGTTTCCAAGGAAACTCAACAGTCTTTGGAACATACTGTGAAAATAACAGATTTCTTGAAAAGCAGCTGGTGCATTCATCCCTGCCTACTCACATTCGTTATTTAAGGGATGTTAGACTGTTTGGCACATGTCTCTCTTGTTAAAAATATAACACGAGAATCCTGTTGGACCTGAGCAAAGTCTAGACTAATCTAGAATCTTGTTCTCAAGTTGCCAATACAATTATCCTGGAAAGCCCATGTACAGAACAAGGATGCAGTAACGCCCTCCCAGTCTAGCAATCTGGTATAAAGAAAGATAGGAGTCAGTGAAAAATGTGGAAAACGTTGTGGTTTTGGTGTCTACGGAGCCTTGAATTGTGTTCCAAAAAAATCTACTCAATGGATACACAAATATTTTCAGACTAAGGTCAAGATAAGTCTTGTGGAAGGTATTGATGACCATTCACAGATAGACAAGGGAAAGAATGGAATGAGCACAACTGAAGTGTAGCCAAAGTAAAAATTACATATTCTTAATCCCCTTCTAATATTTGCTCCTACATTTATCCACCCCTTTTGAATCTGTTTTAATGCAGTTTTATAATCACTAAGTATATATATTTGTGTGTGTGTGTGTGTGTGTGTGTGTGTGTGTGTTCCAAATAGGGTTTTACCCTCCTCGACCGCTTAGACCAGTGGTTCTCAACCTTTATAGTGCTGCGACCCCTTTAATACAATTCCCACGATGTGGTGACCCCTTTAATACAATTCCCCACGATGTGGCGACCCCAACCGTAAAATTATTTTCATTTTGAATTTATCGCACCTGAAGCCGTATTGGCTAGCAATCTGAACTGCTTGTGATTGCCTTGAGGACAGAGGCATTAAAGCGGAGACTCCTCCCCTATTAAGTTTATCGCGCCTGAAGCCAGATTAGGCTAGCAATTGGGAGTGATTGCAGCTGGCTTGAGAGGGAGACATCAGAGCAAAGATTTCTCTCTTTTTTAATTCATCGTGCCTGAAGCCGAATTCGGCTAGCGATTTGAAGAGCCTGCAGCTGGCTTGTGGAGTCAACCATTGGAGCGCGATTCTTCGACTCGCAAGTATACTTCCCATATACTTGCGAGTCGAAGAATCGCAAGTATATGGGTCTTTCCAATGGTCTTAGGCGACCCCTGGCAAATCGTCATTCGATCCCCAACGGGGTCGCGACCCACAGGTTGAGGACTGCTGGCTTAGACAATGACTGGCAGATGTTTTGGGAAGCTTTTTTGGAGAGAGAGAGGGACTGGCCGAAGATCACCCAGCTGGCTTCATGCCCAAAGTAGGATTAGAACTATGGTCTCCTGGTTTCTGGCCTGATGCTTTAACCACTAGACCAAACTGGCTGTTAAATAATCAAAAATTAACATTAGTTGGAAGCACCACAAAAAGCCAGAGAAATAGAGAGTAGAAGTGACAACTGCAGCTTATGTCACCACCATAGCTTATTAGGGGTGGAAGAGGATGATGAAAGTCACACCACCTCTGATACCGGAAGAAATACCACTCTGACTCAGAGCACTAATATTTTAAACCCCTATGAAAAAGCAAGCATGGGAATAGTAGTTTTTGATAGAGGCAAACTGCAGCAGGTTTCAGCAAAGAGAAGTTGGCAAGAATTCTGTGTATCTCCATATATTCTGGAGTGAGAAATATATCCACATCCCCAAGGAATGTGAGCTTTGGTTTGAACGTTGGCGTGCCACTGGCATTGATGAAGTTGCTGTCCTCTGGCACTGATTGACCCAAGCAGTCTGCATGAGCCTGAGCAATTGGCAGCTGACAGGTCCATCCATTCCGACCCTGTAAAAACTGAAGAGAAAGGATGGAGGACAGAAGGAGTGCCATCTACAACTGATTCAAAATGCAACAGAAAGCGGGATGAAATGGGTCACTTTTTCCTAAAAGACTATGAGATTTATTGAGAACACTGTGTTCGTGTGTGTGTGTGGATGGATGGATGGATGGATGGATCACAGTCATCTATTTTATATGTGAAGGTATGGTTTTAGATTTCTGGGTAGAGAGAGATACTATAATTCGTAACATCAAAGTATTGAGAAAGAATATTGTAGGTAAAATTAAGTACCCAAAATACAGAGAAAATATTGCTTGTCATAATTTTATAGTATTTAAAGTTACTGCAATTAATAATATCTCACATTCCCTTCAAATCCTCAAAGTGCCCGATGGCATTCCCTCCTTCCATCCACCCAGGGGTGAAATGCTCCCGGTTTGGACCAGATTGCGCGATCCATTAGCGATTGTGACCGCTCATTCGGTGATCCAGTAGCGATGGCAGAGCAAAGCTCCGCCCACCTGTCCGGGTGTCATTACTTCCTGGTTTTAACCAGGAAGTAATGTGTTTTTTACCTTCTGCACATGCACAGGTTTTGCGCATGTGCAGAAGGTCTACGCGTGCATGTGATGCGCGCGGCATGTGCACTTCCGAACCGGTAAGGAAGGTGAGTAGATTTCACCCCTGCATCCACCCCTCTCCACACCAAACCTGTTGTGGTTAGATTGAGAAAGATGTAGAGAGGCTCAAAGTCATCCATAGCCATTTAGTGAGCATCCATGGTTAAGGGCGCTTCTCCCTGGTACTGATTCAAAAATGCTGTATATTAGACATACTCTCATTATCATCTTTATTCCTGTTCTGTATGCTAGGAGTAGGGAACCCCTGCTTCTCCTAGCTACAGCTCAGTATCTTTAACTCACATTGCTTGAAGGATGGACTACTGGATGGTAGTTATGAAGAACTGTTGCAGGAACTGGGTAGGACTTGTCTAGAGAAAAGAAGGACTGCGGTGACATGATAGCAGTATTGAAGGGCTGCCACAAAATAGAGGGGGTCAACTTATTTTCCAAAAGACCAGAAGGCAGAAGAAGAAGCAATGGATGGAAACTAATCAAGGAGAGAAGCAACCTGGAATTAAGGAGAAATTTCTTAACAGTGAGAACAATTAACCATTGGAGCAGTTTGCCTTCAGAAGTTATGGGTGCTCCAACACTGGAGGTTTTTAAGGAAACAGGCGGACAGCCACCTGTCAGAAATGCTATAGGTTCTGCTGCTTGAGCAGGGAGCTGGACTAGAAGATTCCCAAGGTCCCTTCCAGCTCTATTTTGATTAAAGTTATACGTTATCAATGTCTTTGCTGCATGCTTTCAGAAGGCATCTATCTGGCTACTGTAGAATATAATGGATCAGAAATGGACTCCTAATTTCATCCAGTAATTTGATCCTTACTCTTCTTAAGTAACAGCAATAATAATACACTGATACTGAAAAATTGAGAAGGAGCTTTGTGTAATAGTTTGTTGGAGTGTATCCTCAAATGTAAGTTCCAAGCAGGGGTGAAATGCTCCCGGATCGGACTGGCTCGGTAGCGATGGCGGCTGTTGGTTCGGAGGACCGGTAGAAAAAATCCCTGCCCCCCCCACTCCTGCCTCTGCTGAGCCGCACCATCTGCAGAGGTTTTTTGTTGTTGTTTTTTTACTTTTAGAAGCCGGTTTTGCTTCAGCTGAAACTGAGATCCGCAGAGACTTTAAACTTTTTTTAAAAAAAATTAAAGTCTCCTCTGAAGATCTCACCTGAGTTCCTCATCAGCAGAACCTTACTTGTACTCTTACTTGTAGAAAACATGTTTTCTACAAGTAAGAGTAGAGATTCTAAGGCACTTACCTGATTACTGATGAATGCATGGCTCTTTTTCCAGCCCGAAAGCCCCAGTTTCACTTTCAGCCAGACAAAATCAATTGCTTAGCTAATCTATTTCCTCGGTGATCAACTGACTGGCTTTGCTGGCTGAGGAACTCTGGGATTTGAAGTCCACAATAAGATAAAATAAAATGAAATAATAAAATAAAATTTTTGTGCAGCTTTCTGAGATTTGGTGTGTTTCTGTAGTGTTTCACTCTAACTACACAAACACACCAAATCTCAGAAAGCTGTATGTGGCATTGTGTGTGTGTGTGTGTGTGTGTGTGAGTTGTGTGTGTGTAAAGTGTGAAAGTTGGTTTTTGAGCTTTTTGTGGCTGTGTGAAGTGTGAAGTGCTGCTGCTTTTACATTGTGCGTGAGTCAGTTGTGTTGTGTTGTGTATGTGTAAAGTGTGAAAGTTGGTTTTTGGTACCTCTTATTGTTTTTATACTTTGTTAATTATTGTTATTATTTATTGTTATTGGCCATGCCCACCCAGTCATCTGACCACCAAGCCATGCCCACCAATTAAGCCATGCCCACAGAACCGGTAGGGAAAATTTTTAGATTTCACCCCTGGTTCCAAGTATGATTTACCCTTACTATATAACCTGTAGTGTAGAGAAAAAAATCAACACGGAGAATTTGAGATCAAATTCTATAGGCATTGCCAAATTTGGCAATGTTTCTGAATCCCAGTTCAGATTTTCAGCAGTAATAATGTTGTGGAGGAGTTGTACCAGGCTAGCCAAAGAGATCCCCCTTTCCCTTGGAACTGCCTACATCCCCCATCTTTCTTCCGAGGAAAAAAAATATTCAACATCAAAGAGAGTGAGGAGAAAACTGAATCCAAAACCTGTCTTACAGACTGGGCAGTAAGATGATTCACATATTCTATAACTATAAATTATAACAACAGAGTTGGAAGGGACCTTGGAGGCCTTCTAGTCCAACCCCCTGCCCAGACAGGAAACCCTACACCATCTCAGACAGATGGTTATCCAACATTTTCTTAAAAATTTCCAGTGTTGGAGCATTCACAACTTCTGCAGTTCCACTTATTAATTGTTCTAACTGTCAGGAAATTTCTCCTTAGTTCTAAGTTGCTTCTCTCTTTCATTAGTTTCCCCCCATTGCTTCTTGTTCTACCCTCAGGTGCTTTGGAGAATAGTTTGCTCCCTCTTCTTTGTGGCAACCCCTGAGATATTGGAACAGATATCTCAGGGGTTGCCACAATATCTGTGGCAACCCCTGATATACAGATATATCCAATATCTGTGGACATTGCCATAATATCCAGAGATATTGGCAAGATATTGGCAGGAGAATAGAATTGTAGACCTTTTTATCCTAGTGACCCACATTACTGTATGAAGTCCTCTTATGACATTTCTGCCAACATGGGGGACTCAGGAACCAAAGTTTCATAAGCACAAAAAGGTAAAGGGTGGGGCAAGTGTCCAAAACCCCATTCTTTGTATGTGTTCCAGGAAAATGGCCTTGTAAAGAAATATATATGGTGGGTGACATTCAAAGCATACTTGAAGGGAGAGGGAGAAAATCTGCAAATAGCCTGTGATTATGGGAGTAGAAGAACTATGCGAGTGAGACTTTCCTAGTCAACTTATTGTCCATACGCGTTTAGTACGTTCTCTGTGCTTTCATGCAAATTTCATCACCGTGTTTTTCCCCTCTCTAACCAATTCTCTTCCCTTTTGTCAGTCCATTACAGTTATACTTCCCTCTGGAATAGCAGCACATACCCCTTGAATGGTGGCAAACTCACAAAGCCACTCAGCATATGTACAATAAATATTCCTACCCTAATGCGAAACCACAATGGCTTGCCGTTAAGTTCCCGGACCTGCTTACTTTATTGGATTATTCCTACAAACCCATTATGCAGTAGCCCTCTGTATTAGAATGATGGACCATGACAATCTAAACACAGTTTGCCAGAATGATTTAGACTATAATCCCAAGCTTTGTATCCATACAGCACGGCAGCAATCTCTCCGGCTATTTTGTTTTTAAAAAGCAAATATAACTCCAAGTAAAGGGAAATGAAAGACGCTTTGAGAGACATACATTATTTAACATAGTTTCTTTAAAGTCAAAAACAACCTGACCTTGCTTATAGAGATCTGCAGTGAAATAAAATAAGAGAATGTTGATTTAAACTAATTTGAAATCTAACCTTGTTGAAGTGACTACTGAATGAATAATGAATAACTTGAATAAAAATGAGTAAATGGCTAGAATAAAGCTATATATAATAGATGGCAATTATGTTATTTAAAAAAGAGGAATAAGCTAGTTTGCCATTCTTGGCCATTCCTAAACAGATGTCTCAACTGCTACTCAACTCCTTCTATAACAGCTTGCGAATCAACCAACTTTTGAATAATCTGTTCTGCATAATCATTAATGCTTTGAGCTCAGTCTCCCTTTGAGTTTGGCTACACTTTGGGAATACCCAATGTCATGTGCATGATGCCACCTATTGTTACACAATAGCCTCAACATGCTGTGAAGTACTTCCCTGCTTTCCACCTCATTGGTTGTTGTTAGTTGTTAGTTGTGAAGTCATGTCCGACCCATCACAACCCCATGGACAATGTTCTTCCAGGCCTTCCTATCCTCTGCCATCCTCTGGAGTCCATTTAAGCTCACGCCAACTGCTTCAGTGACTCCATCCAGCCACCTCGTTCTCTGTCATCCCTTTCTTCTTTTGCCCTCAATCTTTCCCAGCATTAGGCTCTTCTCCAGTGAGTCCTTCCTTCTCATTAGGTGGCCAAAGTATTTCAGTTTCTTCGTCAGGATCTGGCCTTCTAACAACAACAACAACAACAACCAGTAAGGTGGAAAGCAGGTGGAAAACATATTTCTCTGAATCTGGTAATTCTAGGTAAGTGCTATTTAAGCATGAGAACATAACGCAGATGGAGCAGGTTACAGTGTGGCAAAAGTCTTCATTTTGGGCAAACCAGCAAGGTGGTGGTTTGGTGGTTGTAGATGAGACAAAACAAGATCAGTTCAGCATTTGGACACTGCACTGATCTGACACATTCAATCCAGGAAGGTAGAAAGGAAGTTGAGAAGTTGCCAAACTGTGGAGCCAGTTGAACAAATGGAGGAGACACGTACTTCATTGGATCTCATGGAACAGAATGATTATTCTGAGGAAGGGAGAAAAGCATTTGGAGATATCTGAATCTTTGAAGAATCCTTCAGATATGCTATTTGATGGGAAGGAAGGATTTTTTCCCCCCAAGTATATATAAAAAAACTACAACAAATATACTGTAGATAAATTTGTCCAAGGCTTAAGCTGAATTGGACAGAGAGCATGCAAATCTGAGGTTGAGAAAGAACTCCAGTGCCATTGTATGCCATGTCATAATAATTGTATGATTTGTTTTTAATGTATTTATTATGTGCCTATTAACTAGACACTGCAGTATTTCTCAACCTTGGCCTCTTTAAGATATTCAGATTTCAACTCCCAGAATTCCCCAGCCAGCATGCTGGCTGGGAAATTCTGGGAGTTGAAGTTCCCACATCTTTAAAGCTATGTATAGATGTGGAATTACAACTATAATGTTTGCTGTTTGCTCTAATCTTTCGGCCACAGGTTTCCAGTCAAACATACTCATGTAGGTACCGTATTAAAAATGGAGGAATATAGTCTCATCTTGTTCTCATTAATCCTATCCTTCTGCTTTTAGCATACATACTCTGCAGAGAGCGTTTTTCAGCTGGATATACTTGCTACCACCTTAACATTCAATGCAAGACCTTTACGGACAATTATATCCTTATATGGTTGCTCTTATCCTTTCCATACACTCCTACAGAATTTTATTTTTATTTGCTTATATCCCACCTTTATTATTTTTACAAATAACTCAAAGCAATGAAGATATCCAACATACCTTCCTCTTTCTACTTCTCCCCACAAATGCAACCCTGTGAGGGGAGTCCGGCCGAGAGTGACTGATCCAAGGTCACCCACTTGTCTTTCAAGGTCAAGGAAGGACTTGAACTCACAATCTCTTGCTTTTTAGCCCAGTGCCTTAACCACTAGACCAAACTGGCTCTCAAATGCTATTTTATAGGTACCTATTTCACCCAAAGGTGGATTCTCTTTGAATTGTAGCTTTAAAAAGAAATGTTGCAGTTTTATAGGAGCTTTAGGAACTGAAAGCAATCTTGGATAGACATTTCTCTATGGAAGAAGAAAAAAATATATAGTGACAATATGAGGCTGTTTTTCCAAGCTAAAGAATGTAGTGTCAGTTCCTGACTGGTATATAGTTAATATTAGAAGAGCAACATAGAATATTGTGTCACTCTTCTGCTTTTAAGATTTCCCTTTCCTCCTTGCTTTTAATGACTATAGCACAGACCTCATTCCAAACAAAGATCTAAGAAGGTAATAATTCTGCTCATGGAGCAGTGTGGAATTCAAGAAAGAAGTGTATTGTCCATTGAGTCTAACAATGTTCTGGTTATTGGGCAGATTTATTTGATTTGGTTTTATTTCATTAGACTTATTTTATTGCTGACTTCCAAATCTTCCAGTATTTTGCAATCCTTGCCCTAAAAGCTACCCGTTAGAAGCAGATTTGTCTCTTTAACTGCAAAGGCTCACAAAGTGATAAACACAGAATGGAATGCTTTTAAGTATACAGAATACAATTCCTTCACCTTTGAATAACCCCGGCACTCCACACATATCTGAAATAAGAGGAAAGGACTTCCTAGTCAAAGAACAATCTCTAGACTGACTGAGCTTAGACAGCCCCTCATTTTAGACTTTGATCACTGAGGTTGAGTTAACACTACATCTCATTTAATTTCTCCCCTTCTTTCAGCCTACTTGTGTTGACTATGATCTTTGGCTTCTGTGATAATGCCTATAATCCAGTATTGATTTTTGCCACTGGAAGAACTTGACACTGCAGCGGGTCACACAAACAAAGAATTCAAACATTTTTCTTTGGATTCAAAATCAGAAACATTTGCTGTGTAGCTCAAGAGTGACTTGACACATGTAACTTTGGTAAATACTTTTCGCTAGTGGGAAAAACCTTACATTATGGGCTATGTAAGAATAATCTATACTCAATAAAAGGTAAAGGTTCCCCTCACACATGTGTTCCGGACTCTAGGGGGTGGTGCTCATCTCCGTTTCAAAGCCAAAGAGCCAGCACTGTCCGAAGACGTCTCCATGGTCATGTGGTTGGCATGACTAAACGCCAAAGGTGCACGGAACGCTGTTACCTTCCCACCAAGGGTGGTCCCTATTTTTCTACTTGCATTTTTTACGTGCTTTTGAACTGCTAGGTTGGCAGAAGCTGGGACAAGTAAGGAAGCTCACCCTGTTATGCGGCACTAGGGATTCGAACCACTGAATTGCTGATCTTTCGATCGACAAGCTCAACGTTTTAGCCACTGAGTCACCACATCCCTCTATACTCAATAGTGGGAGTCCATTGGAATAGGGTGGAAAACAAACAAAAAGAACAAATAAACAAACAAGCTCTTGTCCTCTTTATCTTCAGGTAGGTTTATATATATTCTCACTGAGTCTTTCCTCTCTTCTTCAGCTATATTTTATTAACTAGCAATAGCAATAGCATTTATATAATTTCACAGTGCTTTACAGTCCTCTCTAAGCAGTTTACAGAGTCAGCATATTGTTCCCCAACAATCTGGGTCCTCATTTTACTGACCTTGGAAAGATGGAAGGCTGAGTCATCTTGGAGCCAGTCAAAATCAAACTGCTAGCAGTTGGTAGAGTTAGGCTGCAATACTGCCTTCTAACCACTGTGCCACCACAGTTCATTCAACATAAAAATATATGTTATTCTAAAGTCATTTGTCGGTCATAATTACTATATGCAAGTATGATTCCAGGTATTCATATCTTATGAGTGTCTAAATTAAAAAACATAGCTCATTTTCCAAATATTATATGTCATAGGTTTCATGTTTTGCTAATGGCCTTTAAGTACTGGCCTTAATTGGGTGTTTTATGTTTAAATGTGAACTAATCACATTTGTTCCCTAATGGTAGTAATATGTAACTTTAAAAATCACGCAAACATAATTGATCTATTTGGGAATGTATACACAGATTAGTATACATTTCATATGTTTCATAATACTACCTTTGTTTTGCAGAACAAAACAAAGTTCTTCACTAACAATCTCTTGGGAAATCAGGGGATAGTTGTGGTCACCAGAAGAAAGAACTATTAGTGGAGATCCAATTTTTTTTGCTTCTTTCCATATCACCAGAATAACTCCAAGTAACTACAATTTCATGCCACATATATTGAAACATGCTTCATTCATATGTGACAGAAGAGCAAGAAAGAGACTGTAGTCAACTAAAGTTTTCCTGGAGAAAATACTTGAATCATTAATGGAACAAACTTTCTGTTCTGCCATTGGCTCTTCTCAATGTGTAACATCTCTATGCGCTGTCATGGCTAGTAAGTCTGAAAACATTGTCTATTCAGATATTTCATAATAACAGAGTTGGAAGGGACCTTGGAGGTCTTCTAGTCCAACCCCCTGCCCAGGCAGGAAACCCTACATCATTTCAGACAAATGGTTATCCAACATTTTCTTAAAAATTTCCAGTGTTGGAGCATTCACAACTTCTGCAGGCAAGTTGTTCCACTTATTAATTGTTCTAACTGTCAGGAAATTTCTCCTTAGTTCTAAGTTGCTTCTCTCCTTGATTAGTTTCACCCATTGCTTCTCGTTCTACCCTCAGGTGCTTTGGAGAATAGTTTGACTCCCTCTTCTTTGTGGCAACCCCTGAGATATTGGAACACTGCTATCATGTCTCCCCTAGTCCTTCTTTTTATTAAACTAGACATACCCAGTCCTGCAACCATTCTTCATATGTTTTAGCCTCCAGTCCCGTAATCATTTTGATGCTCTTCTCTGCACTCTTTCTAGAGTTTCAACATCTTTTTTCATTCATGATAATGAATTTACAAGAAATACACATAAATAGGTAGCTTTCTTTCCATTACACTGTTTTCCCATTGAACAATAGACATTTCATTGCAGATAATCCTCGATTTATGGCCACAATTAAGTCCAAAATTTCTGTTTCTAAGTGAGAAATTTGTTAACAGAGTTTAGCCCTATTTTATGACTTTTTGTGCCAGAGTTATTAAGTTATTCACTGCAATTGTTAAGTTAGTAACAGGAGGAGCCAACAGGTGGCACAGAGGTTAGAATGCAGTATTATAGGTTAACTCACTGCTCACTGCCAGGAGTTCGATCCTGACTGGCTCAAGCTTGACTCAGCCTTCCATTCTTCTGAAGTTAATAAAATAAGGAATCAGATTGTTGGGGCAATACGCTGACTTTGTAAACTGCTTAGAAAGGGCTGCAAAGCACTCAGGGGTGAAATGTAAAATTTGTTACTACCGGTTCTGTGGACGTGGCTTGGTGGGGGTGGGGTAATGTGACTGGGTGGGCATGGCCAACTTTTTTTTTTTAAACTTTTAAAAGTATTATTCCTACAACCTTTTTGGCCGAAGAGGCTGTAGAAAAAAATGCTTTTAAAGGCTTCTGACAATCCCAGCTGAGTTGCATGATCGCCAGAACCCTTTAAAAGCATTTTTTTACAACCCCTTCAGCTGAAGAGGTTGTAGAAAAATTGCTTTTAAAAGCCTCCGATGATCCCAGCTGAGCCACGTGATCATCAGAGGTTGTTTTTTTTAACCTTTAAAAGCATTTTTTCAGAAAAAATGCTTTTAAAAGTAAAAAAAAAAAACCTCTGATGATCGCGCGGCTCAGCTGGGCATGGGGGAAGGGCAGGGATTTTTGCTACCGGTTTTCCGAATCCGGTCGGTGATCCGGTCCGAACTGGAAGCATTTCATCCCTGAAAGCACTATGAAGTGGTATATAACTCAAAATGGTATTGCTATTGTTAAATGAATATAGCTTCCTCATTGACTTTGCTTGTGAAAAGGTCTCAAAAGGTGATCATATGGTCCTGGGACCTTCTGCAACCTTCATAAATATAAGTCAGTTGCCAAGTGTCCAAATTTTGATCACATGACCAATGGGAATGCTGCAATAGTCACAAGTGTGAAAAACGGTCATAAGTCACTTTTTTCAGTGCCTTTGTAATCTCAAATAGTCACTAAATAAACGTTGCGCTGAAGAAGAGCTGAAGAAGCTTCTTGGATGAGAAGCGAAACGTCTTCAAAGAAAAACCAGAAAATCCAGTTACCTCTTGAAAAAAGCACCTTTGGGATAAGTTTTAATCCTGCCTTGGGCTGAGTGGCTTTTTCTCAGGCCTAGGAAGCAGACCATGGCCAGTCACTTCTGCAATCTTGCCAGGAAATTTAGTCTAGGTTAGGGGTGTCAAACTAGTGGCCCATGGGCTGGATTTGTCACATGCAGGCCATGCCCAAACCAGCTGTGTGTAGAGGAAAAAATCATCACAATACATCACGTGACAGCAACGTGACACAGTGAGTTTGACACCCGACAAAACCCAGTGGCCTAGAGGTGGAGCTCTTCCCTGACAATCAGGAGGTTGTGAATTCAATCCTAGATAGAGGCAGATGTAGGGTCTCCTGCTTGGGCAGGGGGCTGGACTAGATGACCTGCAAGGTCCCTTCCAACTCTGTTAATCTGTTTACATGGTCTAGGTAGTGGCCAGGAGTCAATACTCTCTCAAAAGCACAAAATAAGAAGAAAAAGAAGCTAGCACAACGAGCTGTTTGATTAAATGTTAAATGCTATAAAACAGCATTTTCTAAACGTATAAATATAATATTGTAGGGATTTAAGCATGGAAATATAAATAAAGAAGGAAAAGAAATAAAAAAAGAAACAGAAACAGATTTTTGAACTACTCTTGGAAATTGGATGATTTTTTTTTTTTTGGAAGTATCCTCTTTCTTTCCTCTCTGGAAAAAAGCAAGTTCAAACACTGACAAACAACACTTACCAACAAAATAGATTTGCTTTACCTAGTAAAGCAAGGCTGAATAATAATGCATGGTTTGTGATTGCCTTATTTATATACAACCAGATTAAATTATGCCTGGAAAACAACTTTATTCAATCGACAGATGCATATATGCCAATTTGCCAAGACCTAAAGTTTTTTTCAGTGAAAATGCTGATCGTTTCAATTTTGATCCTGGTCACCTTTTCAGAGTACAACAAAGGGGTGATTTCCTTAAGTTATGCAATTTTGTGCAATCTCCTAGACAAAATGGCAAATTAATCAGTCATTGAATCCTTAGGGTTTTTTCCTCTTTTTTTAATTTTTTTTTTTAAAGACTCGAGCATTTTTAAAGAAGATGGAGTAATTGTTTAGTGACTTGGTGCCATTGATTTTCATTATGGATGGTTTTGGCTGGGTCTATGTCAGGTCATTGGGGAGAGATAGCCTTTGCATAGCTAAATAAAAGAAATTTGTTCCATATTCACAAAGAAAACTTCCAAGCCCTTGAAAAAAAAAGTTTTATATGACCTTCCCAGTAGATAAATTTTCCTTGCTGAATCATTGGATCAATAAATGAAATAGTGGAAGTTTTGACTAGATGCGAAACTGGGACTTTTTTTTAATACCAGAGGAAAACCCACAATGCAAGATTGTGAAAAGAAATTGTTTTCATCATTCCATGGAATCACACAGGTTTTTTTTTCTTCTTAGCAAGTGTCAGAGTTAGAATGAAGCAATTAAATGAAATTAATTCCATCTGTACAAGAGAAGAGTGGGAAGGGGAGTAGTTAATAAAAATCATGGTTCACAGAAAATGGAGGTTTTGGAGAACAATTGTACTTTTTTGAATTACAGTATTTTTTCCCCCTTATTTGTAAAGATCAGAGGTGGGTTTCAGCAGGTTCTGACCAGTTCTGGAGAACCGGTAGTGGAAATTTTGAGTAGTTCAGAGAATCGGTAGTAAAAACTCTGACTGGTCCTGCCTCCTTTTATTCTCTGCCTCCCAAGTTCCAGCTGATCGGGAGGAAATGGGGATTTTGCAGTATCCTTCCCCTGGAGTGGGGTGGGAATGGAGATTTTACAGTATCCTTCCCTTGCCACGCCCACCAAGCCATACCCACAGAACCGGTAGTAAAAAAAATTTGAAACCCACCACTGGTAAAGATGTATATATTACTTCCAATTAACAGCTCTGCACATTCTACTTTGCAGCAATAGGGTCAAAATTACCAGTGGAAATCATTTTTCTTTAAAAAAGTACATTAAATATATAGGATATAAATGACAAGTGAATTAAAAAATACCCACTTTCAATATCAAAGCAATCAGTTTCCAAAAGTATTCAAAAAACCGGCAGATCTCCAAAAAGCTTTGGAAAGTGTAAGAGGTGGGGTTGACCTGGCATTAGGGGGGCGGGGGTCCAACTGTTCTTCCACAGAGAAATACTTAACAAAGACAGAGAAGTAGCCTTCAAAATGCTTGTTTTTATTTGGAATGAAATCCATCATGACATGGATAGTTGATACAAAATCTTTAAAAAAAATGTCAAAGAATCTGACTGTTTGATAAAGATGTTATCCATTAAGTAGTGTCCAACTCTTGTGATTTTATGGGCCAGGTCCTTCCACATCTTACATTCTAGCACTACTTGAATTTGTTCTATGCTCTGGCTAGTGTCAGCTTTGATAGTATCCAGCCACTGTGTCCCTTTGGTGTCCCTGACTACTTCATGTAAAATAAAATAACTGTATTTGCTCAAAGCAAATCTGAAGAACAGCGAAGAAGGTGCACTAAAGTGTAGGAGATGACATGAAAATAAACTGAATGAAGAAGAGAAAAGAGATGTGGCAACGCAAAGTACTACATGGCCAATACATTAAAACTGTCATGACTAACCTTTTTGCCATCGCGTGCCAGGAAGGGAGGTGTGGGGGGTCGTGTGCGCACATGCCCACACCCATAATTTTATGCCCCCTGCCCCCGCATATGCGCGTGTGACCCCCCCCGCTCCCCACGTGATGGTGGGACTGAAAGTTGGCAAATGGGCTGTTTTTGGCCTTTGGAGGACCTCGGGGGGTGGTGGGGAATGTCGTTTTTGCCCCCCCCGACTCCTAGAGAGGCTCTGGAGCCAGCTGAGAGAGAAAAACAGGCCTTCCCCACCCCCCCAAGGCCCTCCAGAGGCAGAAAACAGCCTGTTTCCCTTCTTCTGGTGGGCCCAAAAATCAGCTGGCCGGCATGTGCACGCATGCCGGAGCTGAGCTCGCGTGCCCACTGATATGGCTATGTGTGCCACCTGTGGCACGCGTGCTATAGGTTCACCATCACGGCATTAAAGAAACAGTAGGCAAAGCTGATAATAACAGACCTGGCAATGGCTAAAAGTAGGAAAGGTAAAGGCAAGGGCTAATTCTGGTTGCACAAGAACAACCCTTAAGAACCAAACCAAAGCTATAATTGAGAAAAGAGCAACAGAAAACAAACATCACCTCTTCAAAGAAGCTAAAGAAACAGTGGACCACATATAGTATTGGCCAAAATTGTGGAAAACTTTTGGGAAAAGTGCATTTTCTAAAACTAGCTAATAATAAAACTAGCTAATAATAAAACTAGTTAATAATTAGCTGCTGCAAGAAAATTGCACTGACTGTCTACAAACAAAATAGCAACAATGGTGCATTGAAATGCCTACAAGAAATAGCACTTGCCTGCAAGCAAGAACTGGTGGGAGCACATGAAGACAAAGTAATAGAAAATGAGACAGCAGGAGAGAAGAGAAAGAGCTGGAGAAAAATCACAAAATATAAAGACCCGCAAATAGAAGTAGAATCACGGTGGCAAAAGAAAGCAAAGATAGTACCAATAGGCATCTTGAGTGCAATTCCAAAACATCCGAGCATGACTTGAACACTATTGGCATTGACAAACTCACCACCAGTCAATTGCAAAAGTCAACTTTACTTGGAATAATTTACATTCTGTGACGATACCTTTAATATTATCAAACAAAAACTATCCTAGGTTTTTGGGAAGGATTCGATAGGTGGACAAAAATGCCATATTCAGTCTAAACATCTGGCTCACATAATAATAAAAAAGATCTCGGGTCATTATCCACAATTTCAAGGAAACATACCTTTTCTCATTCTCAAATGTAAGGAGCAATGATTCACCATACTTCGTATTGAACAAAGTAGTTCAAACCTGGTGCAGCAGAGATCTACAGTAGGTGACCATTAAAAGGTAAAGATAAAGGTTCCCCTTGTACATATGTGCTAGTTGTTCCTGCGTCCTTTGGTGACCATTAGAGGGCAACAAAGAAATACAGAATACTTTTTTGGGAGGCCAGGAGGATGGGAACTTTTATACCTGTATCAGTAGTGGGTTTCACTTAACTTCGCTACCGGTTCAGAACTGTGAGCGCGCACTCGCGCACGGTGCTTCTGCACATGCACAGAGCTTCTGTGATGATGTCCAGGTGGGTGGGCAGAGCCTCCTGCCACCACCGCTACTAGTTCGCCCAAACTGGGGCGAACCGGTAGAAACCCACCACTGCCCTGTGTAATAGCCTAAAGCAATCTGGCCAGTTTCTGTACTAAAGGATAAATGAACTCAAATCTGAAATTAGAAATAGTATCCAAACAACAGCAAGGGAATGATTCAACTCTCCCTTTGACCTCTAGGTGGCAGTCCTTGAGAAAAAGAACTGGGATTTTTATCAGGAAATAGCCAGGGCAGAATTCATTAGGAGATTAACCCCATTGCACACAAATTAAATGAGGCCCAAGGTTTCTTATCACACTACACATGTTAATTAGCCATTCAGTATTACAGTGTCTTAGTCACAGCTAACGGCTACTTTATGCTTAGTCGCTTGTAGAGCAATTCTATTTTTCACCTTTTCTTTCAGCCTTCCTCTCTTTTCCTGCTCCAGAACAACAACTGTCTGTGGAGATATGACATTCTTCCTGCAGAACGATACTTCATGAATCTAAAGAAGTGAGCCATGATCCACAGAAGCTTTGCTAAGAGCAAATAGGTTTGTCATGGAGATTGTTTTACTGTTTCTGCAGCAAAATACTAGTCATGGCTATGCGCCCTGGAAATGAGAGGAACAGTGTTTTAAGTCTTGGGAGACAAGCTATCTACTAATATGTGTATTTTAATTTTAAAAATAACTCGAAAGCTATTTCATTGGCTAATCTTTGGACGGTCAGAAAATTTCTTCTTACTTCTAGGTTGGATCTCTCTTTAACAAGCTTTCACTCATTACTTATTGTTCTGTTTTCAGGTGCTTTGGAGAATAGGTCACACACACCCCAGTCTGTCACAGCCCTCAAAAATTGAAACACTGCTATCATGTCAACCCCAATCCTCTTTTTCATAAAACTATACATATCCAGCTCCTACAACTGTTCTT
The DNA here is from genome assembly GCF_028640845.1 of Ahaetulla prasina. Classification (NCBI taxonomy): domain Eukaryota; kingdom Metazoa; phylum Chordata; class Lepidosauria; order Squamata; family Colubridae; genus Ahaetulla; species Ahaetulla prasina. The sequence goes on along the minus strand of NC_080540.1, from coordinate 216,661,302 downwards.
CATATATTTAGCATCCAGTCCCTTAATCATCTTTGTTGCTGTTAACATATAACATATATATAGCATATAACAACAGAGTTGGAAGGGACCTTGGAGGCCTTCTAGTCCAACCCCCTGCCCAGGCAGGAAACCCTACACCATCTCAGTCAGATGGTTATCCAACATTTTCTTAAAAATTTCCAGTGTTGGAGCATTCACAACTTCTGCAGGCAAGTCGTTCCACTTACTAATTGTCAGGAAATTTCTCCTTAGTTCTAAGTTGCTTCTTTCCTTGATCAGTTTCCACCCATTGCTTCTTGTTCTACCCTCAGGTGCTTTGGAGAACAGCCCGACTCCCTCTTCTTTGTGGCAACCCCTGAGATATTGGAACACTGCTATCATGTCTCCCCTAGTCCTTCTTTTTATTAAACTAGACATACCCAGTTCCTGCAACCGTTCTTCATATGTTTTAGCCTCCAGTCCCCTAATCATCTTTGTTGCTCTTCTCTGCACTCTTTCTAGAGTCTCAACATCTTTTTTACATCGTGGCGACCAAAACTGGATGCAATATTCCAAGTGTTCTTGGCACTCCTTCTAAAATCTCAGCTTCATCTATGGTAACCAAAACGGGACACAATATTCCAAGTGTGGCTTCACCAGAGCGATGTAAAGTGGTACTATCATTTCTCATTGTCTTGATCCTATTCTTCTGTTGATAGGATCAGCCCATTGCTGGCTCATACTTAAGTGGTGGTCCACTGGATCCCTCATAGTTACTACTGTTGAGCCAGATACTGCCAATTCTATACCTGGGCATTTGATTTTTCTTTCCTAAGAGCTTTTAAAGGGATGTGGTGGCTCAGTGGCTAAGATGCTGAGCTTGTCAATCGAAAGGTCAGCAGTTCAGCAGTTCGAACCCCAAGTGCCATATAACGGGGTGAGCTCCCGTTACTTGTCCCAGCTTCTGCCAACCTAGCAGTTTGAAAGCACGTAAAAAATGCAAGTAGAAAAATAGGGACCACCTTTGGTGGGAAGATAACAGTTTTCTGTGCGCCTTTGGTGTTTAGTCATGCCGGCCACATGACTACGGAGACGTCTTCGGACAGCTCTGGCTCTTTGACTTTGAAATGGAGATGAGCACTGCCCCCTAGAGTCAGGAACAACCAGCACATATGTGCGAGGGGAACCTTTACCTTTACTTTAAGTGCTTTTATCCCTTACTTTTCTCACCACTGAACTGCATCTTGCTGAATAGACTGACGACTCCTTCTCTGAGACAGCCCCTTAAGTATTGGAAGACTACTACCATATCATTTTTGGTCAGAGGTGAAATCTACTTACCTTCCTTACCAGTTCAGAAGTGCATGTGCCACGTCACATGCGGGGCAGACCTCTGCACATGCACTAAACCTTTCTGTGCATGAGCAGAGGGTACAAAACACATTACTTCCTGGTTAAAATAAGGAAGCAGGTGGGCAGAGCCTCGCACCGCGATTGCTACCAGTTCTCCGAATCACCCACCACTATTGCTAACGGATCGGGCAATCTAGTCTGAACCGGAAGCATTTCACCCCTGTTTCTGGTCCTTTTCTTTGTAACACCAGACATGCCTAGTTTCCGCCACCCTTCATTTTATGGTTTAACCTCCAGATCTTTCCTGCACTTTTTCTAGATGTTTCCTTCCACTTCTTTGCTTGCTGTGACAGATGAGTGTGTTCTTTCATGAGAATTGTTAAGCCAGGATGTTAGATTACCATTTGTCAGAATTGCAAATCCTTCTTTAGTCACAGGAATCATTATTTTTGAGATGGGTCTTTGTTTCCACTGGCACACGATGTTTAAAATATTCTTTTTTTCTGCTTGCCGTACTTTCCCAATTCTGTTTCATTTTTATCCTCCCAACTTCCTATAAATGAGGTGTGTTTCTAGAGACCTCACTCCGGAGGAAATGAAGACTATAATTTTGTTGTTTTACAATAGCTGCTGTTTTAGGTGGAGGGAAATGGGAGAAATCACATATCTGTCATATGGCGATGACTCCCTGAATTTCTCCTGAGGGGGGAAAAGGCACGACTTGAAAAAGCTTGTAGGCCAAGAGGTATTTTAGATATCTGCTCCTGCAAATTCCTTCTCATATAATGATAACTAAATGATGTGAGTCAGTGAGCCGTTACACAGTTCAGGAAATAGGCAAAAATGAGACTTTGCAGGAATGAAGCATTTGAGCCATTTTAGCCTGTGGGGCAATTTGCTGCTAAATATAGTTATCAGGGAGTACCGTTGACCCTCTCCAATAAATATGTCAATTAAAGACTTATAAAAACCATTTGCAGATAACAGAAAATGAGCATTGTTAGAAAGCTGTTACAGCATTTTAGAAAGCTTGGCAGGTAATTTGAGGCTACGGTGCTTTTTGATTCATTGACCAAACATTGCTTGCATGGAAGTTAATCAAGACCTGTTTAGAAAACTATTAAGCATCTTTCATACTTTCCAGTTTTGGGTGTTGTTTTAATAACAGCTTCAGGATGCATAATATTCACTTTTATTCCTATCAGTCAAAGTCAGAAATATGACAGAAAAAGCCTATGTGTACATGTGTGTTTGTTTGCATACTTCTCATGTGCACAAATAACTAGTTTGAGATGTTGTTTGTTTGAAATGTTTAGTGGCACGTCAATTACCCCAGTACCTGGATGAAACTGTCTATCTAGACCCGTTCCAGTCCGGCTTCTGGCCCAGATACAGCACGGAGACGGCTTTGGTCGCGTTGGTTGATGATTTCTGGAGGGCCAGGGATAGGGGTTATTCCTCTGCCTTGGTCCTATTAGACCTCTCAGCGGCTTTTGATACCATCGACCATGATATCCTGCTGCACCGGTTGGAGGGATTGGGAGTGGGAGGCACCGTTTATCGGTGGTTCTCCTCCTATCTCTCTGATCGGTCGCAGACGGTGTTGGCGGGAGGGCAGAGGTCAACCCCGAAGCACCTCACTTGTGGGGTGCCGCAGGGGTCGATTCTCTCGCCTCTCCTGTTCAACATCTATATGAAGCCGCTGGGTGAGATCATCAGTGGTTTCGGTGTGAGTTACCAACTGTACGCTGATGATACTCAGCTGTACTTTTCCACACCGGGCCACCCCAACGAAGCTGTCGAAGTGCTGTCCCGGTGTTTGGAGGCCGTACGGCTCTGGATGGGGAGAAACAGGCTCAAGTTCAATCCCTCCAAGACAGAGTGGCTGTGGATGCCGGCATCCCGGTACAGTCAGCTGGAATTGCGGCTGACTGTTGGGGGCGAGTCATTGGCCCTAATGGAAAGGGTGCGCAACTTGGGCGTTCTCCTGATGGACGGCTGTCCTTTGAAGATCATTTGACGGCCGTCTCCAGGAGAGCTTTATCCAGGTTTGCTTGGTTCGCCAGTTGCGCCCCTTCCTGGACCGGGATGCCCTATGCACGGTCACTCATGCTCTCGTGACATCTCGCCTGGATTACTGCAATGCTCTCTACATGGGGCTTCCCTTGAGGAGCACCCGGAGGCTCCAGTTAATCCAGAATGCGGCTGCGCGGGTGATACAGGGAGCCCCTCGTGGCTCCCATGTGACACTACTCCTGCGCAGACTGCACTGGCTGCCTGTGGCCTTCCGGGTGCGCTTCAAGGTTTTGGTAACTATCTTCAAAGCGCTCCATGGCTTAGGGCCGGGCTACTTACGGGACTGTCTGCTGCCACCAATCGCCTCCCACCGACCCGTGTGCTCTCACAGGCAGGGACTCCTTAGGGTGCCGTCAGCCAGGCAGTGCCGACTGGCGACACCCAGGGGAAGGGCCTTCTCGGTGGGGGCTCCCACCCTCTGGAATGAACTTCCCCCAGGACTCCGTCAACTTCCTGACCTTTGAACCTTCCGCCGCGAGCTTAAAACACTTCAATTTATTTGTGCAGAACTGGACTAGAATTTTAATTTTAAAATTAATTTTAATGGGATTTTATTATCTTAATTGTAATTTTAAATTTTGGCCTATTTAAATAAGTTTTTTAATTAGTGTTTTATCTTGTATTATATTTGTATTTTTATCGGGCTGTAAACCGCCCTGAGTCCTTCGGGAGATAGGGCGGTATAAAAATTTGATTAAATAAATAAATAAATAAATAAATAAATAAATAAATAAATAATGGAATGCAATGGTGGCTTTAAGAGCCAGTTTGGTGCAATAGTTAAGGTATGAGGCTAGAAACTGAGAGACCATGATTTACTGTTCCACCTTAGACACAAAGATAGTAGGATGATCTTGGGCCAGTCCTTGTCTCTCAGCCCTAGGAACGAGGCAATGGCAAACCATTTCTGAAATATCTTGCCAAGAAAATTGCAGGGACTTATAAAGGCAGTCTCCGAGAATCAGACATAACTGAACAGAAGAAATCAAATGGTGACTTTATGTCAAAACTGAACATGGACTTCAATATCCATCCAATATCCTAATCTTAAAGCATTCCAGTGTGTGTGTGTGTGTGTGTAGATATAGATATAGATATAGATAGATAGATAGATAGATAGATAGATAGATAGATAGATAGATAGATAGATAGATAGAGATAGATAGATAGATAGATAGATAGATAGATAGATAGATAGATAGATAGAAAGAACTTGGCATATTCGGGCCTTTTCCCGTGTAAGGTTGAGAGTATCCTAGCAACGTTTCGACGAGGTCTCACTCATCATCTTCAGGCTGGTGCTTTCATCTTCGTGCTTCTGTGAGCAAAGCATGGTCGGAGCTGCCGTCTCTCTATAAATACTGGTGGGGAGGTGGGGAGTGTTGCTGTGAGTGGGTTGGTTGGCTGTTTGGTTGCATCTTGATTGATAGATGGAGTGGGTGTTTGCAGATTGGTCAGCTGTTTCGTAGCATCCTGTGTGCATGTGGTCCACATAGTGAATTCACATAGTGAATACAATTCACTATGGAAATAGAAGCTAATAACCAACTCCCCTTTCTGGATGTCCTAATCTACAAAAAAACCCAATGGCTCCCTAGGACACACCATTTACCAGAAAAAAACACACACCAACCACTACTTAAACACACAATCACATCACCACCCTACACAGATCAGCTCCGTAGCCAAGACTCTCATCTCCAGGACCAAACGCCTAGCTGACAAAGACCACCTGAAAACTGAATTACACACTCTCACAAACGTATTAATCTCCAACGGATACCAAAGAAACACAATTACCAGCTTAATCCAAAGGGAGACACCGCCCAAGAACCAAGACACAGAACAAGACAACGGCATCGCCCTCCTCCCGTACATCAAAGGCACCACAGATAAAATCAGCAAAATTCTCCACAAACACAGCATCAAGACAGCCTTCTGCACAGACCAAAAAATAGCCAACATCTTAAGAAACCCCAAAGACAAGATCCATCTAGAAAACCAAGGAGTCTATGAAATACCATGCAAAATCTGCCCAGCCACATACATTGGACAAACTAATAGGAGAATAAATGCAATCACCGAACACAAAAATGCAGTCAGAAAAGAAGAAAAAACCTCCTCCCTTTTCCAGCACCTTAAAACCACAGGACATGAAATTGATTTTGAAGGAACCAAATTAATTTCCAAAACTAAACACTATAACAAGAGAATAATTATGGAAGCCATTGAAATAGAGAAACACCCCCACAATATGAACAAACGGGATGATACCTCCCACCTACCAGACATCTGGAAACCAGCCTTGGTCAACAAACGAGTCCCAGCCACGAAAATTGACCCCAGACCCAGAACAACACACAATGCCACCACCAATCATCCTCACCAGATTCAAACTCAAACTCATCCCACAGACGAAACACAACCACCATCCAGAAGCCAGACCATGCTGACACCACTGGCTGCTGTGCCCCCCTTTGATCCCCATACAAAGCAGGCTGACACACACCAGGAACACATGACAGGACCTCGGACTCGGAGCCAAACCAGGGCCCGGGATGCTGCATCACAGCCATCTGCTCAAGACATCACATCACAAAACTTCAGAGGCCACAACACCAAAGCTCAGAAACAAAAGATCAGGACCACACCCACACAGGATGCTACGAAACAGCTGACCAATCTGCAGACACCCACTCCATCTACCAGTCAGGATGCAACCACAGAGCCAACCAACCCGCTCACAGCAACACTCCCCATCTCGACCAATCTGCAAACACCCACTCCATCTACCAATCAAGATGCAATCACACAGCCAACTAACCTGCTCACAGCAACACTCCCCACCTCCCTACCAGTATTTATAGAGAGACGGCAGCTCCGACCACTCTTTGCTCGAGAAGCACGAAGCCGAAGACACCAGCCTGAAGATGATGAGTGAGACCTCATCGAAACGTCACCAAGATACTCTCAACCTTAAATGGGAAAAGACCCGAAAATGGCAAGACCTACACACACACACACACACACACACACACACACACACACATTCTGAGGTTTTCGCGGGTGTTTGCATGTAGGTCTTTGGTTATTCGGGTTTTCTCCCGCATAAAATTGGAAGTGTCTTGGTGACGTTTCGACGAAGTCTCATTCGTCACCTTCAGGCTGGTGTTTTCAGCTTCGTGCTTCTAGTAGCAAATTAATCCTAGAAGCACGAAGCTGAAAACACCAGCCTGAAGATGACGAATGAGACTTCGTCGAAACGTCACCAAGACACTTCCAATTTTACGTGGGAGAAAACCCGAATAACCAAAGACACACACACACACACACACACACACACACACACATATATCTATATATATATATCTATATCTATATATATATATATATCTATATATATATATATATATGTAGGTCTTTGGTTATTCGGGTTTTCTCCCACGTAAAATTGGAAGTGTCTTGGCGACGTTTCGACGAAGTCTCATTCGTCATCTTCAGGCTTCAGCTTCGTGCTTCTGGGAGCAATGTGTGATTGCAGCTGTTTCTTCCTTTTTAACTGCTAGTGGGGGTTTGAACTGATTGGGTGGGAGCTTGGCTGTGCTCTTATTGGATGGGGGGTTTTTTGTGCTCTGATTGGGTGGGTGGGTGTCCTGTTTGGGTGGGGGCTTGGTTGTGCTCAGATTAGTCTGAGTTGCAGGGGGATTTGAGCTGGTGAGCTGCACTGCTGCTGTTTGGCTTCGTGTTCGTGGTCGTGCTGCATCTTCGTAGTGGGTGTCAGTCTGCTGCATGTATGGATTGGAGGGGTTTGAAATGGCTAATGTTGCAGCTGCGGTCTGGCTTCTGGTCCTTGGTCGTGCTTCCTGATCAGTGTGGGTTTGGGTCTGCTTTCTGGGTGGATGTGTGGTGGTGACATCCTGTGTGGACCTCGTGAGTGTGGGTCTGGTGTCATTCCTCGTGTTAAGGACTCATTTGTCAATAAGGGTGGATTTCCAAATGGCTGGTAGGCGGGAGGTATCATCTCGTTTGTTCATGCTGTGTGGGCGTTTTTCTATCTCGATGGCTTCTCTGATTATTCTGTTGTTAAAGTGTTCAGTTTTGGCGATAGTTCTGGTCTTTTTAAAGTCAATATCGTGTCCTGTGGCTTTAAGGTGTTGGACCAGGGAAGAAGTTGGTTCCTCTTTTTTGACTGAGTTCTTGTGTTCTTCAATGCGTGCACTTATTCTTCTGTTGGTTTGTCCAATGTATGTGGTGGGGCAGGCGCATAGGATTTCATATACTCCTCAATTTTCTAACTCAATTTTGTCTTTGGGGTTTCTTAGGATGGTGGATATTTTTTGGTTTGTGCAGAATGCTGTCTTGATGTTATGTTTGTGGAGGATCTTGCTGATTCTGTCTGTGGTGCCTTTTATATATGGGAGGAGGGCTGTGCCGTTTTCTTCTTCTCTGTCTTGGGTTTTAGTGGGCGGTTCTTTTTGGATTAGTTTGGTAATCTTATTTCTCTGGAATCCATTGGATGTTAGTACGTTTGTGAGAGTGTGTAGTTCGGTTTTTAGGTGTTGTTCGTCAGCTAAGCGTTTTGTTCTAGAGATGAGTGTCTTGGCTACGGAGTTGATCTGTGCTGGGTGATGGTGTGAGAGTGCATGCAGATAGCGGTTTGTGTGTGTTTTCTTCTGGTAGATGGTGTGTCCTAGGGAGCCATTGGGTTTCTTGTAGACTAAGACATCTAAGAAGGGAAGTTGGTTGTTAACTTCTGTTTCCATGGTGAACTGTATTTTGGGGTGTAAGCTATTGAGGTGTGTGAGGAAGTTGTCAAGTTTTTCTTTCCCATGTGGCCAGATTATGAAGGTGTCATCTACGTATCTGAGCCAGAGTTTGGGTTTGTGATCAGATTTTTCTAGTGCTTGGGTTTCAAAGTGTTCCATGTAGGTTGGCAATGACAGGTGAGAGGGGTGATCCCATGGGTGCGCCTTCTATTTGTTTGTATTTTTGTCCGTTATAGATGAAGTATGTGTTGGATAGGCAGTGGTTGGTCAGATCTAGGATATGTTTGGGGGGGTTATATTTGTTTTGGATAGCTATCAAGGCTTCTTTGATTGGCACTTGGGTGAAGAGGGATATGACATCAAAGCTCACGAGTAGATCGCTGGGCTGTAAGTTTTGTTTCTTTATGATATCTATGAACTGGAATGAGTTTTTTACGTGTGAGGCGATGGATTCTGCATAGGGCTGTAGTTGTTTGGCAAGAAATTTGGCTAGGCATATATATATATATATATGTTTCAGTGGATTGGAGACTTCAGATCTGTTTTGGTCCATTATTGCAAAGCCGAGGGCATGATGCAAGATCCACAGCTTGAGGACATAGGCAACATCCCTCCATCATAAAAAGTAACAGTAACAGAGTTGGAAGGGGCCTTGAAGGTCATCTAGTCCAACCCCCTGCTCATGCAGGAGACTATCACTAAATGTTGTATCTTATGATTCTTGACAAATATATTTTATTTTTTCTTTATGTACACTGAGAACATATGCACCAAAGACAAATTCCTTGTGTGTCCAATCACATTTGGCCAATAAAGAATTCTATTCTATTCTATTCTATTCTATTCTATTCTATTCTATTCTCTGCTCTGCTCTGCTCTGCTCTGCTATACGCTATGAACTTCTACTTTTTTTATATATTTGTGGTAAATGTGTGATTCCCTATCCAGATCACTGCAGATGAGTAAGATTGCTTTCAGAAATGGTTTAAAGGTCTTTCTCTCCCCAAATCATGCAAGGTGGCTCTGTTCCAGATCTGCACAGTTACACTAAAATAAAAAAAAATATTATTAAAGGTCAGTTGCGTACTTCCTATATAATTTAATCTGTAGTTTGACTCAACAACTTTCGGAAAAAAGACCAATAAAATTTAATCCCAAAGGATAGTTCCGATTACTGCTGAACATTTATTGATGGCTAATATGCCAGGCATGCACAAAGCATAGCATTGATGAGTTGAGATGATTTATCCTTTTCTATTTGAGGGATGAGCAACCTTCAGACTCAGGATCATATACGCCCCCCCGCCATATAGTAACTTTTTTATTTGCCCTTAAATTTGCTGCCGAAGCTCAATTGCTGAAAATTGCTGAAAAGTTGTGTGTCATGGTTTGTTACCTTGCTGAAGAGGGAATTACTAAAACGCTGGGAAGCTTTAGAATAAGCTTAATACAGTTTCAAAAAACAAAGCCTCTTGCAAACCCATAAAATCTCAGTTCCAGCTATATACACCAACCAACCACATTGTTGTCCTGCAACTAAAGAAAATTTCAGATTCCCTGAAACAGAGAGAGAGACAGACAAACACACACACACACACACACACAGAGAGAGAGAGAGACAGAGAGAGAGAGAGACACAGAGAGAGAGAGAGAGAGAGAGAGAGACAGAGAGACAGAGAGACAGAGACAAAGACAAAGACAAAGAGAGACACAGAGAGCAAAGAACAAGACAGACAGACAGACACACACACACACACACACACACACACACACACAGAGTTGCATATTTATTTTCAACTACTGTTTCAATTATTTTGCTGAATCTACATTGCCTAAAGTTGCACTTAATTCTCCTTAATGCTAGTATGCAATAGATAAATAAATAAAATATTTAATCTCCATCACTGGTGCCCCATATCTATTACCAGAGGTTGCTTCATTGCTCTGTTTCATGGCAGGGTTAGTCATGGATAATACTGGATCAGTGGGTGTGTCATATCCAGCTTCTGTACCATAACAACAGTTTTAACCCTTGACTGTAGAATTTGAGCATTTGACCACAGGCCTACTAGGGTTGAAAGGGTTCACTGAATTCTGAAGTGTGGTCCATGTCTCATACTGGCAAGAAACCCTGTGCTAAAATAGCTTAGAGGCAACATGCGCTGGAGATTAACTGCACAGTCTTAGTCAATGTTTCTTCTTCACACGTCAATGTTTCAGCAGGGTATCAAATCAGGATTTAGGATTCCCAATAAAAAAAGAAGCCCTGGACAGTATTAGCCATACTTGTGTATTAGTTACAGATGAAAGCTGGTAAAAATGTATGCAGAAAACTCTTTTCTAAGAAATAATTGATCTTCTACATAAATACAAATACAATCTCATACACGCACATATATTATTTTTCTGAGGTTTTTGCGGGTGTTTGTATGTAGGTCTTTGGTTATTCGGGTTTTCTTCCACGTAAAATTGGAAGTGTCTTGGCGACGTTTCAACGAAGTCTCATTCGTCATCTTCAGAAGCACGAAGCTGTAAACACCAGCCTGAAGATGACAAATGAGACTTCGTCGAAACGCCGCCAAGACACTTCCAATTTTACATGGGAGAAAACCCGAATAACCAAAGATAGATAGATAGATAGATAGATAGATAGATAGATAGATAGATAGATAGATAGATAGATAGATATAGACACGCACACACACACACACAGAAATGCTTTAAGATTGAGCACCCTCAATCTTAATATTGAAGTCCATGTTCAATTTTGACAAAGTTACCATTTGTTTTTTTCTGTTCAGTCATGTCTGATTCTTGGAGACTGGCTTAAGAAGTCCCTGCATTTTTCTTGGCAAGATATTTCAGAAATGGTTTGCCATTGCCTCCTTTTTAGGGCTGAGAGACAGGGACTGGCCCAAGATCATCTTACTATCTTTGTGTCTAAGGTGGGATGGTAAATAATGATCTCTCAGTTTCTAGCCTCCTACCAAACTATTTCACCAAACTGGCTCTCAAAGCCACCATTGCGGTCCATTAAAAATACTAGTTTTTTAAATAAAGAACCAGAAAAAGTGAATAGTGAAAAGGAATAGGGAATTAAGAACACAATTTCACTGATGGAACCAAGAAAATTGGTGGTATGAATCCATGGTGAATTCTTCAGAGAAGCCATGCTTGGCCAAAGAGTTAATCCAGGTCTGTCAAAAGAACAGCTTTCAATATAGAACACTATCTTGGAGCAAACCAGTTTTCTTCCCTCTGTATACAGGCCAAATATGGAAACAGAGGGTCTTTGCAAAAGCGACCAAATCCAGCATATATCGCTGGTGTGATTTTAATCCAGTTTGGTGATTTGAATTAGTGTGGACACATTTGTCTAATTAGGCCAATTTGATTTGGATTTCCAAAGCAGTTCAGAAAACGCCATTTTGGCGCAGGAACAGAAGACGCCTCTGGGTCATTTCAGAGGTATCCAATTTGACGTGTCAGTTCAGGCCAATTTTTAAAGTCAGTTTAACTGAGATATTCAGTCAAATTGTCAAATCAAATTGGAATGCCTCCAGTTTGAATATTTGCAGAGCCCTATTACAAAATAAAGTACACCTATCTTTGCAGTCAGGCAAACAGCTAATATTAAAGCTGAGTGAGATGAGTTCAAGTTAACTCCCAATAATCCTTGTTTGTTCCTCTATTTAGCTGTGACAACCTAATTAAAGTCAATTGATGAAGGACATTCCTTCTTAACCTTTGGGCCTAAAAGAGACTCAAAAGGCACAGTAGGGGAATGAAAAACCACTTTGGAAAAAGAGACTAGAGAAGGAAAAAAAATCCCCACTTGGGAATCTGGCCACCATGCAACCTTGTACTGAATTAACCATGGGAGGAAAAATACCGAACAGTCTCAGAAGTAAAAATAGGAGTTAGCCATTAGAGCAGTGCTTCTCAGCCATTTTGAGATATGTGGACTTCAACTCCCAGAATTCCATAGCCAGCCAAGCTGGACTGTGGAACTCTGGGAGTTGAAGTCCACACACCTTAAAAGTTGCCAAAGTTCTGATGCACTGAATTAGAGGTTAGAAAATCCTTCCTCTTCCCAAGACCGCAGACTGCCTACATTCTTGCTTCATTTGTCTGCAAGTCTCAAGACAGCACGTCTTGAAGTGATTTACCAATAAAAATGATTAAGGCATAAGGAGAAAATTGTGTGTGTGGGGGGGAAATAAAACTCTGATTATTTTGATATATTTAGTTATTAGATTTATATCCCACTTTTATTGCTTTGTAAGTAACTCAAGGTAGTGAACATAACCAATAACCTTTCTCCTCCAATGTTCCCTACAAGAACAACCTTGTGAGGTAGTAAGCTGAGAATGACTGACTCAAAGTCATCCAACTGCTTTTCATGCCTAAGGCAGGACTAGAGCTCACAGTCTCCTGATTTCTAGGCCACAACCTTAACCATTACACCAAATCTATTAATTAATGTGTGATTAAGAGGAAAACACCATTATTCCAACCAATACACCTCCTTTCAAATTTTATAATATAATTTTTACATACCATTTCAATATAGTTAACATCAGGGGTGAAATTTACTTACCTTCCCTACCGGTTCGCCAATGTCTGTGCATGTGCAAAGCCTTCTGTACATGTGCAGAGGCTTAAAATGTCACAAAAAAGTGACATCATGACATCCGTACGGGTGGGCGGAGCCTCCCGCAGCTGCCGCTACTAGTTTGCCTGAGCTGGATTTTATCCCTGGTTAACATGTGATCAATCAATCAATCAGAATAGAGCTGAAAGGGACCTTAGAGGTCTTCTAGTCCAGCCCCCTACTCAAGCAGGAGACCGTATACCATTTCAGACAAATGACTGTCCAGTCTCTTAATTATGCGATTATGAAAAATGTGATTATGATAACATCACAATCAGGTCAAAAAACGTGCTTCTACTGCTCCTAGTAACCTGAAGAGATGGACCCCCAAATTCAGAAGTCATTCATAGGACCAACAAATACTAAACTGCATCGTGGCTGAAAATGGAACCAAAAATGCACATAGGTATAGAAATTCCCATTCTGAAGATTGTTTCTTGTCTCCCCCACCCCTCCATTTTAAGTGCCACCTCACCTTACAGCAAAAATCCTAAATTGATTTTAATTCAGAAAGAAGTAGTTCTCTTCCTCCTATGCTTTTAATGGAAAGGGGGTACAGCCTCTCATTTCTAAGAATTAAAGTCATCTTGGAAATGATTAGACACAAAAAATTGATCCTCCAACGATAATAGCAATAGCCCTTAGACTTATATACTGCTTCACAGCCCTCTCTAAGTAGTTTACAGAGTCAGCATATTGCCGCAAACAATCTGGGTCCTCCTTTTACTGACCTCAGAAGGATGGAAGACTGAGTCAACCTTGAGCCTGGTGAGTATCGAACTGCCAAATTGCAGTCAGACAGCAGTCAGCAGACGTAGCCTGCAGTACTGCACTCTAACCACTGCGCCACCACAGCTCTAATGTTGATGCTAGAGTTACCTTCAATCCCCTCCAACTATAACTATTATAAAGGGAAAATAATGGGGACACCCTTCTAGTACAGTAAAGTTGGGGGGGGGGGCTGAGATGGGTTTAATATTGACATTAATTGCCTGATGCAAGTATACGACTTCAGCCCCAAGGCCGGCCAACCGATACTTTGCAAAGACATTTGCAGCGCTTCCATTTTTAAAATATGCAGAACACTGCCCAATATTACACATTCAATCTCATGAATTTAAAACAAAAATTCTAAAAATATTTTTCATTGAGAATTTATTTCCATGCCATAAAATATTTACCCCTCTTCTTTCCTTTCCCCACCATTTTTGCTAGCACAATTTCCAGCCTGAACAAAATCCAATATTATTTGATGGTGTTTGATTAGTTTTGATAGTCACAATGAGTTTAAAAATTCAAATGGAATGACCTACCTTAAATTGCTTAATAGATAAATTTACAATATTTTGGCGGCGAATATGCTTCGCATGCTTTAAAGAGAAAATGGCCAAAAAGAACCAATTCAGTTTTTGAGCTAAGGAAAACTATCTTTGATATTTAAGTGGAATGCACAAAAGTACATTCCTACACACAAACAACAACCGGGTTGGGCTGCGGGGGGTTCGCAAGGGTTCGGAAGAACCTCTAGCTAAGATTCTGTGCAGTTCTAAGAACCCCCAAATCCCACTCCTGGCTGGCCCCTCCCATCCCTCCCCTCCCAGGAGTCCCCAAGCAGCCAGTTTTGGATGCAGATAAGTGCAGGGCATCCACGGAGGCTCAGGGAATGCAAAAAATGGGCCTACCAGAAGTTTGGGAAGGGCCTCCAGAGCCTGGAGCGGCTGTTTTTGCCCTCCCGGAGGCTCGAGAAAAGACTCCAGAACCTGGGGAGGGCAGAACACACACACACACACACACACACACACACACACACACACACACACACACCGTGCTACAGGAGGCCAATCAGGCCATGCCTACCAGAGCCACACCCGCCCAGCAAATGGGCAGAGAACCCTTTACTAAAATTTTTGAAGCCCAGCCCTGCAAACAACTACAATGTACTTTAGACTACAACTATTTCTGGGTTTGATTTTTGAGCGGCATGAGAGACCAGTTGTGAGGGGCCTTGAATTAAAAAGTAGTGGATGGGACCAAGATACAGAATTAGGTTGATTTCATTTACATTTAATTGAAATGGAAAACAGTAAATATGATCTCTAGACAGTTATATATTCAACTAACTGTTCCCTAACTCTTTCTGTTACATTAGGAATTGCTACTACATTTTGGAGCAACCAGAATCTGTATGTGACCTTGAGGCCTCAGGAGAATCTTTCAGACTTTTTTTTCCTTCTATTTCAGGAATAGTGCAAATGAGGGGGGGGAAAGATCTCAGCAATGCTTGAAGGAAAAATGCTCATTGAAAAATATACAGACTCAGGGTGACCAATGATATGCTCTTTCCATAGCAACATATACAGGTAGTCCTCGACTTACAACAGTTCACTTAGTGACCATTCGAAGTTACAAAGTTGCACTGGAAAAAAAGGTGACTTATGACCCATTTTCATACTCATGACCATTCCAGCACCCCCATGCTCATGTGATCCCCTTTTGCAACCTTCTGACAAGCAAAGTCAATGGGGAGAGCCGGATTCACTTAATAACCCTGTTATTAATTTAACTACCGCAGTGATTCACTTAACAACCATGGCAAGAAAGTTCATCAAACAAATGTAAACCAAAAGCAAAATTCGCTTAACAAATATCTCGCTTAGCAACAGAAATCTTGGCTTCAATTGTGGACGTAAGTCGAGGACTATCTGTACTAATGGTTCCGGTGAGATAAATCCAAGTCACCAAATGTCAGGGGTTCCTCTGCTTTTTGCTGTCTAAGCAAAACATTATGTCAGTACTATATTAAGGGGAGGCCGCCATGATAAGTGGCTCACTTAATTCTCATTAAATAATTCAGTTTGCATCACATTCTCATGCAATCTGCCCCCCAAAAATGTGAACCGTGCATTCCCAAGGGTGCTCTTTATTACAAGGACCTCTGATATTTTGCCGCAGGGTGAATTTCAATTGATGAGAACATTTTGTCTTTGAGATGCATTTGTGTGTCTAATTGCACTGAAACAACCCAAAAGCTGTCTCTTGTTTGCCTTTAATGTAGGACAAAGAAGAACTCAATGGTCTATCTGTGATGGAGCGTTGTGGTTACCCAACCTAAATTCATAGGCAATTCTTTTATCAAGTAATTCAGTCCTAGGGCAATGCAGCACAGGCCATATATTCTTCTTTAGCTATTTTGGGGATTTTTCTTCTCATGAATTCTTTTTTCCTGAACATTTTTTTTCCACCTCAGAAGAGTCATAGATTTTTCTACAACATTTTCAGAATGCTTCAGAAGTTTCGTGTGTGTGTTTTTTTTCCTGAGTTTCGTTACTGTAAAGTGAAGATAGATACCACTGCTCTCTGGTAAATATACTATCCTGTTTTCTTGACTGAAAACAAAACAAAACAAAACAAAAACCCACAGAGAGTGCCCTTCATAGCATCTTTTGCTGGGTTTTAACTGAAATGTGGAAAACCAGGGAGATGGTTAACTTCTGGAAAAACAAAGGTACTATAAAAGACTTCCGAGTATTCTCCGTGACTCCTTCCACCAGTCCTTCAGCTGTCAATGCTACAAACATTGTTGTTATTCCCATTAGCCATTTCTATTTTGCCAGGATAAGGAAGTTCGCAAAAGGTCCCTACTGTTGCAAGATCTACTCTGGGTCAGTCACCAGGACCAACGGTTTAGTCTTCCGAGCTTTCGGACTTGTGCTGCAGTCCATCCTCAGAGAACTCAGAGAACAGAAGGACTGGCTAGGTGGCTCAGTGACTAAGAAACTGAGCTTGTCGATCAGAAGTGTTGGCAGTTCAGCGGTTCGAATCCCTAGTATAGGTCTCCTGCGTGAGCAGGGGGTTGGAGTAGATGACCTCCAAGGTCCCTTCCAACTCTGTCACTGTTATTTTTAACTTTCTCTACCAGAATAAGTGCTTTGGGCTATTCTAATGCTTCGTATTTCTATAGTGACTTTCTATTGATTGGTGTGTTGATGGTCCTTATGAGAGGTGGGTTTCAGCAGGTTCTGAGCAGTTCTGGAGAACTGGTAGCAGAAATTTTGAGTAGTTCGGAGAACCGGTAGTAAAAATTCTGACTGGCCCCGCCCCCATCTATTCTCTCCCTCCCAAGTCCCTGGTAATCGGGAGGAAATGGAGATTTTACAGTATCCTTCCCCTGCCACGCCCACCAAGCCACACACACCAAGCCATGCCACGCCCACTAAGCCATACCCACAGAACCAGTAGTAAAAAAATTTGAAACCCACCACCGGTCCTTACTGTCCTTATTTAGCTATTGCAGGCCGAATTAAAGTCAGGAATTAGAAAAGTCTCCTGTTTTTATTCTCCCTTTAAGCAACTATCACTGACTGGTGAGAAAACAACCATGAATCACTTTCTTAATGTGGAGCAGGACAGGGCAAGCTTGGGTGAGTGTGGATGGCTATTTAAAATGCTACATTTAGCCACCGGCATTTCTCATCTAGAAGGTCACAGAAAGAGACAGAGTATGTACATAGTGAAATGGAGTGTTTCCATTGTTGCTCACCTCTCCTCTATGCTTGTGAGCTCTCATTGGGACTATTTCCAAACGTGTGCCTAGTCCTCAGCTAAAAAAGGAGCCCAGCCAACAGGTTGCAAGCATGAATGAGGAGGAGTTGCATGGAGGTTAGCATTCTTCAGATTCCATGCCATTCCCTGCCATTCTTCTCCAGTTGTGATTGGTTGGCTAGGTTACCCTTGAATATGCATTTAAAACTCTTTCAACATAATATTAAACCTGCAACTTATACAGGCTAGTATTATGGAGCACTGGTTAGGAGTGCACAGATGCTTTTTTGCAGATGCTTGCAATCTGGTCTGTCCTGCAGCCCAAGTTACCACATGCCTCCCACCGACCCGTACGCTCTCACAGAGAGGGACTTCTCAGGGTGCCATCCGCCAAACAATGTCGGCTGGCAGCCCCAGGAAGGTCCTTCCAACTCTGTCACTGTTATTTTTAACTTTCTCTACCAGAATAAGTGCTTTGGGCTATTCTAATGCTTCGTATTTCTATAGTGACTTTCTATTGATTGGTGTGTTGATGGTCCTTATGAGAGGTGGGTTTCAGCAGGTTCTGACCAGTTCTGGAGAACTGGTAGCAGAAATTTTGAGTAGTTCGGAGAACCGCTAGTAAAAATTCTGACTGGCCCCGCCCCCATCTATTCTCTCCCTCCCAAGTCCCCGGTAATCGGGAGGAAATGGAGATTTTACAGTATCCTTCCCCTGCCACGCCCACCAAGCCACATACACCAAGCCATGCCACGCCCACTAAGCCAGAACCAGTAGTAAAAAAATTTGAAACCCACCACCGGTCCTTA
Source organism: Ahaetulla prasina (assembly GCF_028640845.1). NCBI lineage: Eukaryota > Metazoa > Chordata > Lepidosauria > Squamata > Colubridae > Ahaetulla > Ahaetulla prasina. The sequence goes on along the minus strand of NC_080540.1, from coordinate 216,643,123 downwards.
CTGTCCTTATTTAGCTATTGCAGGCCGAATTAAAGTCAGGAATTAGAAAAGTCTCCTGTTTTTATTCTCCCTTCAAGCAACTATCATGGACTGGTGAGAAAACAACCATGAATCACTTTCCTAATGTGGAGCAGGACAGGGCAAGCTTGGGTGAGTGTGGATGGCTATTTAAAATGCTACATTTAGCCACCGGCGTTTCTCATCTAGAAGGTCACAGAAAGAGACAGAGTATGTACATAGTGAAATGGAGTGTTTCCATTGTTGCTCACCTCTCCTCTATGCTTATGAGCTCTCATTGGGACTATTTCCAAACGTGTGCCTAGTCCTCAGCTAAAAAAGGAGCCCAGCCAACAGGTTGCAAGCATGAATGAGGAGGAGTTGCATGGAGGTTAGCATTCTTCAGATTCCATGCCATTCCCTGCCATTCTTCTCCAGTTGTGATTGGTTGGCTAGGTTACCCTTGAATATGCATTTAAAACTCTTTCAACATAATATTAAACCTGCAACTTATACAGGCTAGTATTATGGAAGCACTGGTTAGGAGTGCACAGATGCTTTTTTGCAGATGCTTGCAATCTGGTCTGTCCTGCAGCCCAAGTTACCACATGCCTCCCACCGACCCGTACGCTCTCACAGAGAGGGACTTCTCAGGGTGCCATCCGCCAAACAATGTCGGCTGGCAGCCCCCAGGGGAAGGTCCTTCTCTGTGGGGGCTCCCACACTCTGGAACGAGCTTCCCCCGGGTTTACGCCAAATACCTGACCTTCGGACATTCTGTCACGAACTGAAGACACATCTTTTCATTCGCGCGGGGCTGGCTTGAATTGAATTTTATTAATTTTAAATTTTTATTAATTAATTTTAAATGGGGTTTTTAGTTTATTGTATATTTTTACTTCTCAGGCTAATTTTAAAATAAGTTTTTTAATTACATTTTAAATTGTACATCGTATTATCTGTTTTATTTTTGCCTGTACACCGCCCTGAGTCCTTCGGGAGAAGGGCGGTATAAAAATCAAATAAATAAATAAATAAATAAATAAATAAATAAATAAATAAATAAATAAATAAATAAATAAATAAATAAAGTAAGTTAAAATGGCTGTGGAGGACAGAGCCCAGGCAATTGGGTTAAGGGCAGTGGTGGGATTCAGCCAGTTCGCACCACTTCGGGAGAACCGGTTGTTAATTTTCTAAGCAGTTTGACAAACTGGTTGTTGAAAGAAATCATTAGGGCAGAGAACCGGTTGTTAATTTTCTAAGCAGTTTGACAAACTGGTTGTTGAAAGAAATCATTAGGGCAGAGAACCGGTTGTTAAATTACTTGAATCCCACCACTGGTTAAGGAGTATGCTCACCACAGCCTAAAATGGCCCACAGGAGCTAGGAGTCCCCAAATCCTGACTGTAGCAGTAATCAAATGAAGCATGTCAAATTATATTTTGTAATTTTTTTTTTGTATTTTTGTATTTTATAAGCAGTATTACAGTATTCGACAGGCTGCCACAAAGAGGAGAGGGCCAATTTATTTTCCAAAGGGCAGACCAGAGGGCAGGACAAGAAACAATGGATGGAAACTAATCAAGGAGAGAAGCAACCTGGAATTAAGGAGAAACTTCCTAACAGTGAGGACAATTAACCAGTGGAACAGCTTTGCCTTCAGACGTTGTGGGTGCTTCATCACTGGAGGTTTTTAAGAAAAGACTGGACAGTCACTTGTCTGAAATGGTATAGGATCTCCTGCTTGAGCAGGGGGTTGGACTAGACGACCTCTATGGTCTTTTCCAGCTCTATTCTGATTCTGATTGTGTAATGCCAACAAAAATTGTCTCAGGAGAAGTGGGAAAAAACTAAAACAGATAAGGATGGAATGGGATGAAAGCAGGGGTGAAATCTAAAAATTTTCCCTACCGGTTCTGTGGCCGTGGCTTAATTGGAGGGTGTGGCCAATAACAATAAATAATAAAAATAACAAACAAAGTATACAAAACAATAAGCGGTACCAAAAACCAACTTTCACACTTTACACACACACAACACAACACAACTGACTCTCTCTCTCACACACACAAAATACCACATACAGCTTTGTGAGATTTTGTGTGTTTGTGTAGTTAGAGTGAAACACACCAAATCTCAGCTGCACAAATATTTTATTTTATTATTTTATTTTATTTATATTTTTTATATCAGGGGTCTCCAACCTTAGTAACTTTAAGGTTTGTGGACTTCAATTCCCAGAGTTCTTCAGCCAGCAAAGCAGGCAGATTGAGTTGCTCACTGAGGAGATGGATTGCAGGCAGGCAGATTCAGTTGCTAGCTGATGCAACTGATGTAAAGCATAGCTTTGCCAGCCCGAAAGGATAAAATAAGTTGGGAGGGGGGATTGGGTGGGCATGGGTGGGGGCTGCTGTAAGAGGTTGTTAAAAATGATTTTAGAAGCCTGTGATGATCAGGCAACTCATCTGGGATCGCCAGAGGAAAAAAAGATTTTAAAAGCTCCTCTGACAATCCCAGCTGAAGTTGCCTCCTCGCCAGAACCTCTTAAAATAATTGTTTTAACAAGCTCTTCGGCTGAAGAGCTTGTAGAAAACATGTTTTTTAAGGTTCTGGGGATGAGGAACTCAGCTGGGATCGCCAGAGGAGCCTTTTAAAACCTTTTTTATTTACAACCTCTTTGGCTGAAGAGGTTGTTTAAAAAAAGAGTTTAAAGGGTTCTGACGATCCCAGCCAAGCCACGAGATCATCAAAGGCTTTTTTTTTTACTTTTAAAGGCATGTTTTTGGCTGAAGAAAAACTGCTTTTAAAAGTAAAAAAAAAAACACCTCTGATGATGGTGCGGCTCAGCAGAGGCGGGGGGGGGCAGGTATTTTTGCTACCAGTTCTCTGAAACACCAGCCACCATCGCTACCGGATCGGGTGAGCCGGTTTGAACCGGGAGCATTTCGCCCCTGGATGAAAGCAAGACCAGGAGGACATATAAGAAAAAGTAGTTATCAAAACACATTTGTGCTCCTATTAGGGTTAAGTGAAGAAAAGGTCTCAGTCTGTTTTAAGTAGCATGTGGAATAAAAAACATGCAAAGAACAAAACCCATCCAAATCCATTTAGCAATAAGAATTTTATCGAACTGTCTTCTTTTTGCAAAACAAGGAAAACATCTTAAATGGTCAAGAAGAAGAAAACGTTGATGCAGTGCGAGCCAAAACCAATTTACAAAACAGATTAAAGTCCATTATAATTAACATTTCTTAAAAGCATAAAAACAAAGCAGATATTCATGCATAAAATGGGAAAGGCTGCATAATTTGTATCTTGGAATGCCTTACCTCAAACTCCAAGCCCAAAAATAAACCAAAAAACCAAACCCACGAACCCCATTGCAAGGAAAGGGAGTTAAGGCCCCAAATGCACAGAGAATGGCCCTTATTTGCAACCTCATTCCTGTTTTTTGCCAATCTTCATGCTGTAAGGAGGGACGATGGAAGAAAACCATTACACCCATTCACAACCATAAATATAGTTGTTGGTGGCAATCTGGAACACTTTTAATTTGACCTTGGATCTTACAGACAGCTGTATTCAATTCAAGAGAATTTGACCATGGTAAATTTTCTTCTGCTTCAATACGTAGATAAGAGCTACTGTATACCTTTTCCTTCCTCATTGGACCTCCTGGTGCAGTTTTGATTCCATCTCCATTTGCAAAACCAACATAAGAAAATGCTCTCCAAAGGAGTTAAACCTATATGGACTACCAACTGGTGAGATCTACGGACTTTTTGGCAAGGATTTTCAGAAGATGTTTGTCATTACCTTCTTCCTAGGGCCGTGATGGCGAACCTATGGCACGCGTGCCAGAGGTGGTATGCTGTGCCCTCTCTGTGGGCACGTGAGCCGTTGCCCCAGTTCAGCTCTGCCACGCATGTGCGCACACGCTTCCTGCAGGCCAGCTGGTTTTCAGGCCTCTGCCGTGCATGTGTGGGGGGCAGCATATGAGGGGCCTGCGCGGGGGTAGGGGGTTTGTGGGGGCCACATACACACACAGAGAGAGAGGGGGGGGCAAGGTGCATGTGCGGGAGCTACGTTCAGGTGTGCATTTGCACGCACACTTTGGGCAGTTTGTCCGGAAAAGGTTAGCCCTCACTGTCCTAGGGCCTCTGTACTAAGCTGGCTCTCATTAGAAGAGGGGAATATGTTTTCTCCTCTTTCTCATGTGGGCTGAGAGTATAATGGCCCTTTGCCTGCATAGATAATAAATGAACTCTGAGGTAAAATCCATTTGTAGAATGGGCATGCAAGCACTCACCCTCTGGACTGATGATTGCCAAAACTGATAACATGAAAGAAAATTATCTACAACTAATAATGAGGCGACCAGAATCTAATGATTTTTTTAAGATGTGAATTGTACACTGCAGTACATCAGTGAGCGTTGGAAGAGGGTTTGATAAGGAATGCTTATTAAACAACATATATGCACACTCTGCCATTATACAAAAAATGAAGCTATATTAAACAATCTCTTGCTTATACCACATCCTGTATTGATCTTAGTAATTATCTTAACTCTGGCTTTTTGGGGACACCATCAGTTCCACCCACTCATAATTTTCTCAGTCCTCTCGTTTCTTTCATCACTGTCAGTTGTCTATCATACATATGCTTTCAAATTCAATCTAAGCTGCATTAATCTTCTGATCATAATTTTGCAAAAAAAAAAAAAAAAGGAACCGGCTAAGGCAAATCCAATGCAACCCATTGTCACAAATGGCATTTCTTGCATTTTATTTCCTCACCTTAACTTTATTATTCTGCCTCTTCTCTACACCCTCCCCAAATGAGGAGTGTTTGTACTCTCCTCTTTCTGAATAATATTCTACTCAAATGTACTTCATGGAATGCTATATTTCTATAACGTTAAGAACAAACAAACAGATCCACATATGAAGAGTTCAAGTAGCCACTTTATTGCTCATGACTATTTCATAGGTCCCTTCCCAGGCTGGCAGCTTGCTCCTGGATCAGACTAGATAAGGTTCAACAGCATTCAAGCAGGGGTCAGACCTTGCCCTCTTGTGCCCACATAATGATTCCAGACTAATTTCCTGCTTAACTCTTCCCCCTGCCCTAGCCAGTCTCTCTTCAAAATATATTAGACTTCAAGGTACCACCATATTCTTCACTGATTTTTTTAATAAGTATTTTTCATATAGAAGCTGATGTCTATATATTGATGCTAATACATGCCTATATTAAGAGGGTTCATCTAGCCTACTCTAAACCATCTAGCCTACGTAAACCATCCGTATTTGTAGCTATTTCTTTTTTATAATTAGAGCTGGATTAGAACTATTGGACATTGTTAATTCAGTCTATCAGAGTGGCAATGCTGTGATTCAACATAAATTTAACTCTGACAATGTTAAGATTTAATTCATTTTAAAAATAAGTGGGACAAATATAAATCTATGGATTCTGAGTAAACATCCACATGATGGGAAAATTCTAAAACAATCTATATCAGCTTATCTATATCAGTCATATTTTATTCTTTTATATTAATGAGAGCTGCACCAATATTTTTTGTAATTCTTCTATTGTCATATTTAGGGTGAAAAATCTGCCCTTACAAACAACCATAGAAAAAATTATGCTATTGATTTTTCAGCAGAATTTACTCAAAACCAAATGTGCTTACCTACTGAAATAAGATCAAAGTAATTGCATAACTAATGTTAATTGTTAATGGATTTATTTCACCATGTTTATGAATCTTAAAATTCATTCAAAAAATTGTAAATGCTGATACAAAAACAAATGAAAACAATACCCTTTAACAATTCACACTAATGAATAGAATCATATACAGTAAAACCCAGAAATTTGAGAATATGGATATTTCGGTAACTGGAAAAAAAATGTAGAAGGCAATGGGAAATTATCACACAACATTTTCTAGGAAAATCATCATTGGATAAAGACAAATTTATACAGTAACAACAAAGAAAAGTATTACTCATAACCATCCACTCTGATAGGAGACAGCAGTAAAAGGAGAAGAAAAACTGAGCACTCATGAAAGATAAACCTTATGCCTTCTCAACAGCTACTATGATACATCCCGCACAGATGTATTCAATATCCTCCATGTTTCTTTACTAAATGAATTTTTTTTATACAGTGTAGTTAGTATTACAGTACATTGCCAAGTGTGGTACAAGTTATAGTCCACCCTAGTGATGGTGAACCTTTTAGGCACTGAGTGCCCAAAGTGTGCACGCATGCCCAAACTGCAAAGGTGGGCACATGAGTGCTTGTGTCCCGTGCATTCATGAGCGCTATGCATGTGCCCCCAGCGCATGCATGGCAGAGACCTGAAGACCAGCTGGCTGGTGGGAGGCATGAGCGCATGCGCGGCAGAGACCCAAAACAATGTCCACAGAGAGGGCTCTGCATGCCACCTCTGGCACGTGTGCCATAGGTTCTGTCAACCCTGGAGGCTATCTTTTCTTTTGGATCTTCAGGGCTGCCATTGTTGTGGCTCCAGCCCCCCCAGCCCCGGGCCTGCCCCCTGCCAGAAAGTGACTCAGAGAGTGAGGAGGAAGGGCCGTTGGGGCTCCCCTCTGCAGGGCCGGCCTCTCTAGCTCAGCTCCAGGAGCCAGAGGCAGGCCAGGTGGAGGAGGTGATGAGGCCTCTGTCTCCTGTATCTCCCCCCGCCCAGGCAACGCTTCCAGACCCAGCTGTGGACAATCAGTCCTGGTTAGATCCCAGGTTTCATAGACAAGAGAGGCGGGAACAACAAAAGAAGGGGTGGGGCAGGCCTGGAGAGTGCTGAATCACGGAGCCCTACCTTACAGGGTATAAAAGCAGGAGGGGCTGCTCTACTACTTTGTGATGGACAAAACAAACTGACTGGAGAAAACTTGAGCTGAACTATTTGACTGAGCATTTGGCTTGGATTGCTGTTTGTTCCTGACTTCCTGGTTGCTCCGGTAACGAGCTTCTGTGACGCCGGCATCAGGGAAGATAAAGAAAACCTTGGCAGACGTTCGCTGGTCTGCTGCCAGAGCTGATAGCTGCCGTGGACTAAATTGCTGGCTTATTGAGTCAGTTCCTGGACTGAGGTGGGGGAGGGACAGAACAGCCATACTAAGTCTGTGGGAAACTGGGAGGGGGGTTTGCATGGAGTTGGTAGAAGTATTTAGTCATAACAACATTCTTTTCTCTGAGAGTCAAGGACGTTCAGCCTGCACCTGGAGTGGCATGACTGGGAGGCATCTCCAGCTGGGACAGTGGATGGATTGGACCATGTGATGGATATGTGGGTGCAGGGGAAGGAACTCTGACTTTCCTTTGGGTGGAGAAAACCCGCGAGCTTTCAGATTCGGGTTTTCCCAGATGTGCCAATATGACTTCTCTAATAAAATAGAACTTTGAGGAACTGCTGGCCTTGGAGTCTTCATTGGTTGGGGGTATTACTTGGAACCCTGGCAGGTTCGCCGCTACTGGTCATCTAAAATCATTCTAGAGATAAATAATTTCCTATTGATAGGTACGGAATATATCATTTTGATTACCATTGTTTGTCTTCTGTTGGTTAGTGTCAAATTGTTGACTTGTTGTAGATTTTGCATTTATTTGGCAGAACAACATTTCACAATTCACTGGATTCTCCTTCTTTTTGTACTTCTCGAATTGCCTAAAGTCGTGTCTTCATAACATGTGGGAAACTATGCATCCCTGATCAATTCTTCCACTTTTGTACAGCTCTACCTCAGGCCAACTGGGAGATATAGTGGAAGTTATGACCCAGTGCCTGAAAGCTGTCAGACCATGGATGGCAAGAAACAAATTCAAACTCAATCCTGGTCTGATAGATGTTCTATTACTTCCAGACTTTTAACATTCAGTGGGGTATTCCTCCCACAGGAAGGGGAAATTAACAGCCTGGGAGGCCTCCTGACTTCATGGTTCCTATAGTGGAGATGATAGCTAGAAGGGCCTTTGGCCAGTTTTGGCTGGTGCCCTAGTGAATAGAATAGAATAGAATAGAATAGAATAGAATAGAATAGAATAGAATAGAATAGAATAGAATTCTTTATTGGCCAAGTGTGATTGGATACACAAGGGATTTGTCTTCGGTGCATAAGCTCTCAGTGTACATAAAAGCTATAAGCAATAAATCATGATCATAGTTGAAGCAAGATGCATTGAAGACAGATACATTGAAGACAGTCACTCTCCCCTTGTCATCTCTCATTTGGATTACTGTAATTTTGCTCTACATGGTCTTCTATCCTAGAAGACCATCTAAAAACACCAGCTGGTACAAAATAACATGGAGTGATCATGTTATTGCCATGTAATACTTCAGCAAGGTTTTTCCATATGCAATTCAAAATCCTGTTGATCACTTTTAGGATTTAGGATACCCTCAAGATCATTTTTGCCAGGGGGATTTTGCCTGCCCAAACTGGATGATCAAAGTGTCTGCTAATGGGGTTTTTTTTTTTTGTCTACTAACAGCTACAGTTGGATCAAACATTTTGGTGGGTATTCTTTTTAAGGACTTTATTCCTCTGAAATACCTTGCCCCTATAGGAAGAATGGGCCTTCCAAAGATTGGAAAAACACCTGCCTCTTTTGGAGGGCTTCAGGCATTAATTAGTACCACCACTCTCCCCATACTGGATTTATTAATTGTTCTTAGTGGTATATTATTATATGATCAAATTATAGAGGTAGTCCTCAACTTACAACCATTCATTAATGACTGTTCAAAGTTACACCATCACTGAAAAAAGTGACTTATAACCAATCTTCATAGTTACAACCATTACAACATACCCAATGACATGTGATCAAAATTTAGGTGTTTGGCAACCGGCATGTATTTATGGCAGTTGAAGTGTTCGGGGATGATACGATCACCATTTGCAACCTTCTTTGATAGCTTCCAACAAGCAAAGTCAATGGGGGGATTCATTTAATGACTGGGTGATTCATTTAACAACAACGGTGATTCACTTCATTGTGCCAGAAAAGGACATAAAATCAGATTGGACTCATTTAACAACTTCATTGCTTAGTGATGGAAGTTCCAATCCCAACTGTGGACATAAGTTGAGGACTACTGACAAAGTTAATTATACATTATTATCTTCATTGTACTTTATATCAGCGGTCACCAACTGGTGGTCCATGGACCACTGGTGGTCCGCGAGAAGATTTTGATGGTCCGCAGAAAAATTATTTGCATTTTTTATATTGCACTAAATCAGGGGTCCTCAAACTACGCCCCCTGGGACACATATGTGCAATGAACGCTTGTGTTGCTGCAGAGAGTCTCCCCATTCAGGGTCTTTTTGTGTGGGTGGGGTCTGCTTCAGCCTCCTGGTGTGGGGCTTTGGGCAAAGGCTGGAGGGAAGTGCTGCGGGTGGCAAAGAGCCAGAGGACCTTGTTCCAGTGGGACTGCATCATGGCCTGGAACTGGCTGACCATCTCAGCCCGCTGTGCCTCCAGGTGCCAGTACCTGGCTTTGCATTCCCGGAGATCTTCCCTCTGCTTGGAAAACCTATGCTCGTAGTCCTCAGTGAGGTGCTTCTGCTGAGCCTCCTTGGTCAGATCCAGTTTGAACTGAGCCAGCTGTTTTGCCAACTCTTTCTCATGGTGGTTGCTTAGCTCCAACAACTGCTTCCTGTTGGGGCCCTAAGGAGCCTGGGCAGGCAGGGGAGGAGTGGCTTGGAGGGGAGGGGTGAGTAGAGGCTGGTGAGGTGCCCCTTGACGTGAGTGACATCAAATTGGTCATGCTCACCCAGTCACATGACCACCTAGCCATATCCACCCAACCAGTCATTAAGCAGATCATATTAGTGGTCCACAGGATTTCAAATTATGAATTTAGTGATCCCTGAGGTCTGAAAGGTTGGGGACCCCTGCTTTATATTACCTAAAGCCATGGGTTGAGTAATAAATGCATTTTATATATAAGTACATTTTAAACCATCCTCATTTTGATATGCATTAGAAAACTTTTTTTCCCCAATAAAACAAAAAACGGAAACTCTCATTTAAAATTCTGAAGTTGAATTTTAAGTTATTTTATATATTAGTTACAAAATGGGAAAAGATCTATGAAAGCATTCCCTTTATTAAACAACCATCTCTCCTGCATTGGAACCGTGGTTCCCTACACGTCCCACATGGAAGTGGGAAAGGAAAGGAAAGGAAAGGAAAGGAGGGGGAAAAAAATCCTCAATCGTATGTTTAAAATTTTCACTAAAGGTAGATTAAAATAACTTCCCTGAGAATGTGGCAAAAACCAGAAGAAAAAAACTATAAAAAAACCCAGCATATTTCAACATAATTTTACTTGGAAGATCAATAAATAGGAAGGACTTGCTGAGGTTAATTATAGCTAAGAGTCATTAAAAGCAACACTATTTGTGCCTTATCCACAATCCATTAACATCATAGCAAAGAAATATTATTTCTCTCTTAACATCTTATCCTGAAAATTTTTTAAATTTCCCTCCCCCCGCTCCAGTTCTAGCATCTGTTCTTCTCCCTCCTATTAGAATTTAAACTATATCCTATTTCCATTCGTTACCAGGAAAACACAAAATTAAAACACAGTTTGTCTGAACTTCCTCCTACTAAAGGCCATTACAGAGTCTATACGGGAGCCAGTATGGATTTTACACAAATTGTGCCAGAGTAACCTGATTTCCTTCTTTGATGGACTTACTAGCTTAATAGTTAGGGGAATGGTGTAGATATAGTGTACCTAAATCTTAGCAAGCCATTTAATGAAATGCCGTGAGATATAAAATAGTAAAATAGGGCCTATATAATACCACTGTATCTAGTTGAATGCCATAGGGGTCCATTCTGGACCTAGGGCTGTTCAATACTTTTATTAAGGACTTGAGGAAAGACATAAAAAGTTCTGTATCTAGGTAACAAAACTCTAAGGTACAAATATAGGAGAACTGATTTGGCAGTACTAGAGGATCATGGCTGTCCTTGCTGTCTATAAGTTAAACATGGGCCATCAGTATGATGCAGCTGCTAAAAGGATAAATGCTATCTAGGGATGCATTAACAGGAGTATAGAGTCCAGATCATGGTTATTAAGTGTTTCAGTTTGTTCTGGTCAGACCCTGTTAGGAGGACTTGGTCTAATTTGGAGTTGAATTCAAAAAGGACAGTGGCAAAGAGAATAGGTTATGTAGCATCAGCTACTAAGATAATGAACAGTCTGGAAAGCAAGCTATTTGACAAACAATTAAAGGAACTACGTTTGGCCTAGAGAAAACACAACTAATGGAAGATGTTACAGTAGCATTTAAATAGTGTATGTTAAGGTTTGTCACGCAGAAGAAGGAATGGAGTTATACTCAACCTGAAACAATGGGTTAAAATTGTTAACCCATCAGAGATCATCAGGAAGAACTCCCTTACCTTACAAGATGTGGAACAGGCTGTCTCGTGAACTGGCAAGATTTCCTTCAGAAGTGATTTTCAAACAAAACTGGCTGGATATTTGTCAGAAATGCTGTAGCAGAACCTACACAGAGCAGGGGGCTGGATTAGATAACCTCTATGCAATGATTCCATATATATACAGCGCAAAATGACATGATAAATGTTCATAAGAACTTAATGAGCAAAAAATTTGGATAAGCAAAGAAAAAACCTGATTCATCCGTTCCTAAGGATATGAATTCCCGTGTTCTCGACTCAATCTATGTACTATTAAAACTCCATTTGTGTTTAACTGTTTTTTCTGTTTTGTACCCTCACTGTTAATCCAAATAGTGCACACTGCATTATACTGCACCAGGTTTTGAACCAAGATATCTAAAATTCACTAACTTAAAGAATGTATATATATACATTCATATACATGTACATGTACATGTACATGTACATACACACACACACACACACACGTGTGTGTGTGTGTGTGTCTATATATATATATATATATATATATATATATATATATATATATATATATATAGGTCTTTGGTTGTTTGGGTTTTCTCCGTAAAATTGGAAGTGTCTTGGCGCTTCGACGAAGTCTCATTCGTCATCTTCAGGCTTCAGTTTCGTGCTTCTGGAAGCAATGTGTGATTGCAGCTGTTTCTTCCTTTTTAACTGCTAGTGAGGGTTTGAACTGATTGGGTGGGAGCTTGGCTGTGCTCTGATTGGATGGGTTTTTTTTGGTGCTCTGAAACGCCCACACGTGCTCTGTGCTCTGAAACGCCCACACAGCATGAACAAACGAGATGATACCTCCCGCCTACCAGCCATTTGGAAACCCGCCCTTATTGACAAACGAGTCCCTAACACGAGACCCACCAGACCCACACTCACGAGGTCCACACAGGATGTCACCACCACACATCCACCCAGAAAGCAGACCCAAACCCACACTGATCAGGAAGCACGACCAAGGACCAGAAGCCAGACCGCAGCTGCAACATTAGCCATTTCAAACCCCTCCAATCCATACATACAGCAGACAGACATCCACTATGAAGATGTAGCACGACCACAAACACGAAGCCAAACAACACCAATGCAACTCTCCAGCTCAAATCCCCCTGCAACTCAGATTAATCTGAGCACAACCAAGCCCCCACCCAAACAGGACACACCCCCATCCAATCAGAGCACCAAAAAAAACCCATCCAATCAGAGCACAGCCAAGCTCCCACCCAATCAGTTCAAACCCTCACTAGCAGTTAAAAAGAAAGAAACAGCTGCAATCACACATTGCTTCCAGAAGCACGAAACTGAAGGCTGAAGATGATGAGTGAGATCTTATCAAACGTTATCTAAATACTTCCAATCTTACATGGAAAAGACCCAACATACCAAAACCTTCATGTATGTATGTATATGTACATGTACATACACACACACACACACACACACACACACACGTCTCTCTCTCTATATATATAAGCTTCAGCTTATATATATATGAGGAACACGGTGGCTCAGAGGCTAGGATGTTGAGCTTGTCGATCGAAAGGTTGGCAGCTCAGCGGTTCGAATCCCTAGTGCTGCCGTGTAATGGGGTGAGCTCCCATTACTTGTCCCAGCTTCTGCCAACCTAGCAGTTTCAAAAGCATGTAAAAATGCAAGTAGAAAAAATAGGGACCACCTTTGGTGGGAAGGTAACAGCGTTCTGTGTGCCTTTGGCGTTGAGTCATGCCGGCCACATGACCACGGAGACGTCATCAGACAGCGCTGGCTCTTCGGCTTTGAAACGGAGATGAGCAGTGCCCCACATATATGAGCAATATATGTGTGAGGGGAACTTTACATACACACTTTATATACACACACTCATAGGTTTTCATGGGTGTATGTATGCATGTTTTGGTATGTTCAGGTCTTTTCCCTTGTAAGATTGGAAGTATTTAGGCAATGTTTCGATGAGATCTCACTCATCATCTTCAGGCTTTGGCTTTGTTCTTATGTGAGCAAAGATGTGTTTGTGAGCAAAGATGTGTTTATGTGTTCTTTGCTCACATAAGAACAAAGCCAAAGCCTTAAGATGATGAGTGAGATCTTATCGAAACGTTATCTAAATACTTCCAATCTTACATGGGAAAAGACCCGAACATACCAAAACCTGCATGTATGTATGTATGTATGTATGTACCGTATATACTCGAGTATAAGCCGAGTTTTTCAGCATGTTTTTTGTGCTGAAAAGCGCCCCCTCGGCTTATACTCGAGTCTACCCTTGCAGCTGGGCCGGCAGGACGAGCCCAAATGCTGCCGGCATGCTTTGCCAGCTCGGCCGGCTCGTTTTGGGGCGCGAGCTGCCCCCGGGCGTTTTCTTCCGCCGCTTTTTGAGGGGGGGGGGGGCGGGGGTGGGGGGAGGGGGCGGGGGGCGGAGGGGGCGTTCGACATTTTCGCCCCCCTCTCACTCGTCCTCCTCTCGCCCTCGGAGGGGGCGGAGGGGGCGTTTGTCACTCGCCTCCTCCAAAAGCCGAAATTGAGTGCGGCGGCAGTGGGGTGGGTGGTGGTGGGGAGGCCGTGAAGTGCCGGCAGGACGAGCCCAAATGCTGCCGGCATGCTTTGCCAGCTCGGCCGGCTCGTTTTGGGGCGGCGGCTGGCCTCCGGCGTTTTCTTCCGCCGCTTTTTGATGGCAGCGGCGGCGGTGGTCGGCGGAGGGGGCGGGGGGCGGAGGGGGCGTTCGGCATTTTCGCCCCCCTCTCACTCGTCCTCCTCTTGCCCGCGGTGGGGGCGGAGGGGGCGTTTGTCACTCTCGCCCTCCTCTTACTCGTCCTCCTCTCGCCCTCGCCCTCCCGCCCTCCTCTCCCGCCCTCGCCCTCCCCAACCAAGGACGCGGGTTGAATTTGCCATTCAAAAGACAAAGCCAGGGACTGAATCCGAAGCGATCTCGAGAAGGTCTGGGAGAGTTTTCCCCGTCCTCCGGGGGAGAAGGAGAAAAAGAAAGACGCCGAGCGGGAAGGACCAAGGTCCCTTACGGGGGAAACGGGCGGTTCTCTTTGCAGCCCCTTTGCCAGCTGCTGAGACCCGCCGTTCATGAGGAACACAGAACAACCCTGCCGGCACATTCGAGGGGTTTCCCTGCGCCCTTCGGTCCGCTTTTTGATGGCGGCGGCGGTGGTCGGCGGAGGGGGGGGGCGGAGGGGGCGTTCGGCATTTTCGCCCCCCTCTCACTCGTCCTCCTCTTGCCCGCAGTGGGGGCGACGCTGCCGAGAAGCCGCTGCTTACAGAGAGCGAAAAAGCCAGGGAGACCTTGGCATAGGTGGGCGGCTGGTGTAAGGCAGGGCAGAACCTTCGACCCGCAAGGATCCCGGGAGGGGGACGAAGAGAGGCAGAGAAGGAGGGAGGAGGGAGGAAGGAAGGAAAAGAAAAGAAAGGGGAGTGAAAATAAGAGCAGTCCGAGCTCTGAACTGGGAGCGAGAAGGAAAGAAAGAGGAGAGAGAGAGACAGAGAGAGAGAGAAAAAGCGAAGAAGGAAGAGAACAGTGCAATGAGTAAGGACTGCCACTGGGGTCAGGAGCAGAGCACCAGGAAACAGGGCGGCCAACGCGCGCATACTACACACACACAAACACAGAGCCAGCTCCTCCCTGCCGCTGTTGAATCTTACTTCACCGCACCCCCTCCATCCCGGCCACACTCACAGCCAAAAAAAAAGGCAGAGCAGCATCCCTCGCCGAACGGCGGCGAATCTTTTGCCTTCCCTGAAAGATTAAAGATTAAATAGGAGAGGAGACCCAAGGCGTGCAAATCATCAGAATGCCTCGACGTTTCGCACTCATTATGTCGTCATCTTAATTAATCAGACCGTGGTGGGGTTCCCTACACCTTCCTCTCCCTTTAAGAAATAGAACACTTGGCTCTATCTTTATTTTTTACATTGACCAGTAGCTGCCTCATTTCCCACCCTAGGCTTATACTCGAGTCAATAGTTTTTCCCAGTTTTTTGTGGTAAAATTAGGTACCTCGGCTTATATTCGGGTCGGCTTATACTCGAGTATATACGGTATGTATGTATGTATGTATATGTATAAATCTGGCATCCATTACTTCTATGGAACTGGAATTCCCACAATGTTCAGACCAGATTTGTTTCTAATGTTGTGGCTATTGTAGCATCTCCACTCCCATGTGATCTTGGTTCCTGATTTTCCCTGCCAGTTTGTCACAATCGGGGATGTTTCTCACAATCAATGGGGAAGCCAGCAGGAAGTTGGAAATCCCTTCCATTCCCATTGCTTTTTTTGCCCACCATAGTCATTCTATTGAACTGATTAGGTAAGTAAATATTGATGTATTATTGAAGTTCACTTGTTACTACAATTATATTTCTATTTATGATACAATAGTGGCCAAAATTGTGGAAACCTTTTGGGAAAAGTGTATTTTTGAGGTTTGATGGTTAATAACACCACTTTTTTTTTTTGAGTTTCAAGATAATCATATTCCATTGCTCGAATGGCCTGGGGATAGCCCAGACCTTAACCCAATTGAAAATCTATGGAGCTGACCAAAGAACTTGTTAGTCAGAAGCACCCTAGCAATAAAACCCAGTCAATAGAAGCAATCATTCAATTTTGGTTTCACATTATAACAGTTGCAAAATTAAAAGACTTGGTTCACTCCATGGGAAGACATTGTAAAGCCCAGTGGTGGGATTCAGCCAGTTTGCACCACTTCGGGAGAACCGGTTGTTAACTTTCCGATCAGTTTGGCAAACTGGTTGTTGGAAGAAATCATTAGGGCAGAGAACTGGTTGTTAAATTACTTGAATCCCACCACTGGTAAGGCCGTAATACATGCTAAAGGTTACCCAACAAAGTATTAACTGACGTGATAATTTTTGAATATCTCGGTTTTTCTATGGTGATAATTTTTGTATATCTTGTTTTTTTTCTACATGCTTCACTTTTCTTCTTTATACTGTTAACCGCTATTCTAATAGCAAATCCTTCCTAAAAGTTATTGCATTACATTCTTGATTCAATTATCTTTCCACTGATATATAATTTTATGGTACAACCCACCCAAAAAAGTGGTGTTATTAGCTAGTTTTAGAAAATACACTTTTCCCAAAAGGTTTCCACAATTTTGGCCACTACTGTATATTGTCTTCTTAAATGATCACAAATCTGTCTAATGTTGGGGGAAATGGTCAGCCTGAAATTCAGTGTTGGTTTTTGGTCACATCAGGCTAGACTATCTTCCTCTCAAAGGATGACTCAATGGGTCACAGGGTTCTCGTGTACTTTACATTTGCAAGAACCTGATCCCACTAGCCCTATTGACTTCAATAGGTTGTGACTGAATTCATTCACCCTCAGAGTAGCTAGAAGTTGTTATTCTTGCTTGAATCCCACAGATCCCCTGTTTGATGTAAGATTGACAAAAGATGTTTAGAAATGGTTGAACTCGGAAGAAGAAGGGCACTATCGTTTAGAAATGATAATTCAGTCTCAGTGCATTGTTATCAAAGCTTGCATAGCTTCAGGTTATCCTGAAGGAAATGTTTTTAGTCCTTCGATTTTCATGAATATCAAATCTGCTGTGAAATGTTTGTAATAGAAAGAGGGAAGAGGTGTGTATGTTTTAAAAAGAACAGCATAATAGTTCATGATTATTTCTAGGGAAGGTAAAAAAGCAACATTATAATATTTGACTAACCCCTAGAAATGCATACTGTGAATCTCATATTGCTTTAGAGAACAAATGAGACCAAGAAGATGGAGCATTTAATTTTAAGGGGTGAGGAATGATGTTCCAAGGAACCAAACAAAAAGCTGTTAAAAACATATGTGCATAAGAAAATAAAAGAGGACTGCTCCTAAAATCATGTGTTTGTGTGTATTCAAGGGAAGAAGGATGAGAATAATATAGATAGTGATGTAATGGGAAGTTCCTTCAGATCATTGGAGTGAATCCAAAGTTAGTTTATATCCATTTAAATCAGTATAAATAAATTACATACGACTAAACAGATTATCCCAAAAGATTTATCTTAAATACAAAAAAAAAATCTACCTCCAACACAGTAGAGGAATCAGCATTTCTATAAGACTTTATAAAGTATGTAAAATATTATATTTTCAGTTAAGTAATCTGTCATGAGAAATCCTTCGGAATCAGAAGTTTTAGAAACATAGAATAAATGTACTTTGATCAATTAACACCTGCTTAACAAATGTTTACTCAGTGAAGATTTTGCTCTAACTCCTTCTAATCAGTCTGCATCTTGGTGCATATATGAGCACAGAAATGGAGAAACTGACTAATGTTTCAGGATATTAGCCCATAAGTCATGCAAAAGGATGGTGGAAAAGTCAGCATTTTCCTCCTTTCTTTCTGTCAAGCCAAATCAAATGTATCAATAGACTTTTGTCACATCCAGCCTGCAGATTTCATTGGAAGACAGATGCATTATGCATTGTAATCAAGTCATGGGTCAATGCAAATTAAATATTGACAGGAACACCTTGACCATTACAAGGGCAGTAGAAACCCCTGAAATATTTAAAAACACTACCTTTATTCCAAGAAATTTCTCTAGCGGGTCCACTGTGTAGGTCAGTCGTATAATGACATTGGACTTTGAAGATCAGGTTTTGTACGTAAAGAAAAGATTATGCAATAAAAAAGAGATCCTGATATTGGATTAAGTAGCAACATTAGACAGAGTTTTTTTTTAATGAGCGGCCATTTTTAATGACCTTCGACCTGCCATAAACTAAGAGAAATGGCAATGGGTTAAGATTATTTTGAGAATGCAATATATAGCCATAATGAAAACCATGGCATTTGGTTAACGATCAATTCATGCACTAGTTTTCTCAGTTATACC
This sequence comes from Ahaetulla prasina, assembly GCF_028640845.1. Classification (NCBI taxonomy): domain Eukaryota; kingdom Metazoa; phylum Chordata; class Lepidosauria; order Squamata; family Colubridae; genus Ahaetulla; species Ahaetulla prasina. Next base: position 216,624,745 of record NC_080540.1, on the reverse strand, counting down.
TCACAGTGTGCTCCTTATTCAGTATTTTACTTTGGGGTTTGGAAATATATAAATCCTGGTACGGAATCCAGCTTGAAAATCATGTGGCATGCACACCCCTGGTATTTAGAGTTGATACTGTTGGAAGTCCTGTGTTTAACCCCTTGGGATTTTTTCAGAAGTCCCACAAGGGCTTATTTCACGTAATTTAATATCTATGAAATTGCTAAGGAATATGCAGATATTGTAGATATATTTTTTAAAAAATTCTGAGCTAGAGTTAGAGTCAAGTTGCCATTAATTTTTCTCCTTCTCTGGAAGCTCAGAATTTTTTAAAAAATATATCTACAATATCTGTATTGCTGCACACTCTAATAAGGGCACTGATATAAAGAATAAGCCAAAATGGAATTCAGATAATAAGGAACTGTTTGTGTTTCTATAAAATGGATTTCAGAATTAGGGTAATATGATGGTTCTGTATAAAGTCACACTCATTCTTAATGAACAGATTTTTAAATCTGTGGGATGCTGGATATCTACTCTGTGTAGTGGACACACCATCTGCACCCTTGCCCGGTAGAGAGTGACCTGATGTTGGAGACATATGTGCTAGTGACTTCAAATTTGCATGATCACAAGATGCTTTCTTGTAGATCAGCTTTGAAGATGGTCTGAAAGTTGCAGAAGGTGGCAGCATAGGTAGCAGTTGGGCTTCTCAGAAGTCACACCAATTGACAGTAATTCTATAAGTATAATCCAAAGCGCTCACTTTAACTACAAAGATTAACAGAGTTCGAAGGGATCTTGGAGGTTATCTAGTCCAACCTCCTGCTCAAGCAGGAAACCCTATACCATTTCAGAGAAATGGTTGTCCAATCTCTTTTTGAAAGCCTCCCATGATGGAGCACAGTTTCTGAAGGCAAGCCATTCCACTGGTTGATTTTCCTCACTGCTTCTCCTTAGTCCTAGGTTGCTTCTTTCTTTGGTTAGTTTCCATCCATAGTTTCTTATCTTGCCTTCTGGTGCTTTGGAAAGTAGTTTGACCTCCCTCATCCTTGTGGCAGCCCCTCAAAAATTGAAACACTGCTATCATGTCTCCCCTAGTCCTTACATCCAAGTTATTTATAAGATTGCCTATTCTCATATAGTCTACTAGACATCCTGTGGCAGAGCACTTTCTGAAGATTCTGCTATGGAAATGTGTAGCCTCAATAGTAAATTCTATCATTACCAATCAAATTCTATCAAACAAATTGCCAGTGAGTTTGAGACGAGCCTCTTCCTTATATCTATTTATGTACCAGTAGCTATGGGCCTATATCCATATATAGACAATTTTGAGGGTTGTTTGAAAGGATTTTATACTGCTAGTTCTTTTAAGGAATGAGATAGACATACATAAAAACACAGTCAATTAGGAGCGGGTGGTATATAAGTGTGCAAACTAAGAGAATAATCCTTTGTAGGAAGAAAAGCATTAATCCTTTGAAGAAATAAAGAAAGTTTTAGTAATTCTGTTTAATCTCTGTCTTTTGACAGCGTGATGCTGTTTTGGACAGTGTCTGTAGTTTGGACATTCTTTCTACAAGTGAGGAGAGATCCATTTTGTCATTATGCCTTGGAAGTCTAGCTGTTGTGATGGACTATTGCAAGATACTATTTTCTTCTGGATCTCTTCAAACATTTAAGTAAGACTTAAGTATGGTCATGAGGGTTTTTAGATAAAGTATGATGAACGAAAGTAGTGCAAGAACGGAAGATGTTGGACACAACTGAATAGATAACGTCATCATTATCATCGTCATTAGTGCCGTGAGCAAACCTTGTCCTTTTTGTTCAACTGAGTTTGAACCATGAGAAGGTTCAGAAGCAGAGTCTGCAACCTGGAAGGTTGGATGGAAACCAGAAAACTCAAATTCAACCCAGAGAAAAAAAAATACTCAATGGATAGGGTAACTCTAATGGATGTGGGAGACATGGAAAAGAGACTCAGCTGAGGGAACAGTCAGATAAAAAACAACTTCGACAGAAACAGGAATGTGGGTGGGAAAAGCAGCCCAAAAGGAAACCTTCCTAGTTTCCTATGCTGTAAGGGGATGGGGAAAGAGATACATTATCATACTTGCAAGATTTTACTAATGTAACCTTATAATAAAGAGAATTAACTCATCTGATCATGCTTCCTATCTGATTCACCTGACAAGAACTAAGGGATTTGTTTATTCTAAATTAAATTGCACTACTTCCCAAATACTATATTGAGTCATGTTCCTAGAATTACTGTGGACATCCAAGTCCAAGTAATTTTTGCCTCCAGGTCTGTATAAGAGATGATCGGGCTGAGCCCAAGGGAGGGGTCAAATGGATCCTCAGTCCTTAGTCCAGTGGTAAAATCATTTTTTTTTTATTACCGGTTCTGTGGGCATGGCTTGGTGGCATGGTGTGGCTTGGTGGGCATGGCAGGGGAAGGATACTGCAAAATCTCCATTCCCACCCCACTCCTGGGGGAAGGATATTGCAAAATCTCCATTCCCACCCCACTCTGGGACCAGCCAGAAGTGGTATTTGCCAGTTCTCCAAACTGCTCAAAATTTCCGCTACTGGTTCTCCAGTAGAACCTGCTGGATTTCACCCCTGCCTTAGCCCCTTCTCAGTGGTGCCTTTTTCAGAAGGCAACTGGACTGTTTTTCACTTGAAGAAGAAGATGTTTCACTTCTCATCAAAGAAACTTCAACAGTTCTATTGTGTCCCTTGAGCCTTTCGTGCCCTCAAGAGATCTAAGACCAGCCAATCTTGAATTCCACTGACCTTTATCTACTACCAATTTGCTTTGACTGTTAGTAGTTCAAATTCTTGTAGAGAGCTTTAGCAAACAATAAACCTATATTTATTTGAACTGTCTGGTCTCCCGATTTCCTCAGCTTGACAGATTGTGATTATTACCCTCAGATAGTATGTTACATATTCCATTTAATGAACAGATAGCCTGGCTATTGTTAATCCATGAATTGGCAAACTCCCATCTGGATTATTATAATATGCCTTATATGGTTGTTGTGCCTGCAGTTGATGAAGAATGCAGTGGCTCGGGTATTAAAGGGGACACTTTGTTATGTACATATTATTTCTGTGCTGAAGCAATTCCATCGGCTACTTGTTAGTAAGAAATTATACTCAAAGTTTGTAATTGAGGCATGTGTAATCGATCCACAAGAGTCACCCAGGACCATCCTAGATGCCCATCTAAAGCAAGCAGGAGACTATATCTGACAACAGGAATATAGAAAGGTTCTGGAACATGTTAATGGCAATAGCAAAGGCATCATTTTATGGGGAAGAAGTAAATCATTCCTGTATTTTGCAAAAAGAACCTTACCTGGATAGTAAAATGATTGATGATATAGTACGAATAATGGTCCACTCAGGATGGCAATGACCATGCTACTAAAGAAGAGATACAGTTGCTTTGGAATACTAATGATGTTTATGACATGGTTGGATTAAAGCATTCAGGACATCTAGTTAGTGATTGTGCTGTGGAAGAAAAGAAAATCCGAAGCTATAAAGACAATTACAATGGAAACATGGAATGGTAAGAAGCACGGACATGAGAAAACGCAAAACAGTGAATAATAAAATAAACTGACTACACACTAACATCCTAGGCATCAGTGTATTCAAATGGACTAGAATTAGATGATTTCACTCAGAAAATCACACTGTTTACTATCCAGGATATTAAAAACCAATAAGGAACAGTGTTACTTTCATATTCAGGAAAGGTACAATGAAATCAATGATCAAATAATATCAACTAGACTTTGTGATGCTCCTTAAATATGACAGGTAAGTTTATGTTCCAATACTGATGCAGAAGAAGAGGAGGTTAATGGATTTTATGGTCAAGTTCAATTTGAAATTAACAGAATATATAAGCCAGATATGCTGTTTGTGGATGGAAACTAGAATGCTGAAGTTGAAAATATGGAGGGCACATGGTTTAGGAAATTGAAATGAAACAGGAGAATGACTTATCAATTTCTACCAATCCAATGATTTCTTCATTGCTAATACTACTTTCAAACTACCACAACAATTGCTACATACATAGACAGCAATAGATGGAGTATCCAGAAATTAAACAAACGTTCTAAAGGATGCAGAAAAGCTGATTAATATAAGGATAAAAAAAGATGGAAGGATTATTCTGGTCTAAATTTTATAAATGGTTAGACAAGAGGAAGAATGCCAAGAAGGTATAGTGAATATCTGGAAATGTACTGTGTTTCCCCAAAAATAAGACCCTGTCTTATATTTTTTTGAACCCCAAAATAAGTGCTTGGCCTTATTTTCGGGGAGGTCTTATTATTTTGGGGCACATGCAGCAAGACAGGGTTTCTCTTGCCGTCTTACCTGATTTCCAGTTCTGTCTCCCTAACCCTAACCAGAGGAAATGGCAGTGACCGGCTGCACATGTGTTTAAATATTTTCGGGGAGAGCTTATTTTCGGGTAGGGCTAATTTTTTTGGGGGGGCGGCTTATTTTCACGCATGCGCTCAAAAATCTGATTGGGCTTATTATCAGGGAATATCTTATTTTAGAGGAAACAGGGTATATGTCAATGAATATTAAACATGTGAGTGAGATACAGTTTTTTTGGATATGGATATAGCTGTCTAGGAGGTATTATGTTGTATACTTGATATGTAATGAAGTAAGATATATGTAAATTTGTATATAGATCGAGGAATGTATTACTTAACTTGAATTAGATGGAAATGTTAGAAACTAGAGATGTCAAACAATGTCCATTGTTTTTAAATTTGAATGATTAATAAAAAACTTTTTTTTTTTAAAAAAAAAGGAAAAATTCTAATCAAACTATACCAGCAAATCTGGAGAACACCACAGTGGCCAACAGATTGGAAGATGTCACAGCAATACCAAATAGAGGAGACTTAACAATGAGTGTGAACTGTTGGACAGCGTCCTTAATTTTGCGTGGTAGCAAAATAATGCTTACTGTCATCCAGTCCATATTACAGCATCTGCATGTGCTTGATTAGCTGGCAGAATCGGTTTAGGAAACAGGACTGACAATTTATTCCCGAGATTATTATTTTCCTAGACTTCCTTCTCATCATACTGCCAAGTCCTGTCCAGTTTTGTTTTCGAAACAAAAACAAATAATTTGACCACGATGGCAGCAATGAAGCATTGCTCTTCTTCCGTTTCATTCAGCCTTAGCTTCAGTCTGCACTGTAAGAGAAATTGCTGTGTTGATACATAATGCTGAACTGTATGCCATTTCAAATTAACGTATTTCCCGATACGGAGTTGAGCCAATTAAATGCTGCTGTGGGGATCACATGACCAGCGTGGAGGCTGAAGCAGCATAAGCTGACCTCTAATTACTCTCAGCACACTTTCAAATAAATTAAGGTAAATTTGAGGGGGGGAAATAGTAATTTCAGATTTCTCAGTTTCACAGTAATTGGAGAACGTCCTCATGTCACAACCAACATTCTCATCCTTTGGGGTTCAACCTCGCTGACATCCTGGCAAAGTTTTCACAGTAATTTTGTAATCTAATCATTCAGTTTTTATATTCTGCTGCACTTTAGCCCCCAAACATGTCAGAACAGCTAACATAATTTACTGTTCATTTGTAAACAATAAATCTACATCAGTTATCATATGCTTTCTGAAATGAATGTTGTGTTTTTCCTCCGCAGCTGAAGAATTGCTCCTGCTTCAGATCTCCTCCTCCTTCTCCTCCTCCACCTCCTGTCAAATATGGTAAATGTTATACAATATCCTCTTTTCAAAACCTCTCATAGGTTAAGTTTTTTTCCAATGAAGTCAGTTTGCTGAAAAGGAGAACTAGCAAAAAAAGGAAGGAAAAGGCTCCCAAACTTTGGACACAATATCCCAATATCTTCCAACCCAGTAATGGATAAGTTATCTTGAGCATTGGAAGAGATTGGAATATGCACAAGAGGGATTTGCTTGAGCATTTGATTTATTAGAAAAGCCACCTGGATGGTCCGTGTTCTTGGAAAGAGAGTATATTACGCACATACATCTCTTTTGCCATTGCTACTTGAAGTACCTACACAAACTCAAACTGCCTGATTGGTTAGTTTTGCAGCTGTTACTAATCTGGGTAATAATAATAATAATAATAATAATAATAATAATAATAATAATAATAATAATAATAATAATATCAGAGTTGTAAGGGACCTTGGAGGTCTTCTAGTCCAACCCCCTGCCCAGGCAGGAAACCCTACACCATTTCAGACAAATGGCTATCCAACATTTTCTTAAAAATTTCCAGTGTTGGAGCATTTACAACTTCTACAGGCAAGTTGTTCTAGTGATTAATTGTTCTCACTGTCAGGAAATTTCTCCTTAGTTCTAGGTTGCTTCTCTCCTTGATTAGTTTCCACCCATTGCTTCTTGTTCTACCTACCCTCAGGTGCTTTGGAGAATAGCTTGACTCCCTCCCTATTGGGGAGGAAGGATATTGAACTGCAAACTAAGGCATACAAAACTTTTCCCAGACCAATTCTTGAATACAGCTCGTCTGTCTGGAACCCACACTGCATATCAGACATTAATACAATTGAACGAGTCCAGAGATACTTCACAAGAAGAGTCCTCCACTCCTCTGCTCGCAACAAAATACTTTATGCCACCAGACTCGAAATTTTGGGCTTAGACAACTTAGAACTTTGCCATCTTCAGTCTGACCTAAGCATAGTACATAAAATTATCTGCTACAATGTCCTACCAGCCAATGAATACTTCAGCTTCAACTAAAACAATACAAGAGCGCACAATAGTCTTGGGATAAATCTTAGCAAAAAAAATAATAATCACATATTTAACTGAAACGTAAATACAATATTCTTAAATTCCTAAGGTTTTCCTCATGCTATCTTCCTATTGTGGCTTTCTAGCACTGTGCTGAAATTATTTCCTGAATTTTGTTTTAAATACCCTAATCTAGCTCAACAAAAAATAATTCAGTGAAATCCTAATGGATATATGCACAGTCACCGCATTTATATTAGCTACAAGATAGCCAAGAGGCATGTGTAAGTGTATTTACCTTGTAAGTGTGTTTACCTTGCAATTGTACAATTATTTCTCATGTGGTTTATAGCTTCCCTGGATCCTGTTATTTCAATTAAATCCTCCAGGGCAGAGTAAACATCAGGTGTGTGACATACTCACACAAAGTTTTTTCATATTAGGAATCAAGAACAGCCAGAGAGCCTGCAGAGTAAAGTAAGGCAGAACAATTACCTTCATCACCTTTGCACAGTAATCTCATAAGCATCACTTCCTGCTATAACCTCGTCTCTATGAGGTTCCACCAGAGGTGAGAACTTCCACTTCCCTTTTTGACCTTTCAAAAGAGTATCAAAACCTGGCTTTGCTGGTTGTTCTGGGGCCCTGAGGGGGGCGCACTCACTGCTGGAGATGACTGAACCATGTAGATCTCATCTCCATCCCATCCATCTCTTGGTTCTTGTAGGTGTGGTTTTATGACAGTTTTTAATAATATTTTAATCTTTGTTTTAATCTTTTAATTCTTTTTTCACCTGCTTCAATAATCTGGAAGCTGCCCAGACTGACCTTGTAAGGGAGATGAGCGGAAATAGAAATTTAATAAATAACTAAAAGAATTTCTAAACCATCCTGGGAACGAAGTAGAAAATTCTGTTTCAGAAGAAGAAAATTGAAAATTTGTCCTTCAATTTTGAAAAAATTTCATCTTGGTATTACTGTTGCTCTCATCAGGAGCAGAATTATCATGACAATAACAGACTCCTTATCCATTGTTTTGCACTGCAGTTACTTTGGTTATGCCAGGGGTAGTCAACCTTTTTATACCTACAGCCCACTTTTGTATCTCTGTTAGTAGTAAAATTTTCTAACCGCCCACCGGTTCCACAATAGTGGTGATTTATAAAGTGTATCGTCATCTGTGCATGCCTCTTGCACATCGTGGATAGGGTTGGGGGGGGGGGCGCCAGCTACCAGCTCTGCTTGTCTGTTACAGTTGGGTGGTGTGGGGGGAGATGCATGAGCTATTCTGGGATGAGGCTCTTTTGTTTGAGGTCGCACTATAGCGCCATTTAGTTTCACTTACGTAACACGAACTAAATGTATGCGCGGGTGATACAAATAGTATATTTTCAGAAATTTAAATTGTCACGGGGAATTTTATGAAAACCTAATGAAAATATTTTTAAATAATGCTATGAAATTTTTTTTAAAAGTCAATTAAATTTTAAAAAAAGGAAAGTGCTTCAGTATCAGACAAAACCCCTACCACTCACCATGAAAGCTGGAATGCCCACTAGTGGGCGGTAGGGACCAGGTTGACTACCACTGGGTTATGCCCTTCTTTTGCATAAATAACCCTGGCTTTCATACTTACGTACTAAACTTTAAGATGATTAGAATACTATATAATCATTGTTTATAGTTGTTGTTTTTTTAGCATCACAAGGTTTATAAATGCAGCTGATGTAACCATTTTGTCAAGATTAAAAGGTGGGTTGATTGGCAGGGATTATTTTTTTTGGTTTTTTGTTTTTTTTTTGAGAAAAAGTAGGGGAAAGGCTGAACTCCAAAGTCTCTTAACAAAGATTATTTTTTATGCTTGCCTCTTCCAAGTATTTAACAAACCATTCTTCTCAATAAGTAGTAAAGCCATACTGTAATTGGTTTTGAAAGGCACAAGAGTGGGTGTATGCATGGATTTATAACAAAAAACTAAGGACTAATCTTGTTAGGGTTTTGTTTTGTTTTTTTGTATCAGGCACAAAGTGAATTAGATACCCAGTATTGATAAGCTGGAGAAGAAAATGTATTTAGATAGCAACCAGATAGCACTCAAGTCAGAAAAAAGACACGGCAACAGGCTTGTTATTGGTAGTTTGTGATTGATTTTTGGAGGAGAAAAGACAGGTTGGCCTTCTACAGTGCTAAGGTTTTACTTGTTAAGGGGCTGGCACTCCGCCCAAACTAGACACAAATACAACAATTCCAGCACCAAGCCGTTTTTCTTTCCTTCCTCTCCCAAGCAGAAGTCATAGGTTGTGACTAATGAAAACTGAGCTGACTTCATTTGGGCTAATGGAGAATGGAACGTAATTGTCTCTGATACATTAGACTCCTTATCTCTATGAACCTCTCTCAACTCATATCATCATAATAAGACAATTACACTTACACCAGGCTGAATAATAGGCCAAGATGTCCAGCAATGAATAATTGTAATTGATTATAGCTCATTATATTCTGAAATAATTTCAAGCAGCTTTGTTAGTCTGGAGAAGAACTGAAGGAGCTTCAGCTTGTTGACTGAGACTCATTTGCTCATTAGATGAATGGCACTTAAGAGTACCTTTGCTTCCAGGAGTACCTTTTTTGCCTTGATCTAAATTTTCATAGCTTATTGCTTGTAAATGGCCAAACAGCTACAGGTGCTGACAATATGTAGTACCTTAGATGTAAAACTAATTTGGTGGTGGTGGTGGTGGTGGGAGCAAAAGGCTTTTTAGCCCAAATATCCTTTGCAACCCTATTATTCAATGTTCTATTTTTCTTCAGACCGTCTACTACTTTCCGCTTAACTGATGTTAACTTAAAGCTTAGTGAGAGTACGCCAGTCAAAGTACTTTTGCAACAAAGCTGAAACCAAGAAGACTACAGAAGACAAAAAAAAAAATCTTCAAATTCTTAGTTTTGGATGATTAGTTTAAAAAGAGGTGATGTTAAGCAAATAGTTATCATAAATTAGGGATACAAATAGATTTTGTTATGAAGTTTGCTCAAGATGGATTTTTAAAAAAAAAAATTGCAGGCCCATAGCAGTATTATATGATCCAACACATTTCTTTTCTATGAAAAGAAATAAAAATTCAAACAGACAACAATTGGATGTGTTTTCTAAAGTAGTTCCTTTATTTATTTATTAAGAGATACTTTGATCTCTTAATAAATATATTTTATTAAAATCTTATTTTAAAGATTTTAAATTTTATTAAAAATGGGTTAGGGAAGTCTGATCTTAAGATTTCCTAAAAATCCACCTAAAATTGACAAGAATCAGTCAAAACGTACAAAGAAGGGTTGAACAATGATCAGTAATTTTTAATATTATTTTAAGAGAATCTCTCTGCTATGGCTATTATAGTATCAAAAGCAAAAGTGTCAAATTATTTAGAGAATAAATAGACAAGAACATTTTTAATACATGAATGGTTATTTTTAATGATTTTTTTCTACTTTTTATTTAAGAATCAGGCAATGTACATACCACTCCCTATGTGAGGTAGACTGAACTTCAAGAGAGTGATAGGCCTAAGCCACCCTGTTAGGTTCTATGGTTGAGGGTGAACTAGAACCTAAGTCTTACTATTTGTAACTCCATACCATATATTTATATTGCATAAATTTAATTCATGCACTCTCTTGATCCATTCTCAAGAACATTGGTCCTCAACATTTTTAAATTGATGGGTACATTTGAAAGGTTGGATTTGTCATGGGCGCTTTTGCGATTTGGCCTTCGGAGGAGAAGATTGCCCTTTGCCCATTCATAAAATGTTGGTTGTAGAAGACCTAACTGGCTATAAAACACTGATTTATTTGAACACTATTATCCTCTTCCCCCTTATTCCTTATTCTCTACTGCTCTGCTGATCTTTGTGTTCTTAATAGATTAGTGTGTACACTCCCAAACACAGCACTGAGCGGCAACTGCCCATCGCATTTTAGAACATATTTGGTACCCAGAACCATCCTTGCTAATACATATAATGCTGGCAGGTGGTCATGGGCATATTAGCACCCCCAAGAACCATTTTGGGTATTCTGGCTCTACCATATCAGTTTGATTTACTGTTGCCGTGCTGTTTAGTATTGCTTTCATAATGCTTGTTTTGATTGAGCGATATCATTTCCCATGCTAGCTTACTGGAACTTACGTTTGTCTGTTAGTTTGTTTTTTTAAAAAATAGATTTAGCAAGCTCAGCCTTGCTCTTGTATTATACTTCTGAATTTTTAAGCTGGATATGGGCCTTATTCTTCTATAATTATTAATTTTTGAATTACATTACATGCTCTAACTTCTTGTGTGGATTATTTCTGGGAGCTTGTTTGTTCCTTCTTCTCGCTGTGTCCTTTGTAGTGCTCAAGTCTCTGACACCCCTTTCTGACCCACAGAGCAGAGCTGCATATAATGATCTTAGGACTCAAGATACATCCCAATGATAAAGCTGCGCTTTAAAAACTTTGAAGCCGGGTCTTTCTAGGTCAGCTGCAGCACTCTGAAAGAAGCCCCAAACTGGTAACCATCAGTTTAAAACTTGGCTGTAGTTGATTATACGCTGCTAGCTGTATATTGACCCTAGTTTTCAGTGTCATAGGAGTAATTTAATTTCCCCTGTTGTCATCAAGCAATGGACATAATTAAAGCCCTACCAGCTTTGCTGCCTTTTTCCATAATCTGTCTTTTCGTGAATGTTCCAGCACGCACACCTATGAATTGTGGATATCCATATTTTGTGCATTAAATTCATTAAAGTTTCAGAAAGTAGGATAAATACAGTTGGAGGTAATGAGCCTCCCATGGACCTGTCAAATCCATTGGCTCTCTAGATATTGCTGCTGATAAGATTCCTTCCTCAAGCTAAGTGGCTTTCTTTCCATTCCCTTCTTTATGGTTAGTTGGGTAGAAGGAAAGTGAGGAAAAAATATGTGGCAACTGCAGGAAAAGTCTGCTTAGTTATACTCTTTCGATTTTTCCCTCTTCTGATCACAAGGGTATTACCATCAACAAAGAGGCTTTGTTGTTTGTTAATATTATTTATTGTTGTAGCAAGATAAATTGAGTATCATGTTAATAATAACACTCAAGACAAATTGCTGCCATGACAGCAGGACTGGGAATTTTTCAGAGATTTGCCTCCTGTCCCAAAGGTGCTTTTTTTTCAAGAGGCAACTGGACTTTCTAGTTTTTCTTTGAAGACGTTTCGCATCCAAGAAGAAAACCAAAAAGTCCAGTTGCCTCTTGAAAAAAAAAAAAGCACCTTCCGGTGGGAATATATTTTGATTTTGTATGATGATTTAAGAAATGCTGTTTGGCTATACAGTGGTATCTTGGCACTCAACTGCTTTGAAACTCATCCAATTTGGTACTCAACGCATTTAGAGCTGTGGTAGCTCAGTGGTGAGAATGCAGTATTGCAGGCTACTTCTGCTGCCTACAATTTGGCAGTTCGAATCTCACCAGGCTTAAGGTTGACTCAGCCTTCCATCCTTCTGAGGTTGGGTAAAATGAGGACCCAGATTGTTAGGGGCAATATACTGACTCTGTAAAATGGCTTAGGGAGGGCTTTAAAGCACTGTGAAGCAGTATATAAGTCTAAGTGCTATTGCTATTTAGACATGAAAATTTTGTTCTGGTACTCACCATTTGTACTCAATGCATAAGCTAGAACTTGTTACTGTCACCTGCCTTGTGACTCACTACATTATTCCTTATGGGAAAAATTTGTTTGGTACTCATTGTTTTCGGCACCCATTACGCCTCCCAAGATCCAATTAAGAATGAGTACCAAGGTACCACTGTACATTTTTTTAATTTTTACCTGCTGCTCATTAATAAATAAAAAATAGCAAAAGAAATAATCCCAAAGAAAAATTTAAAAACAAACCAGAATCTGTAAAATTTAAGACATTGTTATATAGTAGTGCTATTAGTAGTATAGTGGGAATAGTAAAATACTTGTATAGAAATGGTATAATATAGTATAGAAGTACAAATAATAATAAAGTATAGCATAAAAATACAAAGACTTGCAAATAGAAATGGAACAACTGTGGCAAAAGGAACTAACATTATATCAATAGGTAATAGGTGCTTTGATACAATCCCAAAACAAGAGCACCACTTGAACACCATCAACACTCACAAATTCACCATTAATCAATTGCAAAAGGCAGCTTTACTAGTAACAGCTTACATCTTGCAATGATACCCACATCTCCCTATCCCAGTTTCTTGGGAAATATCCACATCTCCCTATCCCAGTTTCTTGGGAAGGACTCGATAGGTGGACAAAAATGGTAGCTGATGTACCAGAATAGTAGAATATAGCACAGAAAACATTATATGACTAGAAATAGAACATGGTATAAGACAATAGACACAAAAAGAGCTTGCATATACTGTTTGTTCATAAGTTTCCTTTTTGTATTTTTCCAAAATAAAACAGCTCCCCAACCCTTATGGGGAAATATAAAAATCCAATTACTAAGGGTGATGGAACCTTTGAGCTTGAGTCAATCAAATTGGCTGTCTTTTAAAAATAACCTGCAGTTCGGAGAAGTAATACTTTCTGATAATGTGTAGCTTTTCCACTAGTTTGCACTAATGTTTGTGGGGAAAATTGGTTCTTAGATGAGTGGAATCGATTAAATCAAGTTGATATATAGAGATGTAAGGCCAAAGTCTGTTATCTCATCCCATACATTTGCAATGGGTAATGTTTTTGTTTTTTGGTGTAGGCCTTCCAAACTGCACCCTCTTCTTGATTTATGGGAGATGTTTCTCTCCCTATTTTATTCCCTTATGGCCTTTTGGGTGACTGAAGGAAACCAGGTGCACCAAAGTAACCTGAGGCTCACTTGCTTGTAGTATACCCTACAGATATGTATGCATTACATATAGTGACTTGAGAGCCATTACCTATCAATATGCATGATTACATCATCTGTTAGTCTTCCCCACCTTTCTAAAATTAATAAATATGAGTACATCCCTTTGTTGGGTGGGAAACATCTCTCCTATTTTTTGGAGAGAATCCCACCAGCACATGGGGTCTAATAAAACACTGCAGTAAGACTTCATTATTTGTTTCCATCCTGCATTTGATTCCACAGAAAGCTGGTGTCAAAAGTGGGATTCGCAGTCTGTGAGTTGTGATAAGGGATGACAGCCTATCACAGTGAATGGTTAGTGTTGTTTGAGTTTGATTCCATGCTTTTTTCCCACTGCCATATAAGGGCTCCATTTAGGAATGAGTGGAGGCAACAGTCAATATGTGACTGCCGTTAAAGATATATAACATAATAAGATAGGCACAATCTTAAAAAGGTTTTACTTAATCTGGTGTAACATTTTAATTGCTGATTAATAAACAGAGTGCATAGATCTTATAGAAAGAATACATTTGAACCTAAAAACATTTATCGAGTATTGCCTAGCCAGCATATAATGCAGGTACTCCTTGATTTATGACCATAATTGAGCCCAAAATTTATGTTGCTAAGTGACACCTTTGTTAAGTGAGTTTGGCTCCATTTTACGACCTTCCCTGCACAGTTGTTAAGTGAAGCACTGCAGTTGTTAAGTTAATAACATGGCTGTTAAGGGAATGTAGCTATATGTGTATATTTAAGTAATCTCAGCTGAAGATTTTTTTGTATATTCATGTAATCAATTATATATTCTCATTTCAACTGGCAAATGATTTTATGACCTATCTGAATATTTTTAGAAGCTGTGGACAATTGCATACCCCTGTGAATGTGCATGTGAGAAAAGTTACTACTGTTGAAGTGTAATTGGACAATTCTGGAGGTAAAATGGTAAATTGTCAAGAGGATGTATGCTAACACAAGATGGATTGTGATGCTTATCAGAATTATCATACAATAGGCAAAGACGATCATTTTTATAAATATTACAATTATATTTTCTAAATTAATGTAGCTGGCATTTTTAATCAACTGTATAAGATAACTCTTATTTTATTTATTTGTTCACTTTAAAAGGAAAAGGAAAAGCTGTAGGTTTGTGTAGGATAAAAATTACAGGGAAAAAAGAAAAAAGCTCTAAGCTCTAAGGGATGATGACTGATTCAGAATTGCGGATTGTGCCTGAAAATTCAAAGTTGTGTCATAGGCCAACAAATCCAACCCCCTTATTTCTTATCAGCAGTAGCAGATTTTCACAAAAATGTTCCATCTGCCAAGAAGAATTTGATCAAGTTCCAGCTGTGAATAAATTCATTGAATAGTCTCACAGTACCTCATTAGACATAAATGCCATCAGATATTTTGGGGTGTTTTCATGGCAGCCAAGCTTTCTATATTTAAAATAGGGCAGAGCAGCCTACAGTTGCAGGCTGTATGCATATCCAGCTTGGTTTTTACACCTTCAAAAGCCTTCCCTAGTTGGCCTAATGAAATTCAGTAGCAAGCTACCAAATAATGGTGTTATTTCTTTAAAAAGAAAAGAACAATAAATGCATCAGCCTTCAATGGATCGTTTCTTTATCCTTTTTTATATCAAAAATGTTAAAGTGGGGGGGACCTTAAATCCAGACTCTATCCCCTTTAATAATACTATACACCACTAGCACATATTTTTTGGCATGCAGAAAAACATGGAGTTTTTAAAAGGCTCAGCTGTGAAAATGCCCCCATTTTTTATTGAAAGTAATTTTAGGCTAAAATTTGCTTGCCATTTTCCCAGTATCATACCCCATGCGCTGAAAATATGTAAAACTTAATTGCTTTGAGGAGAACAGGATATATTTCTCTCACATTAGGGTGGGGTAGAAATAGGATTACTTAGCTGTACTTATTTATTGTTAACAGATGTTTGAGAGCCTTTCCTCTTTTGATCCTGCATACTGCAAGTGCACAGTCTAGCGGGAAAACTTGTACACAATTAAGCAGTTGGAGGAAGGTGATCCTCCTTGATTAAGTTGAGAAAACAGAGATGAAGTACGTGGTGTGATAGGAATCCCATGGAAAGAAGGAATATAAATGTATGCTTACAAATATACATATTCATGCAAGCTTTAGTAGGAGTTATCAGAAACCTGATATACAGTGCAACTGTTTGCATTTATAGGTCAATATTAATAATAAATCAAATATTTTAACCTAAATCCCATTGTTGATTCCAGGATTGTTAACAAAAAATAACAATAATTCTCAACCAAGAGTACTAAAGACTAAGAAAGATTCTATAACTGATAGCTGAAACAACAATAGCAATAGCACTTAGACCTATATACCACTTCACAGTGCTTTACTTAAGCGGTTTACAGACTCACCCTCAACAATCTGGGTCCTCATTTTATCAACCTCGGAAGGATGGAAGGCTGAGTCAACGTTGAGCCCGGTCAGGTTTGAACTGCTGACAGTCGGCAGAGTTAGCCTGCTATACTGCATTCTAACTACTGAGCCACCATGGCTCTTAGACAATACAATTGATTTCCTGAAATCCTCCAAATTATAACTTCCAGAATTCTGCAGATTTTCACATTCCAGCTAACACGTGATGCTCCTTTATCAAGTAAAACCAGATAGATCACCGTGATTTCAACAGATTGCCCCATTAATCTTATGTATGCATATTCCACATCTGTCACTTTTGCATATAGTAAATAGCTGTGAGGCCCCAGGCACACATTTTTTAGGGATTCTAGCCAAACAATTGAAATATCCATTCTCCTTAAGGATTCTGGCTGGTTCCTTTCCAGCAGACATTCATGATTCAGTAATTGGCTGAAGGCCACTCTACATGCAGAGAGCCAAATCATAATTAACTGTAGTGATAGCATCATTAGGGCTGTAAATCCAATACAATTCTCTTATGTTTATAGAGGTATTCTTGGATTGACAATTGTGTTCATATTGTGAGTAGACCTTTCCTCTGAAAGTCTGCAGTTGCCCTTCAAATGGTCACCAACTATGCAAATCATGGTAATTTTGATCAGAGAAATATCTAAGATGAGTTTGGACCATGGGCTTGACGCTAAGCAATCATTTATTTATTGGCTTATAATGCTCCTAAATCACCAGAACATAAATGGATATTCTAGTACACTTCCATAAAGATTTTTTAAGTGGAACGGTTTAAAATATTTATTCTACAAAATTCTGACAAAAGAATCAGATTACAAATTCTGTTACAAAACAGAATCAGAGTTGAGCTTGAAGGGACCTTGGAGGTCTTCTAGTCCAGCCCCCAGGCTCAAGCAGGAGATCCTATACCATTTCAGACACATGACTGTCTAGTTCCTTCTTAAAAACCTCCAGTGATGAAGCACCCACAACTTCTGAAGGCAAGCTGGTCCACTGGTTAATTCTCCTTACTGGTAGAAAGTTTCTCCTTAATTCCAAGTTGCTTCTCTCCTTGATTAGTTTCCATCCATTGTTTCTTGTTCTGCCCTCTGGTGCTTTGGAGAATAAATTGACCCCCTCTTTTTTGAGGCAGCTTCTCAAATACTGGAATACTGCTATTGTGTTACCCCTAATCCTTTTCTCTAGACTAGCCAAACCCAAATTTTGCAATCATTCTTCATATGCTTTAGTCACCAGGCCTTTAATCATCTTAGTTGCTCTTCTTTGCGCTTTTCCAAAGTCTCAACATCTGTTTTGTAATGTGGTGACCAAAACTGGATGCAGTATTCCAGGTGTGGTCTTACTAAGGCTTTATAAAGCAGTAGTAATACTTCATCTGATTTTTATTCTATGCCTCTGTTTATGCAACCATTGAGTATGGTTTGTCAGCCAGTTACAAATCCATCTGGTGGTGATGCTGTCTATCCCACATTTTTTTAGCTACTATGTCCACAGCATTTCACTGGTCTACTAATTTAGTCACTTTGTCAACAAATGAAATAAGATTGGTTTGGCATGATCTGTTTTTAACATTTTAAACAAATTTAATTCTGATACTATTTTATTTCATGACTGGTATGCACATTTTGACAAAGCCAACTCAGAAACTGAGGCACCAGTCTCTCAAATGTTAGTGTCCTACTTACTAAAAAATGTTTCTACAGATCAACGAATCAAAAATTATCCATTTTCTACTTAAAATATAATTGACAATACCTAGCAAAATGGTGAGTCAATTTCCTGAAAAAGTCACAATTTTTCAATGCTTTCAATGTCTATTATTTTTAGAGAAACTCCCCATTTAGCTGTCAAGCTCATACATAGATCTTGAGTTGATTATATGCCTGTTCCTGTTTGAAAAACAACCCAGAATTTACGTATACTACTCCAAGGTTTATTTAGACTTTTATCTCTGTTTTTTTCATACACAGCTCAAGGCTACAAATGTACCAATCCTCCTTCCTCCTCGTTTTTCCCCCCACAACAACAAGGTGAGCTGGGCTGAGAGAAAGTGACCAGCCAAAAGTCACCCAGTCATGTTTTAACAGTCTCCTGGTTTCTAGGCCAGCACCTTAACAACAACAACGTTGCGGCTATGGATACAGGGATCAGCTAAATTCCAACCATGTCAGATTCACATGTTGTTATTCAGAAATCCATTGTAATACGTATTAATTCCTATTGCAATACATACTAATCTGCCTTCACGGTTGTTATAAAACCACATCAGTGCACCAAAGGAAATAAAAAAAAGACAGAAAAGCTGGTAGAGTGGGGAAAGAAAATTATGTTTTTGCTGAGTGTCCGACTTTTAAAAACAAGTGCCTAAATTCATGTGTAGCAAGTATTCTGAGCATTATATTATTGATGCTCAGAATTATTATATTTCAAGATTCAACATAGTAATTCAATAGTTCAAGGAACTTCCTGGAAACAGAGACTATAGAGCTACAGAGTAGTGAAGCATTCCTGCTTCTGCACAATAGCCAATCAGAAAGCAGGGACTTGCCTAAAGCGGTGTTTTTCAACTTCAGTAATATTAAGATGTCTGGACTTCAACTCCCAGAATTCCTCAGCCAGCATGTTAGAACCTGCTTCAAACAGTCTGTTAGCTGAGAATTCTGGGAGTTGAAGTCCAAACATCTTAAAACTGTCAAGATTGAGAAACACTGGGCTACACTATTATTAATCATAGCTGTGATTTGACATCTGCAGAGACTCCTGAATGCTTTATTTGTGCTTAATAGCAACTCTGTCTAAAGCTCTTAATGTCATAGATCCTGGAACTGGATTACCTTGGTCTTCTTTCTGCCTGGCACTTGGAATTGGGACTGTACAGGCCTCCCAGTTTCCTTCTGGCGTCCCCTAAGGATTTTAGCTGACAGCATTGCCTCAAGCATTTGCTTCAGACCTCCGCAGTGAGCTGCCATTTTGATAGTAGCAAGCAACATCAGAATTAACTTCCATTTTCTCCTGCTTTGTTTGTGTTCATGGTCTCTCTTAGAAAAAGAAAAGTGCTAGGGGAGTAAAGTTCTTTTTAATATGTAATCAGGGCTGAAAAAAACATCCAGATAATCATTAGATGGCAGCAAAGAGTCAGCTTTTTCTGTCTTACCTGATACCTTAATAGTTATTCAAAAGAATGGCATTTATTTCAGATGATGGAAAGGGAAGGGTTGCTATGTAGGAAAGGGAGCAGAGCTGCAGGTGTCAAAGCAGTCGCACAGAACATAATTCTCCAGGAGAGGACTATCCAGATAAAAGTTTCAACCAGTTACAAGCAAACCATTTTCTTTTTTTTAAAAAAGAGCTATCTAAGGCCATGTTCAATTCTCCAGATGTTAACCGTGGAGGCTCCGTGTATCTGTCAAGCATTCCAAAATTGAGCCTTTCAAACCTGTTCCATTGAGCTGATGACAACAAATGTTTCAGAAACATTCAGTTTATCTTTTGACTCTCCGTGGAAAATGATTTTACATCTTCCAGTTTCTAGGACTTGCATTGTCTCTGAGGTTTTAATTTAAACACAAACAGCTTGCAATATTGTAGACGGCTTTTTTTTTTTGTTGGTGTTATTATTATTCCCAACATTTGGTCATTAATATTCCAGGTATATAGGGGTCCTTGTGCCTTAAAACACATCCGTAATAGAAGTGCTCATTTCAAAAACAGTGAAGTCAGTTGATGGCACAACTTGCTTTTTCATTGTGTCAAAGGGCAGGAGCGGGAAGTGTAAAGGGGATATCTCTTAGCAGAGGTATAAACTGAACTGAAGCTCCTGGACCCTTTGGTACACCTTAGTATTCTTCGTGCAAAGAGCTCATTACCTACCACTGACTATCAGCTGAAAGTGTGAGCAATCTTGTTGCGCATGGAGAACAACCTTTGGCTCTTGAGTGACACACGAAGGGTTGCAGGCCCAATAATGGGGGCAGAGAGGCTGGGGCAGACAAAAGGGTGGGGTCAAGACATTTCACTCAAATTAAGATACTGCTTGCTGTTGATTTAACTATTTCCTCCTACTCTGCCACTAAATTTGGCAATGAACTGGTTGCTGTAGCAAGGGATCAAGAAATGGAAATAATTTGAAATACAGTGCAGGAATTTCTCTTTTCCTAGACATAGATAAGAATTTGGGGCCACACGGGGCTATCTTTAACCAGCTTCCAGGCCTAAAATGGGAAAGATAGAAGAAATAATTGCCTTATGTTGACTGGCAATTTTTTTTTGAGGCCTGTGCAATGCAGATCAAAGTATCTTATGCAATTCAGGCTGTATCAGCATGAAAATTTCAGTCACTTTTAAGACAGTTTTTTTAAAAATTACTGCTCAGTATAGCACAGATATTTCTTTTTAAAAAATATATATTTATTATGTTTTATCGTTGGGAATAAAATACAAAACGGGGGGAAAAAACAGAAAAAAATACATCCGACAGTAACAACAACTGAAGAAAAAAAAATGTACAAAAACAGGGTGAGGGAATGACCCCAAACACCCAAAATTAAACATTTTAAAAAATCCACTCTGCCTGGATGCTGGGAAAAAAAAAACCCTCTGATAAATTCCCCTCCCCTTACATAATGGGTCTGCAAATACTTATAAATGTTCTCATCCTTATTTAATAAGGAAGATATATAAACAAATGTTTCACATGAGAAGGTCTCTAGCTAACAATCAAATCAACCATTTTTCTTTCACTTTTTATATATATTAGATGTTTCCTAAATTCAAGCTGAAATCCCATGCAAAATTATCTGAAAATGCTGCCCATTAAATAGAGGTGCTCTGTCCAAGCATTTTGTTGTTGTTATTTTGTTCCCCTGCATAGACAACTTTCAGACCTTGGCCAGCTTTTAGTGCTTTACAGTAAACCACTTCATACTGATCAATTGTAACTTACTCTGGTAAGTTTTCAGACAGATTTCTGAGAGGAACATGTGACTTTAGAAAAAGCAGAGAGTAGAAAAGAAAACTATGGATTTTTTAAAAAGAAACTTGCTTAGCTGAGCATGACATTTTGCTTTTTAAATATTAATTATCCTCTGGGCTTCTTCTTATTTACATTCTTAAGTGTTTGCTTGAGACATAAATGGCACTAAATTGTCTTGAGGTAGCCACAGAGCAGTTTTGTTAGATAAAAACTTCTTGAAGCTGGTAATTTTTGGCAATTAATATTATGAATGCTAATCGCTTGGGGCCTCTGGGAAGAAGCTTATCTCTGTAAAACGAAAGAAAATGTCAAAATGGTAGGCCTGCTGAGAGCATCACTTCTGGGAGAGAAAGAGGTGGCAAATGTTAAAATTACCATATTTATGGCCAATGTAGAATTTTTAAGGTTTGAATGGGTCGCTGCCTTGCTCATAAACAGAACCTACTGTAAAAACTAAAGGATATACATACACCCGCACCCACACATATATTCACACAGTAGTCTTTTTTTTAAAAAAATATATAATAATTTGGCTCTCTTTTTTAAAAAAAAAAATCTTGGGAAAAAAATTCTAGATGTCGTGAGACAAAGTTGGTTTGAAATGAACCAGAATTTCACGTGGCAAGAGGTGTGGGGGGGAGAGGGAATCACAAGTTTAATATAAGGCATTACAAGATGGAAAGAAAAAATGGAGGTCTGGGTTTACCTAATTTAAAATTGTATTTTCTAATTTCTTGTTTGGTTTGGATGAAAGAGCAGGTGCTGATGAGAAACTGAGGTACGGGTATCTGTGGTACAACAAAGTCAAGGTTAATGTGGATTTTAATAGATATGGTAGATATAAATATGGTATGGTAAATGCCATACTGATAATGTGGAATGGACGCAAACCCAGATTGTGTCCAAAAACATCTTTGTGGCTGTTAGAACAAGAAGTGTTTTATAGACAAGAAATGATGGGGGAACACCAATAGTTAACTCACAGTGAGATATTAGAATTTAGTCAAAGGAAATGTAAAATAAAAAAAAAGAGAAGAACTGGCAGCAGAGGGATATACTTGTCAATGGTTCTCTCATTTACAATTATTAGAAAGCTTTAAAGCAGACCAAATAATGTATATTTTTGAACATTGTACGGTGGAGATTAAAATAGAATTGTGTACAAATTATGATCATCTAATTGCTAAATGCATAAACATATATTAAAATTTGAAACAGAAGAAGAACAAGTAAAATTATGAATGGTAAAGTGGCTAAAATTTTTGATTATAATATATAGATGGAACAATCAGAAAATATGTTTCTGAAAAGAACTGAAATTTACAATATAAGCAATATTCTCAATAATAACATAAAGGGAGAGGGGTAGCTGGGAAAATATAAAGAGAAATTTCATTGTCAGGACATGCTTCATAAGTTTGCCAGAAAAATAATGCTTCAAAAACAGAATCATGAATCTGATTGTGTATTCTGGAAGTTTATAGCTGCTGTTTCTTTTTCCTTATCAGGCACTGACTATTTGGAAATTAAGGTACTCCTATGGACAGCATGTAAAATATTAACTTGGGGGCATTCAAAACTTTTCACAATGCTCTCTATAATGGGCTAAAGTACTACAGATAGGAGCAAACAGGTGATTTGGTACATACTGGTTTCATCAACCAAGGTGATACAGGTAATCCTCACTTAAAGGTAAAGGTAAAGGTTCCCCTCGCACATACGTGCTAGTCATTGCCGACTCTAGGGGAGCGGTGCTCATCTCCGTTTCAAAGCCGAAGAGCCAGCACTGTCCAAACACGTCTCCGTGGTCATGTGGCCAGCATGATTCAATGCTAAAGGTGCACAAAACGCTGTTACCTTCCCACCAAAGGTGGTCCCTATTTTTTCTAGTTGCATTTTTATGTGCTTTCGAAACTGCTAGGTTGGCAGAAGCCGGGACAAGTAACGGAAGCTTACCCCGTTACACAGCAGCACTAGGGATTCGAAGCTGTCGAACTTAAACAATGGTAATTAGATAATTGGGACTGGAATTTCCAATGCTAAGTGACACAGTTTTAAAGCATGACATCACACGACTGTATAACTTTGCAATGCAATCCCAGCAGTCACCATTGCTGCCATTAAGTGAGGATTGTAAGTCATTAAGCAAGGACCAAAATTAATACTTGGAAGACTGATTAAAGTAGTATTAGTATTCATAATTTTGGTTTCCTGGTTCGGAAGGCCTCAAAGGGTACAATAGCCTCAAAGAATAGCAATAGCACTTAAGACTTATATATCACTCCATGGTGTTTTACAGCCCTCTCTAAGTGGTTTACTGAGTCAGCATATTGCCCTTAGCAATCTGGATCTTCATTTTACTGTCTTTGGAAGGACAGAAGGCTAAGTCAACCTTGAGCTGGTCAGAACTGAACTCCTGGCAGTCAGCAGAATTAGCCTGCAATGCTGCATTCTAACCTGCATGCTGCATGCCACCGTGGCTCTCAGATCTCAAGAGTATGAATGCATCCTTCCCTTCCTGCCGATATGTTCTCACAGGAGTCGGACTGTTCTCCAAAGCATATGAGGGTAGAACAAGAAGCAATGGGTGGAAACTGATCAAGGAGAGAAGCAACTTAGAACTAAGGAGAAATTTCCTGACAGTTAGAACAATTAATAAGTGGAACGACTTGCCTGCAGAAGTTGTGAATGCTCCAACACTGGAAATTTTTAAGAAAAAGTTGGATAACCATCTGTCTGAGATGGTGTAGGGTTTCCTGCTTGGGCAAGGGGTTGGACTAGAAGGCCTCCAAGGTCCCTTCCAACTCTATTGTTATTATTATTAGAACTCTTTCTCCTTACTCATTTCCTGCTTTGGATTCAGTTACCAAACTGTTGTCTTTTCCTCCGGTCTCTCAAAATTATCCTCAAAGCCCATTACACCGCCCAATCTTGTTATTTTATCTGCTCTTCAACCTTTGTGCAAAAGTGCATAAAACTGAGGGCATTGTTTCTCCATTCAAAAAGCAAACACATTTATTATCTGCAATCTGGACAGCATGATTTCAAAAAGCATTCCCATTAATAGCAAGTTTTTCTTCAGTCTAAGGAAGCAAAAACTGTGAGCTTTATGGGCAAATTGTCACCAGCCCCAACCAGTATAACCCACAACCAGCCATCATGGTAGATGGAGTCAACTGAATCTCCAGCCCCTCCTTGTCTCATGGGCTCTTTGTAGAAGGATAAATGTGTGACAAGATGCACATACATATGCAAATAACTTTCCTTCGGAGTTATTGTTCTCTGGTAAAAGAGACTTTGATTCTTTAACACTGCAGTTCCATAATATTTGCTCTAATACAAACAAATCCACTGCAGATTAAACATACACATGATTAAAGACTGTCTAGCCCAGCCAGAAATTCAATTTGAAAGCTTTTGAAATCTGAACAGAAT
Organism: Ahaetulla prasina; assembly: GCF_028640845.1. Classification (NCBI taxonomy): domain Eukaryota; kingdom Metazoa; phylum Chordata; class Lepidosauria; order Squamata; family Colubridae; genus Ahaetulla; species Ahaetulla prasina. Next base: position 216,600,164 of record NC_080540.1, on the reverse strand, counting down.
CCTGACAGCACTTATTCTGTATCTGACATGGCTGCACCAAAGCATTACACGGTTCTGAATTTTAATAGTATATAAAAAAATAGCTTAATGTGTTTTCCTTCCTCTCTTCCTCTTCACTGACTAAAGCCTTGTTATGGAAAAAAATAGTAAATGTTGATGCATATTGATTTTAACTTATAGCTGAAACTTACCAAGAAGAACAGGAGATGGGCAGCCATATAAATTTGGTTTACCTGATTGCCAGTTTGCTTCTGGGTGGAATTCAAGGTGTTGGTTCTTACTTTTAAAGCTCTTCATGACATAGATCAAGGTTAACCAAGGAACTGTCTCATCCCAGTGCCTTCCCTGCCACATCAGCAGAAGGGGCATGCTGAGGATCTGTCAGTCAAGGAATTCCAGCTGACGGGATGTAGGAAAACAGCCTTTTCTGCCATTGGCTCCTGTCTTCTGAACATCGTGGTCCCTGAGATAAGACCCATACCCAGTCTTTTGGTCTTCTAAAAGGCCTGAAGACCCTACCAACTGGCCTGGAGCCCAGTAGGGGCATATCATTTCTGAAGATCAGTGCTGGGTTGCTCCTGGTTCACACCGGTTCTATAAACTGGCGAGAGGCTCCGTCCATTTACCCAAACATCATCAAAAGTGATCTGCGCATGCACATCGTGCAGGCACGATGTGAACCGGTAGTAAAGGTATGTAGAACCCACCCCTGCTGAAGATGGTTAACAGACTAAATTAAGATCTTTTTAATTTAACCTTCTTCCTGTGTGCATCTTGGTCGCTTTCTTTCTTCCCTTTTTCAATTTTAAATCACTTTTAGTGTTACTGTTTCTTTTTTTTTTAATGTTTGTTATTGTGGTCTTTATTTATTCTAAGTCACCTAGCACCACCTCTAGGTGAAATGTGTAGAATATAAGAGCGAGATAGAGAAAGAGAGAGAGGGAGAGGGAGAGGGAGAGAGAGGGGAGATAGATTAAAGGATAGACAGACAGACAGACAGTACCTGTGCCACTCTAAGTATCCTTGCATGTACTGGAAGCTACTAATAGAATGGTATTATCTTGTTTTCTCTTGTTTTCCTTTTCCTTCTCTGACTCCTCCTGCGTTCTGGTTTCATTATTGGGTTGGTGGAGGATTTTTGGTCAGATAAAGATTAGGACATTAAGTGACTTTGTAAAATACTCCAAGATATTTCAAACTGAAGGAGGAAAAAATTGATGTTTCAGATCAGTTTTGCAACCTTGGCAACTTTAAGATGTGTGGACTTCAACTCCTAGAATTCCTCAGTTAGCATGCTGGCTCATGAATTCTGGGAGCTGAAGTTCATATATTTTAAAGTTGCCAAGTTTGGGACAGTTTTAATTAAAGTCAGATTGGTCTAGTGGTTAAGGCATCAAGCTAGAAATCAGAAGACTGAGAGTTCTAATTCTGCCTTAGGCCCGAAAATCACCTTGGAGACTTTGGGTCAGTCACTCTCTCACCGTCCAACTCACCTTACACGGCCCTGCGATGGTCAGTGGTAGAAGAATGAGATATGTTTGTCAGTTTGAGTTATTTATAAAAATAATAACTGTGGGATATAAATAAATAGTAAATGAAAGAAATAAATATGCCATTCCTGGGAGTCGCCCATTCACTAGGATTTCCCTTACATGGAAAAAAAAAATCAGGAATCTGACAATACCTTTTCTGACTAACACATTTTGCTAAAAGGCATAAGCTTTTGTGAGCTGCAGTTCACTTCATAAAATGCATAAAATGATTTGACTGAAACTTAGTTACCCACCCAATAAGGAAACTGCATCTGCATCACCAACCTGTCTTCCCCTTCCTTCCACAAACCTTCCCCCAGATTCCTGATTTATTTATTTTTTTTGTGCCACCTTAGGAATATCTCAGCTGTCCCCCTACAGTACCTTATCTGAAAGAAATGGACATGATGCTCTCAAAAATAGATGAGAAATGGGAATCCTGTCCCTGGGAGCATTCTTACAAAGCAAACTGAGTTTGTGTAATAGAGTTCAAGTACAGAAAGAGAGAGAGACAGAGAGAGACAGAGAGAGAGAGACAGAGACAGAGACACAGAGAGAAGTAAATAAATATATATAGAGAGAGAGATTTAGAGGTGTTTGACTCCTCAGTGACTCTGGATGGCTTACAATTAAAAGAGAAAAAGGAACAAGATACGTTCAAAAACAACAACCCTACAAGCAACTGGAAGACCAGATGAATAATACACCAATACACAAGCAGCACAGAAACAAGCAAAACTGGAATTGTCCCTGAGTAGCTGAGAGTCGGGTAACAAATCAATTTAATAAACTATGATTAATAATTGTGTGATTATCTCTTATTTGAAATATTTTACCAAAAACAACCTTTTTGATGAAATGCTGTTCCTTTAGGACCTGGCCAGACATTTGTATGTTAGCAGCAAGGTCCATAGATGGCGGGGGGAGGTCAAAAAAGTCAAGATAGCAATTGCATCCATATGATTGAAGCCCTTTCCATGTATCTTCAACTTAAGACCAAAATTGGAACCAGAATTTCCATTTGCTAAGCAAGGCAGTTGCTAAGTGAGTTGCCTTTGATTTTATAATTTTTTTTGCCATGATTGTTAAAGAAATCACTGCAGTTGTTAATGAATCATGCAATTGTTTGATGAATCCGACTTCTCCCATTGGCGTTGCTTGTCAAAAGGCAGCTGAGAAAGTTGTAAATGGAGATTGTGAGATCCCAGGATCTTACAACTGTTGTAAATACATTCCAGTTGCCAAGCACCTAAATTCTGATCATATGACTATATGGGGATGCCATGATAATTATATGATCCTTGCAAGGATGGATCATAAGTCATTTTTTTCAGTGCCTTTGTAACTTTGAACAATTACTAAGTGAATGGTTGTAAGTCAAGGACTACCTCTATGCATCCATATCACATGCATGAGCAAAGCTTAAGGCTCCAGTTGCACAGTCATAGTGTCCATCTTGACTTTTTTTTAATACATATCCCTGCAGATCTCCCCATTGGGTAAGATAGGATATGTGTGTGCTGTGGGTGGATGGGTGTTTTGATACATATGGCACCCTGGGCGTGATCAACTGTTTTGCCTTCTACTACAAGTAGTCCTTGACTTACGACCACAATTGAGCCCAACATTGCTAAGCGAGACAATTGTTAAATGAATTTTGCCCTATTTTATGACCTTTCTTGCCACAATTGTTAAGCTTCTGAAATCTTCCACTCAATGCAAAAAATGCATAAGATTTTATTTATATGTGCACTCCAGAGGATTGCAAACATGGCAGCCCATTTGCTGCAATTGAACTTCTCTTCTAGATAATAAGAACATTTGTTGGTTGGTTGGAACATTGAAACATTTTCAGAAGGTCCTTCTTATATATTCAATAATGATAGAACTGGTGATAAAAGATAAACAAAAGAGATGAGAAATTATGGTTTGCTGGACCCCCTGATATTTCTTAAATATTGATATATGGAACTATTTTCCCAAATTGGAAATGTCTATTACCTTGTTTCATTTTTTTTAAAGAAATGAATTGTATAATACTGATCATGTCTCTATGTTCCATATTAAAGAAAATACTCTTTTATTCTCAATAGCTACCAGGCAGTGCATAATTGTATTTTCTTTTATTTATAGGTTTGGTTAGTTCTCTGAAACTTGGGGCTATATGACTAATAGAAGCTCCTTTAATTCTCTATCTGTGTTATACTCACATGACAACTTAATGTTATGGATAAAGTTTGAGTTAAAGATGTAGCGGGTAATAGTCATGAAAATCATAATAGAATTAGAATCTTTGGGGAGCAAAAATAAATTGAAAACAAAATATTGTGAGAATTTACTTGGAAAAAAATATTCAGGCCGGCTGATGGGTTTGGGCATTGATTCACACCTACATTTGCAGAAAAATATACAGATAAGTCCATGAAGTTAGTAGAAGTAACTTGAAGGAGACTTTCTCTCTCCCTTAAGGGCATAAGAGATCTGAAATGGGATAACTGCATCTGAAACAAAATCCTCCATGAAGACAATAAGCAAAAGTAATTTAACGCAACTTAACATAACTAGGAAATGAATCATTTATGAATAATACTCATAAGTATTATAAGAAGAACTAACTGATGCTAAGAAACCTAAAGGGATAATTTTATTTTATATGCTAATGCATATTATGTTTTGGGGTTGTTTGTTTCTATTTTTATCGTTTGTTCAATTGTTGTTTTAAAGCAATTTAGGGAGCCATTTTAGGCAGGGAGCAGTGGTAATTATTTCTTTATCCATTCCAAATCTTTCCTTCTTCTCAGCTGTATAATTCTCCCTGGAGTTCAGACTCTTGAGTTGACAAACATTTTGAATGCAGAAGGAAGCAGTATGGGAAAACATTTAAGATTGAAAGAGATGTGAGAGGAGAAAAAAAATCCAATAGTGCCTCAGAATTTTAGCTTCTGTAGTTTTTTTCCTTTTAAAGATGCTTTTTTGAAAACATAGGCACTCAACAGACCACTCCTGCCCATGAATGTACCAAGTTTGCTGATCACCATTGTTCAGCCACACTGCTCTTTGAATGGTATTCATGGGGTTTCTGAAGCCTGAAACCTGCTCTAATGATCACCCAGATAGCTGAGACATGATTACTTGGCTCATGGGTGACTCAATGAATTCCATTGGCTGGTTCTGCATGTTGCCTTACCCCATAAAATAATCATTGAGGCTGATTCATAAGCAGTATTGGGACAAAATGTGGCTGGTGGTCCACGGTGGTAAATGAACCCAAACTGGGGAGGCTAGCAAAGAGCAAATGTGCCTGGCTAGTGTCCAAATGGAGTCAGAGATGATGACACAAACCAGTTTTATATAAATAAATAGAATAGAATAACAGAGTTGAAAGGGATCTTTGAGATCTTCTAGTCCAACCCGCTGCTCAGGCAGGAAAACCTGTACCATTTCAGACAAATAGTTGTGCAATCTCTTCTTTAAAACTTTGAGTGTTAGTGCATTCACAACTTTGGGAGGAAAGTTCTTCCAGTGATTAATTGTTCTAACCATCAGGAGATTTCTTCTTAGTTCTAAGATATTGTATTGTATTGTATTGTATTGCATTGCATTGCATTGCATTGCATTGCATTGCATTATATTATATTATATTTCTATACAGACACACACAGAGACGTTATATATATACACATATAAGATATAAATCTATTTACAGAAAATAAGATAGCATTGACAGAAAAATCAACACAGAAGGAACAACTTCCGGTTCCGGTGAGCACGAGAGCAGCTGATAAAGAGGGAAGCTCCTCTGAGACCTATTGTCAAATGACATCTTTTGCTTAAATATCCCTCGCTACCAGGATAAACAGGTATCCCCAATTAAACGAGGTCCTGAGGATCCCTACGATATATTTCAAGAGTGATAATTTTAGCTTACCGCTCCTCCAAAACCACCGGCAACTACCACTCAACTGCCGTTACCACTTCCATCTTGTAACGGCTGCTCTCAGAAATCTAACCTAAATCTGAGTGATCAAATAACCGCTTAAATAATTGACCGAGTGGATTCAGGAGACCTGATCTGTGCGGCTGCCACTGCCGCCGCCCCCCTCACCGCTACCAGGACTCAGACGACCTTAGTGGATTCAGTAGATCCTGATTTGAGCGTCTGCCGCCCCATCCCTCACTACTGCCGGGATACGGACGACCGTCGGTCTACCGCCGGCCCCGCTTTTTCACCTCTGGTGGCCCGGTGAACTCAGAAGATCCGGATTTGAGGGGCTGCTGCTGCAGCCGCCCCCTCCGCTGCCGGTGGGCACTTGACCGCCAAACAGCTGATTCAAACAACCGCCGCCGCCCACCGCTGACCCACGCCGCATCTGCATTCTGACAGCCGTCGGACCACCGCCTGGCCCCGCTGATTCTTCTCTGGTGGCCCGGTGAACTCAGAAGATCTGGATTTGAGGGGCTGCTGCTGCAGCCGCCCCCTCCGCTGCCGGTGGGCACACGACCGCCAAACAGCTGATTCAAACAGCCGCTGCCGCCGCCCGCCGCTGACCCACGCCGCATCCGCATTCTGACAGCCGTCAGACCACCCCCTGGCCCTGCTAATTCTTCTCTGGTGGCCCAGTGGACTCAGGAGATCCGGATTAGTGAGGCTGCTGCTGCCGCCGCCCCCTCAGCTGCCGGTGTACACACGACCGGCAAACAGCTATTCAAGCAGCGATTCTAACAGCCGCCGCCACCGCCCACTCTACTTCCTCCTCCATACCCAAAGGTCTTTTTAAATCTCCCACCAATCTCCACCATAAACATAGTGGATCACAGCATCCACAATTGCTATCCCTGCTTACTCCATTTTCACATCACTTCCTTCTCTGCACCTCCAGTATCCCTACTCCAAATTTATTCCAGTGTAAGTGAAAGAGAGTGAAATAGTAATTGAGAAAGATTGTTTTAGAAAAGATACTTCCTCAATTATCGAATAATTATAAAATTATTCAATAATTAAAATAATTATAAAATTATTCAATAATTAAAATAGAAATAATAAGAAAGATACTTCTTCATTACTTATCACATAATTTATTTAAAATAATAATATTAAATATATCTATCTATCTATCACTATGCCAGCCAAAAAATCCAACTCTGATAAAAACTTAGAAGCAAGAATAATAGCTACAATTGAACTAAACTTGGAAAAAAGAATACTTGCTATTGAACAAAACCTAGAAAAAAGAATACTAGCCATTGAACAAAACTTAGAAAAAAAAATCCTATCAGTTATAGAACAAAGCTTCACCAATCTGATAAAACAAATTACAACACAAAAAAATGATTTCTCGACTGATCTAAATCTCTTCCCAACTCATCTACCTTTACATAATACTGATCCTTCAACCCTACCTAAACAACAATTTACTACTGACCAACTAATTAGAGATGCCTTAGAGAGGCCAAAAAATAAATAATGCAATATTATTTGGTCTAGATAACACAAATGAATCCGATATCACCAAAATTCAAAACTTAATTGGAAATTATAATTCATCATCCATCTCCCCAAATGAAATTATTTCAGTCTCCAGAGATGGTCCTGAATATAAAAACAGTGACGGATCAATAGCACCAAGATTCTGCAGAGTCATCTGCATAAACGAGAACAGCAAACGTAAGTTCATATATACCATCAACTCTATTGCTAAATCTAATCCTGCCTACAGTAAACTTAGATCACGCCCTGATCTATCTTTCCTGCAGCGGATACGTTCTCGTGAACTCCGCACTGAGCTTAAACGAAGACAAGATAATGGTGAATCAAACCTATATATTGATTACCGTGCCAATTGCATTAAAATTAAATCCTTCAATCAAAAATTCACCACCAAACCCCCCATCACCCATAACATCCAACCAGCCATCCCAACAACCAATCAAGTACCCATCAGCCAACCATCCATCGAAACTGTCATCCAATCAGCCATCGAACAAACCATTCAACCAGCCATCCGTACAGCTATCCAACAAACTATTCAACCAGCCATCCGTTCATCCATCCAACCAACCTTCCAACCAGCCTTTCAACCATCCATCCAACAAACCTTATCAACAAACAGTCTAGTACCCAACATCCAAGCACTCACTACCCAAAACTTCCATCCACCCATCCAACCTCCAATACAACCACCAGTTATACATATCCCTCAACCAACTAACATTCAAAACTAGGTATGCACGCCTCTTACCTCTTTAACACCTCTTTCTACAGATTTTAAATGTAAATTGATGAATGCAAGAAGTATTCTTAACAAATTACCTGAATTTATCCTCCTGCTAAACAGTGGTACATTTGACATTATATTTATTTGCGAAACATGGCTAATCTCTTCCATCCCTGATTCCATCATTTTAAACAAAGAATATCAAGTTCACCGTTCAGATCGTGAAAACCGAAGAGGTGGTGGAGTGGCTATTTTCTATAAAAGTCACTTAATCTAAAAACATACAAGTTGCCCACAAACTTTCTCTTCCTGAAACTATTGTATGTGATCTATCATCTAATACCGCACTTGATTCATTCTATGCTACAGAGCCCCCGACTACGATATTACTCATGCTAATATTTTAACCTCATTACTAACTTGGGCTGCCTCTTGCCCATATCCACTCATCTTCCTGGGTGACCTAAATTTACCTCTCATCAACTGGATAACTAACGAAAGTACAACTGATCCAATCCACACAACAATATACAACGCTGTTACTAACCTAGGTCTTGAACAACTTGTAACCAATAATACAAGACTAAACAACTGCCTTGACCTCATCTTCTGCAACAATAACAATACCATTTATGGACTACAAATAAGAGAACCCTTTTCCAACAGTGATCATTGCATGATTGACTTCCATCTTAATATACGTTGTGACTTTAACCATCATATCAATAGCATTCCCATTTACAACTTCAAAAAAGCCAATTATGACTCTATAAACAATGATCTTTCATTTCTAGACTGGCAAAATCTGTTCTCAACCTGTATAACTGCTGAAGACCACTATAGAGTTTTCTACTCGAAATCAACAGAGTCATCGAACTATATGTACCACTAACTACCATCAAGATTAGGAAAAGCAAACTACCCATATCAATAAAAAGCTTCAATCTAAAAAGATCCTCTGGAAAAGAAACAAAAGGGCTATGTAGCTAATTTTAAAAACGCTACAGAACTATATGCAACCAAATAAAAACTGAATGCACAAATTACCACACCAAGCAAGAAGAGGATCTTCTGCACAAATTCAATCGTGCCTTCTATAATTTTGTCAACAACAAGCTTAAAAACTCTAGACGCATGCCACCTCTAAAAGATCCTGATGGCAATGAATACAATGATGAAGAATCTAGAGCAAACCTCTTTAATAAATTCTTTGCATCAGTTTTTGTCAACAGTGATGGCACTCATCCAACATTCCAAATTTGTACAATCAATGAGCATGACAACTTAACAATTGTTGATTTTACAGAAGAAAATGTTGGTAAAGCTCTAAGTAAATTGAAGCCATCTCTATCCATTGGACCTGATGGTCTTTGTGCTTACTTTTTAAAAACTCTCTAGTAATCTAGCAGAACCCTAAGTATAATCTTTAATATAGCCTTTAGAACCAGTTCCTTCCCAGTCTCTGGTCGCTAGCCACAGTCATTCCAGTTTTCAAAAAGCGACCCCAGCTTAGTTGATAATTATAGACCTATCTCCCTATGTTGCGTCGCCTGCAAGGTTATGGAATCCATCATCAACCAATCCATTACCTTACACTTAGAAATGCACAACCTTCTCTCAAATAAACAATTTGGCTTCAGGAAAAATTATCATGCAATCTACAACTTCTCTACTGTAAAACCTATGGACTACTAATCTTGATCTAGGTAAATCAATAGATGCAATATACATAGACTTCTGCAAAGCTTTTGACTCAGTAGTACATGATAAACTTCTCCTAAAATTAAAATCCTATGGCATTTCAGTTAGAGTAGAGACAATGGATGATGAGAGCTATATTAATCCATGCTGACAAAAACAAAACCAAACAGGCAGCACTTTCTCTCAATAATAAACAATTTGGCTTCAGGAAAAATTATCATGCAATCTACAACTTCTCTACTGTAAAACCTATGGACTACTAATCTTGATCTAGGTAAATCAATAGATGCAATATACATAGACTTCTGCAAAGCTTTTGACTCAGTAGTACATGATAAACTTCTCCTAAAATTAAAATCCTATGGCATTTCAGGACCCTTACACCACTGGATATCTGCTTTTTTGTCAAACAGACAACAAATAGTTAAAATTGGTAATGCTCTTTCAAATCCTGTTCCTGTCAAGAGTGGTGTTCCTCAAGGCAGCGTTCTTGGACCTACTCTCTTTATAATATATATAAATGATCTTTGTATTGATATTTCAAGTAACTGTGTTCTCTTTGCTGATGATGTCAAACTTTTCAACACCACTGACAATGCATCCACAATTCAAAAGGACCTTGATCATCTATCTGCCTGGTCTAAAATTTGGCAACTACAAATTTCAACCAGTAAATGCTCAGTCTTGCACATTGGAAGAAAGAACCCAATCACAAAGTACATGCTTGATGGACATTGCCTCGCAGATGACCCCACCCTGTCAAAGACCTTGGAGTTTTTACATCTAACGATTTAAGTTCCAAAGCCCACTGCAACTACATAGCTAAGAAGGCTCTAAGAGTTGTCAACTTAATTTTACGTAGCTTCTTTTCAAAAAACACCATGCTACTGACCAGAGCATATAAAATCATCCGTTGTAATGTCCTTCCTGTCAATGACTTTTTTAGTTTCAATAACAATATCACAAGAGCTACAAACAGATTCAAACTCAATGTCAACCGTTCCAGTTTAGATTGCAGAAAACACGATTTCTGTAACAGAATTGTATATACTTGGAATGCATTACCTGACTCTGTGGTTTCTTCTCATAACCCCAAAGGTTTCACTCAAAAACTGTCCACGGTTGACCTCACCACTTTCCTAAGAGGACTCTAAAGGGGCGTGCATAAGAGCACAAACGTGCCTACCGTTCCTGTCCTACTGTTTCTTTCCCTATGTATATACACGTTTTTAGTACCTCATTTCTCCTCATATATACGTTCATATATTTATAACCTTTTATGTAACGCTTGTATATATTGTTATGACAAATAAATAAATAAATAAAATAAATAAAAAAAAAACATAAGGTAAATCATAGAGAGCACATAGGGCACACAGAGAAAAAAAGGCAGGAAACAAGGCAGGAAACAAGGCAGGAAACAAGGCAGGAAACAAGGCAGGAAATTCCGCCTTTTCACTCACAACCACCAATCACAGCTCAGATTCCCTCATGCAGTGGTGAGCTCTCTTCAACCAATTAGCTATAACTGTGTGTTCTTTGCTGATGATGTCAAACTTTTCAACACCACTGACAATGCATCCACAATTCAAAAGGACCTTGATCATCTATCTGCCTGGTCTAAAATTTGGCAACTACAAATTTCAACCAGTAAATGCTCAGTCTTGCACATTGGAAGAAAGAACCCAATCACAAAGTACATGCTTGATGGACATTGCCTCGCAGATGACCCCACCCTGTCAAAGACCTTGGAGTTTTTACATCTAACGATTTAAGTTCCAAAGCCCACTGCAACTACATAGCTAAGAAGGCTCTAAGAGTTGTCAACTTAATTTTACGTAGCTTCTTTTCAAAAAACACCATGCTACTGACCAGAGCATATAAAATCATCCGTTGTAATGTCCTTCCTGTCAATGACTTTTTAGTTTCAATAACAATATCACAAGAGCTACAAACAGATTCAAACTCAATGTCAACCGTTCCAGTTTAGATTGCAGAAAACACGATTTCTGTAACAGAATTGTATATACTTGGAATGCATTACCTGACTCTGTGGTTTCTTCTCATAACCCCAAAGGTTTCACTCAAAAACTGTCCACGGTTGACCTCACCACTTTCCTAAGAGGACTCTAAAGGGGCGTGCATAAGAGCACAAACGTGCCTACCGTTCCTGTCCTACTGTTTCTTTCCCTATGTATATACACGTTTTTAGTACCTCATTTCTCCTCATATATACGTTCATATATTTATAACCTTTTATGTAACGCTTGTATATATTGTTATGACAAATAAATAAAAAAAAAACATAAGGTAAATCATAGAGAGCACATAGGGCACACAGAGAAAAAAAGGCAGGAAACAAGGCAGGAAATTCCGCCTTTTCACTCACAACCACCAATCACAGCTCAGATTCCCTCATGCAGTGGTGAGCTCTCTTCAACCAATTAGCTATAACTGTGTGTTCTTATTCATTGGCCAACCCTTCACTGCTCCAGCTATTAAATTTTAAATATCTTAACAAAATGGCAAAGAGGATAGTACAAAATATTTTCCTATTCTCCTCCATCACAAGATGAGGAATATATCCCTAGAGGAAGTGTGCTCTCTCCACTTCTCTCTATATACCAATGACTGCATCTCATATGATCCATCTGTCAAACTACTGAGGTTCGCAGATGACACAACAGTGATCGGTCTCATTTGAGACAATGATGAATCCGCATACAGATGAGAGGTTGAACAATTAGCCTCGTGGTGTGACCTGAACAATGTGGAACTGAACACACACAAAACTGTAGAAATGGTGGTGGACTTTAGGAGAAACCCTCCTATATTACCACCGCTTACAATACTAGACAACACAGTATCAACAGTAGAGACCTTCAAATTGGTAGGTTCTACCATATCTCATGACCTAAAATGGACACCCAACATCAAAAATGCCATCAAAAAAGCACAACAAAGAATGTTCTTTCTCCGCCAACTCAGAAAGCTCAAACTGCCCAAGGAGTTGCTGATACAGTTTTACAGAGGAAATATTGAGTCTGTCATCTGCACCTCTATAACTTTCTGGTTTGGTTCCACAACCCAACAAGACAGACCCAGAATTCAGAGGATAATTAGAACTGCAGAAAAAACAATTGCTACCAGCCTGCATTCCATTGAGGACCTGTATACTGCACGAGTCAAAAAGAGGGTTGTGAAAATATTTACAAACCCCTCACATCCTGGACATAAACTGTTTCAATTCCTACCCTCAAAATGATGGTATAGAGCACTGCACACAGAACAACTAGACATAAGAACATTTTTTTCCTGAACGCCATCACTCTACTAGACAAATAATTCCCTCAACACTGTCAAACTAGTTATTAAGTCTGAATTAATATTAATCTTCTCATTGTTCCTATCACCCATCTCCTCCCACTTATGATTGTAACCTTGTTGCTGGTCTCTTTAGGATTTATATTGACTATTTCCCTATGACTATCATTAAGTGTTGTACCTTATGATTCTTGAAAATGTATCTTTTCTTTTATGTACACCAAGACAAATTCCTTGTGTGTCTAATCACACTTGGCCAATGAAGAATTCTATTCTATTCTAACAAATATTATTATTATTATTTTTTATTTGCATTTATATCCCGCCCTTCTCCGAAGACTCAGGGCGGCTTACACTATGTTAGCAATAGTCTTCATCCATTTGTATTATATACAAAGTCAACTTATTGCCCCCAACAATCTGGGTCCTCATTTTACCTACCTTATAAAGGCTGAGTCAACCTTGGGCCTGGTGAGACTTGAACCTGCAGTAATTGCAAGCAGCTGTGTAATAACAGACTGTCTTATCAGCCTGAGCCACCAGAGGCCCTAAAAGGCCCTAAGCTTTTGTGAGCAGCAACTCACTTCATCAGAGATAAAGACTGATTATAGAGATGTTGGATTTATATTAGGTTGAGGTGGGAAGAAAGGAATGGGTTAAAAGGAAGGTAAATTATGTTGGCTATGCAGATGCAGATTATTGCAAAAGAGATAATGAGTAAATCAATGGTTAACAATTGTAATGTGTTAAATGATCTTTGTGTTTATTGAAACCTCTAAGATCACCTGAATTTTTTTGATGTATGCGAGTTCAGCTATTTTTTGCTCAATATGCTGTTAAAGTTCTTTTCTAAACCATGCTGTGGAGTGACTGGGATGTTGAATGCTTTGAAATTACTTTATCTTCATTGTGAGATCTCGTGTCAAACTGGTTTCCATTAATTCTTTTGCGCAAAGTTTGTCTCATTTTAGGGCAACTAAGTTTTGTTGAACTATTTGTAATTTTAAATATTTGCATCCAGAGTAAATGCAAGAACAAAATGACATATTTCATTAATAAACCTATTATTTGTCAGTATTTAAAACATTTGAAAAAAACATAAAGATAAAATGGAGGTTCTGGGTGAGGAATGGTGAACTAAGACAGTTCTAAATGAGTGGAGATGTCAGTGTGGCTAAGACCGAAGGATCGGTGAATAGACCAGATAAGGAGGGGATGGGAGATTGTGCACTTGTGTTCTGGATGGCTATCCCTCATGAGGAGATCATAGGTCATGGTTTCCAATGGTTTGAATGCAGGAGATAAAGGGAGCTATCATATTCTTAACAGTGATGGAGCCTTTTAGAGGATACTAAGATTGCTAACTCACTTTCTAATCATTTTCAGAAATTATCCATTCAACTACCTTAAGGATATTAGAGATCTTCAAACTGACAAGTTTGAAAGGCATCTGGTGAGTGTACTTTCATTCTTGAATAAAACAGAAAAATAGTATAAATTTAAGAACTTAAAGAATTAGAAATAAATAGTGAAAAGCTAAATAAAACTCTGATTCAAGAAAGTTATAAACAAATTAAGGGAAACAGAAAAAAGAAAAGAAAAACCTATATTTTGTCTTTGATTGGCTTTGGAATTTGCAAAATGACAGAGACACTATGACATTTAAAATAACTTCAGGAGTATTTTGAAGAATATGTCCTCCCCCCCCCAAAAAAAAATAGCAGCTTTAATCTCGGCAGTGATGCATGCTTCAATGAATAGATAGCAGCTAAAGGATATTAAAGAAGAACTTACTAATGTGAAAGAAATGAAAAGTCTTGGAAGATTTAAAAGATAAAGAGATGAAATATTTTTTTTCCTGATGCAAAAATATTAGAGCATAAAGAATTTGTAAAAGTAGAAGTACTGATTTTTTTTAAAAAAAAAGTACATGGCAAAGTGAAGTGGAAATATAGCTGAAGTGGAAATATAAATGACAAGAAAAGAAACTGACCTGAATAAGGACATTTTATTGGACTTACAAAAGAAGTTGTTTAAAGTCTTAAAGAAAGAAAGATAGAAGGGAGATTGAATCATTTGACAGCATTTTATTGAACTATTGATTATGACTGTTAGAAGTAAAAAGAAAGATATGCAAAGTTGGTTGGTTGATTTGATCAAGGTTAAAATCAGATATGCCTATTTAAATCTGAGATCCCTTTACGGAATTATTGCTGACACTAAGAATGAAATATTAATGATTTATGTAATTGTGTGTAGGTAAGGGATGGATTATAGGGAGAGGATACTTCCATCTATTTTTAGGCGGTATAAGAATTAAGTTTGTGATAAAGATCAGAAGTTACTTCTTTAAATATTTATTTTTGCTTTCACTTTTTCCTTTCCTTATTTTTTCTGCACACCTTTTATTTATTTTATTTATTTTATTTTATTATTTTAATTTATATACCGCCCTTCTCCCGAAGGACTCAGGGCGGTTTACAGCCAGATAAGACAACAAACACAAAAATTAAAAACATTTTTAAAAAACTAATTCAATTTGGCTAAGAAGGATTAAAACTCTAATAAAAACCCCCATTAAAACTATTAGGCCAGCCCTGCACGATGAAACAAAAATGTCTTCAGGTCGCATTGAAAGGTCCGGAGGTCAGGGAGTTGACGTATCCCTGGAGGCAGATCGTTCCAGAGGGCAGGGCCCCCCACAGAGAAGGCCCTCCCCCTGGGGTCGCCAGTCGACATTGTCTGACCAACGGCACCCTGAGGAGACCCTCCCTATGGGACCGCACTGGTCGATGGGAGGCAGTTGGTAGCAGCAGGCGGTCCCGTAAATAACCCGGTCCTATGCCTTTACTCTCTTTTTCTTTTTCTTTCCCTTCTTTCTGAGTTTAGTTTGCATTTTCTTTTACTATTGCTGTTAAAACTTTCAATAAAAATTATTTTAAAAACAAAAGCATATGGGTAAATTACAGAAGAAAAATTCACTTTCAGACAACATAGCCAGATTTCAAAATGAATGAAAGCTGAAACCTGAAGATATAAATGTGTGAGTCCTATTGACATAATGAACAGTCTAACCACAGTCAAAATGAAATGAATAAAATACCTTCCTGTCATCATGTAGTCAGATGACAGATAAATTGAAACTAAAGCAGTACTTTTCATATCAAAGTCATACAGGCACTGTAGAGAAGCCATTTGCTATATTTTAGATCAATTTTATTAGATCTAAAGCTGAATCAATATGGATTTTCATGTATTCATAGCTATTCTTATTATGACGAGCCCAAATCTACTAATTTTGTTAGAGAGCTCCCAAATGAAATTACATATAACACAACTGATGTCTTTACACTAGGCATCTACTGATGAACTATACCATGACAGTTTATGGATGAAACTGGGATCCAAATGATTTAATTAGAAATAAAACACTCATATTTGCCTTCTTGTATCTTCAAAGCCAAAATGACACCTTTATTAACACAGAGGATCATTCAAGTTTTATAATACAATGATGGCTAGATTAAGAAAGACAATTATATACCTTGGCAATAGCTTGGCTGAGTTAAAAAGGAATTAATCTGACACTCTAGTGGACAACCTGTTTACCCCCTGGATCCAAAATCCACTGGACCTTTTGCATCTGGTGTTTTCCACCACAACATTTCTATTTGAAAGCACATTTTTGTTAGTCCGTTGTTGTCCATGCATTTGCCTGCTACAGTCATACTGAATTTTCAGGAAAAATAATAAAGAAGATGCATCTTGATTAAAGATGCAAAAATTGATATATTTATAAAAGTAGTCAGAAACAGCTGAAGTGCAGTAAGTCTTTATTAAAGACAATGTGATGTACACTCCCCTGAAAGAGCCTGTCCTGTAGATTTTTAGCATGTGGTGTTCATTTGCTAGCAAACAAGTCATGAAGATTCTGCAACCTGAAATTTTCACTTTTATATTTAGTTCTTAAACTTGTATAGATGAAAAGAATGGCTGCCTATATATTGGCAAAATGGAGAACATTTCTGAAAGTACATTGATATCTCTTAATTGGCCTAAAAATATGAATGAAGAGTTTGTTGACATTTTGTCTACTTTAGGATAGTAAAAGGTCCTTTCGAAAAATCAAAGAATGGCATTCTCAAGATGGTACCAATATCATTCCTAGCCAAGAGTTATTGGAGTGAAGGGTTGACATTTTAAACTTTCCTCCGTGCTAGGTCCATTACTTTATTCAGGTCAAGCCTTTTATAAAGTAGAGGAGACGGGTGCCTGAGGCAAAAGATTTGAGGATTTTGCAAAAGGATAACAATCGTTTGTTCTTTGTTGTTATTGCATTTTTATTCCCACAAATGTAGTGAGCTGAGCAGGAATTATTCTGCCTCGTTTGCTAGAATTCCTTGGCTGACTGTAGGAATGTGGTGCCTTGACTGAGGGAAAGAACAAAATGGTTTCTCTTAGGAACAAGAGGATTAGGAACAAAATGGTTCTACAAGTCCAAACTATTTTTGGTGCCTGTTTGCTTGTCTCTGTAATTTAACAATAATTTGGAAACTGCAACCTGCTCTTCATTTTCCATCTGGACATTAGCCCTAGAGCAGTGTTTCTTAGCAACTTGAAGATGCCTGGAATTCATACTGGCTGGGGAATTCTGGGAGTTGAAGTCCAAATATTGTCAAGTTGCCAAGGTTGGGAAACCTACTCTAGGGCTAATGTCCATGGCATTACAGAGGGAAAATAAAGAGCGGGTTGCAGTTTCCTAAAGAAAGAGGGTCAGCAAATTAGTAGTTGTAAGAAGAGTGAATTGAGAGAACATCTTATCCCAAAGACCTCTCAAACCAGCAGCCCTGATGAAATAAATTCCAAATTTGGAGACAGAAGTGATAAGTGGTAAACAAAAGAAGATATGGAAGGGATAATTAGGTACCTGCAGAATAGTGTAATAGGTCCTATTTGTTTACAGGAATGATAAGTGCATAAAAATAAAGAAGAGATATTAGCAGAAGTTCACGATGTGTTCTGCTGACTAGCAAATTAAAGGTCAACCAAAAAGCAATTTGTAAGAAAGGTGATAAGGAAAAAAAGATGAGTGCAAAAAAAGAGATGGGGAAGAGAGCTAAATCACTGATCTAATTAACTTTGTACAAGTGATCCTGCCATAAAAGTGTTTCTTCAAAGTAATCTACTAATCCAATGGACTTGTCCACCAGAAATCAGCTGTGAAAACTGAGAGTCAGGATTAACTTGAACCACGTTTAGATCTATCTGCAGATCTTCCATTTTTTCATCCTAGCTAGAAAATCCCAGTTTGCCTCTGCTTTTTAAGTATCAATATATTGCAATAAGACAATGGAAGAAGGCCTGCTTTATATTTCTTTGCATTGTGGAAACATCGGTATGAACAGTGGAGTGCTCTGCTTTGAGTAGCCAAGAAAATTACACTAGTGGAGAACGTTGACCTGTGTTGACCCATAACAACAACAAAAAGCAAGTCCTTTTGAGCTTTTACTAAAAGGGAGGGTGAATCTGGTTGCTGAGTAATTAACTCACAATTATAAGGGCAATAAAGGCATAATTTAGGATTATTAAAATGGTAAAATTGTAGGGAATTTTCTGGCATTTAATTAACATTTACCAAGGCAGCCTATGACAAATTAAATATCAATTAATAAAATAACTGACATTTAGATACTCTATTAGTTGTCACAATTATTAACTTGATATTGCTGGCTTTTAAAATCCTAATTAAGTGTCTTAATATTCCTTACAATTTTTATGTGTTGAAAATCTAATTATATTTGTGTCTTATAAATTTAAACTTGATTACACATCATCTTTCCTATTAAATTTCAATAAATGCTCTTTTAACTGTCAATTGATGCTTAATTGACATAATGCCTTCTATAATGGCAGCCATTTCTCTCTTCAGATGCAGACCCATATGTACATGATATAAAGTCATAACCACCTAGTTAGATTATTGACTTGTGCTTTTCATTCATTTTCTCATCTATGACAAGAACACTTGGGAAGAGTGTGGAAGTTCATTCATACTTAGCAAGTCTCTGTACATCTAAGTGCATACAGAATAACTTGCTCCGTTCCTAGAAAGGATTATAATATACAGTAGCTAGGAACTTTGGAAATCTTTGAAAGATATATGATTTGAATTAAACTCTGTCCCAATTACTCTGTACATTTGGACCTCTGCTAATAATAACACACTTAGGAAAATTACCATCACCTATTTCCAAGCAATAAGAAACTAGTCTCTATCTCAGTTTGAAGAGAGGCAAAGGTATACATTGGAGGTATAGAATCAAGATGATAACTGCACAATCAAAGCTTGTCCTGGCCATTAAAAAGAGATGGGGCTAACCATCCTTTTTTATACTCTTTTGAAGACATTGATATTTTGGATTTCTCTTTCTTTATTGAGAGCAATCAGCTTCAGTTTGTATTAAGTATTTATTAAGAACCAAACAAGCATCTTTTTATCTTAGTACATTTAGCCTTTTAATCCATTGAGACTAACTTGCCAGGTATTGACTATTTTTATCTTGAATCAGCCCAGAGTCACTATGAGTAGGGTACCCTGTAAATTAAATTTTTAAATTAACAAACAATTTTTTTAAAAAAGGAGAAAAATAATTGTTCTATATCTTTTCACTGTGTTTTTTCAGATGTAAATTACTGCCTTCAATACTTTTACCCCTTTCAAAAATAACACAATCACAAAAAGTTACAAACATGTTATTGCAAATATAGCGCTCCATGGCTTAGGGACCGGGTACTTACGGGACCACCTGCTGTTACCTTATGCCTCCCACCGACCCGTACGCTCTCACAGAGAGGGTCTTCTCAGGGTGCCGTCCGCCAAGCAATGTCGGCTGGCGGCCCTCAGGGGAAGGGCCTTCTCTGTTGGAGTACCTACCCTCTGGAACAAACTTCCCCCCCGGTTTGCGCCAACTATCTGACCTTCGGACCTTTCGCCGGGAATTAAAAACTTATTTATTTATCCAAGCGGGACTGGCTTGATTTTTAACTTTTTCAAATTTTTAATTTTTAGTAATTTTATATGGGGTATTTTTAGGCTGGGTCAATTTGACGGTTTTAATTTGGCCATTATTGAATATGTATTTTAATTGATATTTTAATTTTGTATATTTAACTGTTTTAACCTTGGCTGTACACCGCCCTGAGTCCTTCGGGAGAAGGGCGGTATAAAAATATAAATAAATAAATAAATAAATAAATAAATAAATAAATAAATAAATAATAAATATTGGGTGATGATTACAATTTAAGGAGCATTTATCTATGGTGCTTATTTTGCTCAAAATACATCTTTTTAAATGTGTATAGACCGCAGGGGCCAAAACATGCATTCAGTTGACATTGAAATATTCAGTGTTTGAATTCCTTAAGCACTCCTAATTTCACACTTGGAAATAACAAATGGCTGGCTGAAGAATTCTGGGCAACAGAAGTCAACACGTCATAAAGTTGCCAAGGTTGGACAACCCTGATCTAGACAGCTTTCCTATGGTCTACTTTGCTTTATTGAAACAAACACACATACACACACACACATATCAAATCTGTTTTGCAAAGTAACTCAAGATCCTCTCTTCAAAGAATAAAACCAAGCACCTGGTCCAGTTCCCTTTTTGTGCTTGAAGGTTGTCTCTGTACTTGAAAGAGCAGGAAGAGTTTCTTCAAAGACATTGTCCTTCTACAGAAGATCCTTGGAGTCATCTGAGTTTTGAAAGTGTTGAAGGAGACTGAGACAAAAAATAATAGAAGCTAGAAGAAAAATAGATCAGAAAATTGGTATTAGGCAAAGTGATAATAACTTGGTAAAACAAATAAAAGATCAAGGTCAACAGCATATAAAGAGATTATATAATGTATTGGTAGAAATTGATTCAGAAACAGAGTTGGTTAAAGACTGTATGGTAAGATGGGCACAAAATTTTCAACAACCTATAATGTTAGAAACATGGGGAAAAAATTGGGGTGAGGAATGTTAAATTTACGCAAGCACAAAATTTAAGAGAAAATTTTTATAAAATGTTTTATAGATGGCATTTAGATCCTAAAAAACTGTCATGTATGTATCCAAATGTGAAAGCAAAATGTTGGAGATGTGATTGTGAGGATGCTACTTACTATCATATATGGTGGACTTGCAAAAAAGTTAAAGCTTTTTGGATTAAAATATGGTGGATTATGCAGAACATTTTGAAAAAGAAGATCAAGTTTGTTCCACAGTTCTTTTTATTAGGAATAATTCCAGATTGCACTGTTATAGAGACAAAACTAATTTTGAACTTAATAACTGCTGCGAGACCAGTGGTGGGCTTCAGCCAGTTTGCACCACTTCGGGAGAAACGGTTGTTAATTTTCTGAGCTGTTTGGTAAACTGGTTGTTGGAAGAAATCATTAGGGCAGAGAACCGGTTGTTAAATTACTTGAATCCCACCGCTGAGCAAGACTATTGATTGCACAATATTGGAAGAAAGAAGACCTACCTACAATTGGAGAATGGACTACTTTTTTTTTTTATTGAAAGAGTTTTAAAAAACAAAAACATTTTTCCCCCTTTTTTCCCCCTCCCTCCCAAAAAAAACCAACCCCTTCCCCCCTCCCTCCCCCCCCCTGCTTCCCGGGTCAATCACAAGGTATTGTTATACATAAACCAAACATAGAATAAAATTTTCCCTTCCAATCCAAATAACCACATCCAAAGCTTTTCATCTCCCAACCCCCTCCCCATTACATAAAATAACTTTCTAATTATTCAAAGGCAATCTGATATTTCTTAATCTGATATCTGTTTTGTAGATAATCAATCCATTTTTTCCATTCAATTAAATATCTTTCCTGCGTATTGTCTTTTAAAAACGCTGAGATTTTAGCCATCTCAGCCAAATTAATAACTTTCAATATCCATTCTTCTATTGTAGGTATCTCTTCTTTCTTCCAGTATTGTCCAATCAACAGTCTTGCTGCTGTTATTAAATTCAGAATCAATTTAGTCTCAATCCCTGTACAATCCATTATAATTCCCAAAAGGAAAAATTGTGGCAGGAACTTTATCTTCTTCTTCAGTACATTTTGAATAATCCACCAAATTCTTATCCAAAAGACCTTAATTTTCTTGCAAGTCCACCAAATATGAAAATATGTAGCATCATCACAATCACACCTCAACATTTCGCTTGGATATTAGGATACATACATGATAATTTTTGGGATCTAAATGCCATCTATAAAACATCTTATAAAAATTTTCCTTAAATTCTGTGCTTGTGTAAACTTAACATTTCTAACCCAAATTTTCTCCCATGTTTCCAACATTATTGGTTCCTGAATATTCTGTGCCCATTTTATCATACAATCCTTTACCAAATCCTTTTCCGAATCTATTTCAAGCAACACATTATACAATCTCTTTATATGCTCCTGGGTCTGATTTCTAATTTGCTTTATTAAATTTTCCTCCTTTGCATTATACCAATTTTTGATCTTCTTTCCATCTAGCACTTATTTGCCCATATTGAAACCAAGTATAATTCCTCCCTTCTTCATTTAATACCTGTAATGATTTTAATTGCAATCTACCTCCTTCAGCATACAAAAGTTCTTTATAAGTAATCATTTCCTGTTTCTGTTCTATATTTATATTCTCTATTGCATGTCTAGGGCTCGCCCATATAGGAATCTTTTAATCTAATTTATAGGAATATTTTTCCAGACCATAAAGAGCACTTCTCAACACATGATTCTTAAAAGCCCTATCCACTTTTTTCCATAAAATAAATCGCATGCCATCCATATAACAAGTCATAACCTTCTATATTCAAAGTTCTTTCCTCTGTTAAGTTAAACCAGTCACTTATTACTGAAAGGGTTACTGCTTCATAATATAGTTTAAAGTTAGGCATTCTTAAACCACCTCTTTCCCGTGAGTCCTGTATTATTTTCATTTTAACCTCGCCTTTTTACCCTGCCATATAAATTTATTAATCCCAATCTGCCAATCTTCCAAATTTTTATCCTTTTTAATTATTGGTATCATCTGGAACAGAAACAAAATCTAGGTAACACATTCATTTTAATAGCAATCCTTCCCAATAGGGATAACTGCAATTTCTTCCAGCCACTCATATCATTCTGAACTTTTGCCATAGCAAGTCATAATTATTCTTATAAAGTTTCTTGTTCGATGAGCTAATATAGACCCTAAATATTTAACCTTTTTTACTACCTCAAATCCTGTCATTTCCTCTAGTTTTTGTTTCTGTTGTATAGACATATTTTTATTTATCACTTTTGTTTTATTCTGATTTATTTTAAATCCTGGTACCTTTCCATATTTATCAATTACTTCCAACAAAATCTACTTGAATTTATAGGATTGTTAACGTAACCACTACATCATCTGCAAAAGCTCTAACTTTATACTCATATTGTCTAATCTTAATTCCCTCTATTTTCATTAATTCTCGTATTTTATCTAATAATGGTTCCAGAGTCAAAACAAACAATAATGGTGATAAGGGACATCCCTGTCTTGGTCCTTCAATCTTAATAACTTCTGTCAAACTACCATTTACTATAATCTGTGCTGTTTGCTCTCCATAAATCGCTTTAATTATTCTAATAAAACAGTCTCCAAATTGCATTTTCTCTATTAATTTAAATAAAAAATCCCAATGCAATCGATCAAAGGCTTTCTCTGCATCCAAAAAAATAAGTGCCGCTGAAGTATTCTTCTTTTCCAAATATTCCAATATATTAATAATCTGTCTAACATTATTCCTCATCTGCCTCCCTTTTATAAAACCAGATTGATCAGTATGAATTCTTTGTTGTAAAACTAACATTAATCTATTTGCTATTATTTTTACAAAAATCTTATAATCATTATTTAAAAGTGAAATCGGCCTATAGTTACCAGGTTTAGAGCAGTCTTGCTCCTCTTTTGGTATCAGTGAAATAAAAGATGTTTTCCATGACGGGGTATTCCACTCCTAATTGTATCTGATTAAATAATTCTTTAAGTGGGCCTAATATTTCATCCTGTGTTTTTTATAATAAGTTGCTGTAAGACCATCTGTACCAGGGTTTTCCCATTTTAATTGTTTAATTGCCTCCACTATTTCTCCAGTAGCTATCGGCCGATTCAGCTCCTCCTCTGTTCTAATGTTAGAATATTCACCTTATAATCTTTCAAATAATCATAAATGTCCCTATCAATATTTTGTCTTTTGCATATAGTGCAGTATAAAATTCTGAGAATGCCTTTTAATTTTATCCTGTTGGTATATCTCTTTACCTTTATATTCTATTTTTTGTATGACACGTGCTTTCTGTTTCTTCCTTAAATTATATGCCAACCATCTCCCAGGTTTATTTGCATTACAAAAGGTATTATGTTTAGCATATTGTATATTCGTTGCCACCTGGTCTGCCATTAACATATTAAATTGACTCTGTAATATTTTTATAGCCTCTTTAAGTTTATGATCTTGTGGGTTTTGAATTAATAACTGTTGCTTCCTTTGAATTTCTTCTTCCAAATACCTCCGCTGCCTTTGTTTATTATTCCTTTGCCTATTGTCCAAGTAAATCAATATCCCTCTAATAAACGCTTTGCTCGCCTCCCACACAGTTCCTATAGGTGTCCCTTTGTACATATTAAAATCAAAAAATTCTTTTAACTGTTTCTTACAATAAGTTACATTATCCTCATATCTAAACAGATTTTCATTCAACCTCCATGTTCTACCACCTTTTTTCCCTTGTAATAATTCCATCCATACTGGGCTATGGTCAGTTAAACACCTCGGAAATATCTTCGTTTTCTTCACCCTAGAAAGCAAGTCATTAGAAATTAAAATAAAATCAATGCGTGAAAAAGATTGATGCCTATCAGAAAAAAAAGTAAAATCTCTCTCATCTGGATTCCGTAACCTCCATATATCTCTAAACTCAAAGTCTTCCATCATTTCAAAAAGATTTTGGTAATTTTGCATGTATAGGTATCTTCTTGGAGGTTCTCTTATCCCTTCTTGTATCAATTACTCCATTCCAGTCTCCTAATAAAATAAACGAACTATAATCCCAGAGGTCAACCTCTCATGTAACATTTTGTAAAACTTTTCTTGTTGCTGATTAGGTGCATAAATACCTATCAACAAAGTCTTTTTTGCATCTATCACCAGTTCAATAGCAATAAATCTTCCTTGAATATCTGCCTCAATTAACTTAGCTGGTATATCCTTCCTGATATATACAACAATTCCATGCCTCTTTTCCAAAGCTGATGCAACAAAATGGTTACCCAATTTTGAATTAATTAAATATTTTTGGTCTGATAATTTTATATGTGTCTCTTGCAAACAAATCACATCATTTTTAAATTGTTTCAAGTAGTGAAATATTTTCCTTCTTTTCTGAGCTGAATTCAAGCCATTAACATTCCATGACAAGATTCTATTTGCCATTACTGGCCTCCTGAAGCTTTGAAGCAGACAACAGCTCCTCCTCCGGTATCTTCCGTCTAGCTCCTCCCACAGCTTCCATAATGGGATCCTGACTTTTACTTTGAGACTGTTGCTCTTCTTTACGCTTAAGGGCTCCTCTTGTCACCCTTTGCTCTTGTGGTTTCTCTAATACTGGCAGCAATAAAGGCTCTTGGATCACCACGCCTTCTTGAGTCTCTTGAAGTTTTTCTATCACTTCTATTTCGACTTTCAAAACTGTAGAAAGAAAATCCTTTGCCTTTAAAACAGTGTCAATTCTATATCTCCTTCCTTGATAGAATACTGTCAGTCCAACTGGCACCTCCCATCTGAATTGAATCTGATGTTTTTAAGTTCTTGTGTAAAAAGCAAATTCCTTCCTGTCTCTTAACATCTTTGAAGGAATCTCTTTCAACACCTTCAACTCCTGTTCTCCAATTTTTAAAGTTGTCTGATATGAAACTTGCAGAATTTGATTTCTCATAGTCCTTTTCACAAAATAAACCACAATGTCGAGGAAGCTTTCTCTGTCTTGCAATCCAGAATTAACTCTATATATTTTATCAATTTGGTAAGCTACCTCTTGGGGTCCACTTCAATAAATTCAGCCAATGCTTCTGATATAATTTTCTTAAGTCTTCTCCTCGCTCTTCTTGCATACCACAATTCTAAGAGCTCCTTCCATAAGTTTATATTGTAATATCACAACCTGATCTTCATTTTGATCCACTTTTTTCTGAACACCTTTCATTTTGTCTTCTAAATGCTTATTTGACTGAGAGATCTGTTGCATTTCCACTTCCAATCCTTCAATTTTTTTACTCAGTCCTTGAACTGCCATAAGAATATCTTCTCTTATTTTTGCATTAAAATTCTCCATCATCTCTTTTTGCCTATCTTCAGAAAGTTTTAATTGTTCTTTCAATATTTCCTCAAGACTTGGTTCAGATCCCCTTCTTCCAGAAGGCTTTAAAGGTTTAGCTGCCATTCTGTCTTCAAAAGAATCAGGAATTCAAACTTAATAACTCTCCTTCCCTCCTTTCAGTATAAAAAAACTCCGTTTGTAACAATCCACAAATAACGCTGCTTCATCGTACTAAAAAATTTTACTTTCACTTTCAGACGCCATTTTAAAAGTCAATTAATCAAAGACAAAGAAAGGTTTCAAGTTTCAAAAAGGGAGTCGGTACTTGCCGTGCTGATTCTACATCAAAGATCGAACGCTTGTGAAATTCCCGTCTGCTTAGAATATCAATCAATTTAATAAGTCCTTTAGAGCAGAAGCGACATTCCCACTCCTTTTTCCTGATAAAAACAGGAGCGTGTTGAAATTGGAGGGAGTGGAATTCGGTGGGGTCATAAATCCAGGAAAATTCGCTCTTGAGAGCAAACCCCCTGTCAGACCTGCCACTTTCCCACAACTCTGATAACCTCTTTCGCCCAGAGGTTATGCTAAGCTCAGTGAACAGTGATTTTTTTTCTGTTTCACTGACTTTTACAATCTTCTAACACGGAGTGCTCTGTTAGAGCACCCAGCAGGAGGGTGACGTCACTGGAGCCTCCGAGAATGGACTACTAAAGTATCAAATTTAGCAGAAATGGCTAAAATTTCTGCCTATCTGAAAGACTATACACAAGAAAAATATATTTTGGAATGGAGAAAGTGGATTGATTATATTCAAAATAAGTATCAGATTAAAAAATACCAATTAGTTTTTGAGTGAAGTTAGGATTTGTTTTGTATTAGTATGTTTAAGAATGAAGGGACTTGATAGTGTGAAGATGTGACAGGTTTGAGGATTATGTTTTATGTTTTATTTTAGATTATGTTTGTTAGATATTATACCCTGTATTCTGTTCTGGGAAATCTCGGGGGAGGGGGAGATGGGGGGGAGGGGGAAGATTATAAATTGATTGAATGCCATTGTACAGGTATAATTGTAGAATTGAATAAGTTGGAAGGGTGTAAAGTCAGGGCTGCTCAGCAACCACTCCAGAAGGGAAAGGGCAGGGAGAGAGGAGTAGAAAGAAAGAAAGTAGGTAGGTAGGTAGGTAGGTAGGAAAGAAGGGAGGGGGAAGAAAGGATAGGAGGAGAAGAAAGAAGAGAAGAGGGAGGGTTAGAAAGGATGGAAGTGAGAAGTGGGAAGGAGGAGTGGAAGTAGGGAAGCAAGGAGGAGGAAAGTTGGGGAAAGTAGAAGAAGGTAGAGAAGGGTGGAAAGGACTAAGGAAGGGAGTGGTTGCTGAGCAGGCCCGATTGAAGCATAATTAGAGTAAAGGATCGATTGTTGGATAAGTGATTGTACTGTACACTGGTTAAATTGTTGGAATCATTATGGAAAAATATTTTTTAAAATAATAATAATAATAATAATAGAAGCTATGAGATAACACCAAGTGTTAAGTTGGAAGCACGGGAAAGAAGAGGCAGGCTGTGGAACTATTCAGCACCTTTTATTAGTTAACAGCTAGCAGTACAAACACCAGGCCATCTGCCAGGACTATATAGAGCTCCGGCATGCAAGCCAGCCACTGACAGCGCTTTATTTTTCCCACTATGATTCTAACCAATCAGTAGTGGTTATGCAAATAACTCACGTTTGTCCGTCCGTAACACCAAGGTCCCTACTGAGTCCATACACATCCCCTTTTCTGAAGGAACAAATTTACTGAGATTCCCTCACTGAGGCCCATCAAATATTACTATTATTATGAATATGTATCACTTCAATGTTTTATTGGCTTCCAATGTTTGTAAGCTGCCCAGAGTCACCTGTAGGCAAGATGGGTGGCAAACAAGCCAAATACATAAATAAAAGCTTATAAAGATCAGCCTACTGTCTAGGGTCATGTTTCTTCAATCACAGATGAACTATATATAACAAAGCATATCTCATGAATCAGGAACAGAAAAACTGATGGTTTCCAGCTGTTTGGGACTCCAACTTCCAAAAACCCTAAATACTTAATGAGTTGTAGTTCAAAATATCTGAAAATTGAAATTGTAGCCAATCACCACTGAGTAATCAACTGGAATCTGCTGCAAGTAGACCAGCTTCTGAGAGTAAGATTGATGATCTTGATGGAAAAACATAGGAATGTTACCTAGGCAAAGAGATGGAGATGTTTTTTAAATCCGAATAATAATATAATATCTAACATGGCTCAGGCAGAGGCTTCCTAATTCACTGAAGTATATGAAGAGGAGGCAATACAGTCCAATCAAGCTTGCAAGAATTTGTTATTTTAACCAATCACAATAAAAGTAGTTTTAGCTTTCCGCCGGAGTTGATATCTTGGTGTGTTAATAGGAGACTCTCTCTGGAACAAATGCTATTGTTCAAATGACACGATCCAACTCTCAATCCAAACTAGAGATGCCAAAATATATTTGTTGTTCCAACTTAGTCAATCAATGCCACTGCTAAAGTCACATTAACTGTATTTGGTTTTCTCACCATTGCAGCTAGTCTAGTGCAAGACCATCAATGGGCACACCCATTCGCCATTCTCCTCTACCTTAGGTGTTTGCCTCCAGACATATGAAGGAGCACAATCCCTCTGTAACCTGGTAAATAAGTTTGCAGCAGCATTGGGAGATTGACAAGTGCAGTTTTCAGCTGTTGATGGGCGGACATTGAGCCTAAATTCACCTTCAGTGCCTTTAGACAACTCCAACTTTAATATACTGTTCAGCTGTTTAATTACGTAATTACACAAACACTTAAGAAAGGAGTTAAATTATATATTTGCAAAACAAGGGATGGGGGAGTCTACTGTGGAAAGCCTACACAGTTCCTTACTACTCCGTGAATGGTGTTTAAAACAGGCAAGCAGTAATGTCATGTATAAAGGAGAAAACGAAGTTTTTTTTTCCCCTGGGGTGTTAAAGGCTATAATCATCACTGTCAAGAGTATGTGGGATAAATAAACAAACGGGGAACAAATAGGGTTATTAGGCTTTGATGCTGACTACTACATATCATGCTCATAGTCAAGAATTCACATTTTTTTCAGGTTGGATTTCATTGAAGCTTTTTCAGTTGCCTGGAGATAAAAGCTGCAATTATCAGCACTGACTTAGTCCAATCTATCACTCTGCAAGTTCATGTGTGTTTCATACAAAGAAAGAAAAATCCAGATTTTATTCCCCTTCCTTTTTCTACACCTTATGCATGCCCACCTGTACACACACACACATATGCGGGGGCGAGGGGGGGGGAGAGACCTTTGAAAAACCGAAAGATAATTATCATTGCTAAATATCATTTCAGTCTTGTTGAGCTCCAACCTGGCTTTTTTAAAAAAATAATATCACTGCATTGTTATACTATGTGTAAATGCATAGTAAATAAAAGTATGACTACTACTACTCTTAAGCTTCTATGTTTTTCCTTAATTTAATGTTTCGTGGATTTTCCAAGCTAGATTTCCAAAAGTGTAACGAATGTAGTAAGGAGGTGGATTGCCAGGAGGGAGGGGGTGCATTTCAGAGGTGTAAGAGACAACTCAGTCCTGATGTGTTATATGTGTGAACAGACACTGAATGAGTGGTTATTAATTGAGGACTAGCTGAATTTGGAAGTTTGTCTAAGCTGTTCCAGAAAACAAAACAGGAAATAATGTATTTAGAAGAAAGTAGATTTCTGTTGGAGTTCAGGAAAAATCTTGAATAAGTGATGAAACTTGATAACCTAAATTTGAAAGGCACTGAATTCTGACTATATTAAAAGGCTGGTTTGCTTCTCTAGTACAAGGGCTTACCAATTTTTGATGGCAAATTTATTCTTTGCTGATTATTAGGATTCTTGCTAAGAATACTGAGCTATGTTTTACCTGATAGTTCAATGTATCATTTATATTATTATGCAATAATATACTGTACATACTGTATATATTTGCACATATGGAATATCTATTTTCACAGTATTTTGGTTAAAAATTTGAAGGTCAGCTTTTCTCTGGATGGGCTTATCCACAAATATATGAAGTACACACACACACACACACACACACACACACACACACACAGCAAGAAACAATGGATGGAAACTAATCAAGGAGAGAAGCAGCTTGCAATTAAGGAGAAATTTCCTAACAGTGAGAACAATTAACCAGTGGAACAGCTTGCCTTCAGAGGTTGTAGGTTCTCCATCACTGGAGGTTTTTAAGAAAAGACTGAACAGCCACCTATCTGAAATGAGGGTTGAACTAGAAGACCTCCAAGGTCCTTTCCAGCTGTATTCTGATTACGTACTTATAAACCCAT
Source organism: Ahaetulla prasina (assembly GCF_028640845.1). Taxonomy (NCBI): domain Eukaryota; kingdom Metazoa; phylum Chordata; class Lepidosauria; order Squamata; family Colubridae; genus Ahaetulla; species Ahaetulla prasina. Next base: position 216,569,593 of record NC_080540.1, on the reverse strand, counting down.
CTGTAGATCAGACAAACTAAATTTGGGTGGTATATTTTGACACCTAAAATTCTCAGCTTATTTGTGAGTTTATACAGTACTAAGGAAATCCTGCGACATTGATTTGTGATGGGTTAATTGTAAGCATGAATAGCAGTGTTAGATTTAGCACAGATCCTAATTCAGCACTTCACAAAACTGTTTGATTCACCAGTCTGGAGGCCACCCAATTTCTCTCTTTTTAGAAATCCAAAATTCTGTACCTCTATATTTAGAAATCAACAAATGGCTGAAACTGTTCGGTGACATTTCCAGGTATAGTAAATTTTTATAAGGAATACGAAGCCCGTCAAATGTCAGACAGATGCAGAAGGGTCTGAGGTTGAGTTTTATTTTGTCTTTGTGCCAGAACACCTTTACTTTTTATTTGTGGCAAAACACAAGCCACAATGAAGTGAGCAGCTGGAATTTCCCCCCCCCCTCCATTTTAGATAATTTTTTCTGCTGGCATAGCCTTTCCAGTTTGATGGTGTGCAAGATCTTCAGCCTCTGAAATATCTGAAGCAAAGATGTGAAGATTAGGAAACATCCTGTTCCTTTTACTATGTGCGATAGTGACAGGGACTGGTTCTATTTGAGTGAGTCTGTGCGCACATGCCTGCCTGAGCAATTTCTTAGCTGTTCCCAACAGTACATTCTTCTGGATGGAGAGTTCTGATGTTGTTCCTGGGATGTGATGAAGCCACTTCTCCTAGGCTAGGATTCAAAGATTACTGCAACTGGGATCACTTTAATAACCTTTGGCCTAGGTATATGTAGTCATCTCCCATTCAGGGGTGGGCTTCAAAAATTTCAGCAATGGGTTCTCTGCCTGGTTGCTGGGTGGGCGTGGCCATGGTGGGTGTGGCCTCCTGCATCATGGGGGGGTGTTTTCACCTTCCCAAGGCTCCGGAGGCTTTCTTTGAGCCTCCGGGAGGGTGAAAAAACTGCCTCCCCTGGGCTCCAGAGGCCCTCCGGAAGCTGGAAAAGGGGCCGTTTCTGGCCTTCTGGAATTTCCATGAGGCCTGTTTTTCCCCCTTCTCGAGCCTCCGTGCAGGCCTTGCACTTAACTCACATCCAAAACGGGCCACCTGGGAGGGATGGGACGGGAGGGGCGGTGCCAGCCAGGGATGGGATTTGGATATAATGACCAGATGTCCCGCTTTTGGTGGGACAGTCCCGCTTTTTAATAATTTGTCCCGTGTCCCGCGGCATTTCAAAAAAGTCCTGATTTTTTTTCCCATTCCCATTCTGAAAATGGGAGGCAGCAACACAAGAGGAGGAGGCGGAGAAGGGGGAGTGGCGGAGAAGGGAGCGCGAGATTGCCCGCTGCCTGGAAGAGCCGAGAGGAGAGCCGAGGAGAGCCGAGCCTGGCTGGAAGAGCCGAGAGGACAGCCGAGCCTGGCTGGAAGAGCCGAGAAGCAGCAGCCGCTCCTCCTCCTTCAGCACGCATGCGCAGCCCCCCTCCCGTCAATGGTGTCCCGCTTTGCCATCGCTGAAATCTGGTCACTTTAGATTTGGAGGTTCTCTGAACCAGCCATAATGTTAGCTATGGGTTCTCCCAAACCCGGGTGAACCTGTAGCAGCCCATACCTGCTCCCATTTATGTTTGCAATTACCTTACCTGTTGGGCTTTTTTGTGGCTAAAGAGAGCAAATTCTTCTAGGATTCAGAATCTTGTTTGTTTACATTTTTATTTAAAACCAACACAACAGGGAAAATAGTGAGCTTGGATACTGTTGGAAGAAATAGTCAGGTCCAGTTCCAAGCTGAGAGAAAGGCACTGGAAGTAAAATGGAAGCTGGAGGCTGATTAGAAAGTAAGGTCCATTTATTGATGAACAGAACCACACAAAGACAGCATGGAGTTCTGGGTCAGCTGAAGAAATGGTTGAAGGAGTGGATGGATCTTTATAGGTTTCTGTGACTTTGAAGTTTGAACTGGGGGTGGTGCAAAGAAGGGGCTTGTGTTCTGAATGGGTGTTGGGCAATTCCTATTGTGGCTTACATCCTGTTTTGAATCTTGGGTGAGGGGCTGATTTCTAATCCTACCATTCTGCCTTTATTAACTGTCAAACTTTGCTGGAAGGCATTTCAAAATATCCAGTCTCGAATGGATTTCTGCCTGCAGTATTTACTTTGCTTATGAATAGAGCTATCTGGATACTTGTCCTCCTCTTTCAATAAACACTTTATCTTCTTAAGTTTCTCCCTTTGGGAAAATATAATATTCTGTTTTTTTTTAATATTTCCCAAAATATTTCATTCTTCCATGGGTGAGGGTGGGCTTCCCCCAATATGAAAATCTACCCTATTTCTGAAGAATAGAGATTTATGATGAATAAGAACAGCTTAAGACTTTTAAGCAGTGTGCTCAAATGCTAGTATAGTGTGTATGTGTGTATGTATGTATTATTTGTTTGTTTATTTATATTTTTATGATGCCCATCTTGCCTGTAAGGGGATTTAAAAAATGCAAAGAAGTGAGGTAGATGACTGGATGATGGTAGAGCATGAAATAACTGAGACGGAAAGACAAACATCCGGCTTTTCTCAGGCAAACACCCACTGCTACGCCCTTCCCAGATTTACTCAAACTTCTTTTTAATGTTTCTGCTTTCAGAATGAGCATATTAGGAAAGAGCAGCGAACATTCCTTTGATGCCTCACTAACATCTCTCTCCATCAGCAAGACTTGCTAAGATGTACCCGAATAGCTTCACATTATGTTGGAAGGGTAAAAACATATATGGAATGTATTACCATTTATGGTGGACATGTCCAACAGCGAAAAAATTCTGGGTTAAAATTAAAAAGTGGCTGGAAGAAATAACTAATCAACATACTGTATAGACTGGAGACCAGAGACCTTCCTGCTGGGAATATTCAACACGAAATACAGTAAAGAAATAGGATACCTAATTCTACATATAATAACAGCTGCCAGAATAGCATACGCACAGAGGTGGAAAAACGAGAATATACCAACGGAAGAGGAAGTGATAAAGAAAATCTTGGACTGTGCTGTGATGGATAAATTAACGAAGGAGTTAAAAGAAAAAGAAGAGTCAGAATATTACATAGTATGGAACAAATTGTATAATTGGCTAAAGACTAGAAATACTAAACGATGAAAAAAGGTGAAAAGCTTATATATACATGTATATAAAATAACAATGTATGAACGAAAATGAATAGTTAGAAGGATAGATAGGATAGAAGATAAATAGAAACAAGGGAGAACGGGACAAAAAAGAAAAGTATAATTAAATGAAACGAGAGGGGGAATAAGGATGTAAATATGAGAAGAATAAGGAAACAAAGCTGATGTAAAGCAGGAATATATGTTTTATGTCAATGTATGTTATGTATTGTTTTTCTTTTGTTTGTTCTTTTTTGTTAAAAAAGAAAAAAAAAGAAAAAAAATAACATCACTCTCCAGATTGAAACTGGAGGGCCGGGGGGGGGGGGGGAAATACACACATTCACTGGGATAGGAAGATAGAGCTGTCCATCACTGCACTGACATTTACCTTATATGGGGAGAAATATTTATGCTTCTGTGCTCCTTCAGAACACCAGCGAAAGTTTGGGTGGAATCTGATTCTAATTTGTCTACTTTGAAAGAGCCTGGTCTCAATTTATACATCTTACAGCGTTTTGCGATTCATTCAGTTAAATGTTGGTGGCAGGATTTAACCAAATCGGATGGCACTCTTAACTGAACTGCTAATTATGTGAGACATTGTACCAATATACGCTTTCTTTTCCAGATAGAGATGGGGATATATTCATTAAATAATGAATTTTGCATTCAGGTAAGTTTTCCGCAAGGCATATAATGCATCACTGAAAATAGTCTACTTCAGTTGTAGTGTCATATATCTCCATCCCTGGTTTATGAATGTGCAAAATAAATCCCTGGAGCATGAGATAATTGCTAGTTTGTAATTTGGGGGATGAAATAAACAGCAATAGCAACACTTTCTATGATTTTATAGGATCTGCAGCTGGCTGTCACAGAATGAGCTTAAAGACCAATATCTGTTATGCTGGGGTTTTTTTTTTAATCTTGACTATTTCCTGCTGGATTTTAATCAATATCTTTAAGAAATGTATTCCTCTTCCTGTATAAATAGCAACTGAAAATATCACCTGAGCTTCTTGATGATATTTGTATTTTTTCCCCAAAAAATAAAATAAAAGAGAGAATAAAAAATAATAATAATAATAAAAAGCAGAGTCCTGGATTGAAATGTTACGTGAAGCTGCTTTCGCAGAAGAAATTTATTGCATTAGGGCCACAGCTGTAAATTTTCTCCCTCTAATCCTATAAATTTCTTCTAAATGTTTAATGGTTTATAACTGTAATTATTCTTGTGTGCCAACATTAAACTTTAAAAAGTTTAATTTGGAGACTATTCGGAGAAACTCATCTTTTTTACAGCCTCATAAATAGTTCTTTGATGAAATGAGCAGAGGCTCAGCGTCTGTCCTCAGTGAATACAAATGATATGGTGTCGTTTCTCAGAGGAAGCTGGTCCTTTGATCCAGTGGTGAAATCCAAATTATTTTACTACCGGTTCTGTGGGTGTGGCTTGGTGGGTGTGGTGTGGCTTGGTGGGCGTGGCTTGGTGGGTATGGCAGGGGAAGGATACTGCAAAATCTCCATTCCCACCCTACTCTGGGGCCAGCCAGAGGTGGTATTTGCCAGTTCTCTGAACTACTCAAAATTTCTGCTACCGGTTCTCTGAACTACTCAAAATTTCCACTACCGGTTCTCCAGAACCTGTCAGAACCTACTGGATTTTACCCCTGCTTTGATCTCTAGAGAAATTTTTCCCCCACCATGAAGTGCCCATGTTGACTTGATGTCATTCAGCCAAGATCCTACAACAGCCGTTTCCACGTTGTGAGCAATGACAAAACAATGTTGCACTAGAATGACATCATGAAAAGCTTCTTGCTGATCTAAATAGGTAATCTAAATAGAAATAGCATTTGGGCTTATATATTCCCTCTATAGTGCTTTACATCTCTCTGGGTGGTCTACAATGTAAGCATTATTTACATATTGGTCCCAACGATCTGGGCCCTCATTTTACCAAGGATGGAAGGTTGCATCAACCTGGAGCCCTATCAGGATCAAACTCCAGGCTGTGGGCAGAGTTTGCCTGCAATACTGCATTTTAACCACTGTGCCACTAGGGCTAGATGGCCATCATTTCCTCCAACAGAGGAAGGCAGATTTTGAACATGCCCTTCAGATGGTCAGACACATGGCTACCAGAGGCCATCAGCTCCTCAGCAATTCCTTATAATGAGGTTCCTTATAATGACCATCTACGATAAAATATTTCAACAAAAACAACGTAATTTGACCTTATTTCTCCCTACTTCCATGGGAATTTCTGTTCACATCCATTCCAAATATATAGTAATTATCTATTCTGCAGGATTCTCAAACCAGGCATCTATTCTCTTGATCTATTTGGAAAAGGATAATCCTTCTCTTTTATGTATTTAGCCTCAATATTTTGCAACTGCAAAGAATAATAATAATAGAACTTTATTATAATTCTATATCTATTCTGCTATGAGTCACTGCTCCGATTCGTCTCCTGATCAAGAACAATGACTCATACACAGTTGGCAGGATCTTCTTCTTACAACCTTTGGAATTTTTTTAAAAATCAAATTGACTATGAAAACAGTTATCAGAGATATTGGACAAGCTGCACTACAACCATCACTATTATTTGTTCACGGGAACTTTATAAAACCCGTAACCGAACTGATTTGAAAGATAAATCCTATATGAGAACTAAATCTCAAGACATGTGCCAAGACAACCAAGTTAATGCCTTTGAATTTCGGATGCTGTGTGTGAGGACCATTTTAGCAAAATCGCTACAGTAAATTGCCGAGCTAGCAGATATGTCCCTTCCTATAAGTAAACTACCGTAATAAATGTCATGAGTGGGAGAACAAAAGTGGTAGGGAGATTTCCTTACTTGTCAGTAAGAGTGTCACAATAAATTTACTGGCAAGAGGCTTTGACTGAATATACAGTAATTCTTTTCAATGCTGCATTATGTAACACTGTGGGCTTTTCCTTTCTTGCCATTTATCATGACAAAAAATGCAATTGCACCCTCAGTTTATTGCCCTGTCCTGTAATGTTATCTTCTTCTTATCCTCTGCCCATACCTTAGTTATCCTGAAATGTTCCAGTTTCAGAATAGTGTGTTGTTGCTGTTTTTGCAATGGATAAGAATGGATCCTCATCTCTGATGTGGTCAGAGGTTGGGTTGGGGTCTGTCCAACTCCTATTGGCTATTTTATGCCGCTGAAAGCACGATCCTTTACAGGGGCTTAGCGTTGTCCTCTATCACCATTTCAGAGCTCCAGGAATCAGGTAGCCACTGGAAGATAAACTGTTCATAGTGTTTATCAGGTTTTATGCAGAGTCTTTATAAGTGCTAGACATGGTTTTAAAGTCATCTTTAACACGTGAACTACACAGAAAGAGAATTTAAACTTAATCAAGAGATCTGAGCTAGATTCTGCATGGGATCGTCAGTTGATTCTGTCACCATCACTTACATAACAGGTTTTCTGCTACCGGTACTTCCATCGACCATGTTTTCACATGGCCATGTTTTCTTATTGTCATTATCATTTTTATTTTTTATTTTTCTAAGGATTTGCCCAAGAGCCTTACAACCGTTGGCCCAGAACCTGTCTTAATGTGTCTTGGGTTACTATGGCTGAACTCCATATCAAATCTGTCAGTATATTAAGAGTTCATGAATTGGAATAGACATGGTAACAGGTCAGCCAATGGGGACTGTTTGGTGACCCAGATGGTTCGGAGCCTGGTTCGGAGCCAGTGGCTTAGGTTCACTGATCTGCATATATAGGACTGCTTCTGTGATTATTGATTCTGTATTTTTGGATTTCTGAGTTCTGGTTCTGGCTTCTGCTGTGTGGTATGGTATATAAGGAAGTTTCTTATATAAATGAATCCTGCTGAATTCTTTACTTGGGTGCTGGTTGGATTGTTGCCAACTATAACAAAATCAAAATTGCTGTCCAGCAGTCAAAGAGAAATAAAAAATATGAAGATGTGTAAAATTAAAAGATCTGAAAAGGATAGTACATAGAAAAGCCTAGAACTGGGCAATCCGGTTGATCTGCCTGAACAACAGTCAAACAGGTAAAAGACTAAATAAAAATCATGCTGTAGTAAAACATTTCCTCAGGAAAAGCTAAATAAACATTTCAGAATAGACAAACATTTCTACAAATATTTGGTAGAAAGTTAGCACCCACCCCTCTCCTAGAAGAATGAAACATTCAAGGAAATATTAAAAAGGCAGAATATTATATTTCCCTGGATGAGAAATGGAGAAACATGTTTTTTTTCCAGGCAGGAAGCAGACTCATTCTTAATAGGCCCCACCCTCCTCAATAGCCCACAAAGATGTCAGCACTTAAGAGATAAAGAGATGCCTAGGTCTATTCATAATCAAATACCCTCACCCAACAAAGGTAGGATTAGCCCTCAGCCATAATAGGAATTGCCCCAAACCCTCTTCATTGTATCACCCAGCACAATTCAACCAAGCTTGACTTAGAAAACCTACAAGGTTAGCTATGACCCCTACAGCAGCCAATAGCTTGCCACAGGAACAGGAAGCTCAAATTCAAAGCCCAAGAGAGGATATGAATCTCTCTCTCTCTCACACTCATGTGCTCTTTTTGCCCAGGACCTCAAACCACATGGTCCTGTCCACCATTAAACCATCTTTCCAAGCAGTCTCAATGTTTCCAGTGTCTTTCTTCCCACTTGGAACTGAACCCAGATGGACATTTCTTCCAACAATTTGTTGAAAAAGTAGTGAAAGAACATCTGCTTAAGGACATAGTGTACTACAGCTAGATTTCTTTTTATTGGCCAAGTGTGATTGGACACACAAGGAATTTGTCTTGGTGCATATGCTCTCAGTGTACATAAAAGAAAATATACCTTCATCAAGGTTCAACATTTACAATACTTAATGATAGTCATAGGGTACAAACTTAACACTTAATGATACAACACTTAAAGATAATCATAGGGTACAAATAAGCAATCAGGAAACAATCAATATCAATATAAATCATAAGGATTACCAGCAACAAAGTTACAGTCATACAGTCATAATTGGAAGGAGATGGGTGATGGGAACGATGAGAAGATTAATAGTAGTGCAGATTTAGTAAATAGTTTGACAATGTTGAGGGAATTATTTGTTTAGCAGAGTGATGGCGTTCAGGGAAAAACTGTTCTTGTGTTTAGTTGTTCTGGTGTGCAGTACCCTCGTTTTGAGGGTAGGAGTTGAAACAGTTTACGTCCAGGATGTGAGGGGTCTGTAAATACTTTCACAGCCCTCTTTTTGATTCATGCAGTATACAGGTCCTCAATGGAAGGCAGGCTGGTAGCAACTGTTTTTTCTGCAGTTCTGCAGTTCTTCCTTGGGCAGTTTGAGCTTTCTGAGGTGGTGCAGAAAGAACATTTTTTGTTGTGCTTTTTTGATAGTGATGTAACTGAGAGGGATTGGCACAATTTTTTTCTATTCCACCCTTCTTTTCATCTGGAGGTGATGTCATAGCAACTGTTGTTCTTAAGCACATATTAATCAAAACTGTAGGATTCTGGAAATTTGCTCTTGTGCTCATGCTCTCCATAGCCACCCATCTGCTATTTCCAGCAGCTGCTGGTTACAAGGGCCAAACTACAGGCCTTGATTGCTGCCAGCGGTGGGTTTCACATTTTGTTGCTAACGGTTCACTCTGCACGTGGATGCTTGCTTTGTGCATGCACGTGCCTTCCCGCATGTGCCCAGCCTCAAAACTGCCTAAATAGGATGGCATAGAGCCAGGGCAGGTGGGTGGGCAGGCTTACCCACGATCTCCATTACCAGTTTGTCCAAACTGGAATCAACCGGCTGAATACCACCTCTGATTGCTGCCATTCCCTAGAATGGTATTTTTCAATCTCAGCAACTTGAGGTTTGGACTTCCGGCTGGGAATTCTGGGAGTTCCACACCATTTCAAGATACCAAGATTGGGAAACATTGCCCTGGAGGAATGAGGATCATTCAGTATTGATTACATCATTAATGCATCTTCCTTCTTAGTTCCTACGCAAAGACAATTGTCTTATCTTCCTAGACCCAAGGCAGCAAGAAAAGCAGTCCAGAAAGGGAAAAGACTGAGAAACAACTGCCTTGGAAATCTGTGGTGAACCCAGTCCCAGTTGCAGCCACAACTCACCTAGATTAGAATCTTAACTACAGACAGGGAAGAGACCAATTGTCCATTGTTGTACAAACTCAGAGCCTTTATATCTCTATATAGAATTATGGTGACCTATTATGTATATTCTTCCTGAGGAAAAACTGTAGTGGGTCTCCATTTTGGTTAGCTGTGAAAAGCAAAGGCCTGGAGATGATTTTCTATAATGGCATTTTTTTTCCTATGGAACACCCTTTCAAAAGGAGCTAGATTATCATCATACATGGGAGCCTTCCGGATGTTGATGAAAATTGATCTTTGTCTAAAAAGCATTTGGGGTCTAGGATGGGATGATGCTATAATTTTTATGGATTGAGTACTGATCCATTTTAAACAGAATCAAATTTTAATATGCCATAGTGTTATCACTACAGTGAATGATTCAATTTTTTGAGTAATTATGTAGTAAGGCTTCTCTTAGCTTTCTCTTAGATAAAGTTCTCAAGGAAGCATTGTAAAAAGGAGCAATAGCTTCTGAGGTTCCCATTATGAAGCAGTATTATACATCCTGTTTAATTCTTGTTCCACCATGCTGTCATAGAGATAATGTATATGACATAGTAGCAGAATTTCCTTGAAATAGGACTTCTCAGTTACTCAAACAAGTCGAGAAAATGTCTGTGAGTTAACTCAAATCCTGTTCTTCAATCCTTTCACAGTCCAAAGTACAGAAAAATAATAGTTCATACATAGTAAAAATGGAATCTAAAGTTGAAACCCTATGCATTTGTTCTGGTTGTATCAGAATGTAAAATCAATGGGACTTACTTTCAAGTAAATATATTTCATGCTGAATGGCAACATAGTTAAGTGTAGATTTCAATGTTTGAGTATTTTTCCTTGTTCAAGTTAACCTTATTGTTCATTTTCGCTTTTGAGAGAACAAAGAGTAGTATGTGATTTTACATTCCATATATTCAGTAATATTAGCAAAGTTATATAGATATCACTATATATGGATATATAGTTACAGTATACAGATTGTGAATTTCCCCCACCCGCACTCCCGTTCATCTTGTTAATATTCAAAACATTCTTCTGACTAAGACAGATACCATTTCCTTACTACCAAAGACTGATGCTAATTATTTTCTTTTTGATTTTTCATGGCACCATGAAAAATAGCTATTAGACATTCAAATGTTTTGGCTGATTTTAAGAGTCTCTTCAAAACTGAACAGCAAATGAAATGGCAATACACAAGCTGGCACAGCGGAACTGAACAGCTGCAAGTATCACCTGACTCTGTTTGCTGTTTCACCCACCGATAATGGTCTTCTTGTGCTTCCTCATTATTTTCAGAAAGTAATAGATCATTCACCCACCATTGCAGCAATCTGTTGTCATCTCAAGGTGGGGGAAAAGTGGCTTAAATAAACCAATTACATAGAAGAGAAGATGGACGAAGTCAACATCAGGAGGGAAACGAAGAAAGAAACTCTTTCTTTCATGATGTTGGTTAACTGAAAAACCCAGGCTCCATTTCGTCAACACCAAGGGTTCCATAGATATATATATATGAACAGATGCTGGGTCAATTTGATTATTAGATAAATAGATTTTTACAATTAGGATATGTTTATGAAATATAACATTTTTGTTAGATACAGATGGGAACGTTTATAACTATTTGTAAATCTGTAGTGTAAAGGGAAAGGAACATGGTTGCTCGGTGGCTAAGATCCTGAGCTTGTTGATTGAAAAATTGGCAGTTCATTGGTTCGAATCCCTAGTGCCGCATAATAGGGTGAGTTCCTGTTACTTGTGCCAGCTTCTGCCAATCTAGCAGTTCGAAGGTATGTAAAAAATGCAAGTAGAAAAATAGGGACCACCTTTGGTGAGAATGTGCCTTTGGCATTTAGTCATGCCAGCCACATGACCACAGAGACGTCTTTGGACAGCACTGGCTCTTAGGCTTTTTTTTTCTTCTGTTTAATATTAGATGTGTTTGATATTTGAGTTTTTTTCTTTTTTTGTACACTTTTTTGTTGTTGTTAGTGTTGATTTTTTGTTACTTTGGTTTTTTTCCCTTCCTTTGTTTTGTATTTTATCTTTGATGATAAAAGAATAAATAAGCATGTTTTGAAGGAGGAATTCTTTCTTAAGTATATCATTTCGATGGTTAACTGGAAAACCCAGGATCCATTTCCTCAACACAAAGGCTTCCATAACTTCAATTGGAGAGATATAACTGAAGGCATCTTTATTTTTATTTTGCAATCTTTGATGCAATCCATAGCTGGCAATATAGATCTAAGTCCCATTGATTCCAAAGAGACATCAACGTTCGGGATTCAGTGATGGATAGAGAAGAAGCAAAGAACTGATTCAAAAGGACTCAGTTTTCCTTGACATGCAGTCTTATGAATAAGAATTTTATTTCATTAAACATTCCTTCAGTCTTTCAGTCTTGCCCCTTAGACTACTTTTAAACCAGTATCTAAGCAGTAGAGGGCACAACCACTGCTTTTTTAAAAAAAGAACAAAGCAGAAGCTGAAGTACATATGCATTCACAAGGGAGTTAATAAAGCAATGAAAATGTCCACCTTTCTGCTCTCTAATCTTCACAAGCAGGGAAAATTAAATTAAATGGTAATTAGTTCAAGTTATATATTGTTGATGAAAAAATAATCTCATTAGATTTTCTTCCTCCCTTTAATGATTGCACTCATGTAGGAAAAGATAACTAATACTGACTTCATAATGAATCATTTTCTTCAAGATTAACTGAAGATACCTGAAATGATATCATTAACTTGGCAGAAAAATGATGAGATGGTTGGCATTTCAAATCAAATCAGAAATCAGTATTGGAAGCATTAAGGAGATGATCTAGCGGTCATCAGAAGTGGAATTTTTCCTCTGTGGCCTTCCTCATTGTCTCTTTCTCTTGCATAACTGTAGGAGATGAAATGGCAGAGCTTGGGGGCAGAGTGAAAAGGGGGATCAACCTAGAATTCCTACATAGTCACAACTTAGCAAACTAAGTCCAATCCCCTGTCTCCCCCTTGAATGTTATTGAATCTTATCTAATTCTAACCAGGTGCTGATACCAGGTGTTGAGAAGATACCTGTGCATAGTCATTGCCAATACATCAGTTTAATTGAATCTTCATATGTGAACCTGATCCTTCACATGCAGACATATACATGGTGGAAGCAATCTCAATAGAGTCTGATCAGGGGTGGGCTTCAAAAATTTTAGCAAGGGGTTCTCTGCTCGGTTTCTGGGTGGGCATGGCCTAGTCAGCCACCTGCACGATGGTGGGGGGACATTTTTGCCCTCCCCGGGCTCCAGAGGCTTTCCTTCTGGAGGCCGGAAAAGGGCCTGTTTCTGGCCTTCCTGAACTTCTGGTAGGCCTGTTTCCCGAACTTCCAGTAGACCTGTTCTTTCTTGAGCCTCCACGTGTGCCCTGCACTTATCTGCATCCAAAATGGGCCCCGTGGGGACTCCTGGGAGGGGTGGGGTGAGGTGGGCGGGGCCAGCCAGAAGTGGGATTTGGGGGTTCTCTGAACTGCACAGAATCTTAGCTAGAGGTTGTCTCAAACCTCTGTGAACCCCCAGCAGCCCACCCCTTAGTCTGATCCCAAAACTTGATATAGTGTATGAATAAGCCATCTTGCCTAGGAAGTAGGAGAGGGCCAATTAATGTAGATAATTTACATTCAATATGCAGTATACTCTTTCTCTCTAGGCCTAACAGTCTTTTAGTTGGCCCTGCCTATGTGGTTGTTTTCTGCAAAATAAGCCATCTAGTCAAGTGAACTCACATCAGTTTCGATGCTATTATAGATATCCATGTTATTCATCCGTTCATTCATTTCATGTCTTTGAGGCATTATGGCAGAAACCTGGAGACTGAGTTCTAGTTCTGCCTCGGGCGCAAATCCACCAGGGTGACTTTAAGCCCCCAACTTTCCCACAGCTCTAAGAAGAAGACAAGAGAAAACCATTTCTGAACATGTTTTTTCATTAGAAACTAGAAATATTTGAACTTTGAAAATAACCATCACTCCTACATCTCTATCATATGAGTGCCTTTTCTTCTTGATTCCAAGTTTATTATCCAACAGTTAAGCTTGCAGCATAGCTGATGTTTCACTGATTCTATCTTTAAGTCAGTGTTACAGATTAAATTTCACTAGGAAAAGATCTACTCTTGACATCAAATACATTGAAAATCCTATTAGTAATTCAGTTACTATTTGGCTTGATTATTAAATAGTAGATTATTTTATTTTAACTATATTGTTTAGTGAGATCAAATTCAATGTATTAGGTTGGTAGGTGGGAGGATTGTCTGGGTAGACATATTGCATTTGGACTAGATATATTGTAGGAGGTAATTCTAAATTCAATCTCTTGATTTAATCCAAGAGTTAGAATTAAGCACAAATAAACTAATCAATCATTAATCAAAACAAAAGTATTTTAGCCACCTTTCCTGACTTTCCATATTGGGGCAGGTTCTGTCAATGGAGTGAAGTACTATTGGCATGCTATGAGCTCCCCCAAATTTCTAAACCTTTTATTATTCAACTGATCCTTCATCTACTTATATAATTAATTAAGTCATGTTCTTCATCATTACATAGACATGATTGGTGATGTGGAATGACACTGTTAAAAAAGGCCAATACCCATGTATGTTTAATACATTCGGAAATATCAGTCTATATCCAAGGAAAACATTAAAGAACAACCAGGGGAAATGTAGTATTTAAGTCTTTCTATTTCTCTTAAGATGTACTACACTACCATCTTCTATCTGGGTGCAATTGTGCTTTGTTTTTTTCCATATCGTACAACTAGTCCAGAAGCAAGCAAATCTTTCCTCTGATAAACTGCTGACAACATATATTATGAAGTTTGGCTCCATAAGAAAATGGCTCTATGTAACTTTCTTCCCACAGGATACTATTATTTTGACCTCAGATTTTGTTGCTTCAGCCAAGAGGACTATATTGTCTTCCATGGAGAAGGCACAAGTTACACATGCCTACGTGCGCATTTGCCTGCAAGCTGCTGAAACATTTCTCTCTCTCTTTTTAAATATATGTTTTACTAGTACATTTTTTTCTTTAAAAACATAAAAAAATTCCATGTCTACCTGAACAGCGTGTTTTCTAGGCGTAATTAATTTTGAGTAAAAATACAACAATAACCATAATCATACTAGTAATCTTAACGAAAAGATCAATATTAATCATAAAATAATAAAACAATTAGTTTGTCCATCTTACAATTTTTTTCAATATGATATTCTGTTATCTCTTTAAATTCTTTTTAAATTCTAACCTCTATTTTTGTTAGCTAACCATTAGTAAAATATATCCCATGTTAAAAAGTATACTGTTTCTTCCTTTTCTTTTATGTTAAGTGTCAATCTATCCATCTCAGCACATTCTAATATTTTTTTATTATACTTTCATCTATTGGGACCTCTTCATTTTTCCATCGTTGTGCAAACACTATTCTTGCTGCTGTTGCTACATGCAAAATTAAATATGTATTCCCTTTATGATACTGTTCTGGTAGTATCCCCAGCCGAAATATTTCTGGTTTCAAATCTACGAGTTGTTTTATCGTTCTTTTCTAACCAAGTATGTATTTTAGCAGCTGAAACATTTCAAAGTGAAGAGGAACTACTGGTTTTTCTAGCTAGGAAAAATTACTCAGCTAAATATGATTCATGCACTTCAGAAATAGAACACATAATCCTTTTAGCTCTCTTGTACCAGTGCTGTGAGACATGCTAATCAGATACACTGCAAAGGTCTCACAAGGATTGGCTACCGTCATGCATTCCAAAATTATGAATTATGTTTACCCAGGTAAATGGAGCTGATGTTTTTTCATTAGCTTCATTTGGGCACAGGGCAATTTTCCCCAGTTTATGCCTTCCAGTTGTATGGAACTACAATTCCCAGGTCTTCAAGCTTGTAAGACCTACACATCTGGAAGGTAACATGTATAGAAAAGCTGACAACATCCATGTTGTTGTAAAAGAAATCTTTCTGAGTTCAATGGGATATAGGATTGTTGCTTAAGATATTCTCCAGGAAGGTCCCTGTCCTTATAACATTTTTTAAAATTTTTCTTTGTCATTGAAATCTACAAGATAGTCTTAGGGAAGATCATTTCTTGACTTCACCTCACCTGTAATGTGCATTACCAACCTACCATAACCAGATTCTTATAAGAATGAAAACACATCTGTGTGTCCCATGTTTAGAAAACCTTCATCTTCATCCTCCTCTTCCTTCTCATCTTTTTCTTCCTCCCCCTTTGCCATATTGTCAACATTACCTTTCTTGTCAACATTATAAAACTCATCAGTAGAATCAGATGGCATTAATGGAAGAAAAGAAAAATAAGGAATACACTTAAAATGCTCATCAGATGTCAGTGACAACCAGGGGTGGGCTGCTGCGGGTTTGCAGGGGTTCAGGAGAACCTCTAGCTAAGATTCTGTGCAGTTCAGAGAACCCCTAAATCCCACTCCTGGCTGGCCCCTCCCACCCTACCCCTCCCAGGTGTCCCCATGTGGCCCATTTTGGATGCAGGTAAGTGCAGGTGCACGTGAAGGCTCAGCGAGGGTGAAAAATGGGCCTACCAGAAGTTCAGAAAGTTTCCAGCCTCAGAGCACCTTCAAAGCCTGGGGAGGCCACTTTTTGCCCTCCTGGAGGCTCAAGGAAAGCCTCTGGAGCCCGGGGAGAGCAAAATTTCCCACCCCCCCATCATGGTACAGGAGGCTGAGTAGGCCATGCCCACCCAGCAACCCGGCAGAGAACCCCTTGCTAAAATTTTTGAAGCCCATCCCTGGTGACAATGTAGTGGAATTCTAAAAACTGGAAACAGTACATTTGATTTGTTTGAAAATTAACAGCATGTAAGCCTTTTCAAAAAATTTCAACCCGTATATTAAAAGTTTGCTAGGTCAGGTTGCAGTAAATATTTGCTTAGTCTAATTTTTCTTTAAAAAAATTATGGTCAGGGAAATGCTGATCTGTGACCATTTTGCAAAAGTTCAGTCCATTCCAGTTCTTCGTTAGTCAGCCTTTTAAAATGATAATAAGCGCACAGAAGTTCTATGAATGTTTTTGGAACACAACAGGCACTTCAATATGCATTGCATGATAAACGTATTCTGATCAGCGTTTTATGATAAAACATGCATTCTAAAAAGCCGAACATTTGGAGAATTGCTGAACTGGAACAGTAACTATCTTCCAATCCACACATTAGTTCAAGATGTATAAATCATTAAACTTGTTTGTCATACTTTCTCTGAAATATAATTGCTTAGCACCAGGGGTGAAATTCACTTACCTTTCCTACCTATTCGCAAATGCGCACGCACCGCCGTCATCTGGGCAGGCTGAAAATGTCGCCAAAAAAGTGATGTCATGATGTCCATACAGGTGGGCGGAGACTCCCGCAGCCGCTGCTACCGGTTTTCCCGAGCCGGATAGAACCGGCTAAATTTCACCCCTGCCTAGCACTCACAAGTTATTTGGAATACTTGAAATCGGGTACCCTCCTTGTTATTCTTAATGCAGAGCATCTGCATCAATAATTCAGGTTTAAGTCATGAAGAGGTTGTCTCATTTTCAGTTTCAAGGGAGATGATGGATTATTTATGTTACATTGATAGTTTTACACCAATTTTGTTCTCTTCCAACTACTTTGATAGCCACAAATACTGATAACTTCCTTGTCAGCGGCCTTTTTGATGAAGACTCTGGCCAAGAACAACCTCCCCGTTCCTTAGAGGCCAAAGGAAAGGATGGCACAATCATGAAGTACATTTTTTGGGGAATTAACCAGTTTGTTCGTTTTTTTGACAGATTCTTCACCTCTTCTTTACCTCTCTGCCACTCAACAGTCTTGCCTCACATATTTTGGCTTCTCCATTATGCTGAACATTCATTTGTTGTCCTTCCAAATTTCTTCTCTTGAGATTGTCGTACAGTCTGTCACAATCACTTCCCTTGCTGTCAGTCCAGGCAAGGTTTCTTTGGCAAACGTCTTGTTCTACTCGCCTTATTCCATAATTAGTCCTTCAACTTCTTTGTCCTGTGTTTTTGCTCAATCTACATTTTGGCTGACTCAAGAAGTTTCCTAAATGAGGCCTAATCAGAATCAGAGGAAGCTAATATATGAGTGAAACTGTTGACAGTGACTTGAGAAATGCTGAATTCATAGTCCAGAAGTCCATAACTAATTAGGTGAGTTCCAAGAATTGATCAGGAAAAAGCACAGGAAAGCTGCTCTTAGGAATATCTGCTCCTACTAATGTCGATCTGTTTGGTATATGCTCTTAGCATATTCCCAAGAAGAGAAGCAGTTTGTTTCTTTCATTCTTTATATATGTGTGTGTGGAATATGCAAGTAATCTTTGCTTCAGTGAAGAAGCTAACTATTGAGCTGGCCATACTGAAGATGGAAACAGAAAAACAGCCAGAACAGCTGCTATTAGACCACAACCAGCCTCTAGCTCAAAAGTACAGCAGATGTACACAGCAGGTTTACAATCATTAAGGTCAGACAGTAATGAGAATCTATTAAAAGTGCAGTCAGGTGCATAGAAAAAGAAACTTGCTCATATATTTTGCCTATGGATGCTGCCAATCTCTTCTCTCTAGCTAATAAAACAGTCACTTTTTCCTTTACTTTTTACCTTAAGTACAATTTGTTGTTGATGTTGTTTTTGTTGGAAAAATGGTTTTTTTAATTCTTATCAAAGAATTAAAGCAAACGCACAACCTAAAAGAGAAATCAGAAGGCAGACAACAGAGCTGGACACAACAACTTGTTTAAAATATGAAGTCAGATGGAAGTATGCATATGCTTTCAGAATAAATGCATTAAGAGAGAATAAAGGAAAGGTTTCTGATTTCTGGCACGCATGTGCATGTGAAGATCAGCTGGCCGGTGCGCATGCACATGCCAGAAACCAGAAGAGCAACTGCCCAGTGCACATGCACCAGTAGTGGGTTGCTACCAGTTCTCCCCAGTTCGCAAGAACTGGTAGTAAACATTTTGAATAGTTCGGAGAACCAGTAGTAAAAATTCTGCCTGGCCCCGCCCCCAATCTATTGCTGCCTCCCGACTCCCAGCTGATCAGCTAGAAGGAAAAAATCAAGACTCACTTGTCAAAGAAGAGGGGAATAAAACAAGACACCGTCCCTTTAAATTGAGAAGCCAAGAAGCCTCCCAAATGATCAGCTCGCTTCTCAGCCAGGAGATCGCTTGGCAAAGAAGAAGTGGGGGGAGAAACACTGTCATTTTAAATTGACAGAGCGGCTAGAAGCTCCTTTCTGGGTCAGCTGAACAACAAATTGGATAAGAGGAGGAATTCTTATATGGTTCAATGTTTTTGAAGTTTTGGGGTTTGTGCAACATGGGCTTTGTGTTTCTAAAAAGGTTTGGGCGATTTCCATTGTGAAGTATCCTGTCTTGAATGAGTTTTCTGCCTGCTTGTAAATGGAGCCGAACTTCCGGCTTTCACTTTATATTATCTGTAAGCACCAGTAGCTGTTTTCTGCTTACAAAGTTTCCTTTATGCAGCTGGCAGGAATGTGGAATTCCAGGCAGGTTCCTTGCTAGCAGCTTGATTATTCCTTAATTATCTGGGATATTTTATTTGGGAAATGAAGAGGGGGGAGTTTGATTCCTTCCCAGAACAGATTAGTAGGGTGGGGAAGAAATGGGGATTTTGAAGTAACCTTCCCCTGGAGTGGGGAGGGAATGGGGATTTTAGGCTTGCTGTCAAACATCAGCCATAAAACTAGTGATTGTTTTGAACAATATACAGGTTGTATTACATGAATGGCTATTTTATATGTGAAATTATGACTGAAACCTATACAGGTTCACACTGTCAGGAAGTTCGTCCTTAGTTTTAGGTTGCTTCTCTCTTTGTTGAGTTTCCATCCATTGCTTCTTGTTTTGTCTTCTGGTGCTTTGGAAAATACTTTTCCCCCCCTTCTTTCTAGCAGCCCCTTAAAAGCCTGTTGCCTATCACATTCTTGGGCAAAGCATGTGAGCCATTTCCTCCTTTCAGTGGTCCATGAAAGTGCATCTATAGCAGAGGTCTCTAACCTTGGCCACTTTAAGACTTTAAGACAGCAAAGCTGGCTGAGGAATTCTGGGAGTTGAAGTCCATAAGTCTTAAAGTGGCCAAGTTTGGAGACCCCTGATCTATACTATGTAGATAATAAAGTTGAAAAAAGGTGAACAACATTTTTGCAGAACTATAGATACGTTGAGGCTGGGTGTGACAAGGAATGGCTGTGAGGGGAGGGGCCAGGTGAGGTACCCCTTGACATGAGAGACATTGAGCTGGCCACGCCTACCCAGTCACATGACCATCAAGCCACACCCACTGTCACATGACCATCAAGTCACACCCACAAAATAAGCCACGCCCACAGAATCAGTAGTAAAAAAATTTAGAACCCATCCCTGACATGCACACGCCGGGAAGATGATCTTCCGGTTTTTGATGCGTGCATGCACACCAGCCACCTGGTCTTCTGGTTTCTGGTGTGCATGCGCACATGAAGACCATTGTTCTTCCAGGTTCTGGCATGCCGGCAGCTGGTTTTCATGCACACGGGAATTGTTGTCCAGCATGCATGCGCACCAGGATGATTTTCTGGTTTCTGGTATGTGTATCAGGGGTGAAATGCTCCTGGTTTGGACCAGATCAGGCTATCCGGTAGCAATGGGGATGGGTAGTTCGGAGAACCGGTAGCAAAAATCCCTGCCCATTCCCACCACCGCCTACGCCTCGCTGTTCCTCTTCTCTGTCCCTGAAGCTCTCGGTGGTGATATAGCTGCAAATGGCCTTAAATGACTGCTGTGGCGCTTCAAAGGGCCGCACTACAGCTCATCAGCACTGAAGGCAGCTAGTAGACCGGTGCCTCTATTTTTAAAAAAGACCGATGCCTCCCAAAAAAGTCAATTGGTAGACCGGTGCGCTCCCAAGTTTTGTATACTTTATTATTTTTATTATTTATTATTATTGGCCATGCCCATTCAGTCACCTGACCATCAAGCCACGCCCACCAATTAAGCCACGCCCACATAACCAGTAGGGAAAATTTTTAGATTTCACCCCTGACGTGTATGCATTCCAGGTGGCTGCTCTTCAGGTTTCCTGCGCTCCCACTCGTATGAAGACCAGCTGGCCTTCGTGCTGGAACCCGGAAGAGCAAGGGGTGACAGCTTGCATGCCACTTCCGGCACGTGTGCCATTGGTTCGCCATCGCAGCTCTATGGGGTATCTGAGTGGTCATTATTTCTCACAACAGTAGCACAACCTCCTGAAATTTAAAGAAAACAATGTTAAAATGGGAGAATCTTACAGGACTTCAAAATTTTGCTGTACATTTGATAAGAAAATCAAAATTTGACATTTCACCAAACTATCATAAAAACTCATTAAATCTCAGGGAAATATTGCTGAATGTAACAGATATAGATTTCTGGCGAATACATTGAACTTTGAGGAAGAACATTCAAATTATTATTTGTTGCCAATCTCTAGAGTAGACAACCATCTGTTGAATATGCTATAAATCTGGTCTGTGCAGGGAGTTGAATCGTCTCATTTACTATGGTCCGATCAAATTATTCCATAATTGTTTTGTATTTAGAAATCACTTTTTACATGTTGGAAATCAGTAATTCAGTCAAGCTGAGGAGAACTAAGTCATGACTACCAAAAATATATTTACCATTTTCAACAGAAAGTTGTCATTTATAGTCAAGAAAATTTAATCAAATGAAATCATTGTCTAAAATATGTTTGGCTAATGTGTAAGTTAAAGCATCAACTCCCTCATGTTAATTGCTAAGATACCTCAAGGGAAGTATAGATTAGATGAAGAAAGACTCATAAAAGGATTTTAATATCTCTCAAGGGGAAAAATTGATAGCAAGACACAGTGTGATTGTGCATTAAGAGATGCACATAGTTCGGGGGGCAGGGGCAGCAGCTGACATGCCATTTTTAATATTTTCAATTTTTTTTGTTCAGTAGCTAAGATGGTTATAATTCTTGTGATATTTTAGCCAAGAACCTATATTTCAAATCAAGTCTGCTTTGACTAAAAATCTAAAAACCTATCTATGCCCCCCCATACCAGTTCCTCCTTAAATCCAGCACACACACACACACACACACACACACACACACACACACACACACACACTTTTTTAAAAAATTAACCTTTATCCTTGATTCTAAAGCATAAAAGCTGCATTATAGCCTGGCCTGATCCATATGAAAGTGTTTGAAATGTTGAAATAGATATTTTTATATGATATAATTCTTCCGAGATCCTAAAAGCATGTCACTTAAAACATCTCTACCAGGAGAAAAAGATACAGTAACAGAGTTGGAAGGGACTTTGGAGGTCATCTAGTCCAACCCACTGCTCGCACAGGAGACTTGTACTAGGGATTCGAACCGCCAAACTGCTGACTTTTTTGATCGACACCTGACTTCCTCAAAATGGAATTGCACAGAAGTCATGCAGAAGTAAAATCGTTTTATTGGAGAAAGCATGGATTAAACGATTAGAATATATATATATATTGGCGCAGTATATAGAATAGTTGAAATCCTTGGAATTTGGGTGATATGTTGCTAAGAGTTTGCTCTGAGGGACCTTACAGGCAGAGGCAACTGTGATGAGTTAGGGCAACCTGTCTGAAGCTTGATGGTTATAAAGGAATCATCAGAGATCTTGGAATTGTCATTTGCAACTGCAATACTTAATTGATTCATAAACATGGCAGAATATTTAGCTAGAAATCCTAAGAAGAATTATGAAGAACATAATTCTTCATGGCAAATGCAGTTGTAACTAAACTGTGAACAATTTATACTCTTGTAACTCAAACACACCATAACGGCCAAGTATCTTGACTAAAGCTGGACTTGAAATAACTTGCTGCTGATTTTGATTATCTGCTGGGACAGGAAGACTGTTGCCCATCCAAGAAGCCAGCATAGAAAGATTATCAGTTTGGTGGGAATGCTTTACCTTTCTTGATTTTTTTGATGAAATTCTTAAGCAGGGGTTACTGGAAACAAAAAAAACCACCAAAATCCTATGTTCTGTTATAATGGTTATTCAGCAAAAATTGTAGGCAGGAAGTTTGTGGATTTGAATGCTTCAGGGTTTTGAGCTAAGTCTATCATAGAACAAAATAAATTATTACCATGAATTTGCCAATTGGAGGGCTATGGAGGGGATATGGAGAATATCTACTTAATATTATCTAATATTCAGTTTAACAACAACAAATGCAGAATGCACACACCATATTAGTGTAGTTATAGATGTAATTACTGTATTAGTCATATTATTTTTAAGAGGTTTGATGTGCAACAACAGTAATGAATAACTGCATCAATTAAGGTACTTTTCCAAGCTCTGCTAAAACGCAGAGAACATGAAATGCCAACAGTGCTCAGTCTATAAGCTCTTTGTTCCTGAGATGCATTCAAGTCATCGAAAAAGCTCATTCTGAATGCAGATTGTTCTTTCATAGCCTTCAGGAGGAGGCTGGCAATGGATTAGATTTTCCTGCATAGGCTTTTGGCCAAAGCTGGACTCTGATACTATCATTTTTGTAAGGTAATCCAGAAAGGAAACATTACCCAGATGAACTAATTCTACTTCACTGTATGGTCACATTAACAGAATCTTGAAAGTCTGATAGTACTTCTCTTTTTCTGTCTCCGTTACAGTCCAGGAAACTAGAGAGGGTTCCTTCTGAGTTGCTGAGTTGCATTTCTGCTGTGGGCTAAGCTGCCCTTTATCTGACCATTGGCTGCATCTCTTCCTGGTCTCTCAAGGTCATTCCCACACTGATGTCATTGATGATGTTATCCATTCAGTCATGTCCGACTCAGTGATTCTATGGGCCAGGTCTCTTCACCATCTTCTGATCTTGCAGTGCTGCTTTGAGTTTTTCTATGCTTTCGGTGATGTCTGATTTGGTGGTGTCCAACTATCATTTTGTAAGGTAATCCAGAAAGGAAACATTACCCAGATGAACTAATTCTACTTCACTGTATGGTCACATTAACAGAATCTTGAAAGTCTGATAGTACTTCTCTTTTTCTGTCTCCGTTACAGTCCAGGAAACTAGAGAGGGTTCCTTCTGAGTTGCTGAGTTGCATTTCTGCTGTGGGCTAAGCTGCCCTTTATCTGACCATTGGCTACATCTCTTCCTGGTCTCTCAAGGTCATTCCCACACTGATGTCATTGATGATGTTATCCATTCAGTCATGTCCGACTCAGTGATTCTATGGGCCAGGTCTCTTCACCATCTTCTGATGTTGCAGTGCTGCTTTGAGTTTTTCTATGCTTTCGGTGATGTCTGATTTGGTGGTGTCTGTAATGTATCTTTAAATGGTTTCGGCGGGAAACAAGCACGTTGCTGATTGGTTAAAGCCGCCGGTAGAACTGTATATAAGGAGAGGTTTTTCCCCAGCCTGGTTGCTGGGTTCACCATATATTAAAGAGCTGTTGTCACTACCCTGGTCTCCAGCCTCGTTACTTCCCGAACATAACACTGGCGACGAAGGTGGGATCTCGAGGCTAAGAGCACCAGGAACGAGCTGAACGCACGGAAGAACCGAACCCAGCAAACTCAGGGCAGAAACGCGGAGATGTCCAGCTACACTCCGCCCGCACCGTTTGACCCAGCCAGGGAGAAATGGGAAACGTACATGACCCGTTTCGAAAGCTTCCTAGAAGCAAACGAACTGCAAGGAGTTCCAGACAACCGCAAAAGGGCATATTTCCTGAGCCACTGCGGTCCCGAGGTCATCGACATTGCGGAAGCCCTGGCAGAGCCAACGCCGGTACAATCGGTATCGTGGCAAACTCTGCAAAATCTACTGAAGAACCATTTCGCGCCAACACCGTCCAAATACGTACGGCGTTTTGAATTTGGGGAGCGCAGACAGCAAGAGGGTGAATCCATCAGCGATTACATGGCCGCCCTGCGAAAAGCCTCCAAGGACTGTGGTTACCGAGACTTGGATGAGGAGCTGTTAGAGCAACTCATCCGTGGGGTCAGAGACATTCGTTTGCGGAGGCGGCTGCTATCAAAAAGCAATCTAACGCTGGCAAACGCTCTGGACGAAGCCAGAGCTCATGAGATGTCCACCCAAGCGGCGGAAACCCTGCAAAAGCCACTCTCGCCAACGGCGAGCACAAGCGCGAAATCAACCCCGGTCCATAATGAAGAAATCCAGCCCGAATCAGACGGCGAGGATGAGGAAGGAGTTTGCCTCACCGAGAGAAGGGGCAAAGAAGACCGGGATGAATGCGGAAGTTGCGGAGGGCAACACCAGCGTCAACGATGCAAGTTCAAGGACGCTACATGTCGGCGGTGCGAGAAGAAGGGGCACCTGGCTCAAGTCTGTCGAGCACCCCAACCTTCCCGCCGAAAATTCAAACCAACCAATCAGAGCGCGGGATCGGCAAGGCGACCGCGATTGGTCAAAACAAAAGGCGCGAACTCAAATCGAACGACCGTGATCATAGGCCGTGCAGCAACCCGCCGAGAAGAAAATTTCACTAAACCGAAAATCGAAGGAGTGCCGTGCCGACTAGAAGTGGACACCGGGTCAGCGATCACAATCATGTCCTGGGACACTTTTGCAAAAGCTTTGCGAGAATCGCCAAACGCAAACTGCAAACACAGCGGCTACGAGTTCACGACTACCAAGGAATCGCATCCCTGTTCGAGGGACCACCTCCGTCCGCGTCGAGTACGGACCACACAAGAAGACCCTGCCCATCACGATAGTCGAAGGGACCCTGCCAAGTCTGTTGGGACTAGACTGGTTCCGTGCATTGGGCATGGGAGTGACTGGCATCTACAGAAGTGACTTTAACCTAAAAGACACACTCATGAACGAGTTCGAAGATGTCTTCAAGGACTGCCTGGGCAAGTACAAGGGGACCCCTATTTCCTTCAATTTAGACCCCCAGGTAGCCCCCATTAGGTTAAAGGCAAGGAGAGTCCCTTTTGCCCTTAAACCTAAGATTGACAAGGAGATAGACAAGCTCATCAGTCAGGGGATTCTGGTGCCAGTCGATCACGCAAAGTGGGAGACGCCAATCGTCACCCCAGTGAAACCAGATGGGTCAGTTAGAATCTGCGCTGACTACAAGGCAACGTTAAACAAAGCCTTGCAAAAGCGCTTACCGGTCCCGTGGTGCAACACTTGCTGCACTCGCTGGGGCAAGGACACGCTTGCCAAGTTAGATTTGGCTCAAGCCTATCAACAACTACCCGTAGACGCCAACACAGCCAAGCCCAGACGATTGTGACTCACAGAGGTGCTTTCAAGTGTACCCGGTTACAGTTTGGGGTGAGTGTGGCACCTGGTCTATTCAAAATTTAATGGGCGACTTCTGCAAGGGCTCCGGGGTAGTCCCTATTTCGATGATGTATTGGTATCAGCCAAAATTTAGAAGAATTGGGGAGCGTTTGAGAAAAGTTCTGGGCATTTTCCGTCAGCCGGTCTAAAGGTTAAAGTGAACAAATGCCAGATAGGGGTAGAATCCGTAGATTTCTTGGGCTACAGAATAGACAAGGAGGAATTCACCCCACTGAAAGCAAGGTCAAGGCAATAGAAAGGCTCCAGCGCCCAAAAACAAAACAGAGCTACAGGCATTCCTGGGTCTAGTGAATTTTTACGGTCTTTTAAAAATAAGGCAACCGTTGCCGAGCCGCTACATAAGTTACTGGGAAAGAATACTGCTTGGTCTTGGGGAAAGTCGGAAGCTAGGGCTTTCAAGCAGTAAAAACCTACTCTCGGCGATAGCTTACTGGTTCAGTATCATAGCTCATTGCCATTGGTATTAGTCTGCGATGCTTCCCTTACGGGTGGGGCTGTGCTCAGCCACAGGTTTCCAAATGGCACAGAAGCCCCAATAGCCTTCTACTCCAGAACGATGTCCTCGACAGAGAGGAACTATAGCCAGTTGGATAGGGAGGCTCTCGCAATAGTGTCAGGCGTGAAGAAATTTCACGAATACGTTTTTGGGCGAGACTTTGAAATTGTGACAGACCATAGACCACTGTTAGGATACTGGCTGGCGACCCAACGCCTGTGGCACTTCGCCACGATTGACCCGATGGACTATCTTCTTAGCCGCCTATTCCTACAAACTGCAGCATCGGCCGGAAAAGAGTTGGGGCATGCGGACGATTAAGCAGATGCCCACTGCCAGGAGCGATCGAAGACCCCACTCCGGGGACGCCCATACTGTTAATTGACTCTCTGGACTCTGGCCCAGTCACATCTAAGGAGGTGGCTCGGGCATCATACCGGGACATTACTTTGAGAACTGTACTCGGTTGGGTACAAAGAGGGTGGCCCGCTGCGCCGGGCGAGCGTTTTAAAGAATTTGTAAAAAAACGTGGGGAACTGTCGGCTCAAGGGGGGTGCCTGCTATGGGGGGATAGAGTGGTGATCCCAGAAAAATTGAGGAAAAGGGTGTTGGATCTCCTCCACGAGGGGCACCCAGGGATCGTAAGGATGAAGGGCCTAGCGAGAAGCTATGTGGTGGCCCTTCCACGGCCAAACCTTCCTGGTAGTAGTAGATGCCTACTCCAAATGGCTGGAAATCATTCTCATGAGATCCATGACAGCCGAGGCCGTGATCTCAGTCCTACGGCACCTATTTGTAACCCATGGGTTGCCCGACACACTAGTTTCCGATAACGGCCCGCAATTCACGGCAACCCAATTTGAGGAGTACTTGGCAGAAGAGGGCATCCGACATGCCCTCTCGGCGCCTTTCCACCCTGCGACGAATGGCCTTGCAGAGCGTTCCGTCCGGAGCGCAAAAGAGGCATTGTCCAGACTCAAGCCAGGCGACTGGCAAACAAAATCGATGTTTTCCTGGCAGTCCAACACAGAACCCCTGTGTCACAACCGCAGAAGCCCAGCCAATTATTAATGGGCCGAAGCTCAGGTGCCCACTAGACCGCTTAAATCCAAACTATACACCGGAGGGTTACAAGGGGAAATAGGAAAACAAGAGAAATGGACATAGGCGACGAGTGTGGGCACACAACTATGGTGAAGGCCCAACCTGGATAGCAGGACAAATCCTAAACAGAACAGGTCCAAAATCATACTTGGTGGAGTTAAGGACGGCCGAGTATGGAGGCGCCACATAGACCAAATACGAAAACGCATAGCCGAACAATCTGAATTAATAGAAACAGGCCCTGACTATACAATGTTTGAACCACAGCTGACTCAAACCCGGAAAATCGCAGGACTTATCTGAAATTCCGGAGGTCCAGCGACGCCCACAGGTTCCAGTAGAAAACAGCAGGGACGACTCTGCAATAATCCAGGGCCGGATGGCCTAGAGAAGGAGCTGAGAGGAGCAAACAGCCCCTCCGGTCAGCTCGACCCACTCCCAGGGAATGTACTGCGCAGGTCCGAAAGAGTCAGGAGACGCCCAGTCTATTTGCGTGATTACGTTGAAAAATAATATGTAAATATCATGTAAATATGGGTAAAGTGTTTTCTGGGGGGAAGGAGTGTAATGTATCTTTAAATGGTTTCGGCGGGAAACAAGCACGTTGCTGATTGGTTAAAGCCGCCGGTAGAACTGTATATAAGGAGAGGTTTTTCCCCAGCCTGGTTGCTGGGTTCACCATATATTAAAGAGCTGTTGTCACTACCCTGGTCTCCAGCCTCGTTACTTCCCGAACATAACAGTGTCCAACTATCATTTTCTTTGGAAGCCTGATTTTAGATTATATCTAACTCTTCTGAACATAATTGCTTTCTCCAGTGAATTCCCCCACATGACATGGCCAGAATAAGTGGGAACCATTGTGATTTTTTCCTTCATTTCTGGTGTTATGCGCTTCAGTACTTGCTTGTGCTCACATTTGCTACAGATACACAGTAAATATGCACTTGATATTGCTCTAAATATTATTTCAAAAAAATCAGTGGATATTTAAGAACTTGAGTACTACCAAACATAACTTATGTTTTCCAATTTTTACTCAAACCCGCAAGCATTTAAATACAACAGATTCCTTCTGCACTTACATCATATTTCAGACTTAGCCTCTAATGGAATTTTCTAAAGACAAACCATGGTAGAGCTCCAAAATACAGGACATTATCATCAATATGCATTAAACTGAAGCTTAGTAAATATTTGTAATAAGACTCATTTATAGAACAGACTATTCAATGACTAAATAACCCTCATCATTTTTTCTTAAGGAATTGATTTACATATTTATGATCTTTATATGAGGGATGTATGAATTAAAATTACAGAATTAAACTCTGCTTTTAGATTTGTATGATCAACAAATCCAGTGATTTCTATATTTTTTTAAAAATCAGCTTATATATCTCAGGGCATAATTTAGTTGAGAAAACACTTTGTTCAAATGTTGCACTAATAATCTTTGAGGCACATTATAGAGTTTATTTGTAAAATATGGGTGACTACAGGCAAGAATACAGGAATTTGTCTTCGCTGTTTTAAAATCCACAGCCGGAATATCACCATGAAGCCACATTTTTCATTTTTATTCCAAAGGAAGAAATACAAATGACAAAGGATACACCTTCTGGCTTATGCAAGTGTATCTGAGATCAATTATAATGTAAAAATAAAATAAAATAAAGACTTTCTGGCTTAAAGAACATATTGATAGTAATGTGATACCAATAACCACTTAGATTTATATACCGCTTCACAGTGTTTTACAACTCTCTCTAAGCGGTTTATAGAGTCTGCATATTGCCCCCAACAATCTGGGTCCTCATTTTACTGACTTCAGAAGGATAGAAGTCTGAGTCAACCTTGAGCCAGTGAGAACTGAACTGCCGACCTGCTGGCAGTCGACAGTCAGCAGAAATACTCTGCAGTACTGCATTCTAATCACTGTGCAACCATGGCTCCGCAATATTACAATATTTTAATACAATAATATTCTTAGTAGTTGTAATCAGTAATATAAAGGCAGCAGCCCAGTGGTGGTATTCAGCTGGTTCTATCTGGTTCGGGTGAACCATTAGCGGCGGTGGCGGTAGGTTCCACCCACCGGCCCAGATGTCATCATGTCCCATTTTTTATGCTCTGTGCATGCGCGGAGATGATCCATGAGCTCACATTTGCAAACTGGTAGCTGAGGTAAGTGATATCACCCCTGCAGCAGCCTATGATCTAAAGGTTGTATGGATCTTCCCAGAACACTTCAGCAGAAACTTGCTATGAAAAGCACAATTTTTCAGCAGTACATATTTTGGCTTCCCTTCCACACATTTTGTACCCAAAACCCTCCAAAACCACAGAATGGTCCTTGCAGCCACTGTGATGTCACCACATCACTAATCAACATTTGGACCCCTCCTCCCTCCAAATTAAACTATAAATCCCACTTCCAACCCCCAAAAGGTTGCCTAGCTTTACAATTAGAGAAGAGGAACTAGCACAGATGGTGCCTCCTAAAATATGTAGTTTAGGCACCTGGGTGATGGAGCTAGAACTTATTATTGCCCTTTCTGGCACAATCTACAATAAATTGGGGCATCCCCAGAGGGAGGTTGTTTTTTTTTTAAAAAAAAGTCAAGATGGCTTCTGTGACTGTCTAATCAAAGGCTCATCACTTTTTAATGTGTTGTGGCTGCTAGCTTGACTTTCACTCCATCAGACTCTCCTATAAACAAATATCTACAAGAAAGGCTAAAAATGGAAGACAATAATATCTTCGATGAGTAAATCATTATGCCAAAAACTAGATGCAGTTTGCCTACCATAATTATAGTAATTGTAAATGAAGGGAGAATACTTGCAGTCTTTTACTAAACCTGATTTACAAATGAATCCTAATTTTCTTTTACCGTCTTTGAAATTTAAATGTTTATGGAGAGTCTCAATCATCTAGGTCATCGCTGTTTCAAAGTCCTTCCATCCCCCCTCCATCCAATCACAACTGATGAAGCTTTTGGGTTGTGTTAGGGTATTAGAAGACCTTGTGTTTGGTTCTTGCTTTCTATGGAGTCTTGTACGACCAAACTGTACAACATTTTGCTAATATTGTGGCATTTTTGCAAATTGGGTGGCTGTGTAAATCTTTCAAATTGGTTAATTAAAATAATAATTAAAGTTAATAAAATGAAACCAACGGCGTGTCCATGTATATAGATAGATGATAGGTAGATGATAGATAGATAGATAGATAGATAAATAGATAGATAGATAGATAGATGGAAACAGAGAGATATAGAGAGATATAGTTTTACACACACACACACACACACACACACACACACACACACACACACACACACACAAAGTATATGTGTGTGTTAGGGGTGGGTTCTACTTACCTTTACTACTGGTTTGCAATGGGCGTGCATGTGCTTCTGCACATGCGCAGAAGTCCCTTGATGGTGTTGGGGTGGGTGGGCGGAGCCGCCTCCCGGTTTTACTACCGGTTCTATAGAACTGGACAGAACCGGGAGCTGCCCACCACTGGTGTGTGTGCATATAAGTAAGAGAGTACCTCAGCATTTATTTCCAGTTGAGAAGTGCTTAAAAATGGATAGGATTTAGATATCCCCCCAAACTTTAGACAAGATCATAAGAAAATGCTACATTTTCTTTACCAAACTGCTTTACAAGTCATAAACTTGCAAGTTACACTAAATCTACTCATTAAAATTACTTTATTCATCTGACTTGGATTGATAAATTTGCAACAATGATGTTGCTAATTTTACAGAGGGGGAAATGATCCAAAAATGCAAACTCTCAGAACTGGGAGGGAAAAATTAATATTAAAGTAACGCAAAAGAGGAAACCTTTGACTACTCTTTCCAAGTGGTCATGTAGGTTGCAATAAAGACTATAATGTCCCAATGAGGGTAGCCATCTTTCACCACCCTGTTTCCCACATCTGGTTGGAACAACAGTATGATGTGATACGATCGGCTCCTGTTGGGCAGTTTCTATTTCCAATTAGAAAAGAGCAGGTATCAGTTGAAGAATTGGCCAATACTTAATAAAATATAATGTTCTTTATGGCTAAACCGTCTCCTTTTTCCCTTCCCCTACTGCCTCCAAAAAGAATTTTTCTGCCCCTGAAAATTGTCTCCTTATTTCATAGGACGCAATCAGTATTGCAACTGACTGGTAGCAGGTGATGAGTTCCTATAACATCAACTTTACAACCACACTAAAACTTCTAGTAACAGTTACACTTAAGAATAATGGCTGGATGAAGGTACCTATTTAGATTCACCAGGGAAAACTCAGAATTGGTTTGTAAACAGGACACGTGGCATTTTGGAGCATCCTTCTGTTTCTTAATGTGTTTTCCTCTTTTTTTTTCCTTCCTCCCCCTGTCTTCCACTGCCCTTGCAATAGCTTTCAAGGTTTAATGGCTGATGATAGCAAGAAGTAATTTTGTGTGGCTTACTGGCTTCTTTGGGAGGGTTAATTTATGTTATTTAAGCAAAGTTTTTTTTTTCTGGCTCAAAACTCTCTTTCGCTGGCCCCCACCCCCAAGGAATGTTTTTTTTCTTTCGTCAAAAGTCAAAACAGATGGATGGAAAAAACAAGCCACCAGGTTATTTTGAAAAGAGATGGAATGTCAGAAAACATTACCGGCACTACACAGGAAGCACTGAGGCAAGAATAGAGAGCTGTCAGCTCCACATCAAAACGGAAGCCTTTAATAGAAAAGCCACTGGTGATCGTACATCCCCGAGAGACTTAAATTGCTTTATTCAACAATGGCTGCCTGCTAATTGGGAAAGGCCTAAGTCTGAACCCTGAGCTAAGTGGGTATCTGTGTGAAGTGATGGTAACCAATTTAGATTCTTTCCAAGTCTTAGGCTGGGCTTAATTAAAGGCAAGACATGGGCAACACATTATCCATTTGTTTAGAAGAGCCTTAGGAGGAAAGGTTGCTTGTACGGTCTCCGGAAAACAAGCAGAGAGAATGGAGTTGTGTGTGAAACTTCTCTCTGAGACCAGGATGGGTGGATTCCTTCAAGGTAGGATCTATGTAAAAGACATTACTGTGCCCAGCTCAAAGGATTACTTTACTCTAAAATCAAGGTGCTTAAATGGAGTCCAGAGGATAGTAGAGGACAGGAAGGCCTAGAGGAACATTGTCCTTGGGGTCGCAATGAGTCAGACACGACTTTGCAACTAACAACAACAACAAAATCAAGGTGAAAATGGGATTGGTTGGTGAGTCCAGCTTCATTTTTCATCGACTTGCCATAAATCTGAATATCAGTATTTCTGAGCCTTGCAGCTTTAAGATGGGTGGACTTCAATTCTATGAATTTGAAGTTCATACATCTTAAAGTTGCCAAAGTTGAGAAACACTGTACTGTACAATCACTTAACATATACAGTACAGACCCAGATTGTTGGGGATAATAAGTTGACATTTGTAAACTGCTCAGAGAATGCTATAAAACAGCGATCCCCAACCTTTGGGGGCCCAGCTGGGAAGGAGAGGCAAATCGGACGTGCGAATGGCAGGCTGGTGTGCACATGCATGCAGCTCCACTCATATGAGTGGTGGGCCAGTGTGCATGTATGTACGTGCCACTTTATTGTGCATGCAAGTGGAGCTGCATCAGAGGTGGGTTTCACTAGGTTCTGACCAGTTCTGGAGAACCGGTAGTAAAAATACTGACTGGCCCCACCCCCATCTATTCTCTGCTTCCCAAGCCCCAGCTGATTGGGAGGAAATAGGGATTTTGCAGTAACCTTCCCCTGGATTGGGGAGGAAATGGAGATTTTACAGTATCCTTCCCCTGCCACACCCACCAAACCACACCTACCAAGCCATGCCATGCCCCCAAGCCACACCCACAGAACCAGTAGTAATTTTTTTTGAAACCCACCACTGAGCTGCATGCGCACATGCATGCCAGCTTGCCAGTCGCACGGTCCGATTTTGAATAGGCTACGGCCTGGTAGTGGGCCATGGCTCAGGGGTTGAGGAGCCCTGCTGTAAAGCACTATGGCAGGGGTGTCAAACTCAAGGTCTGAGGCTGGATCCAGCCTGTAGGGTACTTAGATCTGGCCCGCAGGCCTGCCCTGGAAATAGCAAAGGATCAGCCAGCGGTGCCTCTGCCAGTGAAAATGGAGCCCGCGGCCCACCTGGGCTCCATTTTTGGCCATGACAGCCTTCTGAAGCCCTCTGCCAATGAAAATGGAGCTCGGGAAGGCTGCACGCAGCTCGAGCTCCATTTTCATTGGCAGAGGGCTGCAGAAGTCCATCGCAGCCAAAAACGGAGCCTTGACGAATGACTTTGAGCTGGCCACGCCCTTCCTAACCACACACCCCTGGCCCCATGTGGTCAAACACAACTTTGATGCAGCCCTCAATGAGATTGAGTCTGACATCCCTGCACTATGGAATGATATACAAGTCTAAGTGCTATTGCTATTCTTGATTGCCATTCAGCAGCATCTGCAAAACAGATCCATAATAGTCTGATTAAACAGTATAACACCATCATGACACAGGTTGCCACACTTAGAACCCAAAGAAGTGAAACGGATAGAGCAACTGCACTGTGGTGCTTACAGAAGAACTCATGGCCACCATGCTATCATTCACTTCTTGATTCTTTCTTTCTATTGCAGAAACAGTATTTAAACCAGGGGTGAAATGTAAAATTTGTTACTACTGGTTCTGTGGGCGTGTCTTGGTGGGGGTGGGTGGGTAATGTGACTGGGTGGGCATGGCCAACTTTTTTTTTTTTACTTTTAAAAGCATTTTTTTTTGCCTTTAAAAGGAAAAAAGCCTCTGATGATCAGGCAACTCAGCTGGGATCGTCAGAGGAGCCTTTTAAAAGAATTTTTTCTTTAAAGAAAAAACCTCTTTGGCTGAAGAGGTTTTAAAAGCTTTTTTTTTTTAACTTTTAAAAGCATTTTTTTTTGCCTTTAAAAGGAAAAAAGCCTCTGATGATCAGGCAACTCAGCTGGGATCGTCAGAGGAGCCTTTTAAAAGAATTTTTTCTTTTAAAGAAAAAGCCTCTTTGGCTGAAGAGGTTTTAAAAGCTTTTTTTTTTTTAACTTTTAAAAGCATTTTTTCAGCCGAAGAAAAAATGCTTTTAAAAGTTAAAAAAAAAAACAACCTCTGATGATTGCACGGCTCAGCTGGGCATGGGGGTGGGCAGGGATTTTTGCTACCAGTTCTCCAAACTACCCGCCACCATCGCTACTGAATCGGGAGATTCGGTCCGAACTGGGAGCATTTCACCCCGATTTAAACCTGATCAGAGTCCTGGCTATATTGCTATATTCAGCTTTAGCATTGCACTTCACTGTCCTTCCTATGTTTGTTATAATCCATTTTCTCATATTAAAATAAATTTAGCAAGTTTATTTTAATTCTATCCATTCTTCCTTGAAGTTCACACCATCTAAATTAATTTGGATGTTATATACTGTGTATATAAAATAAAGTACCATAATGATTATTATAATAAAGCAAAATAAATATATTATATAAACTGTAAAACTGTCTTGCATCAAAGTTTTCCAAATCCATCTCCATAGGCCATCTGGGAAAACCAAGTCTTTACAACTTTCTGGGCCTCCATTAAGAAAGGGGAAATTTCTCATCTTGAAGGGAAGTTTCTAGGGATATGGGATTCATTGCATGACTATCTTTGAATATGCTAAATTATACAATTAAACCAAAACAAGAATTGATTTAAAGACTGTATAGCTGCCCATTTTAACCACAAAATGCTGGGTACTTAACAGACAGGTACATAAAATAACTCAATGTCAAAAATAACACAATGTCACACCTTTTGATCAATTATGTGCCATCAAAAGTTGTTGTCAGACTCTGATGTGTGAGATGGTTTCCACAGAGGGGAGATGGTTTCCACAGAGGGGAGCTGTGAAGCAGCAGTTTTCCAGAAAGTAGGGAGAACATTCCAGAAAGGTTGGGCTGGTTGGGACATAAGAGGTTACACACCCCAGAATTGGATATGATACAGAGCAAGAGAATAAAGATAGCCACTCCCTAGAATCTCCCAGGGTATATCTGTTAAGATGAGAAGAGTAAGGGTTTAGTTTGGCAAGATCTTGACTATTGTGTGTAACCAAATAAGGAGCTAAACTCTGGCTGAATTGCTCTTTGTCAATTCAGAGCCTAAGCCTGACATCTTAGCAACTACATAGATAGATTTTCTCCATGACAATCTGTCCCCAACTTGATCCTTCAGATTCTCTAATGGTCAAAGTCATAAGGCAACACATAATTAAAAATGCTCACACTCTGTCTAACCACACCAAACCAACACACATTCTGGGCTCCACTATCTTGATTTCCTGGCCCAAGAATTAAGGGAAAACCCAGATCTTCAGAAACTCATGGAAAGCCTAGAAGATTGGAGCCATCCAGGTTTCAGGGGAAAAGGCAAGTGTCACTACAGAAACGCCAGATCTCTTGAGTCCCATTAGAGGGCATTGTTTCACAGAAGGGACCTGGAGCATGCCCATCCTGCCAGATCTTTGAAAAGTAAAAAAAAGTGTCCCATGAAAACAACGTATAATGTATATAAAGGAACCCTGCTTGGTATGTCACATTTCATAGGCAAAGATGGGTCTTCTGTAGCTATGATTTAGAAATATAGAACCTATATGTCATATTTCATATTTAGGCAGTCCTTAGTATACTGTGTTTTAAATGAATAGAGATCAAACTATTTCATATTCTTATTTGACTGTAGGAAATTGTTCAGATTGTTGGAAATTTACTATGGGCAATTTCCAATTTAATTTCCACCGAGCACATTCCCAGTCAGTTCCTAAAGTCAAATCAGAATAAGCACACATGCCATTCAGTCCAGACAGTTAAATATAGGTTATTTATTTATTAAAATTAACAAGCACCAAAAACATTTAATCTACAAAAACAGGAGAAAAGGGAGCCAAAGGAAAGAAAGAGACACGAACAATAGGCAAAAATATATTTAGCTCAACAAGCACTGAACTTTTGAAAGCCCACTGGAAAGTATACAATGAGTAAATAGCATGGTAAGTCCCAAATGAAATGAAATTTAACCCTTCCATATATAACTTTTATATACCTAACAGAAGTAAAACAGAGGTGGAGAGTAAGACATGCCCACCTGATGGGGAAGGGGAAGAACGTCGCGATATGTCACATGATGGTAACATGATGCCATGGGTTTGGCACCCGTGCCCTACACCATTAAAATTTATCAGACAGGCAGGGCAGACAGGACTGACGGAGAGGCCATATTGGAATTGATTTCTGGTGTTATATTTTTCCCCTCTGAGATTAAAGGTTTTTCTCTTACCCCAAAGAGAAAATTATACAAATCTTAAGATCATTTCCCATGGCTCATTTCTGAAAACCTGTATTGGAGATATCCTGCAACGGCTGGGAAGTCTTAGATCCAGTGGTGGGAT
Source organism: Ahaetulla prasina (assembly GCF_028640845.1). Taxonomy (NCBI): domain Eukaryota; kingdom Metazoa; phylum Chordata; class Lepidosauria; order Squamata; family Colubridae; genus Ahaetulla; species Ahaetulla prasina. The sequence continues at coordinate 216,532,704 of NC_080540.1, read as the reverse complement.
TCAGCCGATCCAGGCCGGTTCGGGTGAACTTAAATTTCTGGCTGGCCCCACCCCTTCCTGCCCCGCACCTTCCAGGAGTCCCCACGCACCCCATTTTGGCTCCCAGGTAAATGCAGGGAGGCCTCCTAGGCCCAAAACAGGCATGAGGGGGGCAGTGCGCACCCCCATGGCCCATTTTCACTCTCAGGAGGCTTCAGGGAGGCCTCCTAGGCCCAAAATGGGGGACGGGGGATAGCATGTCCCCCCCATGGCCTGTTTTTGCTCCCAGAGGGATGCAGGCGGCCAAGTAGCAAATAAAGTGTAGAGGTCATCGGGAATGTGAGAAGTCCTCCAATCTCGCCTTCCCTTCAAGGAAGAAGCTGCGCCTTCAGTTATTAAAACATGTTTGTTTGTATTTTTACATAATCTCCACAAAAATGAGAATATTTTTTTTTGACAACCCTTCTGTTAAATGCTAATTTCAAAGATGAAAACAAAATATTCCATGCTGTGCGTCTTCTAACCAGCTCTCCTGATGTAGCAGCTAGAAAAAGCTTGCAATCAAGCAATTCTGATCTTCCTCTCTAAATTTGATTACCACATAGCGGGTATTGAATGGGAAATCACAGTAGGTGGAGAAAAGGGCTAGTTAATTCCCTTTCTAACTACCAGATTCAATAATACTTCCCCAACCCTGGTTGAACCTGCAACTCCAGAACAAGCCAGAATTTGAACTACAAAGGCTCTCTTGATTTGTTATCCAGTTATAGATTTAAATAATTTGCAATCCCCTGAATTCAGATCTCACAATTAATGGCACTATCTTGACGCGCTAAGTGAAATCTTCCATTTTTTCCCCAGGGAGAGAAAGCAGACTGGAGAGGGAATTTAGGAGTGAATTATCAAGTATAAAGAAATCATAGCATTTTAGTATGTCTGATTTTTTTTTCACTTATTCATGCAGTTGAACATTGATTTTTCTGTTTATGAAAGTTCTCCGGTTTTTCTAACAATGTTCTTTTGCACTCATTGCTCTTTGATTCCTTCAGCTGGAGTTGTATAGGGAATGAACCTGGAAATTTCTACAGGTAGATACAAATTTCTGAATGTTTTTTCTCTGACTTCACCAAGACACCTCTAAAAAGGAAAAGAATATAGCCCAAAGATGTTTAAGTTAAAGAAATGTAACTTTTGCCCCCCTTAATGGTAAACTGATCGCCTCAAACCTTTTAGAATATTAATCTTTTATTTAGCAAAAAGGCATAAATCTTGAATGTGTCATAAATGTGAAACAATTGTTTTAGCAGAGCTGTCCACACATCAGTGCTACCTTTCATAAAAGATACTGTTTGAATTTCATGGTTTCTAACATTAACTTCACTCTGATTTAAATATCACCCAGTTATATTGCTACAATACCTATTATATGGAAGTTAGGATTGGGGGTACTTGGTTGGAAGTTACTTATTTGTATCAATTTTTTTTTAAAAAAAGTACTATTGTGTATATTTGGCATGAATCTTATCTATCCTTCCCCATCCTCTTAAAATAATAGTTTGGGCAGATTAGATTAGCATTTGAAATGTATCTCTTAAAAAGAAAAAAGGGAGATAAATTTTCAAATGTTAAGAATTTCAAATAGTCATTAAACAGTTTTATATTTGCATATAGATAATTAGAAAATTAAAAGAAAACTAAATGTTTTTTAGACCCAAAGATATTTTAGGCCTAATAAACCATTTTACTGAGATTTTTACTGAGAGGCAGGGAGGGAGACAGGAAGGAAGGAAAAGAGGAAGGAAGGAAGGAAGGAAGGAAGGAAGGAAGGAAGGAAGGAAGGAAGGAAGGAAGGAAGGAAGGAAGGAGAGATAGAGAAAGAAAGAAAGAAAGAAAGAAAGAAAGAAAGAAAGAAAGAAAGAAAGAAATTGGAAACCTTTTCTTACTATTTTGTTCACTTGCCTTAAAATTTCCTGTTTTTATCAAAAAGTAAAAATTACTGTCACATTTACAGGTGTTGTCAATATTATTGAGGAAAAAAAAGTGAATATACTGTATATGTTTCCCAGGGTGTTCCTGACTGCTGTTTTGTCTGAAGGAGTCCATCAAAGAGCCTTTATAGGCTCTTTATCTTTATATAAAGATAAAACTGGTCCTTTTTTTGAACTGAGCCCCTTCTCCTCTAGAGGGCCAGTAAGACTTCTCTTCCCTTAGACAGCTTCTCCTAAGCACTGCTATATAGCTGCTCCTTCCTTTTCTTCCTCTTTTATCTCTGGCATTTTCTCCCCTTCAGGCCAGGCAGGTCCCAGCCATCCCCCTGAGATCTTCAGATTTGATGGATTGTCGTGATTAGCAAGAAACAGCCAAAAAACACCAGAGAGTCCATTCAATACCTGCCAGCCCTTTGGCTTGGTAATTTTAAGTATTTGTTCTCCAGAGACATCGGTTGGATTTTAATCTGTATATCAGGGTCAAACGCTTCAACGTTGTAACTATCTCTCCACTTGCCTTGGGCTGGTTGCAGATTATTGGACCTCTGATTTACCCTTGGAGAATAACAGTGACCCGGTTCTCGGAGAGATCAAATAAGAATTGGACGTTATAAATCACCGAGGAAGGAAAGATGTGGGAAGCAGATTCTTCCAAGCCAACACGCTGCCTAACGGCCAATGCAGAGCTGCTTGTATCGGAGGGGAATATTCCAATCCTGAATCACTTACAACTTGAGATCTATTTAGTGCCAGGATGTAATTGGCTTTTACGTACGATGCCACCTATGTAAAAACCAATTTCATATTGGCTTCCACTTAAGCAATCAGGCATTGCTTAAGCATTCTTAATGGTGTCAGCCTTTCTTTCCTCATTGTCTACTTGTCATGTCACAAGAGCGGTTCTGTTTCCAAGCAGAGTGGATCTCCATTACCCAGATTTGAAGTGACTGCGTAGTCACTCACTTAGCTGTGCCTTACTTGCCATCTAAATCTATTTAAATCACAACAGCTTGCTTCCCTCTCCCTCCCTCCCTCCCTCCCTCCCTCCCTCTCTCTCTCTCCCTTGCCAGTTCAGATCGACACCTGAGAGGCCATCACAAAACATACTCCAGAGCAAAAATTCTAACTCTCAATTTATCCCAGATGGGTTGTGTTTCCCAGCCCATCTCTTCAGCAGATAACTGAAGATATGGACAGCAAATCGCTTTGTCTAACTTCAGTCTTTGTTACATGAAATAGAAAAAAGCAGAACAATCTTCCAATTTTGTGGAAGATGTGTCTGTTGCATCCTGCTACCTATTACATATGCATGTATCTATTAAATATACATGTAAATGTACCCACAAATATGAAGTTTGCATTCATACACTTGTCAATAACTTTCTGTACCATTGTTATTCAGCTTGACGGAAAACAAATTCCTTTTATTCAAAAGAATATGTCTATGTCTATGTATATATGTATCTATGATGTATGGGATGTTAATATTTTTCTAAACTAAATAGTGATGTACAAAGGTATGTGGGTACATGGTTATTGTACATCTATTCCCCCAATAATTTGAAGTGTTTCAAAAACAGGGAAGGAAATCTTTTAAGGATTTCTGCAAGAGAGTTTATGGAAAGTAAATATGGATGTTTTACTACCAGCAGATCCATGCTAGGACAAAGTCTGCCCATAAAAAAATCTTTGTTATGTACATTTTAACAATTTATAATGTTAATTTATAATTTAATTTATATTTGGCATAGACATGTAATAAGTAAATACATATATTTAATATTTCTCTTTTCTTGGGAAAAAAATCCTAGAAAAACATTCTCTGAGATTTGCCAGAAATGGTTTTTTATTTTGCTTTGTAAAATGCACAAGGGGCTAACAGATTCTCTAACTTGTTTTAGTTTGTGTGTTTAAATAAGACATTGAATGTATTCTGTTAATGGATACTTATCTTGAATTTCTTGGATTGACTATGCGATCATCTGGAATTCCATCCTGGATTAAATGCCTGCTTTCTGATGTTTTGATAAATTATTGTTTTTGTTGTATGAAACTCAGCAAAAAATAAAAATAAATAAAATAAAAATAAATAAATAATGGATGTAGATGAATGGAAAACCAAGCAACCCTGTTGAATCATCAATATAGAGTGGCCTAGAGAGGCTGAAGAGAAATGATATCTACAAAGACACAGAGTCTTTTGCTAATCTCACCCACCTGTCATTGGAAAACTCCTAAAGAGATCACAGTCTCTCAGCAATTTGTGCTTTAATTAGCAATTGCCTGATTAAGAGGTTTCCAGGAAATACAGAACTATGCAGGTCCAAATACAAGCCATTTAAAGAGAAATATGCAGGGTTTAAATGGGCACACAAGTTTCATTTAATTCAGTTTTAACTAAATTGGTGCTTCTGGAATTGCTAAAATTCTATTCCTGCCAAAGCAATTATCCTGCAGTTATCCAAGATGGTAAAAATCTGTTCTGTCCAAGTAATTGTATTCTTTGCTGTCTTGATCACAACTATTTGTGATCCTCACATGGCCAGTAAGAACGTATTTTGATCCAGAAGATTCTTGCCTTACATGAAGAAAGTGCGGGATGGTACATAATGCACACATTTCATGTATGATCCAAGAAACTACAATTCAGTTGCATCGTTCAGAACTGGCTGACTGTATTACAATTCTCAAATACTTCCATGTCCAATGTTGCCCACTTTAGGAGTGACCACAACACCATATCTTGCAGTGCATGAGTGGATCATATATCCTTTACCTGAATATTGAATAAAATATTGAATTCCAATCTATGTATATATATTTATACAACAAAACTAAGCTGGTCTATTTTCCCCCTTGCATAACAAGGAGGAACTAAACATTATATTTGGCGGGAAGAGAAGGAAATATTATTATTAGTTCATTACCTCAGAGCTCATTATTATTGTACTGTCTAATTCAGGGCTGTCAGATTTGCAACCCGCAGGCCGGATGTGTCACACGTTGGTGACCCCCACGCCCGGTTTAGCAAAGGGGAAAAAAGTCATGATACATCATATGATGATGCCGTGAAAATGCAAGTTTGACATCCCTGGTCTAATTACACACATTACACTACATTATAACTGAAAGAACTTAGCTTCAATGTTAAGGTCATTGCTTTGATCATGTGCAAAAAAAAAACCCTCTAAGTACAGCCTACTATGGTTGTAGGGACTTCAATCCCATTCCACATAAGAAACCCATCTAAACTGATTGAATAGACTGGGGAAATGCAATGTAAACTTAATTTAAGAACATGTTGACAGACTAAACCATTGTTTCAACTGGGAAACAGATCTTAGTTCACGCTAAATCCAAAAGCACTAGGACACTCTTGGAAACTTGGAACTCAGACAAATCAACCATAATTAAACATATAGGAAAAAAGCCTCATTTGCACACCATTCAGAAGAGACAATAATCTTAATAAATAAACCTTAATAAATAATCTTAATAAATAAACCATTCAAAAGAGACAATAATCTTAATAAATAAACCCAATCTTGCGTAGCTTCTTTTCCAAAAACACTACACTACTAACCAGAGCATATAAAACATTTGCTAGGCCAATTCTTGAATACAGCTTGCCTGTCTGGAACCCACACCACATTTCTGACATCAATACAATTGAACGTGTCCAGAAATATTTTACAAGAAGAGTTCTCCACTCCTCTGAAAACAACAAAATACCTTATCCCACCAGACTTGAAATCCTGGGTTTAGAAAACTTAGAACTCCGCCACCTTCGACAAGACCTAAGTTTAACTCAGAGAATCATCTATTGTAATGTCCGTCCTGTTAAAGACTACTTCAGCTTCAATCGCAATAATACAAGAGCAACCAATAGATTTAAACTTAATGTTAACTGCTTCAATCTAGATTGCAGAAAATATGACTTCTGTAACAGAGTTATCAGTGCTTGGAACACATTACCTGACTCTGTGGTCTCTTCTCATAATCCCAAAAGCTTTAACCAAAAACTTTCTACTATTGACCTCACCCCATTCCTAAGAGGACTATAAGGGGCATGCATAAGAGCACAAACGTGCCTACCGTTCCTGTCCTATTATTTTTTTCTTATATATATATATATATGCTTATACTTCCTAATATTCCCTCATATATATGTTTATATACTATATAATCATTTTGTGTGATGCTTGTGTATATTGTTGTGACAAAAATAAATAAATAAAATAAATAAATAAAAGAAGTTAAGAAGGAAACAAAAAGACCAGAACACGTTTCATCCAGGAGCAAATACCCAGGTAAGGAGGGATTAATACTAGACAAATAATCAAACAGAAATCAATAGAAATCAAGGAACTACCAAGGGGGAAAAAAACCCACACCCCCATCCACACTAAATATAAACAGGGAACAAAGCCCACCCTTAACAGTAGTAATTATGTTACCTAGTCATGTGATAAAATAGCTGCAAGCAAAAAACTAAGCTAAGAGAGCTTGCCTAATAAATGTAGAATAGAATAGATAGAATTTTTTATTGGCCAAGTGTGATTGGACACACAGGGAATTTGTCTTGGTGTGTATGCTCTCAATGTACATAAAAGAAAGGATACGTTCATCAAGTATCACAACACTTAATGATAGTCATAGGGTACAAATAAGCAATCAGGAAACAATCAATATCAATATAAATCATAAGGATACAAGCAACAAAGTTACAATCATACAATCATAAGTGGGAGGAGATGGGTGATGGGAACGATGAGAAGATTAATAGTAGTGCAGATTTAGTAAATAGTTTGACAGTGTTGAGGGAATTATTTGTTTAGCAGAGTGATGACGTTCGGGAAGAAACTGTTCTTGTGTCTAGTTGTTCTGGTGTGCAGTGCTCTGTAGTGTCATTTTGAGGGTAGGAGTTGAAACAGTTTATGTCCAGGATGTGAGGGGTCTGTAAATATTTTCACAGCCCTCTTTTTGACTCGTGCAGTATACAGGTCCTCAATGAAAGGCAGTTTGGTAGCAATTGTTTTTTTCTGCACCCTGAGCTACAAATATACTCCTCTACTGGTAAATATATACCATTTTTTTCATTCACCTATGAAACACTGGAGCGTGCATGTGCCTACACATAAAAACCTTTTTAAATTATTTTAGTCCAATATGCTACTTCATTAATTTCATGGAACATAAAAACACTGTCCTAGAAAAATAGTCTTTTACCAAATTAGGTAACTTAAAATCTGAAGTTTCTTTTTTCTAGGAAATTCATGTTCTTCCACAAGAGATTAACTTGCTGTTTCTTACATTAACTGATATATAGACATTTCCCATAACATCGTCAATTAATCCCAAACCCATTTTATACTTAGTATAAATAATTACTAATGTTTGATAGGACAGGTGTTGGAAGATATTTGTCCTAGCAAGAGACATTCTGCAAATTTATTTGTTGTTTAGAATGTCTTAAGGCAGTTTTATATACAGTATATGGCAATATTAGTATTAATGCATCATGGGAAAAAACGTAAAAGCTGAAAAGTAGAGGGAAAAGTAAGAAAACTTTTGAAAACATATACAAGATGACCTACATCCGAATTATACAAAGCTTTTATTGGTGCTAAACAGAAACTTAATTCCCTTTATGTACTTGAAACAAGATATTCATTGAATCATATAAAAAAAAAGATATGGAGGGAATAAGTAGTCTCTTGGCTGAAACTCTTACAACAATGTACCATTATCTTTATTATTAAGGACACCCAGTGTAAAGTATATAATGATTATGGTTTAACAAGTCAACATTTTGAAAATTAATGTATTCTCGACTGTAAAAGACCAAGTCAAATGTAACCAAAGAAATTAATCATTTTTAGAATAAAATAGTTCTCACTGAGATTAAGCATGAGGCAAACTACTTCTTCAGCTGCATCCTTATTTTTTCAAAAATTATAGATTCCACTGAAAGTATAAAAACAGGAAAAGCTTTTGTACTGGATGGTTATCTCATTGAATGAAATAAGATGTATATTGATTTTTTTTCTTACCCCATTATTATGAGAGATCTACAAAAAGCACTTCTTAAATAAATCTTTTTTTCCAACGTCCTTCAGTAGGATTTTGGTAACTATGATTTTGAAGGATGAAAAAGAGCCTCTGACTGCTTAAACTAAAATAATGATATAAAAGGGTTGACAGTGACCCTGGTACGTGGACTGCAGGGAGGAAGGCTTATGATCATTCATCCTGCACAAACTGGCTTTATAAATTATTACTGAGGGACTGGTGATTCTAAAGAACTAACTGACATTTTGGATACGTATTCAGAAAATATGAACCTGAGTGGTGGTCTCCTTGGATATTGAAGAAGCTTTAAATATGCATTCCCTTCTTCTTTTGTTAATTAGATTAATATGAGTATTCTACTCAGTATCTGATACTTTGCTTCTTTTGGTAAGGTTATTAGAAGAGGATTAAACATCCATCCATTGATCCAATTTATTCTATCTACCCTGTTTCCTTATTATCAGGGGATCAGACATCCCCTGATAATAAGTCCAATTAGATTTTTGAGTGCATGTGCCAAAATAAGCCCCCTCCCAAAAAAAAATAAGCCCTCCCCAAAAATATTTAAACTCATGTACAGCCGGTCCCCGCCCTTTCTTTTGATTAGGGTTAGGGAGACAGAGCTGGAAATCAGGTAAGACGGCAAAAGAAATCCCATCTTGCTCAATGTGCCCCAAAATAATAAGACCTCCCTGAAAATAAGGCCTAGTGCTTATTTCAGGGTTCAAAAAAAATATAAGTCAGGGTCTTATTTTTGGGGAAACACAGTATCTATCTATCTATCTATCTATCTATCTATCTATCTATCTATCTATCTATCTATCTATCTATCTATCTAATCTATCTATTGCAAGACATCAAGAATATCTTTTTTTTTTAATTTTTAATTTGATATTTGAAAACCTAACCCTAACACTGCCTTATTAAAAAATGGGAAGCTACAATACTCATGACCAGGACTGGAGCTGTCCACTAGTGGTCATTATATGCCAATGATATATTATTTCTTATTAATAGTATGTACCGGCATTACCAAAATTTATTGAACTGATGGATTAAATCTCATGTTTTTTATAGCCTCTAATATAAGCAGATACAGGAAGGAAGGAAGGAAGGAAGGAAGGAAGGAAGGAAGGAAGGAAGGAAGGAAGGAAGGAAGGAAGGAAGGAAGATTTTACAATACTTCTATAAATAAATAAGAGAATAAAATGAACCATGCATATCACTTTAAGAAGAATGAATATTCTGAAGATATGATTGAACAGAAATGGACTTACATTTTCTGTAACAAATTTTTTTTCAAAGATTTATAACATCTCCATCAAAATATTTTTAGTACGTCTTCAAGCAATCCCACTGTTGCTGACTCTGCAAAGCAAGTAAATTAAAATTTCTAATTTAATTTGCTAAATAAGCTATTTTACTGCCTGTTTGATATAGCAGCCAAGTTTCTGATTGTTTTCCCAGAGTGGACAGAAGCTGCTCACTAGTCTGCAAATGAGGTAGTAAAATTGCCTATTGTTCCAAAGAGGTAATTATTCAAAATCAGCGCAATTTGTTTGCGAACCTTTCAAAGTCATTCAGAAAAGCAGCTAGGATTTTATAAATGCTTTAAACAAACAAACAGCTTTTCCATCTATGATGACTGCAACGCTATACAGCTCAGCTGGGAGTAAGCTCCATTAAGATCAGTGGGGCTTAGTTCTAAGAAAGCATTTGTGGGATCACAATATAAATAAACTAAAAGACATACACAGGGGGAATCTAATTCTTTTGATGCAGAGAATATAACATGCAGAAGCAGGCCTTCTTGTGGATATCAAACAGCTAGGCTGCCTTTTTCATTTAGTGCATTGCTTCTCAATAATGGACTTCAACTCCCAGAATTCCCCAGCCAGCATGGGAATTCTGTGTGTAAGAGAATGTTCACCTGTACAAGCAAGCAAAGAAGTATTTTTTGGTTAGTTTCAATTCTTCCTTTCTGTGCAGTGAAAACAACACTGAGAGCCAGTTTGGTGTAGTGGTGTAGGTGTTGAGGCAGAAACCAGGAGACTGTGAGTTCTAGTCCTGCCTTAGGCATGAAAACCAGCTGGGTGACTTTGGAGTAGTTATTGTCTCTCAGTCCAACCCACTGGAGGAGGAGTTACGTGGAATATAGCAGAAGAAAGGAATACAAGGTAGTCCTTGACTTATAACAGTTCATTTAATGACTTTCACAAATTACAATGGCACTGAAATACAGTAGTGGCAAAATTGTGGAAACCTTTTTGGAAAAGTGTATTTTTGAGGTTTGATGACTAATAACACCAGGTGTTTTTGGAGTTTCAAGATAATCATATTTCACTGCTGGAATGGCCTGGGAATAGCCCAGACCTTAACCCAATTGAAAATCTATGGAGCCGACTCAAGAAACTTGTTAGTCAGAAGCGACCCAGCAATAAAACCCAGTTAATAGAAGCAATCATTCAATCTTGGTTTCACATTATAACAGCTGCAGAACTAAAAGATTTGGTTCACTCCATGGGAAGACATTGTAAGGCCGTAATTCATGCTAAAGGTTACCAACTAAGTATTAGCTGACATGATAATTTTTGTATATCTCGTTTTTCTATGGTGATAATTTTTGTATATTTCATTTTTTTTACGCGTTTCACTTTTCTTCTTTATACTGTAACTGCTATTATAATTGTACATTCTTGATTAAATTATCTTTCCATTGATATATAATTTTATGGTACTACTCCCCCAAAAAGTGGGGAGTTAGCTAGTTTTTAAAAATACACTTTTCCCAAAAGGTTTCCACAATTTTGGCCACTATTGTAAGTGATTTATAACCACTTTTCACACCATTGCAGTGTTCCCATGGTCACGTGATCAAAATTAAGATGCTTGGCAGCTGACTCTTATTTATAACAATTGCAATGTTCCCAGGGTCATATAATCACCGTTTGTGATCTTTTTACAAGCAAAGTCAATGTGGAATCCAGATTCACCTAACAATCATGCTACTAACGTAACAACTGCAGTGATTTACTTAACAACTGCGGCAAGAAAAGTTGTAAAATGGAGCAAAACTCACTTAACAACTGTCTCCCATTGCAACAAAAAATTTGAGCTCAATCGGGGTTGTAAGTCAAGAACGACCTATATTAGATATGTTCATCTCCTTAAATTACTTATAAAACTAATAAAAGTGGGATTAAAAGATCTAATAATACATGTGTGTGTGTGTGTGTTATGTGCATGCTTATTGTGCATGCTTATTTATTTATCCCCAAATATTTTACAAACATTTGAAAAAAAACGCAACAGCATCCATTCATAATCTGGGTGATAGGTTTCGGCAGATGCAAATCAATCAAGAAACAATTTTTAAAAACTCACACAAACACTTTTCACTTCCTTCGAATGTGTTGTGGCTACCATCACACCACAGCACAATCTGGGTCCTCATTTCCAGCTGCAGACAATAAAGTCCACACTAGGGGTATCATATGATGAATGACATCAGTTCCCCTAGGAACTTCTTTCAACCTTCCTTTGCATATTCTACCCACCACGTTAGAACTAGCTCATAACCCTTCCTGCCTTTCACTTGCACTGATAGTGTTACTGAAGAAATGTACACTATGTCTGTAGGGCAATTACCTACATCAGGAAAGTTTTGCATACACGTGAATGTTTCCAACTGAGCCAAAACCTTAGGCTTCTACTTCAGACAACCAATATTAAACAGGGAGACAATTTTATTTGCCACATTATTATAACTAAGGAGAAGGCAGCCCACCATTGCTCCTTGTAATAGATAGGGTTCGGCTGTATTTAGCTAAAATGTCTATTGGTAAACTGAATGGTAGGATTTTTTTTTTTTTTTACAAAGACTGGGCTAATAATTGCATTGCACTGATTTATAATATCTTTAATAATCACTTAACCCTGTTATTTACTTGATTTTTTTTTAAAGCTATCCTGAATAACCAAATACAATTCTTTTTATTAAAGGTGTCAAACTCCAGGGAAATAAGAAGATCCAGGCAGTTCAAATTAGTCAAAGATTTATTGCAAGCTTATGCTTTCTACAAGAATCTGAGCTACTAACAATCAAAGCAAACTGGCGATAGATAAGAGTCAAAGGAATTTAAGGTGGGCTCAGCTTAGGTCTCTTTCTCAAGACTGGTGACAAATTTGACCCCTCCCTCAGGCTCAAACTGGTCATCTCCTACAAAAGATTTCCTATTGGTCAGTAGAATACTGGGGATGACCTAGACATGTCCCTGTAGTTTTCTTGGCAAGATTTTGAAAACGATTTGCCATTGCCTCATTCCTAAGGCTGAGATAGAGTGTCTGGCCTAAAGTCATCCCAGTTGGATTTGCGCCTTAGACAGGATAGAATTTACGATCCCCTCTTTCCAGCTTGGCATATTTAATCACTAAACAAAACAGGCTTTCTTATTGAAGGTTAGTAGCTAATAAAGGAAAATTAAATACTATTTTATTTTATTTATTTATTTATTATTTATTTATTTATTTGAATTTTTATACCACCCTATCTCCCGAAGGACTCAGGGTGGTGTACAGCCCAATAAAAACATAAGAATGATACAAATAAAAACAACAATTAAAAAACTTATTAATTAGGTCAAAATTAAAATATCACTAAAATAGTATAAAACCCCATTGAAACTAAATTTAAAACTAAAAACCCTAGGCTAGCCCTGCGCAAATAAATAGATGTGTCTTAAGCTCGCGGCGGAAGGTTCGGAGGTCGGGAAGTTGGCGCAGCCCTGGGGGAAGCTCGTTCCAGAGGGTGGGAGCCCCCACAGAGAAAGCCTTTCCTCTGGGTGTCGCCAGTCGGCACTGCCTGGCGGACGGCACCCTAAGGAGTCCCTCTCTGTGAGAGCGAACGGGTCAGTGGGAGGTAATCGGTGGCAGTAGGCGGTCCCGTAAGTAACCCGGCCCTATGCCATGGAGCGCTTTAAAGATAGTGACCAAAACCTTGAAGCGCACCCGGAAGGCCACAGGTAGCCATATAAATACTATATACTTAGTGAAGGGGAAAGGAAATTGCAAAAAAACTGATGGATGGAGCAACTAATTTTCACTGTTTAATATACTGGTGAGGCAATTTTCCTCAAGTCACTTTTTGCAATTTGTTTTTTTTTTTTTTATCAGGGCATATGATATTCCTATTTGAACATTTTGCATCATAAAATTCTGTTTGAATGTACTTATAAGTTGTAAAAGTTAAATTCTTATAAGTTTTCCATTATTATAAAGTTTTTATTTGCTTTCCAGGTTCATGCTTGGGTTACACTGTGGAGAGAAGGAAGATGTGAGTCTTTGCAATGATTGATTTGTAAACTCATTGAAAATAGTTAGATTTGTTGGAATAGTTAAATCCATATCACAGAGCTACATTTCTGCCGTATCTGAAAGCCCTCTGGCTTTACTCCATAGCCTACCCTCTCGGTACCAAAACCAAGCTAGTTGTCTTCTTATTGACATATATCCGTAAAAGTAAATCATGCATTAAGCACAGCTTAATTTGTAGGAAATGGCTGGAACTGGGGATTAAGCAAACAGATAATGGACCTTTTAATTCTGGTTCATTGGTTTGAATAGGCCCAGGACACTCACAACTAGAGTTCTGCAGAAAGAATGTGCAGATGAGAAAACTCATCCAAGCAAAAGCTACATTTGAATTAAACAAATATGACTTTTCTCTTTTCATCATCATGTGTAAAAGGCAAAAATATAGCAACTAATTCCCTCTGTTTCTTGATGTTCCCACGGTATCATATGATAGCTAATGATATGCCACCAACGACATGAACGAATGAAAAAGGGTTATGAAAAGTTTATTGCAGGTGCTTCTACGTGGATGCTACAGTTTCTTGGTATCCATAGAACTTCTGAATAAACCCCCACCAGCAAGGTACAAGGCAGGCTGCCCTGATACAATGCTTTCTTTTCTCCCTTAGTTCTCAATGGCAGCTATTTATTTCTGTAGCTTTCTGGTGAGTTTCAGTACTCTGATGACACTCCGCTTTCCTTACATCAATGAATGATACACAGGACAGCTTTTGAAGGTTAACCAGAAACTGGTTATTAATAACACAGCCAGACAATGGAATTCATTGATGGAAAATAGCTTTCCTGGGTTTAAAAAGAAAGAAAAAGTACCCCTTTGCTGTGTGTAATCAGATGGAGTTGACATTTATGATATGGAATACCTAAATCAGATGCTAGATAAAGTGGACCCCTTGAGAGTTGGTGGGTAGATTCAGATTCACAAATACAGTACCTGTTGTACCAAAACATCGAATGTCCCTGAATCTTTCTCATGAGAAAGAAGTATAATCAACATGATCATGACAAACTAAGAAAAGACATGGCATCATACTCATTTCTAAAACTGTTCATTGCTGAAACATGGTATGTTGTATTCCATGCTGGACATTTTGCCAGCAATGCTAAATTTCCCTGTAATTAGTGCAAGCACTTTGGCCAAGAAAGTATTTGTGGGCTTGGTAAAACAAAACAATATTAGCACGTACGCACTTTATAGTGATAATTGAAAAACCTATGCTGTGGAAAACTGTTTTCCAAGCTTAGTTATTTGCTTGCATACATTTCATTACCTGACTAGGTAATATCATCAGGGGCTAGTGGATGTGGGATTTGCTTCCTGTTTATACACTAGCTTGCCCTGCCAGTTTTGATGGCAGTTTTCTTCTTGGTGGTTCCTTGATTTGGATATTGTTTTCTGTTTGTTTGTCTGGTGTTAATTCCTGCTTATCTGAATGTTGGCTGCTGGAGAGGATGTGTTTTGGTCTCCTCGTTTTTTTAATTGTCTATTTTAAATGGCATGTAAATATGATTTACCTCAATGTGTCTATTGATGGGTGATTTATCTGAATATTAAGCTTCCAGGAATTATTTAATCCCAATACCCTGATTGGACTGGCAATTTGATTTATTCTAACAGTGGCAATGGTACAACATCCTTCACCATAGGGACAAAGGATAAGTCATGTGAGACACGATGCTTGGCAATTATCAAACATCTTTCTTCTCCTTATTCTCCACTATCTGCTATCTTGGTCTTCCTAGTGGTAGAGCTTTCCTGAGAGGTAGGACCTTGAAACCAAGTGTAACTCTAAACAAATCTTGGAAAAACCAGAACTAGCACATTTAAAAAGCCAGAAAAAAGGGTATCCCTAAAACAGCATAATCATCTAGAGTTAAAAATGCAGACCAATATCTAGTTTATATTCTGTTATATAGCTGTTTCAATGTCTAATTCTTTCATAGTTTTCAAAAATTCAAAATAAGAGAAAGGCAAACACTTTTATTCTATCCATGCTTCCCCGCACTCTTACCCCTTTGCCATCTGCTAACTGACTTTGGCTCAAATCTGTTAGGGTCACTGAGGACCAATACTTCAGCGAACAGATTCTCTTGAACAGAAGGTCTCTTTGTCCTCCTTACCTTTTGTTGTGATAAAATAGTTTGTACCAAGAAAAACAACTGATCTGAGGGTTGAAGGATGAAACCTGCATAGAGTTGGCTTCTCTTTTTCATCTCTCTCTCTCTCTCTCTCTCTCTCTCTCTCTCTCTCTCTCTCTCTCTCTCTCTCTCTCTCTCTCCCTCCCTCCTAATAAGTTTCTGCTTGCTGGTATCTGTAGGTATAGCTCCTCTGGTTATAGCATCCAGACTCAGATGCAAGTAATCCTTAAAACTAGACTTTGTGACTAGGGGTGTCTTGGCCATATGTCCCAACTAGTGTGAAAGCACAACTGAGAGATCCAGACCCAGAAAGGAAGAATGCACTGAGTTTGGAGCTATAGGTTTGATAGCAGCCAGTTGTTTGCTGAACAGCTGCAAAGAAACAGGTGGAGAAAGTGATATGTGGAAGAGGAGTGATGATTAGGAGTAGTTTAGTACTTCCATTCTCCCAAAAGCCTCCTTCCTGATTCTTAGCTCCTTGCCAAGTTTTCCAGTTAAAAGAAGCAGATTGCAGAAAGGGTTGCAGCTGACCAAGGAAGATGGGACCGCATTGCCTTTCCCGACATTTCTCACACGGACATTGTTTTTCCCCAGTTTACAGTTCTTCAATCGTGACTTAGGCTGGCCAAACAGGCTGTGCCACTGACATCTGCCTGAGACAGGATGGATGGAAATTACTGAGCCATTTGATACCCAAATCAACCCTCAATTCCTCAAATCAGACCCTGTATGTAGTAGCGTGTAGTGATAATGTAAGAATGTTTTGTTAGTGTTTGCTTTCTTACAGTATATTGAACTTTATTGTGCCATCGTATGATTTACACGAATGAAAACGACATTAAAAACATTAACATTCTCTCCGCCAATCTCAAGCAAATGTGTAAGGTAGATCTAAGGATTCCATCAAGACCTTCATTATCTCTTACAGCAAGAAAACTAGATTCTCACAGTTTCGCTAGGAAGATTTATTGCAAGGAGAAGGAGTTAGGTTGTAGAATCTTGGAAATTAGATATATGTACTTTAGCTCCTCGTTGATCAGAATCGAATGCCTCCTTGATGCCTCTGATTCTCTATAACTGTTCTATGGCATCCTTGATGCTCTCTGTACTTGGTTGTTTTCTTGCAGATATTTCATTACCCAGCTAACATCTCTAAGGATGTTACCCTAGTTGGGTAATAAAATGTCAACAAGAAAACAACCAAGCTCGAAGAGCACCAAGGACCTCACAGTTATAAATATTTTTTTTCCCATCAGATATAACTATTTTTGGTATAGGAGGAGTGTGTCTGGCTGACTGCCTGATAAGGAAGGAATAAACAGATGTTCCTGACTTACACATTTTTTTTCAAACCACCATTCCTAGTTCCTGGCTTAGACTACCATTACAGGCCTGAAATAAGGGGCATGTTTAAAAAACTAATTTCATAAAAGTACTACAGATAATGCTTGACACATGTTATAACACAACAATCCCTTCCTGGCTTCATTGACTGGCTGTAGCAGTGGGGGGTGGCTGGTTTCGCACATGCATCCACCACTTGTACAAATGGAACTTAACACATGTGCCAGCCGCTTGTGCAGCCCAATTCCCAACAGGCCACAGATCACTACCTGCCCCTGTTATAGGATGCACACAGCTGAGAAGCCTTTTGATTAAGAAAATGCCCTCCACACAAGCTGTTGCTGGCACTGGCCATTCAAAAAATATCAGAATGTAATGAATATGAAGCAGTTCCAAAAATATTTAGGCCACAAGTCTTTTAGGATCATCTAAGTCAATGCTAATATCAGAGAGAGAGGGGGGGGGAGAGGGAGAGGGAGAGGGAGAGAGAGAGAAAAGAAAGAAACATGTAAAAGAAAGGGAAAGAAGACAGGAGAGGAAAGGAAAGGAAAAAATATGATCAGACATGTAGGTAACATGTCAGTTTTTAAAGACAGCATTAAATCTTGAGTCAGTTTTTCTGTTACATCACTTTGACATTGTGATGTTCAGGTTCTTTGACAAGGGATTGTTTCCTCAACTTTTGACTGCTTTGCTATGTAATTGTTAGGTGGAAAAATTCATTTTTCTTTGTTTAAGTTATAGCTCCATGTGATTAAATTATGGGGTCTATGAGTTGACAAAGCAGGAATCATCTCCTTTTTCAACAATCAAAGAGAAAACACACATGCACACTTTAGTTATTGATTCACATGAAAGAAAAACTTCTCAACTTGACAATGTTCCATGGAGATTGAAACAGTGTTAAAATTAAATAAAGGTGTTTCAAGTTGAAATAGCTTGGTAAAGGGCCAGTGGTGGGATTCAGCCGGTTCGGGCCGGTTTGAGCAATCTGGTAGTTAAATTGCTGCCTGGCCCCTCTCCTCCCCACCCTGCCCCTTCCAGGAGTCCCCACGTGCCCCATTTTGGCTCACAGGTAAGTGCAAGGAGGCCTCATAGACCAGGGGTCTCCAACCTTGGTCCCTTCAAGACTTGTGGACTTCAACTCCCAGAGTCCCTCAGCCAGCAAAGCAAAGCTGGCTGAGGAACTCTGGGAGTTGAAGTCCACAAGTCTTAAAGAGACCAAGTTTGGAGACCCCTGTCCTAGACCCAAAACAGGGTACATCCTTGTAGCAGCTGTTTGGTTTTATTTTTCCTTTATAGGTTTTATTTGTTTATTTATTTATTTTTTTGTTTATTCATTCATTCATTTATTCATTTTGTTTTCTTGTATATTTTTTTTCTGAATGTCTTAAATATTACTTTTCTTTTTTATTACCGGAGGGCATTTTAAATTGATTTTATAGCGATCTTAATATTTTACTCTAGTTGGTTGGGCAGCAAAGCATTGAAAGGTATGCTCACTTCTTATATCATTTCTTAAAAAGCTATTTAAGAAAAAGCCTTGCTCTAATATACTTCTAGGCCCCCTGCCACAAACACACTTTCTTCCCTTTTAATTTTTTTTAAAAAAAATCTTGACATCTTCTGATACGTTCTTCATGCTTGCAATCGCTGTATTTGAACTCAATTTTTGTTTGCTCTGCAACTGCTGCCCTGAGTCCTTCGGGAGATAGGGCGGTATATAAATATGAATAAATAAATAAATAAATAAATAAATAAATAAATAAATAAATAAATAAATAAAAGGTATAACACCAAGTTCCTTCTCAGACTGGGTGCTCCAAATCATTTAAGACTAGCAGCGAGCTTTGTTGTCTGGGTTTTCCCATTATGCAGCGACACATTTGCTACACAACATTCATGGCATCCGAATCGCCAGCTAGTCTCATGAGTTCAAAGGCCAATGAAGTCATCAAGTCCTGGGAAGAGTTGAAAAGACCTTCAATCTGCTCGTGTTTTCATGAAAGAGCAGTCATGGGCTTAAACATGTAATGTTGGATCATATTTACAAATACCATCTAAACATTGTCAATGGACAAGCAGTGGAGAGATCGTACAGAAACAGATGGCCATGTTTGCAGCTTTGGGATAGAATTTAGGCACATATTTGCCATCTGCCTGCACAGCATTTTCAGAAACTTAGCATTTAGGAAAGTTTATGGCACCAGAGCTTATGAGCAATAAGAGAGAGATTATGGAATTCTTGCATTCAATCAAACACTTTTTAAACAATGTATCAGTGAACACAAGGAAGAAACACAACCCCCTATTGTTTCCTCCTTCAAGACATCCTGTCCCTGATTGTTTGAATCATCCTTCTTCCTCTTTTTTTTTTTCCTGAAGCGCAAAATATGCAAACTGCTCTTTTATTGGACTCAGTGGTTTTCGCGGGGCGTTGTGCAAAACTGCATACAAGTTAATGGAGCTCAAAGTGTTCACTGATGCTGGGATACCTGTTGTTTCATTTCCCCACTATGTTTTAATAGATTTTGCTATCTTTTTTTTTTCCATCTCTTTGATAAAAATTAAAAAGGGTTGCTGGAGATGAACCCAGAAACCACCTAAAGAAATACCTAGATTTTAAACTAATGGACTAGGACTGAAAAGCTCTAGATTCAAGAATACCTTCAATTTTTGAAATTCCCCAGGTGCAGGTTAGAACAGCTATTTTCACTTTCAACGCCGCTGCTGATAAAAATGAGGCGAGATCCCTGGTAAGCCACATTTAACTCTGGGAGGAGACTGTAGCACGGGATGTCAAATTCGATTTCATTGAGGGCCGCATCAGGATTGTGTTTGATCTTTGGGGGTGGGTGGGAGGGGCATGGCCAGCTCGACATCCGTTTTCAGCCGTGATGGCCTCCTGCAGCCTTCTGCCAGCAAAAACGGACCTTGGGAGGGTTAGGGTGTGCAGCCCACCTGAACTCTGTTTTTGCTGGCAGAGGCACCACAAGCCGGTCCTTTGCTGTTTCCAGGGCAGCCCAGCAGGCCAGATCTAAGCACCCTGTGGGATGGATCCAGCCCACGGGCCTTGAGTTTGCACCCCTGCTGTAACAAATAATTATAACAGAAAGAAAGAAAAAACAACAACAACAGCCATAGAGTGAAATGCTCAAAAATTGTTTTTCTGGATGAGATCAAACATTCTGAGTTGGATTCAGTCTAGTTTACCGAAGTTAGTAGAAACAGTACTGAAGTCATAATAGCACAGAAAATATTAAGCTGAGAAAGAAGAATGGGTTCTACTCAATATATACATACACCAGAAACCCTAATGTCCCATAGTTGATGAAGAAACTGAAGCTGAAAAGAAGTTGGATATTTCAGCAAGATATATTAAGCAATACCACTATATACTTCCAGGAAAGAAAGAAAACAATTTTAGAACAACATTCACTGCCTTACCTTAAATATTATTGAAAACCAATTGCATCTTCTTAATCATGCAGTTTATGCAGAGAGCTAAGCTAGAAGATGGGGGGGAGGCGCAATGAGTCAGTGGTTAAAGATGCTGAGCTTGTCAACTAGAAAGCATAACAGCCCAGATTCGAGACCCAAGCGCTGCCTGAACTCCCGTTACTTGCCCTAACTCCTGCCCATCTAGCTGTTCAAAAGCATATGAATACAAATAGATAAATAGGTACTAGGTAAAAACGTTCTATGCGCCTCAGCGTATAGTCATGCTGGCCACATGGCCATGGAAGTATCTTCGGACAATGCTGGCTCCCTTGGCTAAGAAACGGAGATGAGCACTGTCCCCTAGAATTGGACCCGACTGGACAGGGGAAACCTTTACCTTTATAGCAATAGCAAATAGCGCTTAGATTTATATACAGCTCTCTCTAAGCAGTTTACAAAGTCAACATTTTGGCCCAACAATCTCGGTCCTCGTTTTACCAGCCTTGGAAGGATGGAAGTCTGAGTCAACCTGGAGCCGGTCAGGATCGAACTGCTGTCAGTGAAAGGCAAAGTTAGCCTTCAATACCGCATTCTAACCACTGTGCCACCATAGCTCCTTTACCTTAAGCTAGAAGAATTCAGCAAGGAAGAGTAGAAAAATATTTAAATAGAAGAATAAAGGGGCTCTTAACTAGCTACAAGAACCATTTTGAAGTTTTATTTCACCAAAGGAAGTATCACAAAGTACTGATTTAAAAGGTGTCCAAATTTTTGCCCTGCCATATTCCCTGTTCCTTTAATTTTGAACTTGTAAACATGACATAGATAAATACTATGCATTCTGATTGTGCTTAATTTTGTTCCCTGCAGAGACAGTATCAGTTTTTGTTTACTTGGGAAATTTATTGAAACATACCATCTAACTATAGGTGAGTAAATGTCTCCATAAACTGCAACTCATCCCTTTAATTCCTAGGAAACCAAAACTAGATTAATCCAATCCTAAATACACACAGATTCAGTTCCACTGGAAGTATATTTGGATATTCTAATCATGCTGGATTTTGCAATAGAATTAACACATACATCAAAGACATTTTATGTTCATCTTTTTCAATAATAAATCTATGGGGGAGGGAGATTAAAAAGCCTGATAAGTGTGCAAGGAACTAAACTTTTCATTTAAAAAAATCAGTTTTTCTTTGCCCTCCCCTCCATCAAAAAATTTTCTAGTTATGAATTTTACATTTAAAACAAAAAACAAAAAAACCCGCACCAGAGAGCAAAAGGAGATTGATCCAGATTTTTTTTTCAGTTCTTGGACAAGTTTAATTAAGAACTGGGTACACAAAGAAATGTTTATAAAGATTCTGCCCTATTTGCTAGGACAGCAAAATGGGTTCCATGAAAATTGATGTGATTTTGTGAAAGGCTAAGAGTAAAACAAAACAAAACAAAAAAGTTTTTTAAAGTAGCCAATGTTCTGTCACAAAAGCTTTGCCTCTTGACCATAGAGTTCCAGTTTTTATTTTTATAACGAACAGATTGCATGGCCTGGAAAAAAAGATGATTTGTGTTAGGGAACATTGCATATAAAGCAACATAGTTTTCAATAGTTTTCAACAGCAAATAAAACATAACCCTTTAGACAAGAACACTGCTATGCTCTCTCTCTATAAATGTGTGTGTGTGTGTGTTTGTGTGTGTGTGTGTGTGTGTTTGTATCCAGTTTGGTCAAAGGGTTAAGGCACCAGGCTAGAAACCAGGAGATGGTGAGTTCTACTCCTGCCTTAAGCATAAAAGTCAGCTGGGTGACCTTGAGTTAGTCATCCTTTCTAAGCCCCACCTAATGATCCTCTTTTCTCCTGTATTCCACACTAGCTGGATACCCATGCCTCGCTACTTATGACCATTTTTCAGACTTACGACCATTGTAGCATCCCCATGGTCTTGACAGACTCTCATCTCGTCATCATCACCAACAAAGTGTATCTGGAGAAATGAAGGCTGCTGCTGAGGCCCTGCCATGATACTGCCTATCCTGTGATAGACCTGCCCCTGCACTTTGAATGTTGGCATAACATTTCCCTCCTTCAACTCTCTGGCTCCAAAAGACGTCATTTTGAAGCATCCGTTGTACTTCTGGGCAGCAGAAAGACAGTCTTTTCCCTTTAACTGGTGTTTACAGTAGAAGGAACAGATATGACTGAACTGAGGAGGTCAGTGTAAGAAGTGAATTGGGGCTGGGACACTATGCAGGAGAAATTTGGTTCACAATCCGTTGGCTCAGTGGTGATCGGTGATTGAAACTCATAAGGGAGTATCTCTCCTGCTGCCTTGAGTTTGGAAGCAGTTCCATAGGTGGAAGGCATAGACATTTTGGTGAGGTAGCGACATTTGGTACTGTAAGGAGCCCCATATCTTTCCTGAGTGAAGGAGTGGAACATCTGTGTTATGACTCCGCCCCCGAGCCTGCCCTCATGGAGGAGAGTGACTCAAAAAGTGAGGGAGAGAAGCCAGCAAGGCCTCCCCCACCAGGACCCTCCTCGCTGGCACCGCCTCAAGTTCCAGCTGCAGGCCAAGAGGAGGAGCTGACAAGGCCTCCTTCTCTCACACCCTCCTCCTCCCAGGCAATGCCTCAAGTCCCAGCTGCTGACGATCAATCCTGGATTGATCCGAGGCAGCAACGAAAAGATAAGCGTGTGCAGCAGAGGAAAAGGTGTGGCAGGCTCAGAGATTGCTGAGTCACTGAGCCACACCCCACAGGGTATAAAAGTGGGTGGAGCTGCCTTGTGGCTCTTGTGACGGACAAAAAAGCTACCAAGGGTGCACTGCAGCTTGGTTGTTGGAGGGTTAAAGGACTTTGTCAATGAGTTTTGGCAATGGATCTTGGACACGAGATAATGGACTCAGAACTTGGCAGGCCTTTGCACGGTCACTGCCAAGTATTTCCTCAACTGAAGAAAATCAAGTCTGTAGCAAATAAAAGACTGGAAGACACGTGTCTTGGCGTTTGCTCTGTGAAGTGGGGAGGGGGACATAACAATCTGCTAATTTGACCTGAGATAACTGAATGTGAGGCAAGTGGCAGTTGGAACTTTTCAGGTGGCGAGGGTGAGTAGAACGTCTAACTCCTTAGCATCAGAGCGTGTTAATGTACTGTATATGAATATACTATATATAAAATACTAGTGATCTGATGGTCATTTTGAAAAATCCTTTCTTAGCGAGCACCTAGAAACCAAGAGGAACAGATGTACCAAATTTCCAGTTTGTAGGAGATTTTGTTCTGGAGATTTTGTGATGAGTGAGTGGATTTCGCTTTTATATAGAGAGATAACAACAGCCTTGTTATAGGGAACACAGAAGAGAGGATGGTTAAAGGTATGTTCAATGTCATAAGTTAGGGTGTGATAAAAATAAAATAAATGGCTATCCATATTTCTGGGGGGAGGTTGTTCCAGAATGGGAGGAGTGTGTGTGTGTATGTGTGTGGAACCACAACAGAGAAGGCAGGCTTCCTAATTCCCATGAGGTGGCAACATTTAATAGGTTGCCTGTCTCACCTGCTTAGAAAGAGTAAAGTCTCCTGCTTCTTGGTGGCCTATTAATATGTTGTGCACAGAACTTTTGCTCTGGCAGTTTAAGAAAACCGAATGAAAAAGAAGACAACTCTGCATTAGAATATATCTCCAGAAAGTCCAGCCATGTAAAACAAGCCTCAGAGGCCAATGTGGTTAAGTGGCAACATAAATAACCATATTGGTGATAACTAGAAAGCTTTTTAACAGCATAAGCAATCTGGTAAGGAGGAAAATGGAAAGCTCCATGAAGCTAAGTAATAGGAAAGAAAGAGATGGTTATTTTCATTAGTTACCAGGAGCTTTAGGGAGTGACTTGATTGGGGTGCTAAATAAAAGGTAGGTGGAAAAAAAATACCCTAATGTAAATAGGATTGGGGGCAGAGGGTGATTCTTTTTGATAAATGTGCCACAAAACCAGCATTCAGATGCTATAGATCACACTCCTGAATATTTTTGCAAGGGAATAAAGTCCACTGCACATAATGCGGCTTGCAACAATACTTGCGGTTAGGAGTGGGGGAACATTTTAATTAGTTTGCTTTCTAATGTAAACGCTGAGTCTAGAAATTCCAAACCTATCTCTATAAAAATGTCTGTCTGTCTGTCTGTCTGTCTGTCTGTCTGTCTATCTATCTATCCATCCATCCATCCATCCATCCATCCATCACTCTCTCTCTCCATCCATCCTCTATCATCTATCCTTATCATCTCTCTTCTGTCATCTGTCTATCTATTATGCACACACACCAAACACACAGACACAAATACATAGAGACAAAGTCATATGTTAAGATTCAGTTGCTGGATCTTCTGATGCAGTTTACATTAACAACCCCTAACGTACATTTGTGCAAAAAAAAAAAAAAAACCAAAATCAAAACCCAACAGATGTGGAAAATTGCTATATTGCAAAATTGCATATATAGTTCAAATTCTTATGAACGTTATGTATATATGCAAAGCATCACCTTGGTTGCTGAAGTTGCTGTAAGATAAAAATCCTCTTCCCCAGCAGTGAAAATGCAAGGTGAGTATAGCTTTATTTATTCAAAACATGCAAAGATATGCAAAAGCACTCAACCAACATCTTAACTTTGCAAGCCACAATCCATCAGATGAAAAGAAGGAAGTTGATCTTTGCGCTGTAAAGCTCTCTCAGGTAGTTCCATGGTCAGATCAGTCCAAAGCCAGTTCACATTCGCTCATCAGATGCATAAATATGCAGCCTTGGAGCCATGCTACAATATGACTATTTGGCCCCTAAAAATGTCTAAGCCAATTCGCCACAGCCACCTTGTTGTGGCCAACTCACTGCAGCCAACTTGCCATGGCCAACTAGCCGCAGGACGACTCACCGTGGGACAAGAGTTAGATTAATATCGAAGAAGTGGTAGAATAAAATCATTAAAGAAAGGATGCAAAAGAAGGGATAAAATGAAATGTGAATGACACCACATTTCCAAAATGAGTCAATAACAGAAATAGAAAACTCAGGGCGTCTTACATTGCGTAAGGTAATAGTCTCATCCTATATGTATATTTATATACAAAGTCAACTTATTGCCCCCCCAAGAATCTGGGTCCTCATTTTACCTACCTTATAAAGGATGGAAGGCTGAGTCAACCTTGGGCCTGGTGGGACTTGAGCCTGCAGTAATTACAGTTACAGTTACAGTTAATTGTAGTTAAAGAATATTATGAAACGTTATGTGATACAGAAAATAAATCTATGGAAAAAAATTACACAATAAATGAAAGAAGCCAGCCTACCTAAAGTCCCAGAAAATTGTAGAACTATAAATGGAAAAGTAATAATGTGGGAACTAACACATGCAATAAAAAGACAGAACAATAACAACAGCTAAAATAATGTTTAAATTATTTTAAATAATTAAATTGAATTGAATTGTCCTGCAGCCAGTTATCCCATGGCAAGTTGGTCAAGGTGACGTCAGGGTTCCAAGTAACACCCCCAATGAAAGAAGACTCCGAGGCTTGAGTTTCCTCAAAGTTCCATTTTATTAGAGATGGCATATTGGCACATCTGGGAAAACCCGAATCTGAAAGTTTCCAGGTTTTCCCCACCCAAAAGAAAGTTCAAGTCCCTGCCCAGCACCCACATGTCCATCACATGGTCCAATCAGGCACCATCCAAAACTGGAGATGCCTCCCATTCACTTCATTGCAGCTGCAGGGCAAGGTGGCCTTGACTCTCTGAGAAAGAATGTTATTTTGACTATATATCACCCATACTCTATGCAATCCCCCCTCCCATTTTCCCACATTAGAAAATGTGGCAGGCCTGAAGGCCCAAATGTAAAAGATGGCTTTCAGATCTGAGAGGCAAGTTGTCCCACAGTGAGTTGACCATGGTGAGTTGGCCATGGCATGTTGGCCATGGTGAGTTGACCATGGTGAGTTGGCTGTGGCAAATTAGTTGTGGAAAATTGTTCCATTCCAGTCTCACTTGGCTCCATTGTCAAGGATTACCTGTATTAGTATTCTTGAAGGGCTAATTCATGGGTGTCTAACCTTTTGGTTGCCTAGGCCATACTGAGTGAAGAGGAATTGTTTTGGGCTGCAAATAAAATATATAATATAGTTAAATGTATATAAATAACAAACTTCCTTTATGTATTTATTTTAAATTATACAATCTTGTGGAGCTGCATTCTAGCTATCTGAGGCCACATGCAGCTTGTGAACTGTGAGTTGGACATGGTGAGGCTAAACAGTGGCATAACAAAATGAAAATAAATTTTCTGGAACAATTTCATGGGGGGATAAACACTCTCCTCCCATTCTCCAAATTAGTAAATTTTGGTTGAAAATGCCCATTTAAAACTTCCGGCTGAAAACACCCAGTTAAAATTAGCCTTCTAACTAGACTTCAGTTGAAAACCTTTAATTGATGCACGTCCAAGAGACAAAATGGCTTAAATTTTGTGGGTTTTAAATTTATATTATGAATTTTAATGGGTTTTTAGAATTTTAAACGTTTTTTAAAGTTTTAGGCCAATTGTTTAATAAGTTTTTTAACTCTTGTTTTAATTGTATATTGTATTGTTTGTTTTATTTTGGCTGTACACCGCCCTGAGTCCTTCGGGAGAAGGGCGGTATAGAAATCTAATAAATAATAATAATAATAATAATAATAATAATAATAATAATAATAATAATAATAATAATAATAATAATAATAATAATAAAATGAATCTTGCAGGAGAAGAAATTTCAAAAAAGCAGCTGCTTCTGAAATGTAAAGTTCTGACATTGTTGGATACCTAAAAGAAGTGTCCACAGAAATGGAGTATGGGGATTTAAAAAGTTTTTTTAAAAAAAAAAAGTTATGATGGTATGATTGATGCTTCATCCACTTTAATGCGCATGGTGCGAAAATATAGAATAACAGAGTTGGAAGGGACCTTGGAAGTCTTCTAGTCCAACCTCCTGCTTAGGCAGAAAACTCTATACCAGGAGTCTGCAAACTTGGCTCTTTTAAGACTTGTGGACTTCAACTCCCAGAGTCCTTCAGCCAGCAAAACTGGCTGAGGAACTCTGGAAGTTGAAGTCCACAAGTCTTAAAACAGCCAAGTTTGTAGACCCCTGCCCTATACCATTTGAGACAAATAGTTGTCCCAATATCATCTAATAATAACAACAATAACAATAACAACAACAACAACAACAACAACAATAATAATAATAATAATAATTATTATTATTATTATTATTATTATTATTTAATTTCTATACCGCCCTTCTCCCGAAGGACTCAGGGCGATTCACAGCCGGATAAAAAAACCAACAATAAATAGATACAATACAAATAAAAACCAATATTAAAAAACTTATTCAGTTTGGCCCCTAGTTAAAATACATTAAAACCATAAAACCCCATTAAAATTAAAACTAATAATAATAATTCTATGCCAGTCCTGCGCGGAAGAATAAATACGTCTTCAGCTTGCGGCAGAATGTTCAAGTGTTAGAGCATTCACAATTTCTGCAGGTTATGTCAGATAGGCTTAAAAGAAGGGGATTTTGATAAAAAATAAATAAATAGCAGTCATCATCTTGATTTTGTCACCACCACCCCACCCTAGTGGACAAACCTTTTAAGTATCCAACAAGATCAAAGGTTTACTTTTCAGAAATTGCTGACTTTTTTAAACAAAAAATTCTTCCTCTGCAAGCCTCACACTTTGCTTGGTTGATGACCATCAATGAAAGATTTTCAACTGAAGTCTGGTTAGAGGTCTACCAGAGGTGGGTTTCAGCAGGTTCTGACCAGTTCTGGAGAACCGGTATTGGAAATTTTGAGTAGTTCAGAGAACGGTATTAAAAATTCTGACTGGCCCTGCCCCCATCTATTCTCTGCCTCCCAATTCCCAGCTGATCGGGAGGAAATGGGAATTTTTGCAGTAACCTTCCCTTGGAGTGGGGTGAGAATGGAGATTTTACAGTATCCTTCCCCTGCCACACCCACACACCAAGCAGTGGTGGGTTTCAAATTTTTTTACTACCAATTCTATGGGTGTGGCATGGCTTGGTGGGTGTGGCAGGGGAAGGATACTGTAAAATCTCCATTTCCTCCCAATCAGTTGGGACTTGGGAGGCAGAGAATAGATGGGGGCGAGGCCAGTAGAGAATTTTTACTACTGGTTCTCCAAACTACTCAAAATTTCCGCTACCGGTTCTCAGAACTGGTCAGAACCTGCTGAAACCCACCTCTGCCACCAAGCCACGCCCACCAAGCCATGCCACACCCACCAAGCCATGCCACACCCACCAAGCCACACCCACAGATCTAGTAGTAAAAAAATTTGAAACCCACCGATGCCTACCTTTAACTGAGTGTTTGTAGCTGCTTGATTGCTTTTCCTTTTTTTTAAAAAAAAACAACAACTTTCTTCTTCCTAGTTTTATTTATTTATCTACTTCCCAGCTAATCAGAATGCCTCCGGACAAGCTAAGCCTGGGGTTTCTGGTTCCTCTGGAGCTTAGGCCTACCCTAGACCTTTTGAACTGGAGTGGGTCACTACATCTACGAAAAGAAAAGAGAGCGGGATTCTCCCTCCGCTTAAGCTTTCATCAGCAGTCTGAACTGCAGCATTTGGGATCAGCTGAAGTTACAAAACACTTTTCAATCCATTCTCTCAGTCAATGCTATAAGCCGGCATGCAAAATCAATTGCTCTATTATCATATCCCCCTTTGGAATAGGAAGTAGTGGCAGAGGGCAAAGCTAAAGCATTAGTGGCTTTGCTGAAGGCCCAAGAGTAGCAATAAAATGAAAGCATGACCGGAGTAGAAAATTTCTAGGAAAAGGCATGACTGAGTAGCCAACGAAAGCGACTGGGAAATCTTTTGTTATGAATCAGAAAGGGACAAGCCTCAATCTGCCTTGACATGCTCTGTATTCTCTTGTGGGGCTAATTTTCTAGGTAATGAACTTCATAAGAACCAGTTTGGTGGTGGCGATGGTGGTTATTTTCAAAGGCGGTGGGAATGGCACTGTATCTGCCACAAAATACTCAGAGGACAGCTGTGTTTGCAATCAGAACTTCAGGCTGGCCCAGTTAATTCCTCTCCAACGGCTTCAGTTCAGTGCAGGAGGTATTGCCTGCCTCACTGCCTCAGCATTTGAGAAGCCATGCTTGGTTGCTTCCCTGATTAGCAAAGATGGGGGAACTACGTGAGAGAGTGGTTAGGTGCACTTGCTTTGTGCAAAATGCAAATGAAAGCTGCTTTTATCCCCCATGTTTTTTTTAAAAAAGGGGATTTAAAATGATTGCAAGCTATAATTCCTATAATTTAGCATCTGGTGCGTTTCTTTTCTTTCTTTCTTTTTTTTAGCAGAGCTTTGTATATTAATATGGAGAAGAGTCAAAACTACTTACCTCATATTGTGCTCATTTTTGTCAAGTGTCAAAACAGTGTTTGTGTTGGCTCAATCGTTCTTCTTCCCAGCATCGTTGTACTCCATCTGGGGGCCCTCCTCTCTCTAACTCGCTGTTTAATGCTATTAGTTGTAATCTAGTGGAAAGCCATCAACAATCTCACAACACTTTATCAGCTCAGCTGAGATCGCAGAAGGTGTTGCAAACCAAATTGTGTGGGTTACCATGCAGACGATAAAAGGATCGTAGCAGCTGATGGATCTCATATATTTCTAAATGAATTTGAAATAATGCAGATGGTAAGTGAGATGATAATGTTGTTGTTGTTGTTGCCCTTTGTTAGCCTGTGCCAAATCAGCTATCATCACAAGTGGGGATTAGGAATTAGGGCTAAGCACAGCCTCACAAAGAGTTGGTAAAAAAGATGTACCAGCATGCTCTGAAGCATCAGGGAATTGTGAAAGGCCTTGAAGATTTGGCTTTTTTGTGGTTCTGCAATTGATATGACCCAGGGGTGAAATCCTCTGAAGTCTGCTACCGGTTCTGTGAGTCTGCTACTGAGTGCACACTTTGTATGCATGCGCGCCTGAGGCACGACCACACAGCACTAAAAAAGGAACATTTTTAAACTTTACGAGTCTACAAAGTCTACAAAGTAGAACAGCGGGAGGGGTGGTGGTAATCCGCTGTGCCACGTAATTTAGATTAGCTAGAAAGCAGGAAATCTCATGATTCTAGATAATATAAATAGCAAGTCACACCTGATTGTCGCCCAGCTGATCATCGGAAATACCAGTTCGCCTGAACCGGTAGCATTTTTTACTAGCTATTTGCCCAAACCGAACCGGTAGCATTTCACCCCTGGTATGACCATGTGCAATAATGTAACTTAATATCTGTAGGTTACTGATATGAAGCAGGAGTTGAATAGTGTGGGCTCTCTGGTATTGGCATAACCAGCTGGCCAGTGGGATGTACTTCCTTATACTTGCTACCAGGCATTTTTAACCTTGCTTTTGAGATTCATGTTCCCAGTTCTCAACATAACAGTTGACAATTTGCTTGTGCTGAGTGAATATCATATTTCTGCATGGAACTTAGACTACAGCTCCATTTTCAGCAGTCTAACCAGTTGGGTGCTTCTGCTAATTAAGGTCCAGCAAGCCACAACCCTAAAAGAACCACATCCTGAGTGATGAGAGGGCCTCATAGGATAGCCAGATTTTTCACAGTCGGCAGGAGCAGGCGTGTCCCTCCGAAGCCCTGTTCCTATGGGCAAAGGCTACAGTGACACAACCCTCAAGCACTTTGCCAATGAGAAAGCAGGCCTTTAGGTCCATGGATGGCCTTCTGGGCCTACTTTTTCCCCAACGGAGGCCTCTTCAAGACCTTTGCTGATGAGAAAGGAGGGAGCAGGC
Source organism: Ahaetulla prasina (assembly GCF_028640845.1). Classification (NCBI taxonomy): domain Eukaryota; kingdom Metazoa; phylum Chordata; class Lepidosauria; order Squamata; family Colubridae; genus Ahaetulla; species Ahaetulla prasina. The sequence continues at coordinate 216,501,467 of NC_080540.1, read as the reverse complement.
AAAGAAACAGGCTGGAGAGGAGACAGATTTACATAAGGTAAGTCACCTGGCATGGCAAGATGGAGGGGGAAGAAATTGTGATGACGCCAGGGGAGGGAGAATGAGGTATCTGTGGGTCGGAGAGGGCCTTGGGTGGTCTGAAATAGGTGGCCTGTTCTATCACTAGCCACCCCCATGGCCTTCCCCACCCCAAGATACCTCATGTGCACTTAAGGAGCCGCATATTCACCCACACATTAAATTAGTGACTGTGTGACCAAAAGCAGCGAGTGATCTTGTTCAAGGTACGAGATTCACTCTCACAAATTCTCAGGTTACGGATAGAATGGCAGGCTCCATTACATTCATAACTTGAGGACTACCTGTATAACATCCCATAACTGATGTTTCCCCCAACAGCTTTGTCATATAGAAGACCACTTCCTCTGGATACAACACTATCTTGGTAAGTTAGTTGTGAATAAATCAAAAGCTCTCATTTTTCCATAGACGAGTCATGAGTGAGACAAGATGGAGGAAAAGGGGTAGAGGAAAACCAATCACAATGTTGGTCAATGGCTCAGGAAAGAACCCAAACAGAAGATTCGCTCTCTTGTCTGTTAGTGGCACATAGAAGGCAGTATTACAGGCAAACTCTGCCCATAGCCTGGAGTTTGATCTTGATGGGGCTCACGGTTGATTCAGCCTTCTATCTTTCCGAGGTTGATAAAATGAGGACTCAGATTGTTGGGGGCAATATGCAAATAATGCTGACATTGTAAACCACCCAGAGAGTGCTGTAAAGTACTACGGGGAGTTATATAAGACTAAATGCTATTGCTATTCCAAAGGACTAACATCCGTTAGCCATTGTTTGTAGCTAACCACAGTATAGAAAGTTTTGGAAAATGAGACCGTCCAGATCACCATCTAAGTGTTCTGCTATTTCTCCCCATGCCCTCCATTATTTTCTCTCTTGAGCAATGAATTGAAGAAGGTTGCCATCAATTAGAATCTCAGTTTATGGTGCAGCATTTGCAAGCAACATTTGCACGTCCCAGCAAATGTTCAGGAGAAGCTCAGCTGCCGTGAGACTCACCACATGTCTTTAGGAAGCAAAACAACCACCACACAACTGGGATGAGAAAACAGATTTTAACTAAATATAACAAGTGCTCTGATGGAATACAAATAAGGCTTCGTCTAATCCAGCACTCTGTCTCCGATGGTTACAGGGCATGCAAAAAGGCCAAGAAACCAGACCTATTTGTAATTAATCCATTTCCCCCCAGATTAATTATTGGACAGGCTGTAGATGTCCAGGTAAATAATTTAGTTTTGCTGGGATTGATTATAGGTCAGACTTTAGAAGTAAGAGCAAATATCTGACTATCACTATAGCCTGTCTTTACAAGGAGATTAGGCAACACATATAGGTTATCTAATTTTCTCTTCCCAATATATTATTATTAACCCGAGAGACTGTTACATGCTTAATGATCTTCAGTAAGCTTCATGGCAGAAAAGGAGGTGGATCAAAGTGCTAATAATGAAACTCCATGGCTGTATCAATCTAAGCAAGGAAAGCAAATGCTTCAGTGGTGTCTACAGACTGGAGGGCTCTTCTTGAACTGGAGAAGACCTGTCTAATAGTAGAAGAAGCAGATTGGCCAAGTCAGTGCATCAGCAGCCTCTTCCAAACCTCTGGCATGACTTATGCATTCAGCTTAACTGCTAGAGGAGTATTTCCCAACTTCGGCAACCTTAAGAAATATGGACTTCAAGTCCCAGAATTCCCCAGCCAGCCTGCTGTGGTTGAGCAACATTGTGCTAGAGAATATCACACTGCCTTTATGTTGAATCACCCCACAATTAGCATGGTGGAAAGATACATTTCATAGTCTAGTCAGTGTCAATATTTGTGTCACTCATGATGGAAAAATGAAGGGCCATTCCCTTAAATTGACCAGGAGTCTCTTAGGTTGTTAATTTCTAATTTACTTTTGTTAAGTCTTTCGGTTGCTTATCAATTAGCTATTAAAAGACTTACATTTGTTACGCTACATTTTTTTCAGCAAAATACTATCACTGCTTTTTTCCCCCCTTGCTATTTTAAAATATTTATAAAAAAATATAGAACAACCATCTTTATGGGAACAAGAGTAAGGGAAAAGAGAGAAATTGTGTGATAACTCAGAATGCAGTGAATTTTTTTCAGAAAAGAGCCTATGGGAAAAAAAGCCAAGTTGGATTTTTTTTTTCATTCTGAAAAATTTAAATTTTCATTCTGAAATCCCATTCAAGGGAGGGGGTGAGGAGGAAAGGTCATCCTTTGATCTAATGGCCTCAGCATATTAATCTTTTGCCCTGACTTGAAAATATTGTGTTCTCCCTGAGAATAACACTTTTCCTAATTCCTTCCGCCCTAGTCATTCCATTTTATTGTTCATCTCCTTCCTTTCTGGCAATTCTTTCCGGGGTGCCAAGTGTTCCCACACCGTGAGCCTTCTTTGTCTTGCCACTATCTCACACCAGATTGTTGCACTTCTCAAGTCTCCTCTTGTCTTTAGTTATGGATAATTGTCTGCTTTATAGGGGGATGTTCTAAAACAGGGGTCTCTAACCTTGGTCCCTTCAAATCCCAGAGTTGAAGTCCACAAGTCTTTAAGGGACCAAGGTTGGAGACCCCTATTCTAAAATGAAGGTGGGGAAATATGGGCCTTTTAAGACTTGTGGATATCAAATTATGACATTTGAATTGTTACCGATAATTGAAAGCTGTAAAAGTGGAAATGTGTTTTTAAAACTAAAGAAAGTTGAATAAAGACTATTAAAAAAAAAAGACTTGTGGACTTCAACTCGCAGAATTCCTGAGCCAGTTATCCTGGCTTAGGAATTCTGGGAGTTGAGGTCCACAAGTCATAAAGGGGATGTAGTTCCCCATCTCTGTTCTAAAGATACATGTCAGTTAGTGGTGGGATTCAGCCAGCTCAGGCCCGTTTGGTCAAACCTGTAGTTAAATTGCTGTCTGGCCCTGCCCCTCCCTGCCCCTTCCAGGAATCCCCACACACCCCATTTTGGCTCCCGGGTAAGTGCAGGGAGGTGTACTAGGCCCAAAATGAGGTGTGGGGTGCACCGGAGGGGCAGCATATTCCCCCCCACAGCCCATTTTTGCTCCCAGGGGGGTGCAGGAGGCTGAGTACTGCCTATCACACCCCCTGGCCACACCCACCATGGCCATGCCCACCCAGTCTGTCATTAGGGCAAGGAACCGGTTGTTAAATTATTTGAATCCCACCACTGATGTCAGTATGTCCCTAAATACCTGATCTTGTTTTAAAACCGAGCTCTGTTGTGTTTTTAAGATACATTTTGCTGCAGGCAGGGTTCATTTCTTACCAGGGCTCACAAGATAAGATGGCCAAAATGGTCCAAAACAGTCTAGTCTAAGTCCTCTGGAGCAGGGGTCTCCAACCTTGGTCCCTTTAAGACTTGTGGACTTCAACTCCCAGAATCCCTCAGCCAGCAAAGCTGGCTGAGGAACTCTGGGAGTTGAAGTCCACAAGTCTTAAAGGGACCAAGGTTGGAGACCCCTGCTCTGGAGAAATATTTTTAGTGATTCAGCATCAGGAATTCTGATTCAGTGATTCAGCATCAGGAATTCAGCATCAGTCCCACTGATTTTTCCTGGAAACCACAAGAGGAGCTACCTTCAAGAAGGAAATGTGAATTTTCCTGTGACTTGGTGAAGTTTTTTTTGTTGTTTTTTTTACTATAGTTCTTTCTAATAAAGGCTGAAAATAACGTTTTATGTCTCTGCATTAAAAGAGAGGGATGTTTCAGGGAACACAGACTTTACTCCTGCTCAAGCATCTTAAGTAAGCCAGAAACTCAATTAGCACATAGGTTCTTCTCTCTACTAAAATAGCCAAAGTGGATTTTCACATAATTGCGAGGCTTTTATCGATGGTTGATCAGTGGTGGGAAAGATTTGATTGACAATATCTCCCAAATGTCCATGGTGCAAGTAGCAGAGCATTTCAGACTCTAAAATGTTTCTTCCTTTAAGCAAAGGATCAAAGCCTGCTAAACTGTCCTAAATATAAACAGATTAGCACAAATTCTTTAGTAGATCAAGACAAGTAACCAGATTAGCTTGAAAGCTTTAATAATTATTCTATTCAGGGTAGGATTTCAGCTCAGTGAAAGGAAAAAAAAAAGCAGAGAGAGAAAGCAATGACATAAAGATCACATTTATCTACTAGATCTGAGCAAATCTTCAGTGGTGTGGTTCACTTTGATTTTATTTATTTATTTATTTATTTTTATTTATTTATCAAATTTTTATACCGCCCTTCTCCCGAAGGACTCAGGGCGGTGTACAGCCTGAATAAAACACAATATATATACAATTAAAATCAAAATTTAAAATAAAACATATTACAAAAAGGCCAATGTTTAAAAATTTAAATTTTAAATTTTAAAAAATTTAAAACCCCACAACAATAAAACCCAATTAAAATGTTAAAAAACCATTATGCCAGTCCAGCTTGAATAAATAAGTATGTTTTTAGCTCACGGCGAAAGGTCCGAAGATCAGGCACTTGGCGTAGGCCAGGGGGAAGTTCATTCCAGAGCGTCGTTGCTCCCACAGAGAAGGCCCTACTCCTGGGGGCCACCAGCCGACATTGTTTGGCGGACGGCACCCTGAGGAGACCCTCTCTGTGAGAGCGTACCGGTCGGTGGGAGGCATAAGGTAACAGCAGGCGGTCTCGTAAGTACCCGGGTCCTAAGCCATGGAGCGCTTTAAAGGTGGTAACCAAAATCTTGAAGCGCACCCGAAAGACCACAGGAAGCCAGTGCAAAATTTTCATGCAAAGTAAAACTCTTTTCTGAAAAGGAAAACTCTGACTTGCCATCTCAGATACAACCAGTGGTGGAATTCAAGTAATTTAACAACCGGTTCTCTGCTCTAATGATGTCTTCCAACAACCAGTTTGCCAAACTCTCAGAAAGTTAACAACCGGTTCTCTCGAAGTGGTGCGAACTGGCTGAATCCCATCACTGGATACAACTTGCCAGACTCTGAGAAGCCCTACTAGAAGATACATTCCCTGTCTTCTCTAGCATGCCCTCACCAGAGCCCTAATATAAAAATAACTTAATTTTCAACAGCCTGGCAAGATGTTGAGACTCTAGAAAGAGTGCAGAGAAGAACAACAAAGATGATTAAGGGACTAGAGGCTAAAACATATGAAGAACGGTTGCAGGAACTGGGTATGTCTAGTTTAATAAAAAGAAGGACTAGGGGAGACATGATAGCAGTGTTCCAATATCTCAGGGGTTGCCACAAAGAAGAGGGAGTCAAACTATTCTCCAAAGCACCTGAGGGCAGGACAAGAATCAATGGGTGGAAACTAATCAAGGAGAGATGCAACTTAGAATAAAGGAGAAATTTCCTGACAGTTAGAACAATTAATCAGTGGAACAACTTGCCTGCAGAAGTTGTGAACGCTCCAACACTGGAAATTTTTAAGAAAATGTTGCATAACCATTTGTCTGAAATGGTGTAGGGTTTCCGGCCTGGCCAGGAAGACCTCCAAGGTCCCTTCCAACTCTGTTATTATGAAAGACGTGTGCATCCCACAATTGTGCCAACTTTCAGCAATCATGAAGCACTGAGTTTTAGACATGTGTGATTCAGTGGTGGTATTCAGCCAGTTCTACCTGGTTCAGGCAAACCAGTAGTGGCAGCAGCGGGAGGTTTCGCCCACCCACCTGGGTCCCATTTTTGCTGCTCTGCGCATGTGCGGAAGTTCCTGCAGATGTGCGGAGGTGGTACGTGCGAGCAAAGCAAGCGAAGTGAGCGTGCATGCTCACATTTGCGAACCGGTAGCGAAAGTAAGTGAATACTACCAATTTGGAGACCACCTCATTTGTAGTGGAATCATAAGATGAATGGAAAGTGAACATCCTGTGTACACCGTCTCAGTCGGCTTATTCTAAGACTAATTCACGGTTAATTAGATGTTTCAAAAGCAAAATACAAGAAAATGTCACTTTGGAAGTGTGTGTGTGTGTGTGTGTGTGTGTGTGTGTGTGTGTGTGTGTGTGTGTATTACAGCCTTCTTGGAAATTTTAAATTACGAAGAGAAAATTACAAAGAGAACAAGAAATGATTAACACTGTTTGGTAATTGTTGATATTATTGAGAATTTAGTAGTCATCCGTTACTGAGAAGCCCAAAGAAAGTATGACTAAAAACAGAGACAATGAATATGTTGTCCTAGAAAGACTCTTTCCAGTGACAGTTAATACATACACACATATTTATCTTGCTATAATCTATGCTCGAACAGATTTTAAACAAGAAGACTGGATCAATCTTAAAACACATTTTTAGATTCTTTGGCAAGTGTGATTATACTTCAGTGACTTCTACACAAATACACACGAATGATAGGTTTGCAAACCTTCACAAAGCAACTGATGCATATTTAAATATAAAGTTTGATGTTCATTAAGAGTGTGTAAAATAGCATGTCTCTACTTCAGGGAGGTCCTAAATCTGCATGTGATATTTTACTTCAAGATTTTCTACTTCAGGGAAACCGTGAAATGGGCTGATGTGTTTTAATGGTCATGATTAAAATGATTAAAGGAAATGGATTGACAAAATCAGAAATGAGGAGGTGATAAGCTGCCCGGGAAATTATCAAAACCATTAAAAAGCGAAAGTTCAACTATTTTGGACATGTGATGCGATACCCGGAAAAATACGGCATCCTTCACTTGATCCTCCAGAGAAAGATTGAAGGCAAACGAGGTCCAGGCAGAAGAAGAACATGATGGCTTCAAAATCTAAGGGACTGGTTTGGACAAAACTCAGCAACACTTTTTTGTGCTGCTGTTGATAAAAATATGATCGCCAACATACAATGATGGATATGGAACAAGAAGAAGAAGGAGAAATGAAATGAAAGTTTTGCAAATGTGTTTCACATACATATAGAAGCGCTATTTGTTGGCTGGATCAAAGTGGCACTCATGTTTGAAGGTGATGCTTTCTCAAAACCTGATGTACCATCTTCTCTTTGCTTATTTTGGGATATTCAAAATCCTCAGGTAATCCTTGACTTATGACCACAATTGAGCCCAAATTTTCTGTGGTTAAGTGAGATATTTGTTAGGTGAGTTTTGATCCATTTTACAACCTTTCTTGCCACAGTTATTAAAGAAATCACTGCAGTTGTTCAGTAACACGGTTGTTAAGTGAATCTGGTTTCCCCATTGACTTTGCTTGTCAGAAAGTTGCAAAAGATGATCAACATGACTCTGGGACTCTGCAATTGTTATAAATATGAGCCCATTGCCAAGCATCTGGTTTTTGATCACATGACCATAAGAATACCACAATGATTGTTAGTGTTGAAAAACGATCGTAAGTCACTTTAAGGTGAGGGCTACCTTTATATACATTTTGGGGTAGATCTTAAGTTCTTCCTTTATTCAGGTGAAAGGAGAAAGGTGTTATTAAGTTCTTTGCCCATTTACAAAAGCATCATGCTCCCCCAAACCCCCAATTCCCAAGAATATATTTAGCTGTCTGGAGTGAATTCCAAGAGGAAGGATGGAAGAGATGGGAAATTTCTATTCTATGGGTTATTTTCCATGGGCATCTTTTTCATTTACTTAGCAGTAAGTTTTAAATTCAAGTGGTTGTGATTTATATTCAGTATCAGCATAACATGACATTTATAATTGCTCCCTCAATCACAACTTTAGAGGGTTAATATTCATGCAAAACTGCCTGCCTTACGATAATTTGGGTTCCTTGCTACTATAGCATTTTAGCACTGCAACTAGGAAGAATTGGAAGCTAGTTCTGACATCATGGGACTAATTTATTTCCCTATGCTTCATCTTTTTTTCCCCTTCTTCTTCCTTTAGGGATGTACCTGTAATTTTGCTCTGCTGAATTTCCAATGTTTTACAGTTCTGAATTATCTCAACTTCTTTCCTGCAGCAGAATGGGAAAAAAAAAAGGAACGCTCCATTTTTAATGGCAATGTTTTATTCAAGGGCCTGTGGTTCAACAGATTAGTTCAATTCTTAGCTCTTTGCAGTTATTTTTACTTGTGCTGGCAGGTAAATAAATAAATACTTCTACACCTGGATGAAGATGTCATCTTCAGATTATTCTGTATATCCATGTATGTTTGTACACAGCTAATTTAAAAGGTGTCAGATGTCCACCTGAGTAGCTATATTATACATCAGCAGAATGTATAAAGGACAGAAAGACAAGACACTAAAGTCGAGTCAAGGGGTCTATTTGGCTTTATCAATGTATGGGAATCCATCAGTAACATAAATGGCATACCCCACTTATGGTTAATACAGGTAGTCCTCAATTTACAATCACAATTGAGTCCAAAATTCCTGTTGTTGCGTGGGACATTTAAGTGAGTTTTGCCTCCTTTTGAGACCTTTCTTTCCTCCATTGTTAAATGAATCACTGCAGTTGATAAATATGAAAAGTCATAAATATGAACAGACAAGCATCTGAATTTTGATCACATGATCATGGGGATGCTGCAAATGTCGTAACTGTGAGACATGGCCATAAGTCACCTTTTTCGCTGCCATTGTAATTTTGAACAGTTACTAAACAATCTGTTATAAATCGAGGATTACCTGTAGCATATTCCAGCTTCTGAATTAACATTAGAACAAAGATAAAAGTTGCAACAAATGGTACTAAAATGGCTGATGTTTTTTGTTTTTTTGGTACTATTTCAAGGCATTCTGTTCTTTCTCACAATAGTCAGTATTCCATGATCTCCAATTTGGGGGTGATTTCTTCCCTCATGGCATTTTTACAGCTCTTTGAAATGATATTTCTCTTTTATTCAGGGATTGGTGCTGTTTTAGTCACATAAGGATTAGTTCTCAGACATATTACTTCATATCCATACATCTAACATATACATATGTAGATATAATATGCACATAATATATTAATATTGGTAGTACTGGAGCGCATAATACCAGACATGTCACTGGAAGTGGGCGGGGAATCACAAACTGCATCTCACTTATTTTGACCATGTCATGTGAGGGAATTCACTGGAGAAAGCAATTATGTTGGGAAGAGTTAGCGGTAAAAGGAAACCAGGCTGCCAAAGAGCACAATGACTGAACGCCCATCAATGCTGACAGCAGCCAGAGTACAGACAAACTTAAGTACTGCAAGATTGGAAGATGTGAAGAGACTTGGCCCATAGAATTGCTAAGTGTTGGAGATGATTGAATGGATAACATCATCATTACTGCTAACTTGTAAGTTTTCATTTTTTAAAACCCTTTTTTTAACGTGTTTTTATTCAGGTATTTATATTGTTATATATTATGCTATATATATATATATATATATATATATATATATATATTGCTATATTGCAGTAGTGGATTTCAATTTCAGTCGCTACTGGTTCGCTCAGAGGGGTGTGCGCGCTCATGCATGAGCATGATGCTTCTGCGCATACACAGAAGCTTCTGCGCAAGCATAGAGACATCTGGGCAGGTGGGCGGAGCCTCCCACCTCTGCTGCTACCGGTTCGCCTGATCCGGGGTGAACCAGTAGCAAAATCACCACCGCCTAGTGCAAACAGCCCAGAATCACTTAGGTGAGATGGGTGGTACAGAAATTTTATATATATATAAATTTTATATATATATATATATATATATATATATATATATATATATATATATATATATATATATATATATATATATATATATATATATATATATATATATATATATATATATATATATATATACATATATAGGTCTTTGGTTGTTCGGGTTTTCTCCGTGTAAAATTGGAAGTGTCTTGGCGGCGTTTCGGCGAAGTCTCATTCGTCATCTTCAGGCTTCAGCTTCGTGCTTCTGGGCAATTGCTCCCAGGCGAATTCATCAAAGACATTCTAAGAACAAAACACTATATAAACACCGTGAAAACCTCAGAAAACAAATATATATATATATATATATATATATATATGTTTTCTGAGGTTTTCACGGTGTTTGTATATAGGTCTTTGGTTGTTCGGGTTTTCTCCGTGTAAAATTGAAGTGTCTTGGCGGCGTTTCGAAGTCTCATTCGTCATCTTCAGGCTTCAACCGTGCTTCTGGGAGCAATGTGTGATCGCAGCTGTTTCTTCCTTTTAACTGCTAGTGGGGTTTGAACTGATTGGGTGGGAGCTTGGCTGTGCTCTGATTGGATGGGGTTTTTTGTGCTCTGATTGGCTGGGGTGTGTCCTGTGTTGGTGGGGGCTTGGTTGTGCTCAGTCTAGTCTGTGTTGCAGGGGATTTGAGCTGGTGAGCTGCATAGCTGTTGTTTGGCTTTGTGGTCGTGCTACATCTTCATAGTGGGTGTCAGTCTGCTGCATGTATGGATTGGAGGGGTTTGAAATGGCTAATGTTGCAGCTGCGGTCTGGCTTCTGGTCCTTGGTCGTGCTTCATGATCAGTGTGGGTTTGGGTCTGCTTTCTGGGTGGATGTGGTGGTGACATCCTGTGTGGACCTCGTGAGTGTGGGTCTGGTGTCATTCCTCGTGTTAGGGACTCGTTTGTCAATAAGGGCGGTTTCCAAATGGCTGGTAGGCGGAGGTGTCATCTCGTTTGTTCATGCTGTGTGGGCGTTTTCTATCTCAATGGCTTCTCTGATTATTCTGTTGTTAAAGTGTTCAGTTTTGGCGATAGTTCTGGTCTTTTAAAGTCAATATCATGTCCTGTGACTTTAAAGTGTTGGACCAGGGAAGAGGTTGGTTCCTCTTTTTGAATGAGTTCTTGTGTTCTTCAATGCGTGCACTTATTCTTCTGTTGGTTTGTCCAATGTATGTGGTGGGGCAGGCGGTGCATGGGATTTCATATACTCCTTGATTTTCTAACTCAATTTTGTCTTTGGGGTTTCTTAGGATGCTGGATATTTTTCTGTTTGTGCAGAATGCTGTCTTGATGTTGTGTTTGTGGAGGATCTTGCTGATTCTGTCTGTGGTGCCTTTTATATATGGGAGGAGGGCTGTGCCGTTTTCTTGTTCTCTGTCTTGGATTTTAGTGGGGGTTCTTTTGGATTAGCTTGGTAATCTTATTTGTTTTGGAATCCATTGGAGGTTAGTACGTTAGTGAGAGTGTCTAGTTCGGGTTTTAGGTGTTGTTCATCAGCTAAGCATTTTGTTCTGGAGATGAGTGTCTTGGCTACGGAGTTGATCTGTGCTGGGTGGTGGTGTGAGAGTGCGTGCAGATAGCGGTTTGTGTGTGTTTTCTTCTGGTAGATGGTGTGTCCTAGGGAGCCATTGGGTTTCTGTAGACTAAGACATCCAGGAAGGAAGTTGGTTATTAACTTCTGTTTCCATGGTGAACTGTATTTTGGGGTGTAGGCTATTGAGGTGTGTGAGGAAGTTGTCAAGTTTTTCTTTCCCGTGTGGCCAGATTATGAAGGTGTCGTCTACATATCTGAGCCAGAGTTTGGGTTTGTGATCAGATTTTTCTAGAGCTTGGGTTTCAAAGTGTTCCATGTAGAGATTGGCAATGACAGGTGAGAGGGGTGATCCCATGGGTGCTCCTTCTACTTGTTTGTATTTTTGTCCATTATAGATGAAGTATGTGTTGGATAGGCAGTGGTTGGTCAGATCTAGGATGTGCTTGGGGGGGTTATATTTGTTTTGGATAGCTGTCAAGGCTTCTTTGATTGGCACTTGGGTGAAGAGGGATATGACATCAAAGCTCACAAGTAGGTCGCTGGGCTGTAAGTTTTGTTTCTTTATGATCTCTATGAACTGGAATGAGTTTTTTACGTGTGAGGTGATGGATTCTGCATAGGGCTGTAGTTGTTTGGCGAGAAATTTGGCTAGGTTTTGTAGAGGTGAGCCTATGGAGCTGACTATATATATATATATAAAAAGACAGAATTCAGGACAGACCAAAGTATAGAATGAGGAGGCAGTGGAAGGAAGCATGTATAGATGTTGCTATTTCAGCATTATTGCACCAGAAAAGAAAAAAGAAAAGAAAATTCCAAGATGTAGAGAACAAAATCCAATGTCCCTTCTTTAGAAAATAAAACTTCAGGTTGATTTTTATTTAGGGGAAAAGAGAGGTTGCTAAGAGGGACCATGAATTATAAGGCCTAAAGGCAGGGGTGAAATCCAGCAGATTCTGACAGGTTCTGGAGAACCGGTAGCAGAAATTTTGAGTAATTTGGAGAATCGGCAAATACCATCTCTGGCTGGCCCCAGAGTGGGGTGGGAATGGAGATTTTGCAATATCCTTCCTCCAGGAGTGGGGAGGGAATGGGGATTTTGCAGTATCCTTCCCCTGCCATGCCCACCAAGCTACATCCACCAAGCCACGCCCACAGAACCGGTAGTAAAAAAAATTGGATTTCACCACTGCCTAAAGGTAAAGGATTCCCCTGTCAAATCATGTCTGACTCTAGGTGATGGTGCTCATCTCCGTTTCTTAACAAAGGGAGCAGCCTTAACCAAAGTTATGTCCATAGTCATGTGACCAGTATGACTATATGGTGAGGTGCACAGGACACTGTAACTTTCCCACTGAAATGGTACCTATTTATCTACTCACATTTGCCTGCTTTTGAATTGTTAGGTTGGCAGGAGCTGGAGCAAGAACAGGAGCTCACCCATCGTGCAGTGCTCAGGTCTCAAACTTGAGCTGTCAGCTTTCCAACTTTCCAGCTGACCAGCATCTTTAACCGCTGACTTGTAAAAAGTATCAAGGGAGGGTGAGATATTGAGAGTTCTTCCTAACCTCATAATATGAACACTTGGTGTTATTCTATGTAGTCATTTGGCAAAAGGTTTGACTAGATGAAAGAAAACCAATCTGCATAACAGCTATGGCTGGTGCTGAGTTTTACGAGCTTTCAGTGTCAGCTTAAGATGTGCCCATTCATTCACAGTTTTGGTTGAAGGCATGCTGCTCTGCCTTCTGTTCTGTGATGTCCTATACAAGAATGGTTTTAACGGCATTAAATATTTTAAATAGAGTAGTAAATGTTGCTATTGTTATTATTAGTCGTAAATTGCTTCTAACTTATCGCTTAACAAGTTAATTATAATTTGACCATATTAATTATAATTAAACTTTAATTTTTTATGTTTTTAAGAATGAATATGCGATGAACTCAGAGAGAGAGAAGCATATGTAGAGAAGTAAAGAGACAGATCCTCCCAGCTGGACAACTTGAGTTCCACGCGGGCAAGAAAATGAAATTGAACTCATCCCTAACTATATTGTTGTTCACCTGCTTTAAATGTCTGATAACTTCTGGCTATCAAATAAATGATTGTACAAAGCTATAGATCTGAGGGATCCAGCATTGACTAATTTAAGGCTTGTGGACTGGCCAAGGAATTCTGGGAGCTGAAGTTCAGAAGACGCATAGTGCCAAGGTTTGGCTCCCTTGATATATATCCTCATTCAGAAAAGCTACATAAATCAGGTTTCTCCAACCTTGGTCCCTTTAAGACTTGTGGACTTCAACTCCCAGAGTCTTTCAGCCAGCAAAGCTGGCTGAGGAACTCTGGGAGTTGCAGTCCACAAGTCTTAAAGGGACCAAGGTTGGAGACCCCTGACCTAAATGGTTCTAGGAATTGAAAATGACTTGAAGGCAAATAATTAATACAAAAACAGAGCTAGGACTTGTGTTGATATATTCACAATTTTATTTAACATTGTCATCCTCTTATGAGGCGGAACGCCCCTTGTAAGTTAAACCATTGTGTTGTTATTATATTTTTCTGTGCCATTTCAAAACTGTTTCCTCCTTCATGAAAACTTAATCTCGTCTTGCTTATATTTTTATGCATCTGAAAATAATTATCTCTTTCTTGTTTTAGCAGTCTGAGCAACACCCACACCCTTTAAAATCTGTAATCTCTAATATTCATCCCTCAAAAAATAAATACATTATGGGGCTCACTGGAGCTGTCAGGTTGCCATGTACCAGTGGAAAAGTCACTCATAAGAAAGAAAAGTGCCTTGGAGCTTTAAATCAACAGCGAAAACACAACAGTTCACCAAAGAATCTATTGCTGTTTGCAAACCTGCCATAAATTCTTAATACTCACTGAAAATATCATGGCAGGCTTTGGATACCTTGTCTAAGTCAAATAAATTTTCCACCCCTTAAGTGCTCTTATTTTCCAAAACGCCTCTCTATAGTGTAAGTTCTGTCTTTCTGTTGAACTTTATATAAAGTGGTTTACCTATAATTGGATACAACTCCCATTCCTCTGTTCGGTTAAGAATAACTTTTTCCTTATAGCAACTAAATCTAGTGGGATAAACTTCTTTGCTTTCCCCTTGCAGCTTGGTGTTATCTTTGGTTTTTACAGGGTTTATATATAATCTGTCTGTCTGTCTGTCTGTCTATCTATCTATCTATCTATCTATCTATCTATCTATCTATCTATCTATCTATCTATCTGCTCTTTTTATATCTTTGCTTTTTTTAGCTCTTGAAATAACATCAGATAGTGAATGGGTGGTAAGAATCAACATGATAAGCCTATTGGAACCTAATAGAATTATTTTCATTTTATTTATGTGAATCAAGAAGAAAAATATATTGCTGAGTTTTAAGGACCTGATGGGGTGGGAGACTATTTGATGAACTGTTGGCATCAATGGGAATTTTCCAATAATTTTCAGGGCTATTTTCAAATAATAGTAGCAGTAGTTTTATTTGCTTTCAGTGGATTCCCTAAATCGACTGAAAGTAAACAATAGCAATCACAAAAAAAGTTTGAATTAATCTATGTTATAATCTCAGCATTTCCATAATGCTGGTTTCAGGTACTGCAATCAAAGTGAATGATTCTTCACTGTGGTTGACTCAGCCTTCCATCCTCCCTAGGTTGGTAAAATGAGGAACCAGATTGTTGGAAGCAATAGGCCGACAATGTAAACTGCTTAGAGAGGGCTGGAAAGCACTGTGAAGTGGTATATAAATCTAAGTGCTACTGCCTGACCAGGTGGCTCAGTGGCTAAGACACTGAGCTTGTCGATCAGAAAGGTCAGCAGTTTGGCAGTTCGAATCCCTAATACTGTGTGAGCAGGGGGTTGGACTAGATGACCTCCAAGGTCCCTTCCAACTCTGTTACTGTTACTGCTATTCTTCTCATTTGAAAAAAGAAGAATTCAAGGGTCTTTTCAAACTTGATGGAAGAGATTATTTGTGACTCAGGACTGAAATGAGATGAGAAGGCCTTGGTAATCTCAGAAAGCACCAAAGACCCCTCTTGTGAAACTATGTTTGGAGATCAGAATCCAATCATATTTATCAGGAGTTGATTCCAAAAAAAGAGGAGCTAGATTAAGAGAAGGATCTAAAACAATGTTCCTCAATCTCAGCAACTCTTAAAACCAATTCCCAGAATTCCCCATCTGGGATTCTGGGAATTTAAGTCCACAGGTCTCTAAGTTGCTGAGACTAATCAACACTGGTCTAAAATATGAGATGGTGATTCTGACAGGAGGGAAAAGTAAGTGATCCTAATTGCATGGTTGAGCAAGATGCAGTGCCATTTAATCTAATTTAATTTAATTTAATTTAATGAATTACAATTAAACTTTTTGGATATTCAGATATAGCACATATTTGTGATTCCATTGATTCAAAATTTTAGAGATGGATTCTTAATACGGAATCTTAATCTCTGGAGCATCATTCCCTCAGAAATTAGAACAGCCTCCACTCTAATTCTCTTCCAGAAGGTGCTGAAGGCCTGGTTCTGCCAACGGGCCTGGGGAACCCAGAGCAGGATGAAGCCCATTAAATGGCTTGTGTGATCGGTTGTCATGGGGCAGGAGGTGGGGGGTGGGGGTGATTTTATTACATTAATTTATTTGATTTTTAAAAATTCGTTTTACTGTCTTTAAATATGATTTTTATATTCTGTAAGCCAACTTGAGTCACCATGGGTGAATAGGCGGTAATATAAATTTAATAAATAAATAATAATATTCTTCTGCCATAGTCCCCTTTGACAGTTGGTGTCACCTATTCTTAGAAGTTCTATTTAAATGTATAAAATAAAATAATGTGATTTCTCCTCTGCCCACATCTAAGTTCCCAGATGCCTGAAATCTATCAATAAACCCTGCTTTAGAACTAATTTCCCCCTTGAGCCATACCTCAATAGTTTGCCATAGAAAAGGGTAAATCTCAACTTGCAGGTCCAGTTTTGTTGTTATTCAAATATGGGGTTTAATGTAGGCCAAAGTAAAAAATAAAAAAACAAACAAACCACCAAGTATTAAGGATTTAAATCATATTAACTGGAAAGTGACTTGAAAAATCACTGTCACTCTTAATTTGGAAAAAGTGCTGTAACATCCATAGGGTGTCTTCTAGTATCAGATAAGGGATGAACAGGCCATTTTTGCTATCTGTAAAATGTCGTAGAGTCCATAGCAAGAGATCATTAAGAATCTGGCCATGCAGTCCAGCTTGGCTTTCAATACAGCTTATTCCAGGGGTAGTATTCACTTACATTTGCTACCGGTTCGCAAATGTGTCCCCTCCGCACATGCACAGGGTCTTCCATGCCTGCACAAAAATGGGACGTGATGACATCCGGGTGGGTGGGCGGAACCTCCTGCAGCTGTCGCTACTGGTTCACCCGAACCAGATAGAACCGGCTAAATACCACCACTGTCTTATTCCCAAGTCCATGATCTTTAACCAAAAACTGTCTACCATTGACCTCACCCCATTCCTAAGAGGACTATAAGGGGCGTGCATAAGTGCAGAAAAGTGCCTACCGTTCCTGTCCTATTTGTTTCCTTTCAATATATGTGCTTGTATATAATGTTGTAACAAAAATAAATAAATAAAATAAATCAAGTGACAGAACCACTGGCTTATTTTATTTTATTTTATTTATTTATTTTATTTTGTCACAACAATATATATATATAAGCATCACACAAAAAGATTATATAGTATATAAAATAATTTACTTTTTATAAATTATTTTATTAATTTTACTAATTAATTAAATTAATTAATTTTATTAATTAATTATAAACATATTTCTATAATAGGACTACTTCCCCTTCCCCAAAGCTCCACGGCTAAATTTTTGGAATTCCCAGAACAATGAAGTGCACGCAAATCAGAGAATTTTATAACAAAAGAGGATTATGGTGCTATATATAGTTGTTTGGGGTTTTTTTGTTCCTTTTTAAGAACACTGCTGTTTGCATTTCTGTAGTGGTTGTCTTAAAATTCGAGTTCTGATGGCAAGTTTGAGATAACTCTTTTGTAAACTTCCAATCGCATTTTTCCATGCTGTCCATCCTCCCAAACTAAAGTTGTAGAGATGCATTTCATTGAGTCCAACAACAACCATAAAATTTGGGATTTTTTTAAAGCATTTCTAAGAATATAAAAGATTTGATCCTGGAAGCCTGCACCCACTCCTTTCTTCTCCTTTCCCCCCCTCCTTAAGTCACTGAGACTGTATGTCACTTTCATTGCGCTAAAAAAGAAAATTATCAATCGCCAAGAAAACTACAAAAAGACATTTCACATCACAACATCCTTATAATGGTCTAGATACCTCTGCCTGTCTTATTGTCAATGGATGATGCCCATTTGGAGGGTTGCAGTATAATTACAAGCTGAGTTGCAGAAGGCTTGTTAGAAGATCACAGAGCAGTTTGGGGATATTGTTTTCATCTCCCCACCACTGTAGATATCAGGCCTTCAAGGTAGATCAGACTAGGAAACCAATGTTATTTTTTATTATATTACTTTTATTATAAAGGGGATAAATGATGAAAGCGGTGTTGTGCCACTACAAAACAAAAAAACCCCCAATTCTTTCCAATTTTTTTGTATATACATCATGACATCGGGCACACAGACACACAACCACAAAGGAGGAACAGATCTACTTGGGTGTGTTGGCATTCTGCTTCTCAGTCAGCAGAACAAAAGAAAGTTTGCAGGTTGCAGAAAGTTAAGTGAGAAGATTGGACCAAAAGAACCTGTGTAGCTTGTAGTAGGGAGGCAGAACAGTTGAAGGATCTTATTTTAATGAACAAGGAAAGAGACATCAGCATTGCCTGTAGTTCCTTGTTTCTCATCACGCTCACCAGATGTGAAATGAATTACATAAAAGCACAACACATATCAATACACAAAGTAAGTAACAAATATTTTCATATCAAATAGAACAAGGGATGAGGAACCTGTAGTTCTTCAATGGTTACCTAGCCAGATGTCATGCCTAAGGCAGCATTAGAACTCACAATCTCCTGGTTTTTAGCCTGATCCCTTAACCCAGAATTCCCCAATGTTTCCAGCTTTGGGGACTGGTGGGGGAGGGAGAGGATGGTTTGCGCAAAGGGCTGGCACTCACCCAAATGGAGCGCATGCACATGCACTCACCCGCTTGTCGCCCACGTGTGCACATGCGTACTCACATCAACTGTTTCCATGGCCCAGTTACAAACCCTTCATGACCCACTAGTGGGTTGGGGAGTCCTGCCTTAACCACTAGACCAGAGGTGTCAAACTCAATTTCATTGAGGGCCAGGTCAGCGCTGTTTGACCTTGGAAAGGCAGGAGGCATGACCAGCATAGGCATGTCCAGCTCGCCATCACTCATGTCAGGGGCGCCTGTAGCAGGCCGAAGTGCTCTGCCAGCGAAAATGGGCTTCCGAGCTCCATTTTCGGTTGTGAGGGCTTCCTGCAACCCTCTGCCAGTGAAAATGGACCTTGAGAGGGCTGCATGCTGCCCCTCGTAGCTCCATTTTCTCTGGCAGCGGCACCGCGGACCAGTCCTTCAGTGTTTCCAGGGCAGCCCCACGGGCCAGATCTAAGCATCCCGTGGACCAGATCCGGCCCCTGGGCCTTGAGTTTGACACCTCTTCACTAGACCAAATTGGCTCTCATGTATACAAGAATGTATATGGCAGGAATATTACAAGTCATTCATAGATGAAAATATCTCAGAACAACATATGATTCAAGAAAGAGTGAAATATTTTAAAGTAATCTTCAACCTGTAAAAATACAAAAAATATGGCAACAAGATTGATGCTATTTCACTGTAATATTCTGTAAAAAATAACGTCAAGAGGGACACAGTCCTTTTCCTGTTGCAATCCCCACGCTTAAATTCATCATTGCCACTATATACAGAAGCCCAAGCCTCAGCTAAATGTGCAAAAGGGAAAACCGAAACAGAGATATATGGGGCCCCTTGTGTAATCTGCGGTATAAGATATTAGCTTTATGAATTCTGTCCCTTGCATGTTTAAGGGAATTCCCATGGTGCCCCTTATTCTATTAAACAGGGCAAGTATTACAGCCTGGAACAGGTGGTACATTAAGGTCTTTGATCATACTATAAACCACTTCTCAGTTGCATAAGAGACTATTGGAAATGTAATGAAAATGTAATGAAGGCAAAATTCTCACTTACCAAATGGTGCTGTGTGCAGCAGAGCTAATTGGATGGTAATATAAAATATTGTAAAAACAAAGCAATGGTGCCATAGGGGGAAGTGGTATTATCTTCCTAAGCCAAAAAATGAAGGAATAAATGAAAAGGGCCAACTGCTAACCCGCCAAGCCCTTTAATGCTAGGAGATGGGATTAGTCCCTTTGATTCTTTGTTAAGAGTGGAGTGAACAATGTACAAGTCACAGTCTGCATACAACCCTTGAAATGTATTTTTAAAAAATACGTTATTGATTTTATGTGGTTGTCCAGCTGAACATTGACTCTGCATGGCTAACACTATAGTTAGTTCAAAACAGAACACAGAACAATATCGCAAAAACATAAAAAGCAGTCAGGAAAGTACGTTGTTAAGTAAAAGTTTTGATGTCCCCAAATATATTTTAGTATATAATGAATTGGCAGTCCTATGCACATGAGTTAGCATGGCCTATTCAACTTAGCATCCCCTAGCATGATTTAAAAATAAAGATTGTGCTACCTGCTGCAGTCATATCCCACTGCAAGACAACTCCTTACATTCCATATGAAGTACACCAGTTAATCAAAGATGTGTTCATTTGCGTAAATTCAAAGGATGTACCCACAGCTACGGTGGTCAATGGCAAAATTTTTTGTTTTGTTCAGGGCAGAGTGTTACAGGGAGGTCAAAGAAGTTAAGATGGCAGCCAAAATCATGCACTCAACACCCTGCTCTTTTCTAATATGTTACATATCCTTCCTTTATATTATTATTATTATTATTATTATTATTATTATTATTATTATTATTATTATTATTATTATTATTATTATTATTATTATTATGCTTTTAATGTACAGGTAATCCTCAACTTACAACGGTTCATTTAGTGACTGATTTAGTGGTGGGTTCCTACTGGTTCGCCCTGGTTCGGGAGAACTGGTAGTAGCAGTGGCGGGAGGCTCCGCCCACCAACCCGGATGTCATCAAAAACCTTCTGCGCATGTGCGAGCGAACTGGTAGCAAAGGTAAGTGAAACCTACCACTGGACTATTTGAAGTTACAATGGCACTGAAAAAAGTGACATGATTTGCTTTTCACACTTATGACTCTTATGATTACATCACTGGGGTCATGTGATCAGCTTTTGTGACTTTCTGACAAGCAAGGTTAATCGGGAAGCCAGATTCACTTAACATCTCTGATGATTCACTTAACAATTGGGACACAAAAGGTCGTAAATAGGGCAAAACTTACTTAACAAATGTCTCACTTAGCAACATAAATTTTGGACTCAATTGTAGTTGTAAGTTGAGGACTACCTGTGCTTTAGATACTTTTTAAGTAACTTCCTCCTCTTGCTGGTGTTTGGTGACTTTGTTCCTCCCCATGCTGGTCTTTGACCGCAATAAAAATATGATTCATTGTTTGATTGACTGATCCTCTTGCAAGACCGCTGTTTGAGGCATTACCTAGTCATCTTTCTCCTGGGTCTGTATCTTTCTATCCTGGTGCCTACTGGATGAAGGTCCTTTGGCAACACTTCTACAGCACTGTGCCAAAACCATTCCACTCATACTAAGCTGGAGTTAAACCCACCAACTCTGAACTAATACCCCAAGAGACAGGCTCTTTTTATTGCTCACTCAGGAATCCAATCCTGTTTTGCCCTCTTCAGATGATTTTTGCCTCAAAAAATAGCAGAACTTTGGACACAAAGATGTGCGCTAGCTCACTTATCAATTACGAACGTGCAAATACAATATATCGGAATAAACATTTCGAAGCAGCAATTTTCTCATTTGCAGAAGTTGGAAACAGCCGCAAGCAACAGCATGTCAGTGGATCACTGCTCAAAACATTCCTCCAATAACATTTTGCATTGAAAACCAGCGACAACAAGAGCTACTGAGCTCACAAACAAATTACAGAAATAAGAGAGACGCTGCAATAAAACCACTCACAATTTATTTCATTTATACACATATCCACCATAAAGCGGATATATGATAGCCCCAGAAACAAAAATCTGATGGAAATAAAACACTATTACACTATGATTCTCATAATTTTACTATAGCATACAATACTATAGCTCAAGTATGGTTTTAGTTATGGGGGAGCTTGGGGGGGGGGAATGCATCAGGACACTGAGGAGCGGGTTGAAACAGAAAACAGCTTCTGGGAGAGAAGAAACTCAATTAGCGGCTTGAGCAATCTGTCTTCTCTTCAAAGGTTTATAGATAAGTTACTTTGGGTTTGTACCGCCATTTAGTTTGAGGGTCCTTCGTTTAAAAAAAAAAAAAGAGCAAGAAAACGGTCTTGAACTTGAAATTGTCACTTCAATAACTTTATAGTAATTAGAGCATTTTTCCCCTTTTCCTGTCCACCTAATCCTTTGTAAAATTCAATTTTATGCATGACAGTTTTATTATTGAGAGGTAAAAAAAAATAGATGCCTTTGAGTGGAGTTTGATTCTTGGTGATTACTTGACTATTATCAATGCCATTTTCCTGGCAGCAACGGCTAGGGTTGGAATTCCTTTGTTCTGCAGGTGTTTTTCGTTTTGTTTTTTAATTTCCCAGTTTAGACTATAGTTGTAGCATTTTCAGGTTGCATCCCACCCAAATAATCACCAGCTTAGCTTTGCAGTTTGATCAGAAATGTTCAGATTTTGCCACCTCCTATGGAGAGCTAAAGGTAAAGGTAAAGGTTCCCCTCGCACATATGTGCTAGTCATTCCCGATTTTAAAGGGTGGTGCTCATCTCCATTTCAAAGTCGAAGAGCCAGCGCTGTCCGAAGACATCTCCATGGTCATGTGGCTGGCATGACTAAATGGTGCATGGAACGCTGTTACCTTCCCACCAAAAGTGGTCCCTCTTTTTCTACCTGCATTTTTTATGTGCTTTGGAACTGCTTGGTTGGCAGAAGCTGGGACAAGTAACGGGAGCTCACCCCGTTACGTGGCACTAGGGATTCGAACTGCTGAACTGCCGACCTTTCGATCAACAAGTTCAGCATCTTAGCTACTGAGCCACCACATCCCTCTCTTTGGAGAGCTACCAAAGCTCATATTAGTATTTCAAGCCACTTAAGCAACCAAGACTGCACAGAAAATCCAAACTGGCTTTACATCCAATAATTAAAATTTAATTATTTTAAATCAATATAGGAATTTCAGCCATCTTTTCCCATACACACACACACCACCCAAGTTGCAGTCCAGGTCTGCCATTCATAGTTTTCCGTGCTTGATCAAAATTGCACCTCTCATGTTTCTTTCATTCTGTTTCTTGTCTTCATTCTCAAATGTTGCCTATTTTCAATCTCTAAGTGTTACTTTTCCAATCCAAGGGAGAAGAAAAATCCTCCCAGGAGCATGCTGGGATGATGTTCCAAAAGGAAATCTTATTTTACTTTCATTCTGAATTTATGCTTTCTATACCAAGGCCCAAGTAGTTATTACCAGACACAATTAGTCCTAAACAAACATATTTTATTAGAACAGCTGAGAATTATTTCATTCTCAGCTTAGTCCAAATGAAGTCCAAAACAAATCCTTCAGAAAAGGTCCTTCGGCCTTATCATAAGCCTTTGTCTTCTTTGGCATCCTGCCAAAGGCTTTTCTTGGCAAGAACACCACAAAGTTCAGAAACAAGAGACTTCAACAAGAAACAATTGTAACAACGTTGCTTTCCTACAAAGAACCCAAGAGCCGTTGCTGTTCTTTTAAGCCATATGGGATGGGCCAATCATCTCCTGCCTTACTCCCGAGTCATCCTTTTTGCTTTAGCTGCGCTTGCCTTCTGGCATCTCTTCACATGCATGCACTAGGAACAGGCTCCTCCTGTTCCTCTGCCTATCTGCTGTTCGCCTCTTGAGGCTCTTTAGTCTGCACATTGCTCCCAAATGGCCCTGGCCCATCTCTGCCTCCGATGCGGAACCCTCATCTGGGCCTTCCCTTGACTCCAGGACTGACCCATTGTCCTCCCCAGCATCCTCATTATCTGACTCCACTGTCAGCTCTGCAGGCTGCTGGCGGACCACAACAAGATCTTTCATCCACTTAGTAAATTGCAGATTTTTTTTATTCAGCTTTCCTCATGACTTGTCAAGATGCCTCTTTTGAGCCTTCATAGCACAGGTCACTAAGTCCTGGACTGTAAAAATTTGTTTCAGACAGAAAACTTCTAGGAAGCCTTTCAGTCATTCGCTACCTTTCAGTTTAGCTTCCTTCATAAATCTGATGCCAAGATATAAGTCTGAAAACACGCATATATTCTCCTCCGGAGCTCACAGGGATAAAAAAAAAATGAAATCAGCTTTAAATACTGAGATCAGCAAAAGCTGGAGAAGAGAAGGCAAAATAGACGATATTATTGCGTGCCTGGGCTCATTTTGCCGAATCCGTCTTGCTTTATTGGAAACTTCTTAATTGATGAATGAGGACTTTATCAAGCCTGGCAGGAGTCGTTATGTCTGTGATTTTCCTTGAAATGCATCTGTCATGCAGCTCAAAATTGAATAGCCAGTTTTGGGCCTAACCAGAGACATGGCACTGACTTAAGGCACTCAGAAAGGAATGAATGATTAATGTACTTTATAGACAGGGTAGCGCTTCCACTGTCTCGCATGCTTTTTGTATGTAATCTCCAGTGGTTCAACTTCAGATGGATCTAATGAAAAAGGACTGGATGTTTTCCACCTTCCTTTCCGAGCATGCTGTACAATTTATCCACTGACAAAATGTGCTAATGAAATGTCACCTTGGACAGCTTGCTAAAGGATTGATGGGCCGAAAGTTTTGCACTTTATTTAACTTTTGCAGGAAAAATGAATAAGTCCTCCAAACTCGGTATGATATAGAGATCCATTATGGCTTGTAAGTTGGGAAGGAGGTGCTGCGCCCAGGATCAGGAAGGGAAAAAGACTGCAAATGATTACAAGGGAAACTGAATCAGTTAAATACAAAGGCCAGGTCCATGGGGGGGGAGGAGGGTTAATGGGGTCTTCAATTTAAATCACCAAAGACTTTTGTGTAAAACTAGGGCGTACAATACTGCTCACCTGCCTGGAACCCTCACTGTATTTCAGACATCAATACATTAGAGGGGGTCCAGAGATATTTTACTAGGAGAGTTCTCAAATCCTCTGCTCGAAATAAAATTCCCTATACCACCAGTCTTGAAATTTTAAGCCTGGATAGCCTTGAACTAGGCGGTCTACATTCTGACCTAAGCTTAGAACACAAGATTATTTACCATAACGTCCTACCTGTTAATGACTATTTTAACTTCACCCGTAATAGCACAAGGGCTATCAATAGATTCAAATTCAATGTAATTTGCTCTAATCTTGATTGTAGGAAATATGATTTCTGCAATAGAGTAGTAAATGTCTGGAACATTCTACCTGATCCTGTTGTTAATCTCTCTAGCCCCCATATCTTTTACCTTAAACCGTCTACCGTGGACCTTTCACATTTCTTAAGAGCTCCCTAAGGGGGCGTGCATAAGCGCACCAGTGTGCTTACCGTCCCTGTCCTACTGTTCCCATTTATATGTACTCATTTTATGTGTTTATGGCTATGTTTTGCTTATTTATATCCTTTTATTTGTGCCATTTTTTTTCATGTGTCCATGTTCATATCTATATTGTTACTTGTTTCCTTGTACTTGTAGATAGATAGATAGATAGATAGATAGATAGATAGATAGATAGATAGATAGATAGATAGATAGATAGATAGATAGATAAATAAATATAAAAGGAACTGCCTGGCCACTGAAGCCAATATTTGCAGGGCTCAAGATGGTCATAACGCATTTATGGTCATACCCCAGAAAGAAAGCTTTCTATCAGGACATGCTGGCTTCAGGCTTTGTGCAGTGAATTGCTCTGTTGTTGATGATGATGTTGTTTTTAAATTCTTATATAATGTAATGAGTGAGCATCCCATTTGGAAAAAAAAAATGCTGATGTAGGAGAAAGATGCTGTCATTTCCCTATAGAAAATTCTTCCCCAGATTCTTTCTAATACGGTAAGCAGAAAAGACATGGGTCATTTTATATTTGCAAATGCCCATTAATGACAGCAATTCACTTTCCGAAGCAGTGGAGCCACGACTGCACAACTATCAATTAATTTACACTTTTCTGGATTTTGCGTTGCAGTTTTGAAAACTGAAACAACGAACGAATAAATATAATGTTCCTGGTTGTGTGTGTAGAAAAAAATGCTACTGATGGTGGAAATAATATGCCCAAGTGTGAAATATTAGGGGAAATTTCAAAACATGGCTGTTAGAAAAGTGCACAGAAAATGGGTGTAATATGAAAAATACGCAAAAATACGCATGTTGGGCTTTTATTTTTGTTTTACGAATTGGAAGAACCTCAAGTGTAGAAATGAAAAGCTGAATGAAATGAAAGTTCCTTTCTTCCTTAATTCCTTTACAAAATCATGCAATCCATTCATCTCAGACTGAATGCAAACTTCATTCGTTATCACATTTTTCACTAACAGTTAAGTTAACTTTCTGAAATTCAGCGTGAGAATACAGGCAGAGATGGAAAGATAGCAACACATGTGGATAGCTTAGATTCACATGTGAATGAGGCCAAAGGTCTCTTATCATTTTCCACATTTTTC
Source organism: Ahaetulla prasina (assembly GCF_028640845.1). Classification (NCBI taxonomy): domain Eukaryota; kingdom Metazoa; phylum Chordata; class Lepidosauria; order Squamata; family Colubridae; genus Ahaetulla; species Ahaetulla prasina. The sequence continues at coordinate 216,475,303 of NC_080540.1, read as the reverse complement.
CCTACCATAAAATTGTGAAAACTTAATTGCCTGTTTAGCTGACAATAAGTTTTCTAAAAGTTTTTGTCATAATTAATTTTGCAAGGTGGTTATCTTCCAGGAAGTATTTCATGTTTTTGCATTAAGGAAGCGACATTTCAAGTGCTTACTGCAGTCCCAAGGCTCTGAGTATCTTTCCTTCCCATGGCATAGAACATAGAATAATAAAGTTGGAAGGGACCTTGGAGGTATATAATATAATATAATATAACAACAAGATCTTCTAGTTCAACCCCCTGCTCTTCACCATTTCAGAAAAATGGTTGTCCAGTCTCTTTTTTGAAAGAGTGATGAAACACCCACAACTTCTGAAGGCAAGCTATTCAGTTGGTTGATTGTTTTTGCCATTAGGAAATTTCTCCTTTAGTTCTAGGGTTGTTTTTCTCCTTGGTTGGTTTACATCCAGTTAGTTTCTTATCTTGCCTTTTGGGGCTTTGGAAAATAGTTTGACCCTGTCATCTTTGTAGGAGCCCCTGAAATATTGGAACACTGCTACCATATCTCTTTTTACTTCCAGGAAGATAACAGAAAAGGCATCTTTGCACGAGCTACCCAAGAAGTGCAATGAAATCAAGACAGTGGTGGGAGTGAAATAATTTAACAACCAGTTCTTTGCCTTAATGATTTCTTCCAACAACCAGTTCGCCAGACTGCTCAGAAAGTTAACAACCGGTTCTCCCGAAGTGGTGCGAACTGGCCGAATCCCATCACTGAATCAAGACACAGAAAACCACGGGGCTCTTTAAAACAAAACAGAGAGAAATTAAGTGGGCCAATGGAGAGTCTGGTGGTAATAGCATTCCCATCAATGAAACACCCTCTTGTTGGGGGACACGAAAGGTGCCACATCAAAGATTACATTATTTTTGGCAATCAGGTTTCTGGGGGGAGTCAGTGTTGTCCTTTCAACCCGTGGTAGCTCAGGCTGTAAAGAAGCCTGTTATTAGAACACAGCAGCCTGCAATTACTGCAGGTTCAAGCCCGGCCCGAGGTTGACTCAGCCTTCCATCCTTTATAAGGTAGGTAAAATGAGGACCCAGATTGTTGGGGGGGCAATAAATTGACTTTGTAAATATACAAATAGAATGAGACTATTGCCTTATACACTGTAAGCCACCCTGAGTCTTCGGAGAAGGGTGGGATATAAATGTAAAAAACAACAACAAACAAAAAAAAAACAACAACCAGAAACTCCCTTCGGTTAGCTTTATGGGTTCTTCTGAAATAATAATAATAATAATAATAATAATAATAATAATAATAATAATAATAATAATAATAATAATAATAATAATAATAATAATAATAATTATTATTATTATTATTATTATTATGTGTGTGTGTGTGTGTGTGTGTGTGTGTGTGTGTGTGTGTGTATACTGCCCTTCTCCCGAAGGACTCAGGGCGGTTCACAGCCAAGTAAAAACAACAATAAGTACAATACAAATAAAATCAATAATTAAAAAACTTATTCAATATGGCTCCAATTTAAAATACATTTAAAACGATAAAACCCAATTAAAATTTAAAACCCAATAATAAAAATTCTAAAAATTCTATGCCAGTCCTGCGCGGAAAAATAGATACGTCTTCAGCTCGCGGCGGAAGGTCTGAAGGTCAGGAAGTTGACGAAGTCCTGGGGGAAGTTCGTTCCAGAGGGTAGGAGCCCCCACAGAGAAGGCCCTTCCCCTGGGGGCCGCCAGCCGACATTGCTTGGCTGACGGTACCCTGAGGAGTCCCTCTCTGTGAGAGCGCACAGGTCGGTGGGAGGCAAATAAGCCCTCTTGTTAAGTTGTGTTGAGGATTACTGAAAACAACATTTCCAGATTTGATGCTCTTCCACTATATTAGACTTCCATTCCCAGAATCTCTAGCTATTACAGCCGTTGGTAAGGAATTCTAGGAGCTTCATTCCAAATATAGCTCGAGAGCATAAGGTCAGCAAAATACAGCTCAGAGAAAAAACTATCACGTATCTTAAATGTCCAGGAAAAGGTTTTGTTTTGCTTTGTTTTTTCCTCCAATGCACTTTGGTGTATACTATACCTTGCAGGTGTTAGGCATCATGTACTACACAAATTCAGAGTCAATCCAGGTTCTCAACTGACCACAGACACCGCCAAACAGGGTTTTCTAGGCAGGGCATTTACAGATGCTTTGCAAAAAATATCAAATGTATGAAGTTATTTTGTTAAGTCTTAAGGAATTAAATGTAGGACAGATGACTAACAAAATAACAGAGTTGAAAGGGACCTTAGAAGTCTTCTAGTCAATCCCCTGCTCAGGCAGAAACCCCTATACCATTTGTGTATTGAATTTATGTTTACCAACAAAGAAATAAAGGGAGACTAGTATAGATCTAGGGGACGTGATGGCTCAGTGGCTAAGAAACCGAGCTTGTCGATCAGAAGGTCAGCAATTCAGCAGTTTGAATCCTTAGTGCCGCATAATGGGGTGAGCTCCCATTACTTGTCCCAGCTTCTGCCAACCTAGCAGTTTGAAAGCACGTAAAAAATACAAGTAGAAAAATAGGGACCACTTTGGTGAGAAGGTAACAGCACTCCATGCGCCTTCGGTGTTTAGTCATGCTGGAGATGTCTTCGGACAGCGCTTGCTCCTCGGCTTAGAAACAGAGATGAGCACCGCCCCTAGAGCCAGAAATGACTAGCACAGATGTGTGGGGGAACCTTTACCTTTAGTATAGATCTATTTCAAGCTATTTAGCTCTCATCAGCTAACCATACCTTCTAGGATTTGAACCTGGGCTACTTGCATATTAAGTAGATGTATTAACCTCTACACCACAGACTCTCTTTACTTTGTTGGCTATAGCAGGGGAGATACTGTTTTTCTGGTGAGACCCATCTATCAGGGCAATCTGGTCTACGTAGAAGGGCCGTGGTGGCTCAGGCTATAAGATAGCCTGTTATTAAAACACAGCAGCCTGCAATTACTGCAGGTTCAAGTCCCACCAGGCCCAAGGTTGACTCAGCCTTCCATCCTTTATAAAGTAGGTAAAATGAGGACCCAGATTGTTGGGGGGGCAATAAGTTGACTTTGTATATAAATATACAAATAGAATGAGACTATTGCCTTACACACTGTAAGCGCCCTGAGTCTTCGGAGAAGGGTGGGATATAAATGTAAAAAAAATAAAAATAAATAAATAAAAATAATACCCAACTATGGGAAGCAGTATGCTGTGTCCCATAATTGGGTAGACCAGGTTGCCCTGATAAATCGGTCTCACTGAAAAAACACCTGTACCATTTTAGACAAATGGTTGTCCAATCTCTTCTTAAAAAGCTCCAGTGTTGGAGCACCCACAACTTATGGAGGCAAGTTGTTCCACTGATTAATTGTTCTCATCATCAGGAAATTTCTCCTTAATTCTAGGTTGGTTTTCTCCTTAATTAGTTTCCATCCTTTGCTTCTTGTCCTGCCTTCGGGTGCTTTGGAGAATAGGTTGACTACATCTTCTTTATTCTTTATTCTCTGTCTTTGGCAAATACCAGAAAGGAACGTGTCCTCATTTTCCCGATTCCAAATCGTTTCTGCCAATGAAGTTTTACTAATTTAAAACTGATGGGATGAGAAGTTGAACCAGCGCTCCTGCTGGGGCTGAAATTACTTTTTCAAGAAGACTGGCTTTTTCAAACTAAGTACAGCCCATGGCATTTACTGTATGTTTTCAATGACCATTACACATCGGAAAAGGAGGAAAAAACCTACTGTGTGCTAAAAATGCAAAGACTTAAATCTTTCAGAGGTAACCCATTTGTATCTGATGCATCATGTCAGAGAGCTGGTAGAGGCTCCCAGAACAGAAGGCAGCTTCAACAAAATAGTGGAATTTCGGCCTTTAAAGACTAATTTAAAAAAAACCCTAAGATATGAGCCTTCATAAGCTAAAATTCCCCTCTGTCACTTGTTCTTCTTTCTGCTTTTTCCACCCTCCACCCCCCTAAATTGCATAAAATTCAAAATCCCTCCTATTTTACAAGTAGCTTACAAGTTCCAGGAATCACACTTTTAATTGTAAGGTGCATGAAAGCCGAATATTTGAGCCACAATGCCAGCCTGAACTGTACCTTCCTGAACACACACTATGGGAAATATCAATATGAGATCTTCTACTCTATTTAATAAGATTGGTTGTTAATTTTTTTTTTAAGGCCAGACATTCATAAGGCATGGGTGGGTGAATACCAGGGACAAAATTTGCAGCATCCCAACATAACATAAACTCCATCCCTTACATATTTATGTAACCTCCCAGAATCACTGACAGTTGGATGGCATATACATTTAATTATTATGGTTATTATGGTTGGTCAGAGAGTCAGTCAGATGTTTAGACTGGATTTGGCATTATTGCATACACAAAAATATAAAATCACAGCTTCCAGTCCTTTAATTGGTGGTGGTCTTCATATGCATTGAGTTCCTCTCAAGAACCTAGAATGCTGCAATGTATCATCATAGTATATGTGTGGGCCAAAGCAGTTTGGCTTTTCATAACTGAAATTTTATCGATGTGCAGATTTTTTAAATTCTGCCCATCATTTTATATTATGGTTGACTCAACCTTCCATCCTTCCAAGATCGGTAAAATGAGGACCCAGATTGCTGGGGGCAATATGCTGACTCCGTAAACTTTGCTGGCTGAGGGACTCTGGGAGTTGAAGTCCACAAGTTTTAAAGGGACCAAGGTTGGAGACCCCTGCTGTAAACCACTTAGAGAGGGCTGTAAAGCAGTATATAAGTCTAAGTGCTATTGCTATTATGTACCAACGTGCCAGTTATTATTGTGCAACACCATACTGAAAGCATGAAAAAGGAACTTGTGTTCCTTGTGACACATTTCTTTATTTTGCCATCATCGTGGCTGCAGAGAAGCTTATGTTTATCATAATAACAGAATGAGAAAATGTGGAGAAACCTAAAAAGAGGTTTACAAACAATTGACACTATTCAAATGTGTGAGTTGAAAGAAAAACAAGTCATGATATACAGTAGTGTCTCCCTCCATGGACTCATCCCCTGTCAAGTCTAGGTTTGATTAGAACATAAACACTGTAAGGGCTTCCAATCATAAGAAAAATGGAAACCATGGTGCTATTTTGTCCTTTTGAAAATAGCCATTCCTGTCTAGCTGCACTCCTGCTCAGAGGGTTGCTTGAGCAACTTCCAATTATGTTGTATATACAACTTCACCACAGTCTATAATTACCTAAAGTCTTTATGAAGAAATTCTTAGCCATTAGAAAACTTTGTTTCCCCAAAAGTTTATCTTCACTATTGATTTTTGTCCTTCAAGAATTGAAAACCACCAGCTAAAGTTTCCTACCTGACAGAAACCTTTGAGATGTGATGGGAATTGCAGTCACAACAGCTTTGGAGAACACCAAGTTAGGGCAGACTTAGATTACAGATAAGAAAACAGTAAGAGCTAGAACTTGGCATATGTAAGAGTGGTATGGTACCCAAGGTGTTGGTCTAAATCAGGGGTGTCAAACTCAAGATCCGGAGATCCATGGAGTACTTAGATCTGGTTCACAGGGCCATCTTGAAAACAGTGAAGGACCAGCCTGTGGTGCTTCTGTCAGCAAAAATGGAGCTCAGGAGGCTGGGTGCGGCCATCCTGAGCTGCATTTTTACTGGCAGAGAGTTGCAGGAGGCCATGGCAGCTGAAAACGAAGCTTTATTTATTTATTTATTTATTTATTTATTTTGTCACAACATTATATATAAGCATCACATAAAAAGATTATATAGTATATAAACATATATATGAGGTAATATAAGGAAGTATAAGCCTATATATATATAAGAAGAAAAAAGAAAAACAATAATACAGGAACGGTAGGCACGTTTGTGCTCTTATGCACGCCCCTTATAGTCCTCTTAGGTGAGGTCAATAGTAGAAAGTTTTTGGTTAAAGCTTTTGGGATTATGGGAAGAGACCACAGAGTCAGATAATGTGTTCCAAGCACTGATAACTCTGTTACAGAAATCATGTTTTTTGCAATCTAGATTAAAGCGGTTAACATTAAGTTTAAATCTATTGGTTGCTCTTGTATTATTGCAATTGAAGCTGAAGTAGTCTTTAACAGGAAAGACATTACAATAGATGATTCTATGAGTTAAACTTAGGTCTTGTCAAAGGCGACGGAGTTCTAAGTTCCAAGCTTCTAAAAACAAGCTTGGGAGGTTGTTTTTGCTGGCAGAGCACTCAGGCCACCACAGACGCCCCCGACATGAGTGATGTTGAGGTGGCCACGTCCATCCTCGCCACACCCACCCTAGCCCCCAGAGGTCAAACACAACCCTGATGCGGCCCTCAATGAAATCGAGTTTGACACCCCTGGTCTCGATCCAAGCTCATCCTCAGCCTCTGAAACTCCCCTTGGAGACTTCGGGTCACTGACTCTTCCCAGCTCAACCTACTTCACAGGGGGGTTGTTTTTGTGCAAAAATTGGTGGAGGAAGCAATAGAGAGTAAGGTCCTAAAGGAAAAGTGATATCTAAATCAAACAAATAAATAAAGCTAGCCTGGAATAGCAGTTACATTCAGGATTTGAAAACCAATAAGGGAGGGGAGATTTATTATAACAGATAAGAGGTCAAGTACATAGAAGGGCATCTTCAGGTGGGCTCAAAAGACCCAAGATAGAGATCACAGCAGGACAGCAGCACATACACCTTGTCCTGTGTATGTGTGAGTGTGTGTGTACGTGCAATAATGCACATACATACAGAAGGGTGAAGCTTCAATTGTGCTTCTGTCTGTTCTCACACACACGTTCTATGCTGCAGATGCTGCTGGATATGGAATTTTATTTCTTTGGGCCTCACTTTCTTTCTTACTAAGGATATGACAGTTTCTAGGGGGAAGAAAAAAACAACTAACCGTATCTATCCCAACTGCAATATCCCATTTATGTTATTTTTGGGCTGATATGATTACATTTCTCCTTTCTGCAGGCCTTTACAACTGTGTTCAGTGGTGTGGAATGAGATCCCCAAAGTACAAAACACAGTGACTCTGAGCAGATTTGATTAGAACCTCTTAAGGTAGACAAGAAATACTATGCCCTGCAGATACTGTATTCTATAACTCCCACTAATTCTTTTCAGTGAGTAGAAGTTGATAAAAGTCAAGGTACAGTACTATATTGCCTATTTTTCTCTCAGAGGAAGTGCTGGATGAAAGTTTATCAATGTTATACATATAAAGATATATATAAATCGTCTAAAATAGTGGTCTCCAATTGGTGGTCTGTGGACCACCAGTGGTCCACAAGAAAATTCTAGTGGTCTGCAGAAAAATTATTTGCATTTTTTATATTGCACTAAATACTATTTATCTTTTTTTTAAAAAAAATCATATTAGTGGTCCGCGGGATTCAAAATTATGAATTTAGTGGTCCCTGAGGTCCGAAAGGTTGGTGATCCCGATCTAAAATCTGTATCATCTACACCCATAAACTTTATTAAAATTCTACTCATAAAATAAAACATAAAAACGGTACATAAATATACTTTATATACAAAAATATAAACTTGCAGATAAAACTAAACAGCTACTTTTTTTAAGAAAAAAAGCATATAGTCCATTTTCACCCTTACTTTTCTCATGGATTCATTAACCATTTTTGATTCTTTTATACTGTTATAATTGCTATTTAAATTTTTCCATCATCTCCCTTTATTTAATCTATAAAACCCTTTTATCATCAAGCTATTTTTCTCCAGTTTTGTAAAATAATCCATAAATGGACTCAAGTCTTTAATGAAAGCCTCTGCAGATTTCCCTCTCATTAGTTTTGCCAACTCTACCAAGTCCATATGTTAATTATCCAGTCTTCAACCTTTGAAGCTTCCTTATTTTTCCATTTCTGCTCATGCAATAATCTTTCTACAATAAGGCATCATGTTTTTTTACTGATTTCATTGGAAAAGGGTGATTATTTTCACCAATGTCCTTTGTCATTTTTGGACCAAAATGTTCTGGCTATTTCACAAGTTCATCACATATTTCATATCTTTTGATTTCACCAATCCACCAGGCGATTCAAACCTGAATATTAAATACAATTAGGATAAAAATATCAACATCCCAGAAACAGCTATGGAGATGTCAAACATTTTTTAAAAATACCAATATAATTCAGCCCCATATTCAGTGGTGGGATTCAGCCAGTTCGCACCACTTTGAGAGAACCGGTTGTTAACTTTCTGAGCAGTTTGGCAAATTGGTAGTTAGAAGAAATCATTACGGCAGAGAACCGGTTGTTAAATTACTTGAATCCCACCACTACCTATATTGATTGATTAGCCCCAGAAGGCCTCTAAAGAGACACTGGTGCCAAGCAAGATGTCACCCAACAGTATTAATAACTGAATTTTTCTACTAAGACACTGCTGTTCAAAAAACCAGGAAGAAATAATGGCGCTTGGTCAAATAGTCTCTACAATCCATGCTAAGTAGGTCTTCAAACAAACATACGGCACTGATGTCCATAAGCAGAGGGACTTCATGTTTATTGTTATATGCACTGTCATTTGCAAAAGAACGGTCTCACAAGGGAAAAATTCCCTGACATGTAACTGTACATATAAAATTCTCTTTTTTGCAAAGCATTGTAGATCTGCTGAAGAATCTAAGTCAATTGAGCAAAGTTGAGATGGTTATGAATGTTGTCTTCTACCCATGTTGATATATAAGTTCTTTCTACATTAGTATTGTTTATTAAGTGATTAGTCTTATATATAATACAAGAAATCTCTGTTTCAAAGCCAAAGAGCCAGCGCTGTCTGAAGACATCCATGGTCATGTGGCTGGCATGAGTAAATGCCAAAGGCACACGGAACACTGTTACCTTCCCACCAGAGGTAGTCCCTATTTTTCTATTTGCATTTTTTTACGTGCTTTCAAACTGCTAGTTTGGCAGAAGCTGGGACAAGTAACAAGAGCTTACCCCGTTATGTAGCACTAGGGATTTGAGCCGCTGAACTGCTGACCTTTTGATCAACAAGCTCAGCATCTTAGCCACTGAGCCACCGCATCCCTATATAGAATATAAGACTATATAAATTATAGTTATATAATATAATATAATATAATAATTATATAATTAATATAATAATTTATATATAATTATTAATATAATATAATATAATTAATATAATACACACACACACACATACAGTATGTTCTTAAGTCAACTATCTTAAATATAAACTTAGCAGTTCTGTTCACAATGTATAGATTTGAGCCCATGGGAAATAGGACAATCTGTGATTCAGATCCCAGTGGGCTGTTCTTTCAACTAGGGGAAGTTAAACATCTAAGCCTAAGAGGGTCATACGGTTGATGATAAAAAATAAAAAACCATGTCTAATATCTTTTATGGCTTGGACATCACATTTACACATTCTCTTATGCTATGGCAGGTGATGAAAGTGCCTCTATTAACCATGGACTTCAACAACTCAGACCTTGCTCTAAAGTAGGCTCTTCTTGAGAATTGTGTCAGATTTATTGACCACTTCTTTCTTGAGAAAGAGAAAGAGGAGAGAATGAGAGATAGATAGATAGATTGCATTTATGCACACAGAAATACTCATATCTATATCTATATCTATATCTATATCTATATCTATCTATCTATCTATCTATCTATCTATCTATCTATCTATCTATCTATCTATCTATCTATCTATGCCTCTGTGTGTATTTACATGTGTCTCTGATATGCACACACACACATATACACATGCACAAAAATTACATAAGTGTTCCACTTTTAAAAATTCAGCACAGTTCTTTCCTTTCCACTCTGGCTCCCTCCTTTGTTTGCCTTTCATTGTTTTAAGACTAATTATTTGAAGCTTTCCACTTTTAACTTACAGTATTTTATCCAATGCACTCATTCTGCAAAGACATGACTTCTTGCCTTTGCATATTATTAGTCATTCCTGAATGTTTCCTATTTTCATGCTGTCGAATGTATAGCCCAGTGAATGGTTCATTACTGCAAGGCAGGGAAAGGAATAGAAAAATAAATAAAAGTAAAAGATGGCTTAAGGAAAGGATCCTTTTCCTTGCCATAACTAGAAACACCATGTAAGCAAAATCAGTGTCAGACTGTTTTTTATAGGAAGCTTAATGCCATATCTCTTTGGTTAGTCTCAAGATTATCACAGCCAGGTGGCTAAGAGAGGCAGTGGGGGAAATCCTTGGCAGGAGGAAAAATAGCACTGCATGTTCACCTTTACTTAAACAGAGAGTAGAGTCCACTAAAGCAGTGATGGCTAACCTTTTTGTTGTCACGTGCCAAAAGCACGGAAGCATGCATGTGACAGGACGCATGCGTGCCTGCACCCATAATGCAATGGGCACACAACTCTCCCGCAAGCCCCACCCCCTGCTTATGTACACGCAACCCCCCCATGCTCCCCTATCCCCCTGCACATGGGCAGATGACCCCCCCCCACGCTCCCCACGCACCCCGATTTAAGCCTAGTAGTCCTCCCTGCAGCCTCCTGGGAGCAAAAATGGATGGGGCCCCGCTCCCTGTTTTGGGCCTAGTAGGCCCACCTGCACTTATAACCCATAATGCAATGCACGCACAATCCCCCCTGCATGCCCCCTACCTACCCACACATGCACACATATCTCCCACATGTGCCCCGCCCCTGCACATGTGTGGCAAAGACCCCAAAATCAGCTGGCCGGCGAGAGGCGTGCATGCACGCGCAGTGGAGCTGAGCTGGGGCGATGGCTCGTGTGTTCTCAGAGAGGGTTCTGCGTGTGCCATAGGTTCGCCATCATGGCACTAAAGCATCAGCAGCTTATATGCATGACTTAGAAATGAGATCATCTGTCTAAAACCATATTCCAAAATTTCTTAGGCCTACCTATGAGGAATTGAGTTCAAGCAACAATATATAAATAACACTGATTTAACAGTGCTGGCTGAGCAATATTTGGAATGCCACAGGAGGGCGACTCTTGCTGTAAATGATCATGAATGTCCTTCTGATATTAATGTGGGTGTTAATACTAAGCATCCAAGAGAGCATACTGGCCCATTTATTGTCAAAAGGAATCCAGTTGTCTTCCTTTCACCTTTGACTTTTTGCCACAATGTTGTTGAGACTCTAGAAAAAGTATAGAGAAGAGCAACAAAGACAATTAATGGACTGAAGGCTACAACCAGGGGTGAAATGCTACCGGTTTGGGCCGGTTCGCCCAAACAATTAATAAAAAATGCTACCGGTTCACCTGAACCGGTAGTAAAAAAATGCTTTAAAAAGGTAAAAAGAGGTTCCGACGATCTCATGGCACAGCTGATTGTCACAGCTGATTGTCAGAACTATTTTTTACTTTTTAAAAGCATTTTTAACTACCTATTTGCCTGAACCAGTAGTAAAAAAATGCTTTTAAAAAGTAAAAAAAAAAAAGGTTCGATGATCACGGGCACGGTTGATTGTCACAGCTGATCATCGGGATTTTTAAAACTTTTTTTAGTTAAAAAGTGCTTAAAAAAAGAAAAAAATTGGCCACGTCCACCCAGTCACAGGAACCCCCCACCAAGCCATGCCCACCAAGCCACACCCATAGAACCGCTAGGGAAAATTTTTAAATTTCACCACTGGCTACACCATATGAAGAATGGTTGCAGGAATTGGGTATGCGTAGTTTAATGAAAAGAAGGAATAAGGGAGACATGATAGCAGTGTTCCAATATCTAAGATCTGCCACAAAGAACATGAACTCAAGCTATTCTTCAAAGCACCTGAGGGCAGAACAAGAAGCTATGGATAGAAGCTAATTTTTTATTTATTTATTTATTTATTTGCATTTATATCCCGCCCTTCTCCGAAGACTCAGGGCGGCTTACACTATGTTAAGCAATAGTCTTCATCCATTTGTATATTATATACAAAGTCAACTTATTGCCCCCAACAATCTGGGTCCTCATTTTACCTACCTTATAAAGAATGGAAGGCTGAGTCAACCTTGGGCCTGGTGGGACTTGAACCTGCAGTAATTGCAAGCAGCTGTGTTAATAACAGACTGTCTTAGCGGTCTGAGCCACCAGAGGCTCAAGAAGAGAACCAACCTAGAACTACGGAGAAATTTCCTGACAGAAATTTCCTGACAAAGTCTTCCACAATTAATCAGTGGAAGAAAAAATGCTTTTCCCCCCACAATTAATCAGTGGAAGACTTTGCCTTCAGAAGTTGTGGATATAGGGTCTTTTGGCATGTTCTGTAGGTTCTTTAATTCCAAGAATTAAAATTTCATTTATAGAACATAAAGGAAGTAAAGGATTTATGTAGACCAGCTTTCAAATCCATCTTCCTTGATTAGGCTTTTAATTCTTGCCATGACCCGATTGTTTATCTCTACCTGGTTATAAGATAAATGTCGCACGGCAGAAAAACATTTTAAGATCAGTTTTTAAAGGTGGAGGAAGGGAGACCAGATTCTGAATTGAAGCTTATCCCTCCGTTCTTTTCATGGTGTTAAAACGACCTTGTGCTACTAGAATAGAAGGGTGAAAAATGACTCTCTTGCAGTGGAAAGCGTTGGAAAAAGATTGTCACATGCTGTGAAGCGTTATACCTAGATTAGAATCATACAAGCCATGTGGCATTCTTGTGGAAGCAAAGGTTGGGGTTTGAACTAGCAAGATAGATAAAGTATTGATGCTTTTGAACTTCGCATCGTGGAATAGATTCCTGAGAATACCGTGGATGGCTGAGAAAACAAACCAATGTATCATTGAACAAGTCAACCCAGAATTTTCCACCAAGGCACAAATGACCCAAATTATTCTACTTTGGACATATTCTGCAAAGAGCTAGCTCTCCGAAAAAGAGTGTGATGAATGCACCATTGGGAGACTTGAAAGAACAGGTTGGAGATAGACTGTCATGGATAAGAAGATCTATTTACGTGATCTCTAGGCATTAAAAAAAAAGACAAAATGGCACACTATCACATAATCAAAGCATTACAACTCCACCAATTAATTCCAACATAGAAGAAAGAAAGTTCTGCTGATTTCAGAAAGATTTGCTTTTAGTAACCATCTATGGGATTCCAGCAGCAGCCTTGAACTCATTGGACATAAATAAGGTTACGCTGTCGGTTGAATTTCTTAGTGCAAGCTCAGAACCCACCTACACAGAACCCAAAAAATAAAATAACATTACACGATCCAGCAGTTGGTTTTTTACAATGGCCAGCCAGATACCTCTGCAGATGTTGCATGCAGGGGCTGGAGATATGGCCCTCTTGGGCTATTGTTCTCTGCTGTTGTCTCAAAGGTGCTTTTCAAAAGACAACTGGATTTTCTTGGGTTTTTTTTCCCCTTGAAAATGTTTCACTTCTCATCCAAGAAGCTTCTTCAGTTCTGACTGAATGGAGTGGGGGTAAAACAGAAGGATTTATTTTCTTTGCAGTCAGCTGGTCATTAGCACTCTGAAGATCAGTCCAGTCACCTTCTGAAAAGGTGGGACAACCATGACCTGGCTAGTTGAGACTCTACATAGACACTTTTCCTGCAGTTAGTATTTGGAGGAGACGCAAAATCTTCAGGATCAGGACCAGAGCCAATCTTCCAGACCCCTTTTAAAACAATTGAAGCTGATGGCCATTGCTACTCCTAGGAAGTTAGCACCCCTCTCCTAGGAAAATGAGATATTTTAGAATAGAATATTTCCCCTAAAAGGGAGGCAGAAACTCAGCCCCCCCCACACACACCTTTGTCAATGGGCCATTAAGGCCTGGGCCAATCTATTCTATATAACAAAGATCTACCTCCTTCAAGCAGAGCCATAATAGGAATTGCCCAAAACCCTTTCATTACATCATCACCCAGCAAGACTCAACCAAGCCTGGGACAAAGACAACCTACAAAGTTACCCCTGCATGGCCCCATGGGACAATGACAACCAACAAGCTCAAATTCAAACCCCAAGAGAGGGTATAAATCTCTCTCTCTCTCTCACCCATGTGCCTTTTTTGCCCAGGACCTCAAACCAGGTCCTGGCCATCATTAAAAAACATCTTTCCAATCAGCCACCCTGATTTCCAGTGTCTTTCTCCCCACTTGGAACTGAACCCAGATGGATTTCTATTCCAACATGGAAGATGGATTTACATGGGATAATTATGTGTAGTAAGGGTGGCCTATGCGTCCACCATTGTGAGATTGGGCAATGCCTTTTCAAGACGGCATGATTATGTCACTCTCAGCACAACCTTGGCTTGCTAGCAGGCTTTTGGGATTTGACCAGCACAGTTTTACTGAGGAGATCCAGAGCCTGCTTGATTTTATAGCACAAACAGAAATAACTGAAGAGAACTAGTTTCATAAATACTTGGACTCTGAGCCCTGAAGGACAAGAAGCACTTTGAATTGTTCCCAGAAACTGATTGGTAAGCAATGTAGCTCCCCAAATGAAACTACCATATTTGTACAACTGTATTCTGGGGAAATTATGAGCATCTTCAAGGAGAGTCCCACATAGAACACTTTGCAGTAATCCAAATTGGGCTATATCAGCTATGTTTCCAGTCATCTAGTGTTGAGACCAATTCAAGAGACAAATCACTGATAGACTGATAAGGTACATGTGCCAGAAAAGAGATGGAAATCACAGAATAAATAAAGAGCACTTTGAGACCATATGCATTTATATTGTGATAAATAGGTATCATGTGGTTGTCCACAATCTTTTTGGCAGCCATTTTGTGAGAATGACTGTAAGATATTCTCCGATTCAAAACTTGACAATTAGCCTCCAAAAGTAAGTATTTCTGCTTTATATCAATTTAATGGTTAGATAAATGAATTAAAATATATTTATTTTTAAAAGTGCTCCCAAATAATCAGTACGTAGTTCATAAAAATGGCAAATACCATTTTTAAGGCATATGGAAGAGAACTTCCTTTCTGACCCATATTTACATTAAATAAAACCTGAAATTATGTAGCTTGCTTGAGAAACATTGCCTTTATCCATATTCAGAGTTTTGTGTATTTAATTGAAAGTTATTTTAACTGCAACTGATGAATTTATTAATTAAAATGTCTTTAATTAGGTTATAGCCAAAAAGTTTGTCTACATGCACCTATCTACATCATACCAGTTATAAGATACCTTTTAATTTTATTTTTCTTAAATGTTGAAAGAAGGAATGATAATGAAAAATGATGATGAAAAATTATGCATGCTAATCATATTGTCACTCAAGCATGCTGAGAGATGAACCTTTCTTTTTTTCTTTTTTGTTTTGTTGAAATCACCTAACACATTAATTACTATATCCACAGAGATATGAAACTACTTGATCCATCAAATCCTTGCAATATGGAATATATCAAGGTAAGAGGGAGACAAAATTTCATGAATAGATTTTACTGTATATTTCAAGCTTCCAACAAGTTCTCTTTCTTCTAATATATGTTAGAACATGGCAAGCAAAACATGAAAAATCATAGACCAAGTTCAACCTTGGCGAATTGATTTTGATGTCAGTGGAGTTGATCTCAAAATTATAATTGCCCTGCTGCTTTAAAATAGATTATATTTTATGTGTAAAAATAAAGCTGAGGAACATTTTAATACATACCTCCTGAGCCAATAGTATATCAAGGTTTAATTTGTTGTAGTTCATGTACATAATAAAACATTGAGCAGATCCTGCTGAGAAGTACATACAGGGCACTTACTGAAGAAAATTAACTATGACAAATCAAAATTACAAATGAGATATGGAATACGGTTGGTTCTTTGAAATAAACCATGGCTAATAACTGAAAACAGCGTCTCTGAAAAAGAGCATATCTATTAAGAATTAAGAACACATATTTCTACAGGATTATCAGCGAGTACTCTCAAAATATGTGATGTGATGTGATGTGATGTGATGTTGTGTTGCGTTGCGTTACCTCATCTCACCTCACCTTACCTTACCTTATCTTCAGGGAAAACTTGCTATACTATATTGTACTGTACTCTACCATACCACACCATACCACACCACACCACACAATACCAATACTAATATTATTAGTACACTACTATCCCCCTCTATAGTGATTTTCAGAACTACATAGGCAAATGAGAAAGGACACTCAAAGAATTTCTAGTCAATATCCAATTAAAAACATTAATACAATCAGCCTGAACTAATTTTAAAGCTGTGCAAACTGTTCAAAAGAGCATTTCACCTTCAGAATTACTGTTTTACAATTCCTGCATAAGCATCTAATGTGCCTTTATGGACATATCCCACTGACCTCGAAAGGATTTCAAGGTGACCCAGTCTGAATATCAGCAGAGTACTTTTAAGAGAACATTGGGAAAGACACTACTGTATATTAGAACACATAGAATAATAGAGCTGGAAGGGACCTTGGAGATCTTTTAGTTCAACTCCCTGCTTGAGCAGAGAGACCCTAAACCATTTCATATAAATGATTGTCCAGTCTGTTTTTGAAAACCTCCAGTGATGGAGCACTCACAACTTCTGAAGGCAAGTTGTTCCATTTGTTGATTGCTCTCTCTGTTAGGAGTCTTCTCCTTAATCCTTAGGAGAAACACCTCCTTAGTGATTGTCTCCTTGCTTTGTTTCCATCCACAGTGTAGCTGTGAGCAATTTTTTTTCCTGAATGAATTGCACAAACTCACTAATCTTTCTACATTTGAGGCATAACTGACCATTAATATTATTAATAGTTCACCCTTCTCTCCATTAGCTTATAACAAACGATCGTTATTAGCACTGAGCAAAACCTGGATTCATACAACTGATTTGAAGGTGATTTGATTCATTCTCCAAATTTAATTGCTTTTCTGAATCATCGCACCACCTTCAACTCAACTCAGCTTGATGCTTTTGAAATAGGTGCATTTGAATCAACCTGGTTTTGAAATCAGAGCAGAGCCTATCCATACATAGCGTACCCTACTTTTGGGGTCATTGTGATTAGAAATAAGGCTATTAGCAAGTAGGATTAGGTGGCAAACCTTATGTGGCAGAGTTGGGCAGCGAAAGAGATGTGGTGAAATGAGATTCCCAAGGAATTAAGTAGATTAAGCTGCCCTGTTGCCAGTATGCAAGATTGAATTTTTGGTTCCAGCCAACTTCTGTATACAGAAATAGCAAGGGGGTGGGGTATTGTTTTGTCCTTCATTTCTGGCAGCAAATTTTTTTGGATGAGTCCTCATCTTGATGGACCTCTGGCCTTTCAGTATATCAGAATAGAATATAGAATAGAATATTCTTTATTGGCCAAGTGTGACATCAGGACTTCATAATACTTTGATGGCACAGCCCATTTGTAATTATATATGAGCTAAACTGCATCTTCTTTGCAGTAAAGGTTTCTATGTATGTACCACCAAGAAATAGCTTTTAATCAAGAGAAATTATAATGTCTAACAATGCTGGGATCATATAAATCCTTGATTCTATGAAGCAATATGATTACCAGTCTGGGTAATTTAATTTTCCTGTCCCTTCATTAAGGGATTGATTGTTATTGAATGTAGAAAAGCATTCATTTTTAATGTTAGAATATGCCATTTCCAATACATTTTAAATCAGTCCATTTTTTCTCACGTCTCAAAATATGTTCTCAGTTGATAATATTTTTTACTATATATAAATGCATTTCACAATGTAATTCATAAAAATGGTTCCTCTCAGGACAGTGCCAGCATTTCAGGTTTCCTGATAGCTAAAGATAGTACTACATGAACCTGGTTTTCTAAATTTCTGCTTTATCCATTGTATCACATTGAATCATATATTAAAAAAAACCTTACATTATGGAAGAATATAAGCAAAATAGTAAATAATTGTGTTCTTTGGTAAACTGATTTTCCTAATGTTATTAATTATAGGATAAACTCATGTTTTAAAAACATATAGAATTTTTAAAAAGCTTGATTTTTCACAGAGTGCTTCCTGGGCAGTTTATTTAATGTTTAGTTTTTGACCTCTAACTCATATGCGATTGTTGTTTCTGAAGACCTACCACAGCTGGAGGTCTGAAGAAATTAAGCCAGGAACCCTTTTTACATGAAGTTGAAAAACAGCTGGTTATAATGCAGTACTGCAGGCTATTTGTTGACTGCCAGCTGCCTGCAATTTGGCACTTCGAATCTCACCAGGCTCAAGGTTGACTCAGCCTTCCATCCTTCCAAGGTCGGTAACATGAGGACCCAGATTGCTGAGGGCAATATGCTGACTCTGTAAACTGCTTAGAGAAGGCTGTAAAGGATGTGAAGCAGTATATAAGACTTAAGTGCTATTGCAATTGCTAAATTACTACTGATTATTTATGTAATTTCTGGAATACAAGCCTAAATGTCTTGTTCTCGTAGAATTTATGGAAGGTCCCTACCAGTACCTTGGTTAATAATGGTAATTGGAACTGGAATTTCTATCACTAAGTGATGAGTTCATAAAGTGTGACATCACTAAGTGACACAATTGTAAAGCATGGCGTCACATGACTGTCCTGCTTAGCTGTTCTGGCCCTTCTGGTTGTCATGCTTAAGTGCAACCTCACATGATCACATTTGCGACTTCCTGTTGCAGTGGTGAAATCCAATTTTTTTCACTATTGGTTCTGACTTGGTGGATGTGGCTTGGTGGATGTGGCAGGGGAAGGATACTACAAAATCTCCATTCCCATCCCACTCCAGGGGAAGGATACTGCAAAATCCCCATTCCCTCCCCACTCCTGGGGGAAGGATATTCTAAAAACTTCATTCCCACCCAACTCTGGGGCCAGCCAGCAGTGGTATTTGCTGGTTCTCCGAATTACTCAAAATTTCCACTGCTGGTTCTCCAGAACCTGTCAGAACCTGCTGGATTTCACCCCTGTCTTGTTGGCTTCTCCATTGAGTTCACTTGTCAGAAGACAGCAGTAAAGGTTACAAATGGTGATTATGTGACAGTACAACTCTGCAGCACTGCAATTGTGAACCAGTCAACTAGCCCCTGGATCATGATACCATGACTGTGGGAATGTTGTGACAGCTAGAACTTGAGGACCTGTTGTCCCAGCCTTGTCATCACTTTGAACAATTGCTAAACAAGTGTCTAGGTCTAGGACAACCTGTATTTTGAAGTTAGTTTCATGTGGTCTTGCATGAAAAAAAGAAAGTTGGTTTTATTTATATTAAATACCATAGAGAATGCTTTATAAGAGCTGCAATTATCTAGCAGTGAAGTTACAATTCAAAAGCTGGGGCATGGACCATTAACTCATAGAGCTTGAATGCGTATTATTCTTCCACATAGACTATCCTGGTATTATTCCTAGTATGTGAAAACTATCAGGACATCAATAATTGTGGATTTTATTGGCATGAGAATTGGCTAAAAGAATCATCCTAGGCTGCTTGCAGGTGAGATCGATATCTGATTGCTGATCTAAGTTATTTTTCAACATTTGAATTCTCTCTTTAAAAAAAAAAACCTCAAGAAAAAGGCAAGCAGGAAAACATTTCAGCAATTTATCGATAGATTTTTATTTGGGATTTTTTTCTATTGTTTTACACATCTTCCCCTCTTCCTTCTTATCTTAATGTTTAATTTTTTAGTTACATTACATTGAACTGATACAGTACGTACTGTACATATAAATTTTATTCTTCTAAAGTTTAATATAATAGCAATAAATAATAAAAATGCATCTTTTAATCAAGTATTTCACAATGATTTTATCCATTGTCTTAATTCTTGTTTTTATTCCAAGTTCAGTCCTTTTGTTACATTATTTCTCTCTTGGTTTTCTAATGTGGTCTGAGCCAAAAAGTATAAAAAAATATTATGAATAAATAGCCGTTCAGTTAAGATCTAGAATCACTTTTGAGATTTAGGTTTGCCTAATTGATCAAGTGCTTCCCTCTTCAATTTCTCAGTTTATTTAGAAAAAGAGGAACAGGGATGAGGAATGCTTTGGAATTAGGGCAAATATCCTGTAACATAAAAGCAAGGTTGGATTTGTTCTGAATTCTTGTTTAGATTACAAGGAATGTATAATAAATAATGTTTCGTATCTGTTATATTATGCTACCTTACTGCTAAAGAAGATTCAAACAGTTAAGAGTTACTTCCAGCCAAGTTAACATTAACAAAGATGTTAAACAGAAGGTGAAAAACTAATGTTGTCTATATTTGTGATTGTGTAGCTAAGAATATTAGACTTCCTTATGCCCCAGATGTCAAAACTCTGGTAAATTTCTAGATTGGCATGAAATTGTGAATAATATTCACACTCTACCTTGTAGAAATGTTTCAAAAAGAGCTGCAGTCCTTTAAAACTCACGGAGTACGTTAGTGACAGATTATTTTGATTGGAGTTTAAATGCTTTTTAAACAGAACAGTAATCAACAAAACATTGGAAAGGGGGGAAAAAGGAACATAAGGACAAAAAAGCTGCATAAAACAGAAATAGCACAAAAGAAAAATAAACATTTGGGAGTATATTGGCAATTTCACAGAGAGATACCTGTTTTTATTGAATCCTACTTAAGTAAGTAAAGTAAATAAAGTCATCCAAAGATTTCCATGCAGTTTTCTTGATGGTAATACTATATGGAAGCAATTTTGTTATTGCTTCTGGGTTTGCTTGTTGGTTTTCCAGTCTACCCAACACCCTGCTGTATTTTCTTGCATAGTTTCTTCTCTGGTAATATTGAACTGCAAACTAAGACAGACCAATTCTTGAATAGAGCTCATCTGTCTGGAACTCATACTGCATATCGGAAATTAATACAATTGAACAAGTCTAGAGATATTTCACAAGAAGAGTCCTCCACTCCTCTGCTCGCAACAAAATACCTTATGCCACCAGACTCAAAATTTTGGGTTTAGACAACTTAGAACTTTGCCGTCTTCAGTCTGACCTAAGCATACTACATAAAATCATCTGCTACAATGTCCTACCAGCCAATGAATACTTCAGCTCCAACCAAAACAATACAAGAGCACACAATAGATACAAACCCCTGGTAAACCGATCCAAACTAGACTGCAGAAAATACGACTTCAGTAACAGAGTTGTCAATGCCTGGAAAGCACTACCTGACTCTGTGGTTTCTTCCCCAAATCCCCAAAACTTTTACCTTAGACTGTCTACTGTAGAGCTCACCCCATTCCTAAGAGGTCTATAAGGGGCATGCATAAGCGCACCAGCGTGCCTACCGTCCCTGTCCTAATGTTTTCTTTTATTCATACTCTTTACATGTATTTATAATTATGTTTACACTTGTATCTGTCATAGAATACATGCTTGATGAAAAATAAATAAAATAAAATAAATGAGAAGGTCTCCCATGCAAATCCTGATCCTTCATATCCCAGATCAACTTTAGAACCCAGTTCTAATGAACCCAGTACCACCTGTTAAGATCTATATTCAAACTTCAGATTAAAAAAAAATATATGTAGAAATAAAATTTATTAGTCTCTCTTTATAACTTTACAGATATAATTAAAAGATAAGATTGTTTAACTATAATTATGAAAGCACCTTTGAGGCTCATTGCTGCTCTGTTAGTTTTTCCGCCAATAAATTGTTCACTCCTAGATTGGCTGGCCAGCCCTCTATACATTATCCTTATATGGGCATATCTATTTGGAAAAATCAGCTTGCAGCTTATGTGTCTGTATATTCAATTTCATAGTGTAGCCATGGCCATCTGGTATCTCCTCATACTTAAACAGCCACATCATGCTTTAGAACTTGTTCTGGTACCAATGTCCACCAAGATTATATTTAGAATCTGGGTTCTCACTATTTTAAATGACGAGAAAAATATTTTTCTTTAACAGATTTCAATATTAATGCAAGAATGTACTGAATTATTGTAAATTAAACTGAATTTAATTTATTATAAATGCAATGCAGTATAATATGGAAGAGAGGGAGGGAAGGAGGAATATTTTGAGAATCCAGCTGAACACAGCTTTCGTTAAAGCATCTTTCCCTTATCGAAAAATTTAAATATTTGAGGTTCTATTTAGATATAAAAGTGATGAAGGTGGAAGGGATTGAGTTATTTATAAAAATAATAAAGGTGTGATATCAATAAATAATTAAATAAAATGAAGTCATAATGGATGCTTATAACTAAGAGAAAAAATGACTGCATTAGGTATTTCCACCTATCTCTTGAAAGTAAAAACCAGTCTTTCTCCATATGTTATAGCTATTCTATTTGTGCTGCAAAAATCCAGATGACCACTAGATGGTAGCCAAGATGTCTTGAGAATTTTATGGTTTTGCTACCATCCCATAATCATTCAGATTTTTGAAGCTCAAATATGGTAGCACTACAGAAAGTACCTACCTATGGTTTAGAGCTTGATGAAGGATACCAATTTTGAGGTCCTTGCTAATGTAAGAATACATCCTTCCTCTGTATAGTGCTCATTTTCCTCTGCATCCACTGGCAAAGTATTGCATTCTTTTTTTTTTCCTTGTGAGCTGTCTATATGATTAGCATATTAAAGAGACTTGAGTGAACAAAGGTGTGGCACAACAAATTAACAGGCCTAAGGGAAATGTTAATTAAATGTAATGTGAAATGATTCTGCAGCTGGAATATTGGTTAGCTGTTTATGCAGGTGATCAGCAAACAACAGGAGAGCAAAAAATAGTAATTCAAATTTCACTTTTCAAAATGACACTTAAGGATATGACGGTCCCTGAAGGATGATGATGCTTCAGTGGTGGGTTGCTCCCGGTTCTGTCCGGTTCGATAGAACCGGTAGTAAAACCGGTGGGAGGCTCCGCCCACCCACTCCGATGTCATCAAGAGGCTTCTGCGCGTGCTCCCGTTGCGAACCGGTAGTAAAGGTAAGTAGAACCCACCCCTGTGATGCTTGATGATGATGATGATGATGATAAGGAATAGCTTGGCTTGTTAAAACTCATATCAAAGAAAAGGTGAATTTTATAATTCCATCATTTTTCCCATTACTAGATTAAAATCTGAATGGTATCGTTACCTTTTTGTTTAGATTATACTGGTGTTATTAGAATATTCCAATAAAAAACCCAAAGAGGAAATCACAAGCAATAAATCTTACTTTAAGATTAGAGGTTTATTTTCATGAGCAATTTGAACATGAGGAAGCCATCATACAGAATACAACTTACATTAACAGCCCATTGCAATGAGGTCCACTGTCATAGCTGGTCCAGTAAAGGCAGCTATAGGCCAAAGGTGTTGAACTAGACCTCATCTCCTTCTTTTATACCTTATTTCTAACAGTCCTCAGCAGATGTATGTCTTGCTGACTATGACTATCATTAAGTGTTGTATCATTAAGTGTTAAATTTGTACCCTATGACTATCATTAAGTATTGTAAGTGTTGTACCTTGATGAAGGTATCTTTTCTTTTATGTACACTGAGAGCATATGCACTAAGACAAATTCCTTGTGTGTCCATCACACTTGGCCAATAAAAAATTCTATTCTATTCCTATTCTGTTCTGTTCTGTTCTGTTCTGTTCTGTTCTATTCTATTTTTTATCCTTGCAAAATCTTTCTACTTTGCACTGATAATATATGGCAATTCAATTTGAGGCCTACCTAATTTTAATCTTGATTCATTCCTTTCACACTGGGCAATGTTTTTTCCCCTAAAAGCTTTGCTTCCTGATAAACTTTTGGTGATTTTGGTAGACTTTTTCAAACGGAACATGAATATAATTTCAGAATGGCTGTATCAAGTAGGACTCTTGAGAAATATGAAGTTAACTTTTAACGATAATTGCTTAATATTTCCGATGAATTCAACAGGTCCAAAAGTGTTTTGCTGTTGATTTTCATTTGTACTCAATGTCCAATAGATCCAACAATAATAAGCTAACATTGATGGATTCCAGTTGCCCTGGTACTATTTTTCTGGGAATGTCCTGGTGAAACCCTTCATTATGGTCATCACTGACTGGATTTTCAGGAAAGAAGTTCAAGTGAATGCAGAAAATGAATGTTCAGTGACATATTGAACATCATGACCTTGTATGTGGTAAGAAGTTTGTCACCCAGCTGAGTGGGTGACTTAATTTGGCGCTGTGTAATTGCCAAGAAAATTCTCAACCACCTCATTGCTTTCCAGGTAATTTTCTCTGGCCCCCATTAACAAATCTTCAAACTCTTATCATTCGTGACATATCTGATCTGTGGACCAACAGGAATGCCTTCCTTAATGTTGGCATCAGTTATTCTTAGAAGTATCTATCTTAAATAACGAAAACCTTTGCCTTCCTTGTTCATTGTTTTCATGAAATTTTTCAGCAGTCCAAGTTTTATGTGAAGCTTAGTTCTCCAACTCTAGATAGAGAAGTAGTGTTTCCCATTCAATCACATATTAAATAACGTGTTTCCCATTCAATATGTATGTTTATTTCCAATACATATAGAAAAGTAATATTTCCCATTCAATCTCATATCTTATTCTAGCTAGTTCACCATCCTCCGTTATGAGTCTATGGAGATTCTCAGTCATCCAGGTCATGGTTGTCCCAACGGTGCTTTTTCAAAAGGCAACTGGCCTTCGTTTTTCCTTGAAGACATTTAGCTTATTATCCAAGAAACTTCTTTAGTTCTGACAGAATGGTGGAGGACAGAAGGATTTATGTTCCTTGCAGTCATCTGGTCATTAGCACTCTTTCTGAGAGTCATTGAGGCCACTTGGAGGCTTATCTGCGCCCTCAGGGTCACTTGAACAGTGCAAATGAGTGTGGACAACATTTATGACACAGTCCTTGAAGCAGTTCCAAGAAGGTACCCATTTGCACTATTCAGGTGACCCTAAGGGGGCAGATAAACCTCCAAGTGGCCTCAATGACTCTCAGAAAGAGTGCTAATGACCAGATGACTGCAAGGAACATAAATCCTTCCGTCTTCCACCATTCTGTCAGAACTAAAGAAGCTTCTTGGATGAAAGGTGAAACAACTTCAAGAAAAAATAAAGAAAGGCCAGTTGCCTTTTGTAAAAAAAAACAGCTTTGGGGTCCTCCTTATGAATCTCATAATTCCTCCAATGATGATGGGCTTCTATCCAACAGTTTGGTCACCAGAACCTGTTTTCCGAGCTAAGGAAAACTAATTTACAGTTAGGATGGGGAGGATATTTTAGAAGAGTTGTCCCCAACCTTTATGGCTTGTCGGCCCAGCGGGGGGAGGGAAAGGATAACTGGGCCATGCATCCACATGAATTAATGATGGCTCCCAAACCATCAAATCAGATAGAGGAAGACAATACAACATTCAGCAATTATTACTCTTCATCTTTGCTCTTCTCATTGCTTACTCCATCTGGACTGGTAGTCGAAGGGAGAGGACACACAAGATCGGAAGGTTTCAGGGCCTGGTGAGTCTCTATTCGAGCATGGACATCACACGTTTCACAAGTGAGCTCAATAACATTCATGAACAGCAGGTAGTGTGAGGTGAAAATCGAGAAGCCAGAGGAATGTAAATGATTTCTAGTGACTGGACAAATTGTTTTAGGTGCCCTGCATATTTCTGTACTCCTCCATCAGTGATAAAGATAAAATTAATTATGCAAAATGAACAAAAATCTGCTTAATTTGCATAATTTATGCAAGCAGCAAGATTCAACTTGCTCAGTGGAGAATTTGGATTTTCTTTTTTACTGTTTATTTTAGTTTTACAAGCCTGTAGATAGATCATAAAAAGACAATCAAGGCAGACCATCTGGTGCAAAGAGAAAAGGAAAAAGAAGAGGAGGAGAAAGGCAATTCAAAAAACAATATTTTCAGTTCTGATGTTAAACTGAAAGTGCAACTGAGGTTATAAGCATAAGATTTTTAAGCACCCCAATAAATGTGAAAAAAAATCCCATATATTTATCCCTCCCTTTTTATTGGTGTGTGTACACATACACAAAGATGATTTAATCCTGAACAGTTTCTTGGGATAAATGTCTCTGTTTGGAGCAGATGATAAATAGGTCAGGTTGACATAATGTCTTCCCAAGATATTAGTGGGTGGATGTCCACTATTTGTTCTGGATATCAGATGCTACCTCATGCCACTATCACCTAGTGCAGGTGTCTGCAAACTGTGGCTCTGGAGCCGCATGCAGCTCTTTGGGCCCTCTGCTGTGACTCCCTATTGGATGATCCCACCACTGGCTGGCCCCACCTCTCACCCTCCCCTCCCAGTCACTCCTCACCTGGCCTCAGAAGGTAAGGGTGATGGCAGGGGATGAAGAAGTAGCTGGGGCAGAGACAGAGAGATACAGAGAGAGGAGGAGAGAAAGAGAGAGACATAGAGAGAAACAGGGAGAGAGAGGGAGGGGGAGGGAGAGAGAGAGAGAGAGATGTCAAAAGGGTTTTGTGGTTCCCGTTGTTCTTTAACAACCGGTTCTCTGCTCTAATGACCGGCTGGGTAGGCATGGCTAGGGGGTCATGTGACTGGTGAGGCGTTGAGTTGGCCATGCCCACCGAGGTTTTGTGGCTCCCGGTGTTATCTTTTCTGTGGGAAATGGGCCCAAATGGCTCTTTGAGTGTTTAAGGTTGCAAACCCCTGGCCTAGTGCCAATCTAGGGGGTGGACTGGATAGGAAGGGGGGGAGGTTTCGAGGGAAATGAAAGGTTCACTGTATCTCCCTGAGATGTGGCTTCAAGGTAAACAGATTGCGAATGGAACCAGCTGCATACCAACCTCCACTTGAAGTGACCGTTCTAAACACATTTTTTTTTTGAATTTGATCGGACATGGGACAGCAAGAGGAAGCACCTAAGGGAAGGAAAAGTTAGATTTGGTGATTCTGGCGCACACTTTTAAATTCTGGCTTTACATTACTGAAATTCATTTGACTTCTAGTAAACTATACCTTTCTCAACAAATGGAGTCAAGGATTGTTTTTACTTAGAGGTTTAACCTGAGACAGGTCTGACACTGGATTTCTTTTTTTAAAAAAATATATATTTTATTGGTACATTTTTTTTCTATAAAAACATAAAAAATTCCATGTCTATCTGAACAGTGTGTTTATCTCTTTGAATTCTTTTTAAATTCTAACCTCTGTTTTTGTTAGTTAACCATTGGTAAAATATATCCCATGTTAAAAAGTATTCTGTTTCTTTCTTTTCTTTTATCTTAAGTGGAAAATTCTTAGGGATGACTCTCACCCTGGTCATCACTTCTTTACCCTCCTACTATTGGGAAGGAGATAGAGAAGTATAGCCAGCCATACAAACAGGCTGCAGAACAGTTTTTATCCGTGGGCTGTCAGACTCCTGAATGAGAAATAACATCATAACTATGTAGTATGATGGACTGCAGGGCCGGCGCAATGTGTAACATGTTCACACCGGTGCAATAGGACTGGGTGTTTTGTTAATATGATTTATTGGGTCAGGGATTTTCTGTCTTCACTGTGAGTTGTACTGTGTTGGGGGGGTGCACTGAGCGTGCTCAACCAATTTCATTGCACATATGTTGTGCACTGTGCACTGACAATAAAGATTTGATTTGATTTGGGCCTCTGTGGCTCAGACTGGTAAGACAGTCTGTTATTAATACAGCTGCCTGCAATTACTGCAGGTTCTAGTCCCACCAGGCCCAAGGTTGACTCAGCCTTCCATCCTTTATAAGGTAGGTAAAATGAGGACCCAGATTGTTGGGGGCAATAAGTTGACTTTGTATATAAATATACAAATAGGATGAAGACTATTGCTTGACATAGTGTCCTGAGTCTTCGGACTCAATTTTTTTAAAAAAATTGAATTGTCAATCTATCCATCTCAGCACATTCTAATATTTTTTTATTACACTTTCATCTGTTGGGACCTCTTCATTTTTCCGTTGTTGTACAAACACTATTATTGCTGCTGTTATTACATGAAAAATTAAATATGTATTCCCTTTATTATACTGTTCTGGTAGTATCCCCAGAAGGAATATTTCTGGTTTCAAATCTATGTGCTGTTTTATCATTCTTTCTAACCAAGTATGTTTTTTAGTCCAGGGTGAAATCCAGCAGGTTCTGACAGGTTCTGGAGAACTGGTAGCGGAAATTTTGAATACTTCGGAGAACTTTGGCTGGCCCCAGAGTGGGGTGGGAATGGAGATTTTGCAATATCCTTCCCCTGCCATGCCCACCAAGCCACACCCACCAAGCCACATGACACCCACCAAGCCACGCCCACAGAACCGGTAGTAAAAAAAAAATTGGATTTCACCACTGTTTTGGTCCAACATTTTTTTTTGCCTTTGGGCATGTCCACCCCATATGATAATATGAACCTGGTATCTGATTACTTCCAACATTTAGATGATAAGTTTTCAAACATCTTTTGCTAGCTGTGCTGGTGGTAAATGCCATCTATAAAACATTTTGTATAGATTTTCCCTGTAGCCCGTTGACATTGTTAATTTACAGAATCTATCCCACAATTTCTGCCATTTGTCTAGTTCTATTGAGTGACCAAAGTTTTTAACCCATCTCATCATTGCTTCTTTCACTTCCTCTTCTTCCTTTTTAATACTCAGTAAGTAGCTGGATTTTTTTTCTATAGCCTGACCTTCTTTTTGATTCTACTGAAATTTCATTGGGCTATGACTTATGGGAAGAATAGCTGATACAGCGATGACTTGGTAATGATTCCAGCATAATAGAAACTGGTGATATAGCTGACAGTCTTCTGGAAGCAAGAAAAGTGCAAAATGGGCAGTACATTACTTACAATCATCTTCCAAATTATCTGCACTTTAAGTGTGGAAGGCAGGATGAGGAAATAGAGCAGGGGTTTCCACCCTCAGGCCACAGCCTACTATCGGGCCTTGAATTGTTTGGAAATGGCTGGTGAGTGCTTGCATGTGTGTAAATCCCCACTTGTGCTAGCAGAGTGACTGGGTGCACGTGCCCTCCAGTGGTGGGTTTCAAAAAATTTTTTACTACCGGTTCTGTGGGTGTGGCTTGGTGGGCGTGACATGGCTTGGTGGGCGTGGCTTGGTGGGCGTGGCAGGGGAAGGATACTGCAAAATCTCCATTCCCTCCCCAATCCAGGGTAAAATTACTGCAAAATCCCCATTTCCTCCCAATCAGCTGGGACTCAGGAGGCAGAGAATAGATGGGGATGGGGCCAGTCAGAATTTTTACTACCGGTTCTCTGGACTACTCAAAATTTCCGCTACAGGTTCTCCAGAACTGGACAGAACCTGCTGAAACCCACCTCTGGTGCCCTCCATTTGCGGGAGTGATAGGTATGCATGCCTGTTGCTTACGCAGAATCATCCCGTCCCACCGCCTATCTGCAAAGCCGGACAGCTTGGAGAACTCTGATGGCTTCTTATTAACTAACTTGTTTTTTCTGTCTTTAAGAGCAACCTGCTCTGTTAAAATTAAAGAGATGGATCATATCTCTTGAAAACTTTTTCATTTAGGCTTTACTACTGAGGAAGGCCTTTTTTCCCTTTCACTGTGTTTTATTAATGGAATAAAAGTTCATCCAGATATCATTTCAGAGCATAATAGATGTGTAGGGATACAACTAATGCTTAGTCAAAGAAATATAAATTGTTTTCTGGCAATATAAGTGTCCCTAAGAAACAAGACGCGTTCTCAAAGCATGCAGTTCTTTTTCTCACTCTATTATCCCAAAAATTCAGAACCTGACTGAGTCAGGAGTGCAACTTAGATTTTTTTAAAAAAATAAAAAAATATTTCTAACTAGAACTTGGGAGTGTTCTGCTCTTCTGGGTTATCTGTATGACTCAGCAGTCGAACGGTTTTACAATGAAGACACTTGCAATTGCAATTTTAAAAACTGGAATAAAAGCTAAATTCACCACAGAAAACATTCTCTCTCCAGTAAGGCAACAGAGCAAAAATAATTTCTCCATGTGCCCAAAGATGCCAAATGAACAAAGTATTGTATCCTTCAGTCTGTATATAGCTCATCTCAGCTGAGTTCAGCCACTAGGGCTGAACTCATAGAAAAATATCTCCACAAGATCTGAAAGAACACGGAGATGGGGAGAAAAACAACTTGTCTAGAAATAGCTTTTCCTTAAATCGGTGAGCTCAAATATACTGAATTATTATCTCCATAATTCCCATTTTATAATCCCTATAATTCATAGATTCTAGATTACAAATTTTACACATTTTGAGAGAAAGATGAAAATTGCCTCATCTTGAATCACTAGAAATTACAATGCTTAATGTCCAAGACATCTGAAGAATAGGATAGGATAGGATAGGATAGGATAGGATAGGACAGGACAGGACTCTTTATTGGCCAAGTGTGATTGGACACACAAGGAATTTGTCTTAGATGCATATGCTCTCAGTGTACATAAGGAGAAAAAAATACATTCATCAAGAATAAAAAGACCTTAGTCAATAAGCTATCAAATCGTACTAGGAAACAAATAAAAACAATATAAATTGAAAGATACAAGCAACATGGTTACAGTAATAAGTGGAAGGAGATAGATACTAGTAAGGAAGAGAAGAAGAATAGTAATACAGTCTTAGTAAATTATTTTATTAAGTAAAATGAAGGACAGCCATTTAGCAAAAGCTGCTCCAGAATATTACGGGCCAAAAATAAAGAATAAGAATTTGTTCAATGAAGGGTTTCCAGAAGCAATTAGCAATCGCTGCAGTTTTGTAGATGGGGTAATACAGCTCCATAGTGTTCATCCACCAATGTCTATCCATAACTTTTATCATGTACCATTAGCCCTCGACTTACAACAGTTCATTCAATGACCATTCAAAGTTACAACTGCAATGAAAAAAGTGACATGATATTTTTCACACTTACAATCGTTGCAGTATTCCCCATGGTCATGTGATGAAAATTCAAATGCTTGATAACTGGCATGTTGTTCTGTCTCCTTCCCCACTTCAGACCCACGAGCTGGCCTTCAGCCAGTGGATTCATGGCTCTTATCAGTCCTGGCAGAGAAATTGCAGCTGCCTGCCAAAGTTCAAACAAATGACTCACATATCAAGACTTTCAGCTCTTTTTGAAACGGTTCAGTTAAACCTTTGCTTCCCGTGGAGTGAGAGCAGTCCCAAAGCTCCTTATATATCCTGTGGGGTGGGGGTCCTGCCCCACCCTTCCTTTTGATGACACCGCCTCTCTAATCTTCTGAAACGTGGGTCAAGCCAAGCTTGATTATTATTATCAGCTGGGTCTGAAGCAGGGGTGAAATGCTCCCGGATTGGGCCGGCTCACGCGATCCGGTAGCGATGGCGACTGCTGGTTTGGAGGACCGGTAGCAAAAATCCCTGGCCCCGCCCCCTGCCTCTGCTGAGCTCCACCATCAGCAGAGGGTTATTTTTTACTTTTAAAAGAAGGTTTTGCTTCAGTATGCCTTTCAAAGTAAAAAAAAATGCCTTTGAGGATCCCGACCCTCAGCTGAAATCGGCAGAGCCTTTAAACTTTAAAAAAAAATGTAAAGGCTATTCTGGGGATCTCACCTGAGTTCCTCATCAGCAGAACCTTAAAAAACATGTTTTCTGTAGAAAACATGTAGAAAAACTCCTTTTAAAAGAGTCTAAGACACTTACCTGATTACTGATCGACCTCATGGCTTTTTTGGCAGCCGGAAAGCCCCAGTTTCATTTTCAGCACCAGACAGAACTAATCTAACTTAGCTAATCTATTTCATCACTGAATGATTAATGCTGGCTGAGGAATTCTGGGAATTGAAGTCCACAAACCTTAATAATAAAATAAAATATTTGTGCAGCTTTCTGAGATTTGGTGTGTTTCTGTAGTGTTTCACTCTAACTACACAAACACACAAAATCTCAGAAAGCTGTATGTGGTATTGTGTGTGTGTGTGTCAGTTGTGTTGTGTTGTGTTGTGTGTGTGTAAAGTGTGAAAGTTGGTTTTTGAGCTTTTTGTGGCTGTGTGAAGTGTGAAGTGCAGCTGCTTTTACATTGTGTGTGAGTCAGTTGTGTTGTGTTGTGTGTGTGTAAAGTGTGAAAGTTGGTTTTTGAGCTTTTTGTGGCTATGTGAAGTGTGAAGGGCAGCTGCTTTTACATTGTGTGTGAGTCAGTTGTGTTGTGTGTGTGTAAAGTGTGAAAGTTGGTTTTTGGTACTTCTTATTGTTTTTTTATACTTTGTTTATTATTTTTATTATTTATTGTTATTGGCCACGCCCACCCAGCCATCTGACCACCAAGCCACGCCCACCAATTAAGCCCCGCCCACAGAACCGGTAGGGAAAATTTTTAGATTTCACCCCTGGTCTGAAGACGGAGCCTGGGGAAGGGAAGAATCAGGGGATGACGGCCTCATTACGTCCTCCGACTGGTCTGGTTCTGGCTCCTGGAGCTGAGCCAAAGGAATCAGTGCTCCTGAGGTAAGCCTTACCAGCCCTTCCCACTCACTTTCGGAGTCACTTTCAGGCATGGGGCCAGGTTTTGGGGCTGGAATCACAAACATATATTTATGACAGTTGCAGTGTCCTTTGGGTCATGTGATCACCTTTTGCAAGCCTCTGACAAGCAAAGTTCAATGGGAAAGTCAGATTCATTCCCAACCATGTTATTAACTTAACAGCTGCAGTGATTCACTTCACAACTGTGGTAAGAAAGGTCGTAAAATGGGGCAAAACTCACTTAACAACTGTCTCACTTAGCAACAGAAATTTTGGGTTCAATTGTGGTTGTAAATCGAGGACTACCTATAATAATTCTATTCTGTTACAACTTAGATGCATAAATGGGATTCCATTTATAGACATGGTCACTTAGAAATCTGAAAAGGAAAAGCATCAGAGAACCAAATTAAGAAAAAGAAGAAAGTATAAGGAATATTTTTATATGGTTTCTATTGGATTTATTGAAAATATTAGCAAAATTGCAATATAGGCACACCTCAAGGTGTGCCTATATTGCATGCTGGACAGTTGTTTTACATTCATTCCTAAATAAGAGTAAAGACCGAAATTATGTTTCAAGCATACATTTCCCCCACATTCTAATATTATACATTGTGAGTCTGTTTTCATTGGCTAAGTTATTCACAGTAATAAACTGCAAAGCATATTTTAATGACATTTCTGTACTCTGGAATTCCCTTCTACGTATTTTAGCAAATGAACTCTACAGGGAATAAAATTATTGTTGAACTTTGTGGTGAAAAGCCTCTGTGATGATAATTAAAATAATAACATTTCTCATCCCTCTGGCCTTCTTGTTCCTGAAAGAAAATTAACACAAAATAGAAAAAGTAATATAGTGGTTAGAATGAAACTACTTTCTCCTGCCAAATTTCATTCTGATTTAATAAATTGCCCAGCAATAACTATAAAGAATAGCATCGGTGTCATCCAGTAGATAAGCTGGACTGGTATTTTCCACCTTGAAATAGGTTTGAATGGTTATTAGTTGACTGTAAAAGATAAATGTAAAAGTTCCCATCGCACATATGTGCTAGTCGTTCCCAACTCTAGGGTGTGGTGCTCATCTAGGTTTCAAAGCCGAAGAGCCAGCGCTGTCCAAAGACGTCTCCGTGGTCATGTGGTTAGCATGACTAAATGCCAAAGGCACACGGAACCTGTTACCTTCCCACCAAAGATGATCTCTATTTTTCTACTTGCATTTTTTTACATGCTTTCGAACTGCTAGGTTGGCAGAAGGTGGGACAAGTACCGGGAGCTCACCCCATTATGCTGCACTAGGGATTTGAACCTCTGAACTGCTGACTTTTCAATCGACAAATTCAGAATCTTAGCCACTGAGCCACCGCGTCCCATCCATTTTTTTTTGACTGTACCATAATACTAATCATGATTTCCTACTCCAGGTGAAGCAAAGAAGACTCATGACATTTCTTTCTGCTCTAAAGTTTTGGAATCTGGGTGTGGCCAAA
This sequence comes from Ahaetulla prasina, assembly GCF_028640845.1. NCBI lineage: Eukaryota > Metazoa > Chordata > Lepidosauria > Squamata > Colubridae > Ahaetulla > Ahaetulla prasina. The sequence goes on along the minus strand of NC_080540.1, from coordinate 216,441,327 downwards.
TTCTAGATCTCCTGGCTGCCTCTATGGTTCAAGTGCAAGGAGATAAGAAGAAAATTTAATGCCTTATATTTATATTGTATGGGAATCCTTGGTGCTCTCTGAGTTTGGTTGTTTTCTTGCAGACATTTCATTACCAAACTAGGTAATATCATCAAGGCTAGTTTCGATTGTTGTCAAAAAGTTGGCAGGATGGAAATTGGCAAAAAATACCATCCATATGTAGCTTTTATAAATGTAAAGCTCTTACCTCAAGATCAAAATATGAAGAAAGTAATATAGTGGTTAGAATGAAACTACTTTCTCCTGCCAAATTTCATTCTGATTTAATAAATTGCCCAGCAATAACTATAAAGAATAGCATCGGTGTCATCCAGTAGATAAGCTGGACTGGTATTTTCCACCTTGAAATAGGTTTGAATGGTTATTAGTTGACTGTAAAAGATAAATGTAAAAGTTCCCATCGCACATATGTGCTAGTCGTTCCCAACTCTAGGGTGTGGTGCTCATCTAGGTTTCAAAGCCGAAGAGCCAGCGCTGTCCAAAGATGTCTCCGTGGTCATGTGGTTAGCATGACTAAATGCCAAAGGCACACGGAACACTGTTACCTTCCCACCAAAGATGGTCTCTATTTTTCTACTTGCATTTTTTTACATGCTTTCGAACTGCTAGGTTGGCAGAAGATGGGACAAGTACCGGGAGCTCACCCCATTATGCTGCACTAGGGATTCGAACCTCTGAACTGCTGACTTTTCGATCGACAAATTCAGAATCTTAGCCACTGAGCCACCGCGTCCCATCCATTTTTTTTTTACTGTACCATAATACTAATCATGATTTCCTACTCCAGGTGAAGCAAAGAAGACTCATGACATTTCTTTCTGCTCTAAAGTTTTGGAATCTGTGTGTGGCCAAATTCTAGATCTCCTGGCTGCCTCTATGGTTCAAGTGCAGGGAGATAAGAGAAAAATGTAATGCCTTATATTTATATTGTATGGGAATCCTTGGTGCTCTCTGAGTTTGGTTGTTTTCTTGCAGACATTTCATTACCAAACTAGGTAATATCATCAAGGCTAGTTTCGATCGCTGTCAAAAAGTTGGCAGGATGGAAATTGGCAAAAAATACCATCCATATGTAGCTTTTATAAATGTAAAGCTCTTACCTCAAGATCAAAATATGAAGAAAGAAGTAATATTATTAAACATGAAGCTCTGATAAAACGCTGATCAAGAAGGAACTTAGGTAGATTGTAGAAACAGCCAGATTGGCAAGAATCACTTCAAGTTACAACCTGTAACCTCTAAGGAGGTCATAGAGGATACAAATATGGCAGGGGTGAAATCCAGCAGGTTCTGACAGGTTCTGGAGAACCAGTAGCGGAAATTTTGAGTAGTTTGGAGAACCGGCAAATGCCACCTCTGGCTGGCCCCAGAGTGGGGTGGGAATGGAGATTTTGCAATATCCTTCCCCTGGAGTAGGGAGGGAATGGGGATTTTGCAGTATCCTTCCCCTGGAGTGGGGTGGGAATGGGGATTTTGCAGTATCCTTCCCCTGGAGTGGGGCGGGAATGGGGATTTTGCAATATCCTTCCCCTGGAGTGGGGTGGGAATGGGGATTTTGCAATATCCTTCTCCCAGGAGTGGGGAGGGAATGGGGATTTTGCAATATCCTTCCCCTGGAGTGGGGTGGGAATGGGGATTTTGCAGTATCCTTCCCTGCCATGCCCACTAAGCCACACCTACCAAGCCACCCCACACCCACCAAGCCACACCCACAGAACCGGTAGTAAAAAAATGTAGATTTTGTCACTGAAAGATGGTTTGTACCATTTGAGTGATTGTACAGCACCAAAGGCAGACTTGGGAGTTTCAAAGACTCCTACTTATCTGCTTTTTCCACCCAATCACTTGGTGCTTTGCTTTTTGCAGACAATGTAAAGAAAATATCTGATTGAAAGCATTTGGCGTCAATGCTCGGGGAGGCTAACAGAAGAAGGAGCAAGTGGTATAATAGCCTTTGGCAGCACGATGGATGAATCCCTTGTTTCTTTGCTAACACTATGTTTTCTTGCTTCCTTGCTAACCACATTTCTTCTTGGTTTCCATTAAGCTTATTAGAGCAGTTCTAACTTTAACTGCTGGAAAAGAACAGAAAGGAACGTGAGCTTCTTCTAGCTTCCTAACCACCACAGAGTCCCACACTTGTTTGTTACGCAGTATGTTTATCAAGAGTAATTCGGCTGGATTATTTTTTTATTTTTATTTTTTGTATAGCTGTTGTTAAGCACAGTACCAAGCTGCTCTGGAAACAATTATAAATGACAAAGTATTGTCCTGGCTCTTCTATGAATAGAACTGTCATCCCTCGGGAGAATGTAAAGATAGACGTAAAATAAAAACAAACTCACAGCAGGTTTTTTTCCCCCCCCGGGCTTTGCCATGAGACAGATAGGCCGAGCAGAACAGCAAATTGGACGCTGGTTCAAACTATCCCTCTGTCCTTACCTGCTGTCTCCCTCACTCGTTCCCCTTGTTAGAAAGATGTTAAAATCAGCCGTATGAGAAGATTACACTACTAACCAGAGCATACAAAACATTTGCTAGACCAATTCTTGAATGCAGCTCATCTGTCTGGAACCAATACTGCATATCGGACATTAATACAATTGAGCGTGTACAGAAATATTTCACAAGAAGAGTCCTCCACTCCTCTGCTCGCAGCAAAATACCTTATGCCACCAGACTTGAAATTCTGGGTTTTCGAAAATTTAGAACTAAGCCGCCTTCGATATGACCTGAGCATAGCTCATAAAATCATCTGCTCCAAAGTCCTTCCTGTCAATGACTACTTCAGCTTCAACCACAAGAATACATGAGCCCACAATAGATTCAAACTTAAAGTGAACCGCTCCAATCTCAATTGCAAAAAATGTGACTTGAGTAACAGAGTTGTTAATGCCTGGAATGCACTACCAGAATCTGTGGTCTCATCCCAAAATCCCCAAAACTTTAACCTTAGACTGTCTACTGTTGACCTCACCCCACTCCTAAGAGGTCTGTAAGGGGCATGCATAAGAGCAGCAGCGTGCCTACCGTCCCTGTCTTAATGTTCCCTTTAGTTGTATTCATTTTATGTATTCAATTCATGCTTATACATATATATATATAAAATTTAATATGTATTTGACAAAATAGATAAATAAATAAAATAAATAAAATAAGAGCCCAAGGCCTCCTGAATCCTGGTTCCCATACTAAGTTAGTTAGTAGCTAACTTGCGCAAGCGGACATCAGGAGAGATTTTCCTCCCCCACTACCACCACATACCCCATCCCCATCCTAAAATGTTTTTAATCTGAGGAATTTAGCCGCCAAGCCTTTTCTTCATTTTCTCAGTAAGAAGAGACAAACAGTGGGTAGATATAGAGCCATGATGGCGAACCTATGATACACCTGCCACGTGTGGCACGTGGAGCCATATCTGTGGGAATGCGAGCATTGCCCTAGCTCAGCTCCAGTTCGTTTGCATGCACCGGCCAGCTGATTTTTGGGCCTTCCGGGCCTACTGGAAGTTGGGAAATGGGTCCTTTCCGGCCTCCAGAGGGCTTCCGGGGGATGGGGAAGACCATTTTCACCTTCCCCAGACTCCTAGAAAGCCTCTGGAGCCTGGGGAGGGTGAAAAATGGGCCTACCGGGCCCACTGGGCTATCACGTGCCAAAAGCAGGGGGACCGCAGGAGGGGTTGCGCAGGCATGCGCGGGGGGCAGGGCGCATTGAATTATGGGTGTGGGCATACACACACACGACCCCCCTCCTGCGTGACCCCCGCTTTTGGCACGTGATGGCAAAAAGGTTAGCCTTCACTGATATAGAGCAGGGGTCTCCAACCTTGGTCCCTTTAAGACTTGTGGACTTCAACTCCCAGAGTTCCTCAGCCAGCTTTGCTGGCTGAGGGACTCTGGGAGTTGAAGTCCACAAGTTTTAAAGGGACCAAGGTTGGAGACCCCTGATATAGAGGAAGAGACAGTATCCTGTAGCACTAAGAGCAGCATTCTCTCCCTGAGATGGCTTCTTCTTACAGCTATGACTGCTGACTAGGGTTAGATTTTTATCCTACTTACTTTTTTTTAAAATAACTCAAGGGGTGAACATCTCTAATATTCCTGCCTTTTCCACACAACGATGCCCCTGTGGGGTGAGTTGGGCTGAGAGAGAAAGAGAGAGAGAGAGACTGGTCCATACTCCCTCAGCCAACTTCTATGCCTAAGGCAGGACTATAACTCACAGTCTCCTGGTTTCTAAGTCAGCATTATAACAAGGAGACCAGACTGGTTTTCTATGCCAATAAGGGCTAAGTGATTGAAACAGTGCTGGAAAGAAGTTGAAGTTCTTTTGAACGTCGCATGCACATACACACACACATTTACACACACCAGTGGTGGGTTTCAAATTTTTTTATTACTGGTTCTGTGGATGTGGCTTGGTGGGTGTGGCATGGCTTGGTGGGCGTGGCAAGGGAAGGATACTCTAAAATCCCCATTTCCTCCCAATCAGCTGGGACTTGGGAGGCAGAGAATAGAGGGGGGCGGGACCAGTTTTTACTACTGGTTCTCTGAACTACTCAAAATTTCGGCAACTGGTTCTCCAGAACTGGTCAGAACCTGCTGAAACCCAGCTCTGACACACACACACACACACAGAGGGTGGATCTTGCACCATGGTTCTACTTTCACCAATTTGATGGAAACATCAAGTTCTGAAATGCCTCTATTTGGGTATATGGACGTGGCGCTTCTCAGCCAGCAGGACAGAAGAAAGTTTGCAGGTTGTTGTAGGAAGCTAAGTGTTGGGACCTGAACAAAATGTGTAGCTCGTAGGAAATCAGATTTCAGGAAAGAGACATCAGCATTGCCTATAGTTCCTTGCTTCTCATCATGCTCACTAGATATGAAACAAATTGCATAAAAGCATAATACCAGCCAGAGCATAGAAAAGTTCAAATAGTGCAAGACTGGAAAATGTGGAGACACCTAGCCCGCCAACAATCGCCAACAATCGCCAAGAGCCGTACACGACTGAATGGATAACATCATCATCAGCATGCATATCATTACATGAAGTAATTTATGTATTTATTTATTTCTATCCCACCTTTATTATTTTTGCAAGTAACTGAAGGTGGCAAACATACCAAAGATACCTTCCTCCTCCTATTTTCCTCACAACAACAATCCTGTGAGATAGAATGGGGTGAGAGAGAGTGACTAGTCCAAGGTCACCCAGCCAACTTTCATGGCTAAAATGGGATTAGAACTCATGGTCTCCCTTTTTTTAGCATGGCGCCTTAATCAAACTGGCTGTTTTTACGAATATTCAATGAATGTTTTCATATTGTGTGCAGAGTGAAGAGCCTGTAGCTCTCCAACTGCTATCGAAATTCAGTTCCTGGTATTCCTTACCGGGTTGACCGCAGTTTTGGAATTTCCATATCTGGAAGGCCTTTCTTATACTGTATATGCTTTTGCAGTCTTTTATTTTTTATTATTAAGAAAAATTTAACATTTTATTTTATTATTATTATTTGCTTTATTCATTAAACATGAAACTCAGTCAACTGAACATTCAAAAATGCATCACAAATACCATTGACGTGCTAATGGTTGGTACGGGTTGCTGCCAGAGAAGTAGGTGTCAACCAAGTACCACCACCTCCTCCTCCTTCTTAAATTTAAAATATTAAGTTTTAGTGATAATTTTATTATTAACAGACCCACTCCAGGTAATAAAGGGCACTGAAAATGAAATAAAAACATCTCTTAGGACTTAGGAAAGCGCTATCAGTGAAAATGGGGCTTTCCCCACTCTTACATTTTTCTTTACCTCACAGTGAGTAACAATAACCAGCCCTGAACTCAAATATTGACTTAGAAGTAAACATGATTCCAATTAAATTTGCCATCTGTTCCTTATTTATGAAATTCAAAGATTTGTAAGATGCACCACCATAGCTTGGATAAACAGCTTATATTTCATACAAGGAATATATATTCTAATAAAGCACTGTTAATATTTTGATCTAGGCAATAGATTTCTCTAATGTTCTCAGAATGGGGTCTCTCCTTGGGAGCTATTAAAGTGACAAGCCAAATGGGGATGAATCCTATGTAAGTATTTATGGAATGGTAGTAAGGGTGGGTGGGAGGGACCAGTAGAGAGAAGGAAGATTTTCAAGTTAAAAGTAATTTTTCAGCCCTCGTGTTGCTCTGTATTTCAAGCTTGGTATTTTCCTCTACCCAGGCTGCTCATTTCACGTTTTTTTTTTTTTTTAGCAACACTTGATTTGCATAGTAATTACAAAGTTTAACAAATAGCTTTAATGTCTGTAAAGAATGTATACTCCATTTAAATTACTGTCAGCATTTTCATTACACAGCTTTGAAATGCAACTGGGGATGGAAGAGGGGGGGAGAGAAAAATAAACCTTTTCTACCCTAATGTTTGGGAGCTTAATATGCTAAAGTTTCAGAAGATAAGGAACACTTCTTTAGCTTCACTGTAGGAGCAGTGATCATTAGGGACTTCCAAACCCTTATTCATAAATACTGATTACCTATGATTTAATCATAGGGTGCAATGCAGCACCAATATCAAACAAGGGCCAAATTGGAAATGTTAATATATTAAATCGGCGCCAATACTACTAAAATGAAGGATCATCTTTAATAATAATAATAATAAAAAAGAATGGTAAGAATTCGGCCTCCTTAATTTTTTTTTTTCCTGAGAGAAGTGTCAGAAGAAAATACAGATTTTCTAAAACAGAAATAATAATTCAGGCATGAAGAAATTTAATTATGTCAGTAAAGTACAGAATGTTTGAAGAAAAAGGCTTCAAAGAGAGGTGCGATGGGGGTTTATTTATCTTTTATTTTCCTCTCTATTTAATTTGTACATCCATTCTTTTTTTTGGAAAGGAATAACGTACAAGCTGAAGTTTTAAGTAAAGCTGTGCTGAGTCATTTTCTTCCACTTTCCTGAAAGTTTTCTTCCATTCACTCTTGCTTCAGAATTTCTTGGAATGCCTTTTGTTGATTTTTATTTTATCTTACCATTACAAGGGGGTGACAGATCCTCCTGGTATTTTCCTTTTCCATTAAAGATCTCTCCATTATGCTCATCATTTTCAGATCTCTTTTTGATCTAAAAAAATAAATAAAAATAAAATCCAGTAGAAGGAGTTCTTTCAGAAAATCTTTTCTTAGAAATTCAGATGTCTTACGAGTTCAGGCTTCCAGGAATGGCACAACCTCCTGAAATAATAAACCTCCTGCCCAATGAGGATAGAATTATTGTACCCATAGCAGTTTGAAATCATGCAAATGCAAGTAGATAAATAGGTACCACTTCGGAGGGAAAGTAACAGCGTTCCATGCGCCTCAGCATTTAGTCATGCCGGCCACATGACCACGGCAGTCTCTTTGGACAACGTTGGCTCCCTCGGCCAAGAAACAGAAATGAGCACCTCCCCCTAGAGTCAGACATGACTGGACAGGGGAAACCTTTACCTTTACCTTCATATATACTCTGGCTATTTACACCAAGATTTCCTTCTTTGAAAACAAATTGAGAATAACATATTTGCATCACATTGGATGAAAATGGGGGGGAAATATTTGCATTAATTTTATAGTAGTTACAGCTCAAGTTCAGTGGTTTTCAAAACAGTGTTTGCCCATCTTCATGGAATCCATTTCTCATCATTACTGTGTTGACAAGACTGCATGTGTCCAAAAGAAATTCTTCAAGTTTCAGGGAATTCTAGGATAAATTCAGAATGTATATCTTCATACGAGCATCATGTTATTTATGTGGATTGCTAATCATTCCAGGTAAATTAAGAATGCCTTCATTTCCTATTGTTGTTCTTTGCAAGAAAAGGTCCCTAATTCTTTGGAATTAACTGCTATTACTGCGCTTCTCAATGAACAATCCACAATAAGCTCTAAAGCAGGGGTCTCCAACCTTGGCAACTTTAAGCCTGGAGGACTTCAACTCCCTTTGCTGGCTGGGGAATTCTGGGAGTTGAAGTCCACCAGGCTTAAAGTTGCCAAGGTTGGGGACCCTGCTCTAAAGGAATCCCAGGGAATCTAAGAACAAGAGTTTAAAAATTGTCCTCTGTGAGATTTTTTAAAAAATAACCCTATTAGAATCTGCACCTTAATTACCTGCTGGAGGTATTTTTATTTGTGTGGAAAGTTCCACCACTCACAACAATGGCAAAAACAAATGGTTGGGTTTTGAGGAGGATAAAGTAGTAGTAACTATAGCTAATCTTGACTCAGAACTACTCCATGAGTGCTCTGACTTGGTAGAAATCAGTCCACTGCATTGGTGATTTATATATAAGTTCCAAGTCTGCCAGAGGTGATGTTATCATGCCATCAAATTTGAATGTAAGCTTAAGAGTTTTCATTACTAGTGTAAACCTTTCATGTAAAATGAATTTATATGGTATTGTTAAATGTTAATGCCTCTGTGCACCAGTCACAAACTAACAGTGGTGCTTAACCCAAGAGCGGAAGAATACCCTTGATTTAAATCAGTTTACAGAATTTATGATGTTGCATGAACTGTGGGGAAAAAACTCCAAAGACGAAAGAAACCCTAGAAATGTTGTGACCCAGACCCAAGCAGGTAATAGGAAACTCAGTCAGTGTAAAAACAAACAAACTTTATTAAAACAGCTGAGAATTAGTTCATTCTCAGCGTAGTCCAACTAAAGCGTAGTCCAACTAAATTAAAGCAAATTCCTCCCAACACAATTCCTCAGTCCTATCACCAACCTTGGTCCAATTAGGCAAACTACCAAAGGCCTCTCTTGGCAAAAGTTCAGAAGACACCAATATGAAACAAATGCAGCAAGACAAGCTATCAATGTTGTTTTCCGGCAAAGAGTCCAAGCACCATTGCTGATCTTTTAAGCCTTATGGGAGGGGACAATCATCTCAAAGAGGACGACAAAGAGTCGTCCTCTTTGCTTTAGCTGCTCTTGTCTTCTGGCAGCTCTTCTCATGCGTACATTAGGAACAGGCTCCTCCTGTTCCTCTGCCTCACTACTGTCTCTGGAGGCTCTGGAGTCCGCACATCACTCTTCAACGCAGAGCCCTCATCCTGGCCTTCCCCAGCCTCCAGGACTGATCCATGCTCTTCCTCAGCCTCATCGCTGTTTGACTCTGTTGCCAGCTCCGTAGGCTGCTGGCAAACCAAAACAAGAAAGACAGTAGTTATGGAGCTACTCTGGTGGCATCCTTCAGAGCAGTCTTTAGATATGAGCTTGAATAAGCAAGGGAAATCATTAAGATGGCTGAGGAGGAAGATTCAGATCTTGCATAGATGAGTGCCAACTGAACCTTGCATCTGATTGAACCCATGACTATTCAGGGTGAGGACAGAATAGAAATTGTTTGCAGTGACTCCATGACTCAGAATTATGCCTGGGAAGATGCCATATCATTACAACTAAAGTGCAGGCTGTACTATCCCCCCACTGCAGAGTCGACAAGTGTAAACTAGACTGATCCAACAACATAGTCAATGAAGCCAATCGACTCTTCACATGCCTGAGGTACAATTCAAAGTGCATCTGAACATTGTCACAATTCCCATGTTAATGTCACTGATGTTAGTGTGTTTCCATCAGTTGGATTTGCTATGTAGATTCAAGTCATCACCTAGTTGATCTGTTCTTCCTTCATTGTCTTTGCCTGAATTTGCAAGTATATTTATCAGATGCTAGAATCCATCTCCAAACTGGAATGCCCTGAAACTTAGTTCTTAAGAATTGAGGGCATGAGGATTTAAATTTTTACAATATATTTTTCCTGCTTGGTATATGGGATACTGCAATGATTGGAGGCCTGCACCTTAGGGACCTCGATGTGATGTTATAAAATGCATTATAAAATGAAGATGGAAAGTATATTTTAAACTGGTTTTTTTCCACAGATAAAACCCACAGAAAATAACTTTCTGAATATATCTTCATTTGTATTCTTAATTCCCAAGGACTACGGGTAACAGCCATCAAGTTGTTATAGCTGATGGTTGGGCAAACTGATTATGGAGGAAGCCTTGGTTTTCTCCAAGCAAAACTTTCTTGGACAGGTTCATTTATAATGCTCAAATAGAGTGACCTTCCGGTTTCACTTAATGGCCCCAGAATTGCGGAAAATATGACCTGACATTTTCATATGGGTGAGCTATTGAATTATACCTGGGAATACAATAGCATAATTTTATTTCAGAGCCTAAGTGAAACTGATAGTCCAGCAGATTAAGATGTAAAATTCCTGTAGAAAATTAAGTTATTTATAATCTGATGCATATATCCTTGCTTTTTCTGCCACATAATAAAATTATTTTGTACGGTACAATAGCTGGGTTCACCAAGGATGCTGATACTGTGTTGTACGGAAGTGAAGAACTTCAGAGGGCACTTGTCGTGTCTTTCAATCTTTTCCATTTTTGTCAAGACAACAATAAAAAAAAAAAATTTCTCCTCCTCTGACATCTAGATCTGTAGCAATTATAAATGCGTTCTATTTTTTAAAAAAAACACAAATATACTTGGTACACTTAATGAGCGCAATCATTTATCATTATGGAGAAGTAATTTAACAATATTTACACGGAACAAACTGATTCAACAACACTGTAAAGTTGGAACAAGACATAAAGCTGTCTAGTATTTTCTGCTACATATATTCTATATTTTGCAACACAGTCTTACCCCTCTAACTTGAGTTTTGCTTGTGTTGAAGTTTTAATGGTTGACCAAATTTCATAGGAAGCTCAGTGGAACCTAGAGATGCTTAGTCAGTGACTAAGAACTGGCTGGAATCTAGGATACAGATGGCTAAGTCTTGATTGGAAAAAAAGAGTTTAAAGTTTGTTTGTTTATTTTAGACATAGATGCCATTCTAGTCTGATTCTTATGCAAATCTTATTATCACAACTGGTCGATTCTACTTTCTTCGGCGAACATATGGCACATTTTGATTCCTGTGTCATTGTTTAAAATTTCCTTTAGAAAGTGGGTGCCTAATTTTTTTTTTCAATTTAATTAAAGGAGTTTCAGAATCCAAAATGTATGAAAGCTCATTACTTCCTTTTGATTATTTGTTGCACCAGGATGATTTTCTATCTCCACAAGCACAATTGCGAAATAAATGCTTACTGTGCAAATATAGATCATAAAAAGTTGCGGGTGAAAGAAGAAAGCAAAGGGGGGGGAAATTGTGAGTGTATATGTATATCAAGCACCAGCTCCTTTCATTGTTTTTGTACCGAGAATTGCCCACTTGCAAGCCAATTAATTCCAGGAGAAACAGCTATTGGGAATGACTCTAAGCATTTGGCATGTAACATGCAGCTTAGTCCTAAAGGAAACATATTCTTCTGGGTGGAGCTAAACAAATGAGCAGCTGGATAACACAGTTATATAAAATAATTTCATTGCCCTCTATGGAGATTTAAAATTTAATTCAATAGCATACAAAAAGAAAGCAAGTTTAAAACAGAGCAATAAGAAACAATTATTCACACGAACACACGCATATATATTTTCTATCGCATCCTTGAAGAATTTATGCAAAAGTTTAACCTATAAGAGCCGTGGGGGCACAATGGTTAGAATGCAGTATTGCAGGCTAACTCTGCTGACTGCCAGCAGTTTGATTCTTACCGTCTCAAGGTTGACTCAGCCTTCCATCCTTCCAAGGCCAGTAAAACAAGGGTCCAGATTGTTGGGGACAATATGCTGACTCTGTAAACCGGTTAGAGAGGGCTGTAAAGGACTGTGAAGTGGTATATAAGTCTAAGTGCTATTGCTAACATACACCCACTTAGGTGACCAGATGACAGGTGAATATTAGAGGGCAAATTCATTCATTTACTTATGCCTTCAAGTATGTGTTGATTTCTGGAGACTGCCTGGACAACTGCAGTTTTCTTGGTAGCTTGCCATCACCTTCTTTTTTCCCAGGGCTGAGAAAATATGACTGGCTCAAGGTCACACAGATGGCTTTATGCTGTAAGAAGGATTAGAACTCACAGTCTCCAGGTTTCTAGTCTGCTATTCTAAAACCATTACCCAACAACCGATTCTCATATTAGAGGGCAATGGCACCATTAAAAAACAAAAACAAAAACAACCAAGAACACTATTCCTGAAGAGCTTCCTCCTCAACTTCAAAGAATGCTTAAGAACAGGACTTTTGTCATGACTCCAGAAAGCAGGCAGCTTTGATCCACCTAGTAGTTAGTCAGCAGAATGAAAGTCTCAATCAACATTTGATAAAGTAGACCATAACCTACTACTAGATAAAGTAGAAAAATGTGGGTTAGACAGCACCACCACCAGATGGATTCGTAACTGGCTGACCAACCGCACTCAACATGTAGTCCTCAACGGAACTACATCCACATGGAGGGAAGTATGCAGTGGAGTACCCCAAGGCTCTGTTTTAGGCCCAGTACTCTTCAACATCTTCATCAATGACTTGGACAAGGGGATAGATGGGGAACTCATCAAATTTGCAGATGACACCAAGCTGGCAGGAATAGCCAACACTCCAGAAGATAGGCTCAAGTTACAGAAAGATCTTGACAGACTTGAACATTGGGCGCTATCTAACAAAATGAAATTCAACAGTGAAAAAAGTAAGGTTCTACATTTAGGCAAAAAAAACCAAAATGCACAGGTACCGTATATGTGGTACCTTGCTCAGTAGTAGTACCTGTGAGAGGGATCTTGGAGTCCTAGTGGATAACCATTTAGATATGAGCCAGCAGTGTGCAGCAGCTGCTAAAAAAGCCAACACAGTTCTGGGCTGCATAAACAGAGGGATAGAATCAAGATTACGTGAAGTGTTAATACCACTTTATAATGCCTTGGTAAGGCCACACTTGGAATATTGCATCCAGTTTTGGTTGCCACGATGTAAAAAAGATGTTGAGACTCTAGAAAGAGTGCAGAGAAGAGCAACAAAGATGATTAGGGGACTGGAGGCTAAAACATATGAAGAACGGTTGCAGGAACTGGGTATGTCTAGTTTAATAAAAAGAAGGACTAGGGGAGACATGATAGCAGTGTTCCAATATCTCAGGGGTTGCCACAAAGAAGAGGGAGTCGGGCTGTTCTCCAAAGCACCTGAGGGTAGAACAAGAAGCAATGGGTGGAAACTGATCAAGGAAAGAAGCAACTTAGAACTAAGGAGAAATTTCCTGACAGTTAGAACAATTAATAAGTGGAACAACTTGCCTGCAGAAGTTGTGAATGCTCCAGCACTGGAAATTTTTAAGAAAATGTTGGCAGATAAAGCAGATAAAGCTGTGGACTTGCTGAAGATGTTAAGTTTTTTTTTTCCAAACTAGTCCCCAATAGGCTCTAAGCTTCAAATCAGGATCCTTACCACATCTTCTAGAGTCAAGATGTAAATCTGGTAGCATCAACATATTCAAGAAACTGGACTCCAGCCCAATGGATGATCCCACTCAGTGGTTTCATGTAGACATTAAATAAAATGGTCAAAAGGACCAAGTACAGAGGTCCACTTACTCCAGTACCTCAATACTCAACATAGCCTTCAAAATAACAATCTGAGCCACCACTCAGGAAAGATCAAAACTATTGCAAACATTGCTCCAAAACCCAGTTGATCATTTTTTGTTTTTTAAAAAATGGTAAAATTACTAAAATCTTAAAAAGATGAGCCAATGTAAAAGATGTTGACCGGACACACCAAATCCAGTAGTGGGTTGTCCCTGGTTTGGACCAGTTCTTGCGAACCAGTAGTAAAACTGGGGGAGGCTCCACCCACCGACCCCGATGTCATCAGGAAGCTTCTGTGCATGCATGCGCACGATCCCGCTGCAAACCGATAGTAAAGGTAAGTAGAACCCACCCCGACCAAATTTTATGGTATTAGGCATCTTGAGAGAAAGCAGTATTTTTTTATTGAAATATATCTACCGTACTTTCTGGAGTATAAAACACACTTTATTCCCCCCTAAAAGAGGGTGGAAATGTTGGTGCATCTTATACACTGAATACAGCCATTTTTAGCCTCCTGAAACCCCACCCCATGCGACCCATTTTCGCCAAAAACAGGCCCATTCTTTTGCAAAAACAGGGCCTGCAGAGGATTTGGGAGGCCTGCAGAGTGCTCCTAGGGGCGGGGGAGAGGAATTTTTTTCTTTCTTTTTTTTTTACCTCTTCGAAATTTGGTGCGTCTTATACTCCGGTGCATCTTACAGTCCGAAAAATATGGTATTTAATTTGGGGTTTTTGTGACCATCCCTCAAGCAAGATTGCAAACGCCATAGTGCTTGATTGCCAACTGATGTGATGGTGCTCAGTGATGATAATGGAGGGAAAGGAAGTTTAGGAGGGGCAAAAAAAAAATTCTACACATTTGCATTTTGCAGAGGGGGAAAAAAAAAGGGACTCTCCGTCACGTGGAACATATCTGTAATTGCTTCATTATGTTTTTATAGAGCACCTGAATTAGTTGGCAACAACTTAATTAAAACACTGCATGTTTTATGGTTAACACAAATGCAAAGAGAAAGTGAGAAGTAGAGATTCTTTAGCACATCTTTCAGATATCCTCTTTCCCCAGTGTGCATTCAAAGCCAGCATAAAGCCAGCAGATTAATAAGGCGCTAAAATGTTTGAGCAATGCTGTTGGAATTTTGAATGGTGGTAGATGAGGACTCCCGGTTTTTTTTCCCCTCGTCCTCCTCCTTCCCACAATAAACTTCTCCTGCTGTGGCCATCACCCTTTTAATGAAGACCTGGGCTCAATCTCCTATGGGCAACTGGATGGCCTGCCTAGGTAATAAAGTTGTGTGTGTAAATTAGAACACTAAAAATGAACACTGGCCCTCCTCTGCTTTACAAAAAAAAAAAAAAAAAGTAAATGATTCTAACCTCATTTTGTTATTGCTTTCAATACATTCATAGCAAATGAAACTATACTCTTTCTCTTTCTTTCTTTCTTTCTTTCTTTCTTTCTTTCTTTCTTTCTTTCTTTCTTTCTTTCTTTCTCTCTCTCTCTCTCTCTCTCTCTTTCTTTCTTTCTTTCTTGTCCTTCCTTCCTTTCCTTCTTTCCTTCCTTCCTTTCCTTCCTATCATCTATCTATCTATCTATCTATCTATCTATCTATCTATCTATCTATCTATCTATCTATCTATCTATCTATCTACTATCTATCATCTATCTCACTTATATTGAGGGGTAATAAAAGCACCATAACATCTTTTTAATTGAACAAGATTGATATGGTAAACAAACCAACAGTAACAATAATTATGATAGTAAATAAACCTGTGCCACCTTAGAAAATGTGTGTATTGACAAAATTGCCACCTGTCAATTACATAAGGCCACATTGCTTGGATCTCCACTTCTACTACCTCGATTACATTACAGTGGATTTAACTGCTGCAAGAGCACACAAATTGACCTGAACCCCCCCCCCCCGGGTGTGATTCTATCCAGGTTCTTGGGAGGGTTGACAAATCTAGTGCATTGGAATACCTGCAAAAAATACTACCTGAAGCAAGCAAAAACTGGGACCACATATTAGACAAATAGAAAATGAAGAAGTTAAAATGCTCTGTGGCTTTAGAGTTCAAGAATTCAAACTAACAAGCATCTGTCACACAACACCCAAGACTTAACACTTGTTGATAAGATTAAAAAAAAGATAGTAGATGTTGCAGTACCTGGATATGGCAAATGAAAAGAGAAGGAACTGGAGAAAATTACAAAATACAAAGTTCAACAAATAGAAGGAGAACAGCCATGGCAAAAGAAAACAAAGATAGTTCCAATTGTAATAGGCATCTTAGGTGCATCCCCAAAACATCTGGAGCAGCATTGGCAAAATCATCACCAGTCAATTACAAAAGGCAGTTTTACTTGGAATAGCTTCAGCTGAACCCTGGTAAAACAGAGTGGCTATGAGTATGTAACTCCTCAAGAGATTTTGGAGATTTAACATCTTTAATTCTGGATGGAGTTGCACTACATCGGGTATACCAGCGTGCAACTTGGGGTTCTCCTTGACTCACAATTCCTGCTTGAAAAGCAGGTGGCAGGAGAGCTTTCGCACAATTTCATGTTGTGCCCCAACTGAGCTCTTTTCTTGATCGTGAGGTCTTGCACTCAGTGATTCACACCCTGGTCATCTCTTGCTTGGATTATTTCAATGGGGCTACCCTTGAAGAGTATTCCAAAGCTACAATTGGTCCAGGATGCAGTGGCATGGACAATTTTGGTGACACATGTAACACCAGTATTACACGATTTGTATTGCCTGTCAATCTACTTCTGGATGCAGTTCAAGGTGTTGGTTATTACCATATTTTTCGGAGTATAAGACGCACCAGAGTATAAAACGCACCTTAGTTTTTGGGGAGGAAAATAAGAAAAAAGCTGATTGGCGGATGGATCAGGCTCCCAGAACACCCCAATCAGCTGTTCCGAAAGATGAATTTTAGCAACAGGTTCCTTGGTTGTGAGCTCTGTGTCTTGCTTTTTTTGGCTTTTTTTTCTGCCTCTGAAACTTCTGAAATGGAGCTTTAGAAAAAAAGCCTCTGAAGCGCTGTTTGGGGGCTTCTTTTCTGAAGTTCTATTTGGGGGCTTTTTATTTTTTTTGAAGCTCTGTTTGTGGGCTTCTTTTCGGAAGCTTGGTTTCTGATGCTTTTTTCAGCCTCTGAAACCTCCGTTTGAGAAGCTGGGTGGGGCTACATTCAGAGTATAAGATGCACCCAGATTTTCACCCTCTTTTTTGGGGAAAAATGGTGTATCTTATAGTTCAAAAAATATAGTACTTTTAAAGCCCTCTATGGCATGAATCCAGGATAACTGCAGAACTATTTTACCGCAATGGGATTGGACCTCCACATTCCGGCTAGTAGAAGGGGCTCCTGCTGTGGACCCCATCAGGCCAGGAATTTTGGTGTGTGGGATCCAGGAGAAGAGACCTGCCTTGAACAGCGGCATGGGCAGTAAATTAATTTAATAATAAATAAATAAGCAGCTTATATCCTGCGACAATACCTTTGACACCATCAAATAAATTCTGCCTATCCCGGATTCTTGGGAGAGACTTGTTAAGTATAGAAAATATGCCAAATCTAATCGAAATATCTGGCTGACTCTGTGATCAACCATAATAATACAATCTATAAATGTATATAGTCCCCAGTCCAAGTGGCTTTAATGTTTTACAATTGTTAAAACATTTAAAAGCAAAGAACAACACAAAAAGCATAAAGACAGCACAAGACAACGGTACAATAATGGCAAAGGGGACAGAAAGGAAGAAAGGGGCATTAGTCGTCCTTTCAAAAGGCATCCATGAGATTCCCTCAGAGGAGAAGGTAATTAAGAAAAGATTAGAATGCGCAGAAATGGATAGATTAACGCTCACCATTAAGGATAAAGAAGAAACTGAATATTTTTTGATATGGGATGTATTTTATCAATGCCTAGACAATAGAAACAAAAGTTAGAAAGGAGGAGACATAAAAAGAGGAAATGTTAATGTGGAGAGTTGCTAAAGAAGATGATGTTCAGTATTATTGTTATTATATTATCAATATTATTGTGATTAACACTACAACAAATATGTGGATTATGACTGTTCAAAAATAACTGTACCCAGATCACACACTGTTTGATGGAAATTGAATGTTATATATGTTGAGTTCCACACGCTGCCCTGACAACATGGACGCTGTGTTCCTGATTGGCCGGCTCACTGTTTCGTTCCCTGTGCGGGAGTTTCCGGATTGTTCATTGATTAGACTAATCTGACAGCCGCTGTAAAAGGGCTGTCAGATGCGGTTACGGTCGCTGGTTTCCGTAGTTGCCTTGTTAGCATGGTTCAGAGCAATTAAAGAGTTCTTGTTGTTGAAGCACTTTTGGTCGCCTCAGTTATTACCCCCTTCTTTCCCCCGAGAGAGCAATATAAATAAAATAAATAAAACATGGGGTGGGGGAAGGCCTCCACAAAGACCTATAACTTTAAGACCTTTTGAAATACCAGTGGGAAGGGAGTCATTTGAATTTTGGAGGAAACCTCATTCTAGAGGGCAGGTGCTACCACAAGGAAGGCAGTGCCTCGGCAGCGCCATATGCTTGGGATCCAGACATACGGTATTGTTTTATTAATGGGAACCAGAGCATGCCAATGCTTCCAGATTGAACTATGGGAGACAAGCCGTTCCATATTAGGATGAAACTAAACTTCTGGTACAGTGCCTTGGCAAAGGGAAGAGCTCAGTTTTCCTTTCCTTTAGGGAGATATTTGTCTTTGTGGTATCACTTCACTCCCACTCATCTCTACAGCCACTATTCAATTCACTTCATATCATGAAAAGCGAAAGTTCAGGAATGAATGTAAACCTGGAGAGATGAACAGAGGCCTAGTTGTGCAAGTTAAGATTACCACAGGGTTGCTGGTAGCAGGGAGAGAAGTAAGGCTCCAAGAACTGGTGAGAGTGGAAACATAAAAACTAAGGAATGATTCTATCATAGATTCTATCATTGGTTAAGGATTGTATTATTAAGTGGGCACAAAATTTTCAACAACCAATAATGTTGGAAACTTGGTAAAAAATTTGGGTGAGGAATGTTGAATTTACACAAGCGCGAAATATGAGAGAAAATTTTTATAAGATGTTTTATAGATGGCACTTGGACCCCAAAAAGTTGTCATGTATGTATCCTAATGTACAGGCTAAATGTTGGAAATGTGATTGTGAAGATGCCACTTATCACCATATATGGTGGACTTGCAAAAAAGTTAAAGCATTTTGGATTAAAGTATGGTAGATTATGCAGAATATTTTGAAAAAAAAGATTAAGATTACTCCACAGTTTTTTTTACTAGGAATAATTATGGATTGTACAGCTATAGAGACTAAGTTGATTTTAAACTTAATAACAGCCGCAAGACTTTTGATTGCTCAATATTGGAAGAAAGAAGAACTACCTACAATTGAAGAATGGACACTTAAAGTATCAAATCTGGCAGAAATTTGGTTTGGCTCCGCTGTGTTAATGGCGGCGATTACAGTCCGCCCGTTCTTTGTGATTCTGTGAGAGCTGTTTAGACAGTGCTAATCTTCTGTCAACAGCTCGTAAATCTCTGCCCTCGGGCAAAGAGGGGGAGATGAGCATTTGAACTGAAGTTTGAGCCCCCAAGAAAAGCCCCAGAATGATTTCTGGTGGTTTGATGGGAACGCTCCTTCGATAGTTCAAAAAAAGCTCCAGAGTCCAGAACGCCTCTGCAAAAGCAGAGCAAAACGCAGCGTCCATCTCCGTGACTGAAGAGGATTAATGATAAATTGTCAACACGGAAGAATCGAAAGCAGGAGGGCTGGCATTTGCTTGTAAGATGATTTTAACTCCCTGACAGAGAAGTTATTTGAAGAGTGGAGATGAAGAAAGATGGCGTTTTGTTTTTTGAAAGTGAAAGCTAAGGAAATGCTGATTACAATTGCTGGTGTGGAACCTCTAAGAAGAAAATAACAAGATTTTTTTTTTCTAAATGGAATTCTTTTTTTAAAAAATCTATTTTTTTTTATTATTATCTTTTTCTTACAGTGTTTAAGAAGAAAAATTTATTGGGGTTTTTTTTCTTTTTATTCCCCTCCCCCTTTTTTTTCTTCTTCTTGATATTACTTAGTTTAAAAATGGCTTTTAAGCAAAGAGATTTAACCACTTCTAAATTATTGGAAATATCTTCACTTCAGGTATGGAAATTGAGAGAGGATATTAAAGAAAGTCTAAGGAATTTTTTACAGGAGCTTATGGGCTCATCTTTCAGTAATAGATCAAAAATTTAATGAAATGGAGAAAGAAATACTGGATTTTAAAGATTTGGTGGAAGAGCAGAGTAAGGAGATGAAAAAATTAAAGGAATCAATTACTCCATTATTGTTATCTAGTACACAGACAGAAGAAAGACTGAATGAATTTAACCAAATTAATTTAGATTTGCAAAGGAAAATAGATGAAGTTCAAATTAATTTGAATTTAGAAAATAAAATAGATGATATTCAGGTTAAGGCTGATAAGGCAGATGAAGAAAGAGGGGTAGAAGAGGAAGAAAGAGGGGTAGAAGAGGAGAAGGAAGGTGTAGGGGGAGGAGGAGGAGGAGGATGTAGATAAGAGGGGAGGATGGTTATGGAAAGTAGAAGAAGGTAAAGAAGGAGAGTAAAGGAAAAGGAAGGGGTGGTGACCGGGCAAACCCGATTAATTGTATATGAGGTACATTAAATATGTTATTGGATATGTTATTGGATAAGAATGTCAAAATAAAACTTTTAAGACAAAAAAAAAAGTATCAAATCTGGCAGAAATGGCAAAATTTCTTCTTATCTGAAAGACTATACACAAGAAAATATATTTTAGAATGGAAAATGTGGATTGATTATATTCAAAATAAGTATCAGATAAAAAATATCAAATAGCATATGAGTAAATTTAGGAATTGTTTTGTATTAGATATATTTTTAAAGGAGAGGGAATTGAGAGTGTGATGATGTGGAGTGACTAGAGATTATAATTTAAGATTTATTTTGGATTATGATTGTTAGTTTTGATACCCTGCATTTTGTTCTGGGAAGTCTTGGGGGTGGGGGTAAGGAGGAGGGAATTAAGGGGGATGAGGGTAGAAAATGGAATGATGGTTAATGTACAGGGATTATTGAAGATGTATAAATATAATTAATGTAAGGTCGGGTCTGCCCGGTCACCATTTCAGAATGGTGGGGAGGGAGAAAGGAGAAGAGAATAGGAGGTAGGAAAAGAGGAGAAGAGGAAGAAAGGGGGGTAGAAGAGGGAGAAGGAAGTTGTAGGGGGAGGAGGAGGAGGAGGATGTAGATAAGAGAAGGGAGGAAGGTGTTGAAAGTAGAAGAAGGTAGAAGAGGAAGAGAGTTAAAAGGAGGGGTGGTGACTGGGCGAGCCCGACTAATTGTATATGAGGTACATTAAATATGTTATTGGATATGTTATTGGATAAGAATGTCAAAATAAAACTTTTAAGACAAAAAAAAAAGTACCAAATCTGGCAGAAATGGCAAAAATTTCTTTTTCTCTGAAAGACTGTACACAAGAAAAATATATTTTAGAATGGAAAATGTGGATTGATTATATTCAAAATAAATATCAGATGAAAAAATATTAAATAGCATATGAGTAAATTTAGGAATTGTTTTGTATTAGATATATTTTTAAATGAGAGGGGAATTGAGAGTGTGATGATTTGTGGAGTGACTAGAGATTATAATTTAAGATTTATTTTGGATTGTGATTGTTAGTTTTGATACCCCGCAGTTTGTTCTGGGAAGTCTTGGGGGGTGGGGGTAAGGAGGAGGGAATTAAGGGGGATGAGGGTAGAAAATGGAATGATGGTTAATGTACAGGGATTATTGAAGATGTATAAATATAATTAATGTAAGGTCGGGTCTGCCTGGTCACCATTTCAGAATGGTGGGAGGGAGAAAGGAGAAGAGAATAGGAGGTAGGAAAGAGGAGAAGAGGAAGAAAGAGGGTAGAAGAGGAGAAGGAAGGTGTAGGGGAGGAGGAGGAGAGGATGTAGATAAGAGAAGGAGGAAAGAGAAGAGGAGGAGGAGGAAAGGAAGGAAGGA
The DNA here is from genome assembly GCF_028640845.1 of Ahaetulla prasina. Lineage (NCBI taxonomy): Eukaryota > Metazoa > Chordata > Lepidosauria > Squamata > Colubridae > Ahaetulla > Ahaetulla prasina. The sequence continues at coordinate 216,419,600 of NC_080540.1, read as the reverse complement.
AGAGGGGAAGAGGGAGAAGAAAGGAGTAGGGAGGAAAGAGGAGAGGATGTAGATAAGAGAGGGGGAGGATGGTTATGGAAAGTAGAAGAAGGTAAAGAAGGAGAGTAAAAGGAAAAGGAAGGGGGTGGTGACCGGGCAAACCCGATTAATTGTATATGAGGGTACATTAAATATGTTATTGGATATGTTATTGGATAAGAATGTCAAAATAAAACTTTTTAAGACAAAAAAAAAAAAAGTATCAAATCTGGCAGAAATGGCAAAAATTTCTTCTTATCTGAAAGACTGTACACAAGAAAAATATATTTTAGAATGGAAAATGTGGATTGATTATATTCAAAATAAATATCAGATGAAAAAATATTAAATAGTATATGAGTAAATTTAGGAATTGTTTTGTATTAGATATATTTTTAAAGGAGAGGGGAATTGAGAGTGTGATGATGTGCGGAGTGACTAGAGATTATAATTTAAGATTTATTTTGGATTGTGATTGTTAGTTTTGATACCCCGCAGTTTGTTCTGGGAAGTCTTGGGGGTGGGGGTAAGGAGGAGGGAATTAAGGGGGGGGATGAGGGTAGAAAATGGAATGATGGTTAATGTACAGGGATTATTGAAGATGTATAAATATAATTAATGTAAGGTCGGGTCTGCCTGGTCACCATTTCAGAATGGTGGGGAGGGAGAAAGGAGAAGAGAATAGGAGGTAGGAAAAGAGGAGAAGAGGAAGAAAGAGGGGTAGAAGAGGGAGAAGGAAGGTGTAGGGGGGAGGGAGGAGAGGATGTAGATAAGAGAAGGGGAGGAAGGTGTTGAAAGTAGAAGAAGGTAGAAGAGGGAAGAGAGTTAAAAGGAGGGGGTGGTGACTGGGCGAGCCCGACTAATTATATACGACTGTACATTAAATATGTTATTGGATATAAATGTAAAAATAAAACTTTTTCAAAAAAACCCCAAAAAAACTAAGGAATGATAAGACAAACCAAACTCAGAAAGGGATTTGGAGTTAACATTTAAGGGTTCGGCTGTATTTTCATCTGAAGAGATTAAATGCACAGAGACTCAAAGCATCACACTCTGTACAGTATTTGTTACTCTGTGTAATAATGCTCTATCCTTTTGGTGATGAACTCAGCTCGGAGGAACAGAGGCGAGAGGTTACCAAAACCAAACATTTCAATGCATGCAATCAGACTGGCCACTTCTGCATCAGTTAGACACAAGAAAAGTTCTTGTTGTCCAAAGGACAAAAAAAAGACAAAAAGTGGTTTGACATTTGGCAGTGCTACAAGGTAGGCAGGGGTGGGCTTCAAAAATTTTAGAAAGGGCTTCGCTGCCCGGTTGCTGGGTGGGCATGGCCATGGTGGGCGTGGCCTAGTTGGCCTCCTACACCATGGCGGAGGGTGTATTTTTGCCCTCCCTGGGATCTGGAGGCCCTCTGGAGGCCAGAAATGGGCCCATTTCCAGCTTTCCTGAACTTCCAGTAGGCCATTTTTCACCCTCCCTGAACCTCCGCCCGCGCCCTGCATTTACCTGCATTCAAAATAGGCTGTGTGGGGACTCCTGGGAGGGGGGAGGGGGGTGGAGTGGGCAGGGCCAGCCAGGAATGGGATCTGTGGGTTCTCCAAACTGCACAGAATCTTAGCTAGAGGTTCTCCCGAACCCCTGCAAACCGCCAGCAGCCCATCCCTGAACGTAGGCATCAGCACCAATAGAAAAATACTCATGATTGTCAAAAATACCCATGATTCTCTCTCTTTCTCTGTCTCCCTCCTTCCCTCCCTCTCTCCCTCCCTCTCTCTCTCTCTCTCCTTCCCTCCCTCCCTCAACTGGTTGTGTAGAATGGGTGCTTTCAGATTGAGGATTGCCCTCTGGAAATAAGGGTGCATGTAAATTACTCAGGTGTGAGTAATTATATGCTCAGTATATACTTCCATACTTATATAGAAAGGACCCACAGACCTTTGGCACTGTAAAGAATGGCATCGAATCAATGCATTACAGCATTTCAAGTTCATTTCCAGAGATGTCCTTCCTGCCTTCCCATACATTAACACTAGCTATTTGAAACCTCCTTTTCTGTTGTGACTAATCATCAGGCTTGCATTTATATAACAACAACGAATCGTGGCATGACCATAGATTAATTAAAAGTTGCTGAGGGCCTATCTAGACAAGAAAGGAAACACAAACCAGAAAGAAACTCCGGGGATGGGGAAGAAAACTCACATGGAGCAGCCAGCAGAATTCCAAATGGTTCAGGCCTCTTTGGGGGATGAAGCTGACAGTTAGCAAATGAGAAGCCCTCTTGACAAATGTAAAGCATTACCTATTGGTCTCCACAAGCCAGACAAGCATAATGGTAAGCACTAGACATTTAAAACTAAAAGAAGAAGAAGAAGAGAAATAGGATTGCAACCCAAGAAACCTTTGCCAGGGGGAGGGGGGCATGGAGGAGAGGAGGAAAGAGACAGAACAAGAATGCTTGAACAAGAGTATTCAATGGTCTTAATACAAGAGAAAATACATAGGTGTGTGCAGTGGTGGGATTCAGGTAATTTAACAACCGGTTCTCTGCCCTAATGATTTCTTCCAACAACCAGTTCGCCAGACTGCTCAGAAAGTTAACAACTGGTTCTCCCGAAGTGGTGCGAACTGGTTGAATCCCACCACTGTGTGTGTGTGTGTGTGTGTGTGTGTGTGTGTGTGTGTGTGTGTGTGAAAGAGAGAGAGAGAGAGAGAGATGATGGACAGACAGAGAAATTGTAGACCCTATGTAGCAGTAGTGGGATTCAAATCTCGTCATTACCGGTTTGCTCATGGGCATTCGCGCACTGATGTGCACGACACTTCTGCGCATGCACAGAGATGTCTGGGTGGGTGGGCAGAGCCTCCCGCCACTGCCGCTACTGGTTCGCTCAAACTGGGGAGAACCCGTAGCAACCCACCACTGGTATGTAGGAAAGTGGATGAACAGCTGCTTATAGGAGTTATATAGCATCTTCTTCCTCTATACTTGACATCCAGCCATGCAGACTGTAATATCCATTAATTAAATCAGTGTTTCTCAACCTTGGATACTTTGAGAGGTGTAGACTTCAACTCCCAGAATTCCACACCTCTTATAGTAGCCATAGTTGAGAAAGACTGGATTAAATCATCTTACTTAGGCTAAATATAACTGTTATATTTTAAAGCGGGCCATGTTCAATCATCTCCTTTTCCAGAATCAGCACATTTCCTGTTCTTTGGGGCTGTTTCCGGTTATTTACACTGACAGCTTCAAAGATTATTGCAAGCTAAAGAAGAATTGAGGCTTGTTTGTCATTTTTCAAATAACACACCTTGATAACACAGATCATTAATAAAAATCTCTGTGGACATACCATTTATTAACGCTTCAGAATAAGCTTTCTCAAATGTTTTGTTCCACTTTCCAGCTAAAATACAGATTTCCCACTCTTTGCTCCAAATTGGCACATAGTTAGCATTCAGAGACTTAAAAGATTTCTTCTAAACAAATGATTTTGTGGAAAAATATTCTCTCATAAGCAGAACAATTCACTTGTAATGCACCAGTGAAGATAGCCAAATGTTCTTCCAAGTTCATTCAGATTTTTTTAAAAAAAATCCAATAATTTCAATGTGTTCAGAAGAACTTTATTCAAATGTTTAAAATGCAAAATGAGGCTGGTGATTCATGAGCACTTTAAACTTCCATTGATTTTGACAAAAGATATTTAAGCATGCAGATACCTCCACAGAGTTAAGATGATCAATTCAGGATGGATTACAGTGGCCAATATTTTCCCCTCTAATCAAAATTAATAATAATTAATGTTCACCACGGTGAGCTCATCTTAGAATGTTAATATAGGTTTCATTTTACCTCATGTTATAGAGTTCTGAACAAAATGTGAGTCAGAAATACTTTAAAATATTATCTAAATAAGAAGTGAGCATTGCAAGCCTCACAATCCTTGAATCAAAGCCCGAGATGAAAAAATAATTCTGATTTTCTTCTTAGCATCCATCTAAAAGGCAGACCTTATCATGCCATTGCTTCTTGTAATCAAGGCACATAATTATACTGTTCTTCATAATTAGTTGTAGCAGAAAGAGCCACAAACCTCCATTGAGAAGAAAAAGGAGGAAATTTTGTCTCCCTATTACTCAGACCCAGGCATTCATTTCACTGGGGATTGTAGACCCTCAAAAATACAACAACCATCACATGCTCCAGTCTTGCTTCTCTTGTACCTCTATGTGTTCAGAGGCAAGATGTGAACACCATCTCTGTTTATGTTGGCTTGAATATTACAACTGCTGCTGTTGTGACTTTGGACACTGATTCCATGAGGAGGCTGGGAACAGCGAAGAGGCATTTTCCGTCTCCCCCTTGCTAACTTGCAGTGCTATGTGTGTCGTGAGTTCCTCTATAGGGTTGCAGGCTTCACTTCATGTAATGGTATGTGGGATGGATCTGGGAAGACAAGAGGAAGAGCCACATCAATGGTGGGTTGCTCCTGGTGCGCCCTGGTTCAGGAGAACCGGTAGTGGCAGCGGCAGGAGGCTCCACCCACCTGCGCAGACGTCATCAAAAACAATCTGTGCATGCACAGAAGTGCCACATGATCGCAAAGTGAGCAAGTGTGCCCGCACGCTACCGATAGCAAGCTGGTAGCGCTGGGTTTTGAAACCCACTACTGAGTCACATCCTAGACCAGGTTTCCAAACTTGGCAATTTTAAAACTTGTGGACTTCAACTTCCAGAATCCCTCAGCCAGCTATGCTCACTGAAGGATTCTGGAATTGGAGTCCACAAGACTTAAAGCTGCCAACTTTTAAAACCCCTGGCCTAGACAATCTTTATGCAAAAGCTATCTTACCCCACTGAAGCATCTCAGAAGGGTTTTCCCTAGTTTTCCGGAAAGTAAACAAGGGAATTTAGCTTTCAGATTTGCAGGATTTTATTATGGTGACCTTACAATAAATGTATGTTGTTGTTTTTTTGTGTAGGACCTCAAAGTATTGTTTTTCTCCTAGTTATCCCCACAATAGCCGTCCTGTGAGATAAGTTTGTTTGTTTATTGGTTTGTCAAATTTATAGAAGTATAAGGTTGGAGGGGACTTTGGAGGCCTTCTAGACTAACCCCCTGCCCGAGGCAGGAGTCCTCGTGCCATCTTGCACTAATGGTTGCCCAATCTTTTCTTGAAAATTTCCAGCAATGGAGCGCCCACAACTCCAGAAGGCAAACTGTTGGACTGCTTAATAGTTCTTATTGTTAGGAAATTTCCTCTTATTTCCAGATTGGTTCTCCCACTAACAAGCTTCCCCCATTGCTTCTTGTCCTACCCTCAGGTACTACAAGACTAAATTGATGCCCTGTTCCCTAGGGCAGCCCTTCAAGTATTGGAAGATGGCTATCAAATCTCTCTTCCATCTTTCCTTCTCACTAAACTAAACATACCTAATTCCTTTATCCTGCAGACCAGGAGTGGTATTCACTTACTGTCTCTACCGGTTCACAAATGTGAGCGCACCCGGCCTTCTGTATACGCGTTTTGCTGGCATGTACACTTTTCATGCATGCAACCCAGCCTCAAAAATGTGCCTAAATAGGATGGCATAGTGCCAGGGAGGGGGAGGGCAGGCCCACCCACGATTTCCGCTACTGGTTTGGCCAAACCAGTCCAAACCTGCTAAATACCATCTCTGCTCCAGACCCTTAATCATCTTTGTTGCTCTTCTCTTTCTACAGTCCCAGCAATATGACTCTGGGCAGCTTACGCTAAAGCAAAACAATGAAAACCAATCTTACGTAACCATTAAAAAAAAAGCATTGTCATAAACAAGACCATGGGAGGAAGTGTTCTGTTTCCCTTCCCCCAATACTCCCAGCAAAGAGTCCGTCAGAGGCCTTCCTTTTTTTTTCCTTTTATTTACATAGATACATGTCCTGGCCACGTCTACCCACGGGCCTGCCAAGTTTCTGGAGATAACGAGGAAATTATAGATAAGGCCAGAATTACTCACGAATATATTCTTCCCTCCATGAAACAGTTAGCTCGCGCCAAATTCATTGCTTTGTCCAAGACAAAAAACCAGGAAGTCCCGCCTCCTATTTATAGTCTCTGCAGATGTCACTGCATGACAATTATGACTTGGCTTTGTCCCAACTCTTCCGCTGCTGCGCACGTCGATCAAGTCTTCGTAATCTTGCGTCACTCCAAAACTGTTCTTGGGGCGTTGCCAAATCAGAAGAAGGCCCGGGAGAATCAGGCGTGCGGCCCTCCTCCTCCCTTTGAGTGGGTGCCAGGGAGGGAGAGGGCACAAGAGAAACAGGGCTTGCCAGGTCTTCTCCCTCATTTTCTGAATCATCCGAGTCCAGGAGTCTGGGTCCAGGAACCTGGGTCACAACAGGAAGTGTTAAAATCTCACAGTCAATGCAGCTATCTTGTGGGTTTCCTATTGCTGTGGGATCCCCAAGCTTGCTGGAAAACCATGTTGGACTAATAGAAGAGCAGCTGGTCCAAAGTTACTGATTGAGCTTATGGGAAAAACCTGGGCTTGTTTCTTTGATTGTTGTTGATGGAGAGGGAGAAGATACATTTAGAGTGTGAGTAGAGATGTTCCTACTCTTGGCCCAATTCACAGCAAAATACTCTCTGAAATCCCAGCAACTCATTGCCTCTTACAGAAGGATGGATGATGGGGGGAAATTAATTAGCCCAAGGAGGAAAAAACCAGAGGGAAAGAGAGGTGGTGGTGGTGGGGGGGAGGACAGAGAAAATAATTACAGAATCTCCTCTTGTACATTTTAATATTGTTTATTAGCCCTTGCATCAGGATAATTTTGCCTTATTTTTACATAAAAATTCAATCACATTTTTATCTGCTCTAATTTTTCTGCTAAAATGAACCACCTAGGATTACTCACAGCAAATTAATTAGAATGCATTTGTGCATCTGTGTGTTTTGCAGCCCCCGCAAATGACTTTCTTGGTGATGTATTTGGGCCTCTTCTGCAATGAATTTCACCATATATCCTCTTCCTGCAGTATCTGCAAACAGAGGCACTGTAGCAGGGGAATTTTCAAAGGTCTTTGCTGTACTCTGCACTTTTTCCTGATAGAGCCTTGTAAGCCATGCTAATTTATGAATTAAAGTCTACTTAATCTAAAGCGCTAACTAAGGGGAGTCGATTGGCAGTTGGGGAAGGATTGGATTTTGAGTTGCACTCCTGGGAAGTTTGCAGGAAATTATTTCCTTGCTTTTTTTTTTGTTTTTGTTTAGTACTATTCATGGAAAGCCATGTCTAAATGAAACAGCAGGCTTATCTCGTTAGTTATGAATAATTTGTATTTTGAAATAAATCACCCAAGTCTAGCAAGGGCAATATAGAATTTAGCTCTGTGTATGGTACACTGGCTACTAAATGAGGAGGGTCATAACTAGAGGAGGATTTGGGATTTTGTAGAGGCACCAGAAATTTCTTTGTGGTGATTCAGAGATGTGATTATTCAATCAAACATCTGATTTGATTTCAAGGAATATGTTGAATCAGATACTGCAATTCAGACACCAACAAACTTTGTAATTTATGAATTAAATTACATCTATTATGGATGCAACCTTCCTCCCAAGAATGGGCATATCTGAAGTGTGGTGGAGAGATTGAGTGGGACTATGGGCTCTCTGATATTAAAAGGAACATCTGGCTAATTGTTTTAATCGCTTCTGCAAGTTCTGCAAAGTTAGGACACTTAAAGAAAAGAAATTATCTGGGTCTCACTGTTCTGACAGAACTTGTTTAGGCAGATTTTCCTAAAGAGAAAGAAGTGAGGAGAAGATACTTATTCTACTTTCTCCCCAATTCATAAACTTTATCATCCTTAATTTACCCTCAGTCTATGTCTTTTAGTCCTTGGCTAATCTTTTCTCAACAATTCCCTTTATTATTTTCCTTTCAAATGAATTTTGAAAAACAAATCTGCTATTTTTCTGTTTCTCTTTTGCCTTCTACTCAATGACAAGGGCCTCTGGTGGCTCAACGGACTAAGTCTGTCTGTTATTAGCACAGCTGCTTGCAATTACTGCAAGTTCAAGTCCCACCTGGCCCAAGGTTGACTCAGCCTTCCATCCTTTATAAGGTAGGTAAAATGAGGACCCAGATTGTTGGGGGCAATTAAGTTGACTTTGTATATAATATACAAATGGATGAAGACTATTGCTTAACACATTGTAAGCCGCCCTGAGTCTTCGGAGAAGGGCGGGAAATAAATTAAAAAAAATAATAATAATGACTGGATGAGTCTTCTAGGTACAAATCAGTCTGATATAAGGTGTTCCTCAACATACGACCACAATTGAGCGCAAAATTTTTGTTCCTAAGTGAGAAAGCTGTTAAATGAGTTTTACCCCATTTTATGACAGTTGTTAAGTGAATCACTGCATTTGTTATGTTATAGTAACACAGTTGTTAAGTGAATCTGGCTTCACCATTGACTTTGCTTGTCATTGTTGTATTAATCTACCCAGTGGTGAAATCCAAATTTATTTACTACCGGTTCTGTGGACGTGGTTGGTGGGCATGGTGTGGCTTGGTGGGCTTGGCTTGGTGGGTGTGGCGGGGGAAGGATATTGCAAACTCCATTCCTACCCCACTCCAGGGGAAAGATACTCAAAATCCCCATTCCCTCCTGACTTCTGGGGGAAGGATATTGCAAAACCTCCATTCCCATCCCACTCTGGGGCCAGCCAGACGTGGTATTTGCCAGTTCTCTGAACTACTCAAAATTTCCGCTACCGGTTCTCCAGAACCTGTCAGAACCTGTTAGATTTCAGCCCTGAATCTACCATTCTCTACTATTTCATCTAGTTCAATCAGGTGTCCAGGAACGAGTTGTGGACATTTTGATGCTTAGTTTATGATCAAGTATTTTAACAATTGTCAAGTCAGATTGTTCTAGAGAAACCTACCTTGAATGCAACTTAGAAGTTACTTTTTAAATTTACTCAGAAAGCTTTGAAGGCTTGCAACAAACTCTCTTCAAATTGGTTATAGAAAGCGACTGAGAAATAAGTGGAAAACATCTGACTTTTTGCAATTGTATTACAATCCATTTTTGGTCTTCAGTCAACTGAGTTCATAGAAAGATACCTTAGGGCAGTGATGGCAAACCTTTTCATCACCAAGTGCCAAAAAGGGAGTGTATGCACTCATCTGGGTCGTAACCCGGAAGAGGAACTGCCCAGGGCTCATGCGCGCACCCAAAAATGAACTTCCGGTTTCTGGAAGTTGCACACCGGCCAGATAGTCTTCTTGGTTTCTGGTGTGCATGTACATGCGACGATCAGCTGAGTGACACGCATGCTCACACAGGAAAACAGAAGACCAGCTCTTCCAGTTTCTGGCACTGCCGCATGCAAAAAGGCCAGCTGATCATCACGTGTGCATGAGCGCCAGAAACCCGGAAGAGGAATGGGCGATGCCATGCGTGCCAGGCGATATATGCCACTTCCGGCACGCATGCCATAGGTTCACCATCACAGCCTTAGGGCTAACTTTCCTATATCATCTTGAATATCTGAATACACTTCTGAACCCAATCCCATCCAGTTCCATAGAGTAAAAATTTACATAAACTCCTAAGCTGGCAATTTTTTTTTTCATTGAAAGCTCCGACAATGTTGTTCCTGCATAAAGAAAGCCCAGGGGTTTTTAGTGGAAAAATTGAAAGATAATTGATGCTATATTCTTCAATGTGCGCACCAATGATGGGTAAAAATTGCTGATCTTGCTGACAGATATTATTGAGCATTTTCCATCTTCATAAAGGTTTGTTATGGTTAGGTGTCCTACAACAACAATTGCTGTTGATATGTTTAATTTGTAATAATTTTATGTTTGAATTAACTAATATTAATCCACAGATTTTTCTAAACAATGAGCATATTATTATTTTTTTATGTGCCAGGCTCTAAGGCCGTGATGGCAAACCTATGGCATGCGTACTCGAAATGGCACACAGAGCCATTTTTCTGGGCACACAAGCAGGTCACCCAACTCACCTGCAGCTGTGCATTGTTCTGTCTCCATCCTCACTTTGGAGTAATGAGTGGGCCTACAGCCAGTGGGTTCACGGCTCCTATCAATCCTGGCCGAGAAAACCCAGCTGCCTGCCAAAAAGTTCAAACAGATTAAGACTTCAGCTCACTTCGACACGGTTCAGCTAATTTGCTTCCCATAGAAGTGAGAGCAGTCCTTATATATCCTGTTGGGTGGGGCTCCTGCCCCACCCTTCCCTTTGATGATGCCGCCTCTCTAATCTTCTGAAGCGCAGGTCGATCCAGGCTTGATTAGTATGATTATCAGCTGCGTCTGAAGGCGTAGCCTGAGGAAGGGAGGAATCAGGGGATGTCAGTCTTATTACGTCCTCTGACTGGCCTGGTTCTGGCTCCTGGAGCCGGGCCAAAAGAATCGTGCTTCTGAGGTAAGCCTTACCGGCCCTTCCCCCTCACTCTCGGACTCACTTTCGGGCATGGGACCAAGTTCGGGGACTGGAGCCACAACATGCATGGACATGCGCCCCAGGGTGGTGTTCAGGCCTCCGGTGTACATGCACGCAGTTCAGGGGACCCAGCCGGTCTTCAGAGCTCTCTTGCACATGCATGCCTGTTTGCGTATGTGCGTGAGAGTACTGGTGTGCAGCACGCACATGTGTAGATGGCTTTCATGCATGTGCATTGTGCGTGCAAAAAGCACACACATGCGGAGATGGTGCGATTGCGGGTGGAGCACATGGGGAGCCGCATGAAACCTGTGAGCATGCGAAGCACGCAAAGCATGTATCTGTTCGGCACTTGGTGAGTCAAAAGGTTCACATCACTGCTTGAAGAGATATTTAAGCCTCAAAAAAAAGATCCTATTCCAAAAGAACTCTTTGCGTACAAAGATACTTGCCTCCCCTGAACCCTGGTCAAAAATATACAATTACATCCTCTGGTCAAGAACCTAAATTGGCCCAAGAGTCCCAATGACTCTTTTTCTTGCTGAAGCTTGACTCAGAAAATAGAATGGAATCTTGCCATTTTCAAACCTTGAATTTGAATCATATTTTGGCCGACTTACAAAATCTAGCAATCAGATCTTGGAGCAGAGCACAGGAAAAGAACTTTGGAGCATTTATGCGTTACTTGGCGATAGGTAATTTCAGAAGAGAAGACAAGTCCAAATGGAGAATGAAATGGAATAATTTAATGGTCAATCACAATCCACTAATGCAGCACTTAATGCTGACTGTTTCAGATCAGGACGCAGAACTACCTAAGTTTGGTACGATGATATCCCTGTTAAAAACTCATTTTTCTGATTGTTGGAGAAACTTGTGGTTCAGCTACAAACACATTTCCCCGCAGATCCTGCCGCAAGTGGATTTGGCATTTTTGTTCCCGTAAGATGCATAGTGGGACAATGCAAGCGGGAACATCAATTTTTCCTTCAAAAAAAGGGGAAAAAATATGTAAAAATATAGAAGATACCCAGGGCATTTGGCTTTTCCTTTCTTTTTATGTTGATAAATAAAGAAAGCACCTCATAGAAAGAATAAGGTTTGGTAAGAGCTCCACCAAGGGTAAAATCCAGCAGGTTTTAACAGGTTCTGGAGAATCGGTAGTGGAAATTTTGAATAGCTCAGAGAACCAGCAAATACCACCTCTGGCTGGCTCCAGAGTGGGATGGGAAGGGAAATTTTGCAATATCTTTCCCCCAGGAGGGGAAGGAATGGAGATTTTGCAATATCCTTCCCTTGCCACACCCACCAAGCCACACCCACAGAATAGAATAGAATAGAATAGAATAGAATAGAATAGAATAGAATAGAATAGAATAGAATTTTTTATTGGCCAAGTGTGATTGGACACACAAGGAATTTGTCTTGGTGCATATGCTCTCAGTGTACATAAAAGAAAAGATACGTTCATCAAGGTACAACATTTACAACACAAATGATAGTCAATATATCAATATAAATCATAAGGATTGCCAGCAACAAAGTTACAGTCATACAGTCATAAGTGGAAAGAGAACTGATAGGGGAAAATTTTGGATTTCACCCCTGAGCTCCACCCTTTTGTGAGCAGCCTTCAGGTTTTTGTTTTGTTTTTTTGTTTGTTTATTGGTTTGTTTTGCTGTGGAAAAGGAAGAACAAGTCAAGAGCAGAGCCATCTTGCATATTCTCAGAGGTAAATGCTGCACCATTCTGCCTCTGAAGGGATGAGAGAATTTCTATCTGGGTTTTTTACAAAATAAAAATAAAAAAAAAGCTGAATATAAAAACGCTGGAGCAGAAATCTGTCTTGCAATATCCTGTAAAATGGATCAGATTTACACCAGTTGTATCCTATCTGTGACCTGGCAGATGGTCCTGAAGTAGAACCACCAAATATTTCTCATCACTGTCATGCCGGCTAAGAGTCAAGCTTTGAAACTGGGATTAGAATTTGGAGTTCATTAGATTTGAGAATTTTGCTCCTTATTCATAACTATTTAACAAGCCTTAATTCAAGTTGATTTCGTTTGGCCTGAGTGTAAAATGGTTTTAATTAATTTCTGGAATGTGTTTAATGCATCGAGCTCATTTAATTCCTTTATCCTGAAGACGAAAGGGTAAGTGAAACAAACTGAATTGGCAGCTTCCAGGAGTTTTAAATGCATTGCCGAGCCAATCAAGCAACACGCCCGGCAGCGTTTTAGACCCCATCAAGCAATCAAAAAATTTCTCAGAGTAGTATAGTACCTAATAAGTACAACAAATTTATTGTCACATCTCTACTGGTGACAACTTGATTACATTCCCAAAATAATAAAAATTAATTTGCATGACCTGACCCTTCCCACTGCTGCCACCAACCCAGATTGCACTGATTTGGAAATATTTATCCTTGTAGATTGGCCAATACTGTTCTTTGAAGTCTCTATAATTAGAGACAACACTATGGACTATGCAGCGATCTGTGCCAGCTGGTAGAGGGTGTTGTTTTCTAGTACTTAATAAGAATTTAATAAGAATTTAAATATACTGGTAATCCTTGATTTATGACCACAATTGAGCCCAAAATTAAATGGTTAAGTGAGCTTTGACCCATTTTATGAGCTTTCTGGTCACGGTTGTTAAATAAATCATTGCAATTTATTATGCTAGTAACATGGTTGTTAAGCGAATCCATTGACTTTGCTTGTCAGAAGTTCACAAATGGTGATCACATGACCCCAGGACACTGCAACCATCATAAATATGAGCCCTATTGCCAAGCATCCAAATTTTGATCATGTGACCACCGGAATGCTGCAACGGCTGTAGGTGTCAAAAACAGTCATAAGTGTTGGAAGAAAAATCCGGTCCAGTTCCAAGCTGGGAGAAAGGTGCTGGAAATAAAAAGAAGGATTCTGTTTATTGATGAGCAGAACCACAGCATGCAGTTCTGGGACAGCTGACAAAATAGCTTGATGAGTGCAAGGATTTTTATACAGTTTACAGTATTTTGTAATTTTGAATTTTGTTTTGTGTGCTTCTATTATTTGATTGGTTTTACTTGTGTTGTAAAGGCTCATGATGGGTCTTAATTATCGGCTTCATTGGTCCTAATCCTGTCAGGCATGTGTAATTGATTTTATCCTGTTATCTATTGCCTCTAGCCTACCTTTCTTCCTGGATAGGTATTGTTTCCACTTTTCTCAATGAATGGGATTAAAGTCATGTCCTGTCCTTCTTAATCCCATCACCTGGAGCTGAAGATGTTTTGTTTATGAATAGATTGGCCAGGATTTCTTAATGGGCACAAAGTATCCATCTCTAAAGACTTCAGGCATCTGCTGGGGGCTGCTTTCCTATGCAGGAAACTGGGGCTGCTTTCTGCCTTTAAGAGCATGTTTCTCCATTTCTCCTTTGGGGAAATACAATATTCTGTGTCTTAATATTACTCAAAATATTTCATTCTCTAGGAGGGGGGAGGGCTTTCCACATAAATTACTTTTTTCCATGCCATTTTAACTTTGAACGGTACTAAATGAACTGTTTAAATGAAGGACAGCCTATATTTAAGGTCTGATTTTAAAAAAATGAACTTGAAAGAACAGTAAACATTGTTGGAAGAGATAGTCCAGATCCCCTTTGTATGGTGGCATTCTAAGGCAGGGGTCTGCAAACTTGGCTCTTTTAAGACTTGTGGACTTCAACTCCCAGAGTTCCTCAGCCAGCTTTGCTGGCTTTGCTGACTGAGGAACTCTGGGAGTCCACAAGTCTTAAAAGAGCCAAGTTTGCAGATCCCTGTTCTAAGGTATACTGCCTTACCCACATAGGGTTCTTTGTGTATTTTCTTTTACTGTGAATGACTGAATACAACCCTTTCTGAAAATATAACAGTAATATTATACTAATAACTGTTCACTTCCTGTAAAGTTAACAGCATATGCAGCACCATCACAAAAACTATTCAGTATTCTTTACATAATTAATGGTAGATGTGATTGTTGTGTTACAAGGTTTTCCATCACTGAATCTCTTTACAACAAATATCTTTTTTTTCATTCATGCCTTTCATGAGTCGCATCATATCTCCCTACTTCTAAGACTTGCCTATGGCCTTTTGTGGCCTGGGGTTAAAAGCCATATTCTCCACCCATTTCCATGTCTAGAAATTGATTACACAAATTGCATCTGAATTATATGGAGGATAGGTAAGGTGGAACATTATCTGTGGTATATCTAAACCTTGACTTTTAACCCTTTGTGGTCACTTCTCATTATATAGCATTTTGTCTGAGGTGGCCACCTCATTGGGATTGGTTCTGACTTTTCTGAAAGTAGAACTAAAAATAGAAGTCACATTTGGCTATAAAGGCTTTTTTCCCCTCTTACCTTCCATATTTTTGTCTCAGAGCAAACATTACCAATTTTTAAAAAATGCATTTGCTACCAAAGCAAGGGAACTAAGGCAGGAGAAGGAGATCCTGCTGGTAAATTATGCAAAATGCACTACAATTAGATTTGGTTTCTTTGTGGTTTAATTTCGCTGTTCTCCTCAGAAAACAGCCATTCATCATATTAATGCAGTTGTAATATAGTACAGTAAATATTTTCCAAAAACAGAAAAGCTTAACAACTCAAGGATATATAATCAGAAGTATCTTCTTTTTCCAGCAAAACCCTTTTAAAATGCATTCGCCTGCATTAAAATTTAAGGGGAAATTTAGACTTTGAATATCATTTGGTTCTGTCAAATGAATGGTAATCTCCACTTATTAGAAATGTAATACTCTATATTACCATTTGCAGTGGTGGGATTCAAGTAATTTAACAACCGGTTCTCTGTCCTAATGATTTCTTCCAACAACCAGTTTGCCAAACTGCTCAGAAAGTTAACAACCGGTTCTCCCGAAGTGGTGCGAACTGGCTGAATCCCACCACTGCTTCTTCAGCTTGTCACCTTCCGTTGCTATAAGAACGATAACTCCCAACATTTCCACTTGGTAGGGCCTTCAGAATGCACTTGAAAAGTATATATTTCATCTGAAAGACCAGGAGTAGGCTTAGGAAGTCTGCTACTAATTTTCAGCTCAGGATATAACTGAGTGGATAAAGGAGGGAATCCAAGGCAGTACCTGGAAGAAACCAGAGAATGGGTTGGATCTGCTATTGTTCTCATGAAGCTATTATGGCTTCCTGTTATCCTCTCCCTGCTGTTGCAATAACATTAAACTTAGAAAGAGGATACTTGTTTTCCCCAAGACTGCCTGCGTGAATAAGATTCCATTCTTAATCACCGTACCAGCTATAGAAGATTAGAGATGCCCTATAATTGCCCATCTCCTGGGAAACTAATGAAGATTTCTTTAGATGTGGCCTAATAAGTGGTCTAATAACAAGAAGACATCTTACCCTCTCCCAAATAGACATTTATGGTGTTAATTAAGGTACAAAGAACAGCTGGGCGAGGATGCAAGACAAATGGTGGAATGTACTGCTCCAAGTAGCCAGTGCACAACCTTCGATCTCTCAAATTAAAATTGGTCCAAGGTAACCATACAAGAGTAATTGTCAGACATTCTCATAATTGAGTCTGCATCAAAGGCAGTATCCAAGCTAAAGTAAACAGTGAACTTTACTGTTTACAGAAGGGATCTTCTTTGCTGGGTGGTACTATATTGTTCAGCGTGCCTACCGTCCCTGTCCTAATGTTTTCTTTTATTCATATCCTTTACATGTATTTATAATTATGTTTACATTTGTATCTGTCATAAAATACATGCTTGATAAAATAAATAAATAAATAAAAATAAAAATAAATCAATCATGTGCAATGGTCTTGGAGAATGTCCTGAGAGAGGAGGAGGAGGACGAGGAGGTGGTATAGACCAGGCAACAATCAGAGAAGAACTAATGGAAGTGTGGAAAACATCTCAGAAAGTTGATATTTTTATCATCTGGACCCATGAAAATGAATCTTTCATTCAATTCCATGAAGATCTCAACAACTTCCACCCATCAGTTGTAGCCTTTGTTTATGAGCGGTGATGGCGCAGTGGTTAGAATGCAGTACTGCAGGCTATTTCTGATGACTGCCGGCTGCCTGTAATTTGGCAGATTGAATCTAACCAGGCTCAAGGTTGAGTCAGCCTTCCAGCCTTCCAAAGTGGGTAAAATGAGGACCCAGATTGTTGGGGGCAATATGCTGATTCTGTAAACTGCTTAGAGAGGGCTGAAAAAGCACTGTGGAGCGGTATATAAGTATAAGTGCTATTGCTATCAAAAGAAAGAACTTTGATTGTCAAAGTCAAACTACATGATGCAACTACATGCATACCACATTTTATAAGAAACCTACAGATTGCCAGGCATACTCTGCATTTCCAGCTTCCATCTAGAATACACCATCGATTTATTTACTAGAACAACTGACAAGGAGATTGCTAAACTCGTATACATCACAAGGCTTCATACTATCACAGATAGGTTTCAAATACACAATAATCATGTTAATTGTGAAAGCACTTGTAGTATGCCTTATATGTAACTTCAATCTACATAACCATCCTACCGCAACTCATCCTGGTTTAAATCAGTGGTGAACTCCATTTTTTTTACTACCGGTTCTGTGGGTGTGGCTTGGTAGGTGTGGTGTGGCTTGGTGGGCATGGCATGGTGGGCGTGGCATGGGAAGGATACTACAAAATCCCCATTCCCTCCCCACTCCTGGGGGAAGGATATTGCAAAATCTCCATTCCCACCCGACTCTGGGACCAGCTCAAAATTTCCGTAACCAGTTCTCTGAACTGCTCAAAATTTCCACTACCGGTTCTCCAGAACCTGTCAGAACCTGCTGGAGTTCACCCCTGGTTTAAATCCTATAGCAATTTAGTTGTTGCATGCATCTGAACAAGTGAGCTGCTGGTCAGAAAAGCTTTTGTCTTAACAGCATTTGTTACTCTAAAAAGAAATCATGAGACTCCTTTCTATTTTTAGCCCATTATGTGAAAATCTTGATTGATTAAAGCCATGATGGCTGTCAGATGACAACTATAGACCCATTTGGTAATCATCACGGCATATGGAAAGTTATAGTATGTAATGTGAAAGGAGTAAATGATAAGAAGCATAAATCAAATTTAAAAAATGAAAGCAAAATAGGTGTGTTGAATGTTTATGCAACTAAGAGAAACAGGAAAGACGTGCTGCAGGTTGCTATGGTTAATATGTATGTTGAAAACGTCTCAATTAAGCTTGGCCTTTTGCTATTTATAATACTATTGATTTAATTGTGCTTATGTTATTCATAATATATCTTTCTATTCCTGTCTATACTAAATTCATGACAGGCAGTTTATAATTTAAAAAAGAGAGAGCAGAAATTTACCAAATAATGCATTTTGATATCCCAGCAATAATTACTGTCAATCACTTGCAGAAAAAAAAAATGAACACACAGACACATACAGACCCACACAGACATATGCAGACACACACAGAGACACAGAGATACCTAGACACAGACACACATGAATGTATGTACAATATGTATGTATATTCCAAATTGAGCTGAGAAGATTTCATGTATCTCTAGCCTGATGTCTTTTAAAAAGTGAAAAAAACCAACTTTCTCATGACTCCCTTGAAGTGAGGAATTAACTTTTTTCTAATACATATCCCATTATAACATGGAATCCATTCATTTCTCAGCATGCACTAGCAGTTTAACATTGTTATTAGTGCTTGCCAAGTGCCTTCTGCACTCATATGCACCAGTCATTAAGGCATGGCATCAGTTTTCCCAGAAAATGGACTTAGCCCCCAATATACACTAACTGCAGTCAAGTCTTGTATTATTGGTTTGTCCTCTTCCCCAAAAGTATATTTCTGAGATCACTAACTGTTCTTAATGGACTCATTAGTAGAGGTTTGGCTGCTTTCATTATTTTCATTTCTAAAAGCAGAAATGGGAGCACAACTAAACACAACAGCAGTGAATATCCACTATTCCTATCAAGCACTCCTTTCATAATCGCTTAGCAACCAGCAACTGGCATTTTATATTGGCAATGTGAATGTGATCAAACTATGAATTAAATTATTTGTAGATAATTTATTGGGTCTTCAAAAAAAGCTGCCGAATGAGGAAAGTCTGGGTTTAAATTTGAAAGCTTCTTGATAACTTTGCATTCCCAGCCACTGTTTTCTTTCTTATTTCTCTTTGTGTTAAGAGTGGCATGGAAGATTCCAACTGCAGATAGTTGTGTTGTAAAATTAGCATCCAAAACAGATAGATTGCCATATTCATAGTGTGTGCGTGTGTGTGTGTGTGTGTGTGTGTGTGTGTTGCTATATAAGATGATGGAGCCATATCTTTCTTGCATAACTATTTGCTAAAGTACAACACAAATTAGAGTATATATAAGTTTTCTAAATGAGTCAACATTTGCAGCTGATTTTATTGTATGGAATTGCCCCATTAAGTTTCTGATTCTAATGCATATAATCAGGAAAGTTATGAAATTTAGTGAATCCATGAAAGATTGAAATAATAGAGGAATTAGTTTAAGTATTCCAGGTGTGAAAGAAATCCATTCTGGAGTCTCTATGCTCACTAGGGTAGCCTTCTATTTTGTGGTGTGGTATCTACATTGAAAAATGCATTCTGAAAAGAAATGTATATTTCTGAAAATTATTTTCAAAATGGCTGGAAGTTTCCTCAAGGCTCAGTGGTTCAGTGGCTTAATGATGCTGGGTATGGTCTGTTCTGCAGTTTGAGTTCTACACTATGTGGCGAGGTGAGCTCCCATCACTTGCCTCAGCATCTGCCCATCTTGCAGTTCAAAAGCATGTTCTATGCAAGTAGATAAATGTGGACCACTCCTGTGGGAAGTTGGTGCTCTGTGCAGGCAGTCAAATTCCCGCTGGCTCTGAACCTTCCTGGTTGCGCCACCTGTTTGCAAGGTGGCTCTGAGTAAGGGAGGGGACCTAGGATGACACTGCAGGAAGAGCCACTCATTTTCTCTCTCTGGTGCAACGCTAGCTTGCCCTCTTATGGCACTTCATGGGAAATGTGCAAGTGTGTACATGACAGAGCTGCTAAACTGGCAGCCAAGCTACTACTTTGCAATAGCATTGTAGTCTCCTGGTTAATGTAACACTATATGCTAATATCATCATCATCATCGTCGTCATTATTATCACTGGAAACAGCAGGTTGACAGAGTTCTTGAAAATGAACAGCTCAAGATCCTATGGAACTTTTGGATCCAAACAGACAGACACCTGGCCCAAAACACGCCAGGTATCACTATTAAAAAAGTCTGGCTCATTGAGATTGAAATACCAGGTGATGCATGAACTGAAGAGAAATGGCTTTAAAAAAAATAGCGAAATATTGTGATTTACAAGTTGAAGTTGAACCATTGTGGAGGAAGAAATCTACGTCATGTACCAATTGTGATAGTGTGATGTCTCCCTAGGACGACTCCTCCGATTCTTCCTTGGAGGCTGGCTCAAGGGAGAATGAGCTCATTCCTGGCACATCAGGAACGGATTACTGACCCTAAATGGCCAACAGAAGGAAAATTATAGGCTTTGGCTGGGGATAGCTTGCAGGCTTTCCCCAGCCAAAGGGTGAGGAGCTGCCTTCCATTGTGGATCTCAGAGCACATCAGGGCAGAGAAATGGAGGTTTGTCAGATTGCTCAGGAGAAGGCCCTGCCCCTCTTGATAGGCTGCATTGGGAAGCTATTTAACACGGCAGGCAGAGAGAGGCGTTACTGGGAACAAAGCATGTGAGTCGTAGGCATGTGTTTGTTCCTGTTTCCTGCTTGACTTTTGAAACTCTGAACTTCTATAACCAGAGAGCTAATGTGGATGGACTTTCAGTTTTTGCCTGGGGGTTTTATGTTCGTTTATTGGACTTACTTCAGAGGTGGGTTTCAGCAGGTTCTGACCAGTTCTGGAGAACCGGTAGTGGAAATTTTGAGTAGTTCAGAGAACTGGTAGTAAAAAGTCTGACTCGCCCCACCCCCATCTATTCCCTGCCTCCCAAGTCCCAGCTGATTGGGAGGGAATGGGGATTTTGCAGTAACCTTCCTCTGGAGTGGGATGGGAATGGAGATTCTACAGTATCCTTCCTCTGCCACACCCACCAAGCCATTCCATGCCCACCAAGCCACACCCACAGAACTGCTAGTAAAAAAATTTGAGACCCACCACTGACTTACTTGTCTGAACAGCTTGCTATTTGTTTTATGGACTGATGGATTGATTGGCCATTGCCTGGGAGATTAATCTGGGTTTGCTTGTGGCTGGCTTCATCTGGAAGGGTTCTAAAGCCAGGTGAAGAGAACTGCTGGGGGATACCAATAAACTCTCCATAAACCACACTGGCATGTATGTATATATGAATGGGTGGGGCAGCACATATAGGAGCCCTTGGAGCAGCACCCAAAGGCTGCCTAGGTACTGGAAATCCTGAAGTTTTTAGACCTGAATGTTCTAACTTTGTAAAAAAACCCTCCTTACTTGGAACTGCCTATATACTCAGATGTTAATTTAACAGCTCTTAGGTCTTTGATTTGGACTTGAACTGTTAAGTTTTTGCCAGTCCTAGATTGTGAATCAAATTGAAGATTAACCAATAATAGTAATAATAATGAATAATTTCATTATCTCATGTTCTTGTTCAGGTCTCTCTTTCTCTTTCCTGGTTTCTATTTATGTCTGTCTGTCTGTCTGTCTGTCTACAGTATCTATCTATCTATCTATCTATCTATCTATCTATCTATCTATCTATCTATCTATCTATCTATCTATCTATCTACTTCTGTTTGTCTATTATCTATCTATCATCTATCTATTTGCCATCTCCCCCTCCAACAACACCCACCACATTAAAACAATAAATTAGCTTTACAAAAAGGAGATCAGTTCTATGCTGATGTTAACACCTAGCCAAAAAGGCAGACTATGAATAACTCCTTAGGAGGAGGACATAAATTCTGAAAATGTCATATCCATATAGAGATGCTAAACATTCGATTGGAGTTATCTCTGTTGTTTTCTTTAAACACAGACTGTACTATTTTTGTAAATGATGGGAACAGCTGTTTCCATCCTACTTAGTTATTGTAGTTGAAATTATCCCCAATAAATTGCCTAAAAGTAAGTTTGAAAATCCGAACACAAAGTGCATCCGTCGTTGACTTATGCAATATTGCTTTAATACTTAACAATATTATGCTGCCTGCTTTGTCAGAGAAAAAAATCCCATTTTATAAATAGAATTACGTATAGTGGAGAGCTGTCCTTTTCTCAATTTGTTTATTTCTCTAACCCGATCCTTTCACCCTCCATTTTGAATACTAGTCAATCTAAAACATGTTCTGAGCTTTTGGTTACTTGGTAAAGGCAGCCATATCTAGTCCTCTAATCAGTGGTGGGTTTCAAAAATGTTTACTACTGGTTCTGTGACATGGCTTGGTGGGCGTGGCATGGCTTGGTGGGTGTGGCTTGGTGGGCCTGGCAAGGGAAGGATACTGCAAAATCTCCATTCCCTCCTCAATCCAGGGGAAGGTTACTGCAAAATCCCCATTTCCTCCCGATCAGCTGGGACTTGGGAGGCAGAGAATAGATGGGGTCTGGGCCAGTCAGAATTTTTATTATCGGTTCTCCGAACTATTCATAATTTCTGCTACCAGTTCTCCAGAACTGGTCAGAACCTGCTGAAACCCACCTCTGCCTGTAATGATGTAACCTATGCCAGATTTCCAAATCTGAACAAATATTGTTTGCTATTTCACTTGCAAGGAACTATCCCCTCAACAATGTTGTATCGAATACATGGCCTGCTCTGTTTTTGTGAAACTTGCTGTCAAAATAATATGAGGATTATTGTGAAGCCAGAAGCTTGTGACAATAAAACTTTCGATTGGCAAAATACCATTCCCTGATCTACTGAGATCAAAGAGACACTTCGGGCAATAATCCTTGTTCACTGAGGCTGCCTGGAACAGCATAAACAGATTTTCTGTAGACTTTCTTTAACCTGAGATTAAACTTCCAGTATACTACCTGCTATGGGACATTAATACATGAATAGATGAAGATTGCAATCCTTGGATATATGCTCCAGGCTGAGTCTAGTAGAAGGGAGTGTGAGATGGCCGACTCAGGCAGCAGGGTTAGGATGTGATCAAAATTCAGCAAATTGTCAGTTGTTTATTACAGGTAGTTCTTGACTTATGACCACAATTAAGCCCAATAAGCAAGACAATTAAGTGAGTTTCCCCATTTTACCATCTTTCAGGTCCCACTTGTTAAGTGAATTACTGCAGGTGTTGAATTATTAACTTGGTTGTTAAGTGAATCTGGCTTTTCCATTGCCTTTGCTTTCAGAAGGTCACAAAACGTGATCACATGACCCCGGGATGTAGCAAGCATCATAAATACACGTTGGTTGCCAAGCGTCGAGATTTTGATCACATGACCATGGGAATGTTTCAATGGCTGTAAGCGTGAAAGAAGGTCATAAGTCACTTTTTTCAGTGCCATTTTAACTTTGAACAGTCACTTAATAAGTAAACAAATGCTTGTAAGTCAAGGGCTACCTGTATTGTTTTTATTCTCCAGGCAAGAGAGAAATTTATTTTCTTCATAGGCCAAAACAGCTTGCCTGGTTTGGGGTGCTGTGCACCTTATTTGGGAGCATAAATAGATGGATGATACTTATTATTTTGCTTTAGGCAGATAAAAATCATAGGATTCAACCTCAAGTCCCCTTAAACACAGCACAAACAAACACCAGTAACTTTATTCATGTGACATGCCCTCATGATATTGCCTCCATATAAGCTAAATATTTTTTTCCAAGACCTTCATGGCTGTTCACCCAAGTGCTAGTCTAAGCATATTTCTTGACTGTTTCTTGACTGTTGATGATTGATCCTAAAAGGCAGGAAGTATCCACCATTTCAATAGCTTCATTATCAATTCTAAGGCTGGCTGATGTACATGCTGTCATTACTTTGATGACAGTGGAAATCTTCCTGGACATGGTTATATTTCTCTTTTGAAAACCCAACTGGAAGTCCAATATAGTACAGCTACCAGACTGACTGCAATGTATGGGTATGAAAGCTGGACCATAAGAAAGGCTGAGCGCCAAATAATTGAGGCCTTTGAACTCTGGTGCTGGAGAAGACTCCTGCGACTCCCTTGGACTGCAAGGCGATCAAACCAGTCAGTCCTAGAGGAGATCAACCCTGACTGCTCTTTAGAAGGTCAGATCCTGAAGATGAAACTCAAATACTTTGGCCACCTAATGAGAAGGGAGGACTCACTGGAGAAAAGCCTGATTCTGGGAAAGATTGAGGGCAAAAGAAGAAGGGGACGACAGAGAACAAGGTGGCTGGATAGAGTCACTGAAGCAGTGAGGTTAAATGGACTCCAGAGGATGGTAGAAGACAAGAAGGCCTGGAGGAACGTTGTCTATGCGGTCGCGATGGGTCAGACATGACTTTGCAACTAACAACAACAACAACAACCAGGTTGAAGATCCTTGTGCCCTGTCATCAGGTTACTGTTTGGATGGAGATTTAATACTATTTAAAACAAGTGCTAAAAAGGAAGAACTCAGTCAAGTTGACATGTGGATAATCCCACCGTTCATAGAATCTGCCTTCCGACCATTTTATCGAGACCAATTGGTGACTTGGTTGGAAGGGAAATGAAACAGGAATATCCACCATTCTCTTTCCTTAACTGTTCCTGCATAAACATTGTAATGTATTACCACCCACTAGCCTCACTGCTAAGACAGAAAAGGGCATGGCCATTAAACAGCTTTCTTTTCCCTGCCTCAAAGGTAAGGTAGATTGCACTTTGAAGTGGCCATCTGGCTGTGCATTTAAAATGGTTCTGCTTTTTTTGGGTGTCTGTGTGTATGTCATTTTACTTCAAAGTAAGTTAAACTCAAGTGTCTTATCTTCCAAACAGAAGTGCGTAAGCTTGGGCAGAAATGCAGGGTATACATTGCATATCACTCCCTTAGCTCAGAAGTAGGTTTCATTGGACACAATGTGGGCATATGCTTGTTTATATTTGATATACTCGCCAATCCCCAAAGAACAAACCCATTAAAGTCAATAATATATTCACATGCTGAATATTAAAATGCAGGCTTAAATAGCTTTGATTGATGATCAGTACTCCACGCTCATCAGTAGATGAAGGGGAAAAAACATTTCACAGTAGATTTTCACTCAAGTAAGAAATTGATTTCTAAGTTCCATGTATCGGTATGCAATTATTGGCTGGGTGATCTTATTCTTTAGCTTCCTGAAAGAAATGTAAGTTTCCTGCAACCGAGACGCTGGTACACATAAGGGAATTTATCAGTTGATTATTTCCACACTAACTAATTGCTTTGATGCT